>NC_140589.1:1681299482-1681966982 GCF_964204655.1 Triturus cristatus
CAGAAAGGACCTCAAGACCTGGCTCTTCGACTGAACCTCAGTGCCTTCGACGGATCAGCAGTCCCCCCCACCAGCCCCTTGAGACCCTTATGGTGAGTAGTTCCGCTTTACAAGTTACATGATTGACTGATAGACTCATGTGTCAAGGGTTGCTTTTATTCAATTCAAAGCTGTGATACAGTGCCTGGAGTGATAAAACGCTATGGTTATTTTATATTTCGGCATGGATGGCACTAGCTAATCCTATGTTTAAAAACTTTGCTGTAAAAATGACAAAAGACTTAGGGCCTGATTACGAATTTAGCAGTCGGATGGACCACCAAACCCACAGGGACGGTGCGGATACCAGCGGTCCAACTGCCGTATTCCGAGTTTGATGGTCGGACTGGCATAGGACTGCTGTTACCGTCAGTCTTGCAGTGGTCTGAGGCCTGCAATATGCCTGTGGTGCCGCTGCGGGAAGCAAATTATGAGTTTCCTCACCGCTACAGTTTTCATGGTGGTAAGCCCTCCATGAAAAGTGTGGTGGTGAGGAAACTATGGGGCCCCTACACGGCCCCCTGTTGCCTCTAGGCCAGGGGATGCATGCAGGGGGGAACATGGTTTTCACCCCTGTCTGTATGCACCCCCTGTTCCAGCACGGCATAGACTTCACAGTCCATGCTGTGCTGTAATGCGCTGTGATGGTTACATGGCTCTGCCTTTCTAAGGCTCACATATGAGTTTTTGATAAGCACCGCTGTGGGCCAGCTAGCAGCCGCACGACTGCCCGACCTGTATTCCAATCGGAATACAGCAGCATGACGCTGGCGTGGCAGCCTGTTCCAAGACCGCCAAACTCGTAATCAGACCCTTAGTCACTTTCTAGCTTGGACTGGATGAAACTGTACAAATCCTATGCTTTAAAACTTTGCTAGAATAATAGACATTTGAGGTAAGCAGATTCAGTGGTGTTGTAGAGTGCTCCATAGAAAGGAGCTGCACTCCTTGTAAACTTGGGAACTAGCCAGAGTTCCCTGCTTCCTCTTTTGCATAATTTAGACGGCACTCTAATCCTGAAACGATAAAGCTACACACTCATGTATATTGATTTATGTGTGTATGTTTTTTTATTTTGTATGTGAGAACCCCTTTATTATTCCTTACCTCCCTTTACCTCTATCCCCTTCCTAAACCCTATAATCACCATTACCTCACTTTACCTTTACCCACCCTATAATCAAAAATTATTCTTACCTCCCTTTGCCTCTAACCACCTCTTAACCCTAAAATCATCCTTACCTCCCTTTATCTCTACACTCACATAAAAAAATTGTTGTTTACAAAAATCCTTACCTATGTGATAAGTACAGTGTGACAAATGTAGAAATATTTACCTGCGTTGCAAATCGATGCATGTAACGGATGCATGGTAAAGGCTGGTTCCTTGTTTTATATTCTGTTATATGTGTGTTATATTAATTTTAGTTAATTCAATGTAGTCCTTATCATATCCTTTCAGAATATGTAATATTTATTTCAATATGTAATATTAATTTTAAAGCAAATCAACATAAGTTCATTGCAAGCCATATTCATTTGAACAAGGGTCATATTCATTTATACATGGCTTGGTTCATTTTGATATGTGCTTATTCATTTCAAAGCATGCTACATTTATCTCAAATAGTTTTATATTCATTTAAAAAAAAATGCCATATTCATTTTAATAAATGTCATATTCATTGTGATGTGGCCATATTTATTTCAACAGGAGTCATATTTATTTCAAAGTGGTTCATATTCATCTTAACATGTGTCATATGCATTTCAATAAATGTCATATTCATTTCAATGGATGTCAGATTCAGCTTAACACCTGTCATATCAATTTTAACATGGGTCACTTCCATTTCAACATAGGTCATATTCATTTCAATACATTAAATATTCATTTTGATGTATATCATATTAATTTCAAAGCATAACATATTTATTTTTGACAAGTTTCATTTTATTTCAGCCATTTTTAATCAATTTCAATGGGGCTCATATTCATTTCAATGCATGTCCTATTCATCTTAGCATATGTCATATTCCTTTCAATGGATGTCTCATTCAAAATAACAAATCTTATATTAATTTGAACATAAATCATATCCATTTCAACACGTATCATAATCATGTCAATGTGTATCAAATTACTTTCAAAATAAGCTATATTCATTTTGATAAACGTCATGTTCATTTTGATGTTACTCGTATTCATTTAAAAACATGTCAAATTCATTTCAATGGACATCATATTAATTTCAACTCATTTCATATTCATTTTAACATGTATTAGATTTTTTTCAATCAATGTTATATTTATTTCAATAGATGTCATATACATAGTAACACTTGTCATAATCATTTTAAGATGCATGTATCCATTTTAACATATATCATATTAATTTGAATATGTATCATATTAATTTCAATGCATGCCATATTAATTTTGACAACTTTCATGAGAATGTCACCTTTGTTCATACTCATCTTAAGGCATGTCAAATTCAGTTCAATGGGGCCTATATTTATTTCAACACAAGCCATATTTATTTGAAATCATATCCTATTCATTTCTATATATCTCATATTCATTGCAATCTAGGTAATATTTATTTCAACTCAATTTATATTCATTGCAACATGTGTTATTTTCATTCTAGTGTATGCTATTACAATTTCAATATGCATTATATTCTTTTCAGAATATACTATATTCATTTCAGTAACTTATATTCATTTTAATCTGTCATATTCAGTCATTTCAAGGAATGTCCCATTCTTTTTGATGCATATTGTATTTGTTTCACTGATTGCTATATTGTTTATAGTGATGGCCATATTCATTAAAGTATCATTGATGTATATTTTAATATATCTCGTATTCAATTCAGAGTGTGTGTTATTCATATGAATCACTAAGTAGTATATTCACTCTGCCAGATTTCATATTTGTTTTGGTTCAAGTCAGATTCTCTCTGCCAGGTATCAAATTTACCTGGAGAGATATTATATTAATTCTGGTGTGTGTCATAATCATTTTGCATCATGATATGCATTTCAGAAGGTGTCGTATATGGGGATCTGTAATTTTGACGTGAACGGCTTCCCATAGACCAGGGCATACACAGTGAGTGAGGGCTGAGCAATGGGAAACAGGGAGAAACAGGACAGTGAGAGGTATAGACCGATATTTGTACGTGGAGTTGAAATTACTGCATTATGTGACACGTTCCACATTCTATCTATAGCAACTTTATGCACTTCTCATTCAAACAAGATGAAATGGCTTTTTGGTTTAAAATGAGAAGTGCAGCACATCCCTGCCCACCGTGATCACATAATTAATAATCTGGGGGTGTAAGGTAAAATAAACTTAGACACAGCCGTCCTTAATGACGAGACAAGTTTGTCGAACTCTTTACAAGTTATATTTCCTGCACAGCTGATCTTGCAGTTTTTTTTTTTTACTTCGGCTGCTTTAACTGCAAGGTGGACACCTGCAATGTCTTTTTTGTTATTGTGCTACTTTATAGAATAAAAACAGATTTTGTGTAAAAAAAAGTTATATTTCCCGAGTTTGTTTTTGCAAGAACAACATTATTTGTCTTGCTGTTTGGTAAGGAGAAAGCAAATTTGCTCACAAAGTTTAAACGAGTGCATTGAGACCACGCAGGCATTGTATTGTATTATATATATGTGTAGCGCTTACTTGCCTTATGAGGTAGTGTTGTCTTTTCTGTGAGCCTAGGTGGGAAGTATTTTCATGTCTTGCGTGATCACCCGTGCGGTTATCCTGCTATGAGACGCAGCTCTTTGTGGCGCGTGTAATCCTTTTTCCGCCCACCTGATGTGCCTGGGAGGAAGTTGCGCCATTTTGACTTCATCAAAAATGCCCCCCAGGCCGCGCGCCGTCTTCTAAAACAAGGATGCCACTTTATGCAGTGCTGACACGCAAACGTGACGCACGCAGGGCTTGCCTGCACGGCTTGGGCCAGTCTTATAATAGTATCAGGTTTTAGAGGCCGTGGTGACCTTATTTAAAAGCACCCAGGCCACGGTTGTTATGAAAATTCTACCATATCCCAGTTTCATCAGATTTAACAATCTGTTGGCGGTTTGTTCATAACAGGGCCTGATACCTTGCCAGCTTAACTCAGTGTGCCAGCTAGTGTTCTTAAGAGCTCCCCTGAGCAGAGCCAGTCGTGTCTCCCCTGCCAGCACGTCCGTGATGCCCTGGTGCTGGCTCAGGTGCAGTGAGGCGCTTTAAGCTGGGGGAGGAAGTTTACGTTGTTTTCTAATTTAATTTGGAAGCGTGGAGGCTGAGACTAGGCAGACAGCTAAAGCTGATGCACATAATTCGATAATAAAACGTGTGTTAGGTGTTCTCCCGTGTCTGCAGGGCTTAATGTGTAAAACTAATAATAAACAATTGCAGGGGCCAAACGTTTTTCTCATGAGTTCAACGCTGCCTAGTTTTGATTCCCTCTCTTACCCCTTTCTTCCACTGCCCTACACTTCCTGTCTCTTTATCTCAATCTTGCTCGTTATTTCCATCTCTTCTTGCTTCTTTTGTTCATATGTTCCCCTCTTTTGAGCCTTCTTTTTCAATTTCATACCTTTCTTTTGCTTGGTCTTGGACAAAGTCATAATATGAGAAACATTCTTAATCATCAAAAGTGAGTGGTGAAGCCCAACACAAACTAAACACTGTGAGAGGTATGTGAATACACCTTCTACTCTTACACTTTCTAGTAAATTTACAACTTTAGGCTATTCACTATTTATAAGTGTAAATGTACGCACAATGTTGGTTTACATGCCTCACCCCCTGAAACCATGCTCTGATAATTTATGAGTCCTGATAATTTATGAGTGTAAAGTTACTCACACATAAACCGAGATTACCGCTCGGGCAGGTATCCCCCTATGGTAAAGTATAGGAAAACATTTAAAAGTTTATTAACGTTCAAATAAAATGAATAAACATATTTTAAAGCTAAATATGAATGTACATTTATTTAGAATATTTCTTTTGAATGTAAAAAAACCCAGAAAATATGAATATTTCAGAAGAAAAAATAGTCGATTTTCAGTCTTTAATTGATTGCAGCAAGCTTGAGTGAATTTATCTAGAGGGGGCAGGTAACTATTTGCAGATAGAAATGTTTGAATTAATCCTATGTTGCACCCAAAGACAAGGACTATATAGATTCTCCTTAAGAGGAGATATTTGGTGTATTTAGCTTTCTTCTTATCCTGTCTCACTCCATTCCGTCTGGTACTTCCATCCCCCCTAGACGTGACAGAAAACTGGCAGTGGCGTAACAGAAAATGATGCCCCCTGCAGAATGGGTTTGGGGTTTCCCTCAGTCTCTCACATCTGACAGATATTCATAGACACTGCCCTAAATGGGGGCCACCTAAATAGTGGCCCCCTCACCCTCTACGTTACAGGGGCCTGCATCACACCCCTGAAGACTGGCAGCAAAAGAGTACTAATAAGGGGGTGGGGGGTGACATTTGAGACATTGTCAGCCTGACTGAGGACGGATGTTGTTCACTATACAGTACTGAGTACATACCTAGCTGCATATATCTAACCTATGGATAAACCAACATGTGTTTGTTTCATCTGTTACATCTTAATTGCGATTCTGATTTGATAACATTGCAAGCCCCCCTACCACACGCCATCCCACTTTTGAGCTTTTCACCATTTCACTATTTGCAGAACGTGTGGAAAAACTTTGGGAAATATTTTTTATAAAACAGGCGAGTTTCAGAATGTTCAGTGTGTGCGTATAGTAACAGAAGCACGAAAGTTCAAATATTTAGTTATTTTAAAGCACCGTCAAAAGGTTTCATGTGTGTAAACCGAAAATAGATGTCAGTGCTAATATTCACAACAGTTTAATTCTAGTAGGGAAAGTAGAAAACAACGTAGGCCCCCATTCCGAATAGCCTGGCGCTGGAGGCGATAATGAGCACTTCTGCAAAAATCCAATTTCACAAGGGTTGAAAATTAACTTGTTCAATACTAATTGCCTTTTCTGAATTCATCCCTGCAAAGAAGCGCATAACATGCGGATTGTGATGCTTACCGTTATTCAATAAAACTCAGAATATACGATAATTATCACATCCAATAGATTCCAATTCCAAAGTGTATTTTTATCATGAACAATAATTATCACATCCGACAGTCCTATTCTTTCTTATTGAGGCTCTATGTAAGAACGCAAAAGCGACAGAACTCTAGCCCACTTATCACTATTAGAAACTCTGCCAACTTTTCATCTCACTGAACACACTGGGTAATATGTCTTATGTAAAGCAATTCTAATAAAAATGAAATATAAAGAACACGTGCTTATTCTTTTAACAATTGTTTCTCTGGTCCATGAAAGTCTGATGCTTTTGTGTTCTGCAGGTACATTTGAACTCACCAAAGCCCTAAGAGGCCTACTTAAATCCATTAACATAACAACCATCGGCAAACGGATACAAATCTCTGAAGAAGTTAGTTGGGCAGACATCCTCGTCTCTTTAAAAGTTTAAAAAACAGCAATCAAAACATCAATGGAAGGCAGGTCCGTGTAGGTTGGAGCCCCAAAGATGTCCTATCTTGTATCCTTGTGAGAGATCAAGTGGGTGGAGCTAATGAGTAAAAATAAACCTACACATGCACATTAAAAACCTACTGTACCACACAATCAATACACATTTCTATGCAAGTGCCTGTGCACAGTTTCATTAGGTGAATACGTAGAATATGTGACTGAAAAAGCCCAGAAAATATGTAAATTCCCATTAAGGCTAGAAGTCTGACATGATTGCGATGTGACTTTTAGTGACATTGTTGCAAACTTATTATGTTAATTAGTCACGTTCACTTATTTTTAGGTTGAAGCCTACCAGACAGTGCAGCTGTCTAGTTGCTAAAGACTTCTTGGGGACATTTTGAAAGCTGACCTAGGAATACATGCCACCACCCATTACTTTACATTGGCTTTGTGGTTTGTAACTCACATGTGCTTACTTTCTATTTGCTGGCTTTACACATTTTTGGCTGTCCAGCATGTCTTTGCCCCTCTTGTGGAGCATAGCCTTCACCAATCATTCTTCCACAAGTGATGGCTTTCTGTAAACAGGACTTTAAATTGTGTTCTCATCTTGTCACATTTGCTATTCATTCAACGACAGATGTCAACTGTCAACTATGTCTTCTGAGGGAGCTTGGTGTTTACTTTTTTTTCTCTGACTTATTTATGTGACAATCTTGGGGTGTCAAAGGAAATGCTTTTTTCTAGCACACAGCAACATTTAAATGCCTGTAAATGAACTGTGCAATTATTTCAGACAATATCAGAATTCACAAAGCACAAATGAAGCAAATTTATTGTAATTCTGAAGTGTGGTGGAAACAAATATTTTAATAAGATCATAACAACTAAAACTAGGTGGTGCCATTTGAACATATTATCATTTGTACTCTGTATAGTTTTATCTTAAAACTATGTCTGTGCAAATTTAATGGTGATTTCAATTGAGAATATGTTGTCTGTAATGGCAGTGCACTACCACACCATGCATACTCAACTCTACGCCACTCTACTACATTTTTCACCACTCTATGCTACTCTACAGCCCTCCACTCTACACCACTCTATGACACCATATGGCACTCTACGCCACTCCACACCACACTACGACACTCCACACCACTCTGCGACACTCTGCGACACTCTACTCCTCTCTACACCACTCCACTCTATGCCA
The DNA here is from genome assembly GCF_964204655.1 of Triturus cristatus. NCBI lineage: Eukaryota > Metazoa > Chordata > Amphibia > Caudata > Salamandridae > Triturus > Triturus cristatus. The sequence goes on from NC_140589.1 coordinate 1,681,307,295, forward strand.
CAACACTCTGCCCCACTCCACTCTATGACACTTCACCACACTCCACTCTTTGCCACTTTATGACACTCCACTCTACGACACTCTCTACCACTCTATGTCACTCTATACCACTCTACGCCACACCACCATACCAGTCCACGCAACTTTAATCCACTCTACGACACTCCACTGTATGACACTTTACTCCATTAACCACAATGCCATTCCACTCCTCTCCACTCTACGCCACTTCACAACTCTCTACTCCATTCTACACTATGCCACCTCACTTTACTCTACAACACTTTACTCCACTCAATGCCCCTCCACTCTACACTACTCTTCTCTATGATCCTCCACTCTACACCCCTCTACGCCCCTCTACTCTACACCCCTCCACTGTACAGCCCTCTGTAATGAATGTGCTTTTCACTAAAAAGACACACCCAAACCCTGCACTCCCACTCTGGGAGGCAAATTTACTACTGCACCTCTAAATAATACACGTTTGCACAGCACTCCCACTCTGGAGGCAAAAAGACAAATTCAGGTGCTTTTTAAAATAACACACACAAGTTTATTAATGCAATGTTTAAAAAGGTAGGCCAAATATATCAATAAATGCAGATTCCCAAATGTCAAATGAATGATTAAATGAATAATTGAAATAGAATGCAGTATATACACAAATAGCAAAGAGTCAGTGACGGCCCGTGTAGGGCGTTTTACCGGGGCGGTGAGGTGGCGCAGAGGAGGGGCAGGGTGGGGGGTTGCAAAATGCGGCAAACGGCCGATTTCAGGTAAGTTACGAAAAAAATTAATAAAACGAATTTCGTTGCGCATGCTGCATCGCATTTGGCGATGCAGCACGCGCAACGAAATTCGTTGCCGCATTTTGCAACCCCCCACCCTGCCCCTCCTCTGCGCCACGTCACCGACCCGGTAAAACGCCCTACACGGGCCGTCACTGCAAAGAGTAGAAAATATATATATATTTATAATGGTTAGGAACACCTCACCAACTGATTCTGCAACATCCTTGCCAACTCTAGCTGGGGAAGCCCTTTCAACAGCCCAGGAAGGAGTTTCAGTCAGGACTCAAGTTCCGTCACCTCCACAGCAATACGTCTATTTTGTGGCAAACTTCCACCTGGCCCCCGAAAGTTCCCAGCTTGTTTTCTGTTTTCTTTTCTGGCTTATGGATTATCAAAATAAGCATTAGCTGTAGGTTGCCTGGACCCAAAATGGCGGCGCCTCACTAATACGGGGATTACAACTAAGCTCTCTCACTTGGCCCCCCCCCCCGGCGGGATCACAGACACGGCATTGAAGAGGGCATGGGTCACGTCCTAAACACGGATCACTGACCCGAATTCTAAATTCTATATTGAATCTTCCGCCGAGAGCCCCCATGCAGCTGGTCCCATACTGTGGTATCGCCTCTCCCTTCCCTTCCACTCCCGGGTTACGCTTCTAAAACAGGAGATCTAAGGAAGGCTAAATCCCGGCAATTACATGCGCACACTTTGGACGTCTCCACTCCATCGCAGCGCCTACAGGCTAATTAAATATAGCGCGCGGAGAGATTGAGACGAGTGGAGTGAAGAGAATGTATTGGAGAATTAGAATTTGACCCGCTTATGTAAATGAAACTATGCAGTGTTCTGAGGTGGCACAACTGTACTTTTGGGACTGAAAGGATTATTCTCGGCAATTTCACTTCATTCAAAATGGCTGGCGATGGGGGTTATTCTAAAAGATAAAGACCACCCACCTCTCACCACAACATGGACAAAGACATAGGACTAACAGGCACAGCAATCCCCACATAGAAACAGACAAAGGACTATCCTCAAATAGGCTTGAGGCACGGAAAGAGTGATAGGACCAACAAGATCTGTTTCACCACATTTACAGCTATCCGGAAACGTCTAATACACTAGGCATTCTCACCTGATCATACCCACTCTTCCCATTCCTAGTCGCCCTAACCCAATAATCCAGCGATGTTTACGTCTTCTAATAATAGCAACTGCCATTATTTAATACTACGGATCCCAGGCCATTACTGAGGAAGAAGCATAGGAAGATGTCGCTGCTATGATTTGATTTGATAGGCCAATACTTGTAAGTTACATAGAGATAGAAGCATCAAATTCAGCCACTCTATACCACTTCTCCCACTCCTGAACCCTCCTACCCCTTCCTACTAAGCCCCTATCTCACCATTCCCACAATATGGAGCCCATAGGCCTGCACACCTACTCCATTAAATACCCCCCTGGCCTCTCAAACAAGGCGGCCAAAGGCTTTAAACATAGGCAGTTAAAATCTCACCCCGAAACACCAATTGCTGACACCTACTTCTCTAATGACACAGGACGCACAACTAACAACATCATCTTCTACACCAAAAGAAGAGCACAATGGCAGAAAGCCTTTCTCGCCCTATTCGCGACTGCATCCACTAAAAAACCTGCACACGGTCTTACATTACACATCACTCCCTCCCCGTTCTTCATAGCGAATGCCACTATCACCATCTATCTTAATGGTATCATCCTCATGCAGGCCTCAGACCATAATCTTCACATTCTGGATAACATCTTCCCGATCATCAAAGCGAAGGTTGCAAGCCCCTATCCCACCTCACCAGCAAACCATTCCCCCAGCAATCGGACTGACCCCCTATCTGATTCCGCACCTGAACTTCCCCTAGCGTTATCCCATAACAATAATACTCCCATCCCGGGCGTAGCCGACACCCCATTAAGCAACCTATACCTACATAATTCATATTCTGCCCCCAGCACCACCACAATTTCTCCTATACCCACCTCGCCTTACACTGGCACTATCTCGCCCCCAGCCTCCCCACACGCCCCCTCGCCCTCCACTAACACCCCCATCTCCTCAACTACACCGTCTCCCATCCTATTTATAGTACTCCCTTCTCCACTTCCATCACCATACCCAATAACCTCACTGCTGACCTGGCCCTCATCGCTCCTTACAAACCTACTCCTGATCAGCATGCAGTCCCATCTTCCCCTTCTCCCTGCACCACAAAGCTCACGGTCCCACTGCCTTCTGCTCACATCAACACCCCCTCCCATCCCCTCTGTACTCCCCCCCTATCCAATGACGGGCACTCAGATATACTGCCTTACATTGAACCAGTTCCTACTAAAGTACGCATCAATACCCAGACACGTCCCCTCTCAACCACGACAACCCCTACATCAGACCACAGACTGGATAGGATACTTATATCCCTACATCAAATCAAAGAGGACATCCAAACCCTTCACGACCTGATTCTGCAACAACACAAGCCACAAACTAAATACACTCATCAGCCATGCACTAGCCACCCGCTTCAGTCGCCCCCCAGATGGAAAACAGTACCTTACCCCAATGCCCCATCACGTCCTAACAGGAAAACATCCCCCATATCAGCGAAAGATCTTACCTCCCTACTTCGCTCCTACGTACCCTCACCCCCTCCCCTGGAACCTATGCAGACAGACAACCTGCAAAAATTGTCCTTTATCCAACCCATCCAACCCAATGCCTCTAGAGTCTCGAGACATACTCCTAGAGGTATTGTTGAAAACAACCTCAAGAGGGTACCCATCCTCCACAACCACAACACTACTCCCACCATGACCCAGCTTAAATGTATCCTACTAAACTGTAGATCTGCATCACGTCATGCCACGGATATAGCTGACCTCATATTAACTACCGAACCCGATCTCATCATTTTGACTGAAACCTGGCTAAACAATTCCTCCACGCCCCTTTTAGACATACTAGTTCCCCCTAACTATTACATCACTAGACTAGACAGATTAGATAGGCCAGGGGGTGGCATTGCCTGCACCCATAGGAACTACCTCTCGGTGAACCGCATCAACTCACTGGTGCTTTCCTCTTGTGAGTACCTTTGCCTAGACATCACGAGTAATAACAAGCCTCTATGCTCTCTACATTCTTTTTACCAGTCTCCTGGAAACAATCCCATCTTCATCGAACATGTAATGGATATCATAGCCGCAAATGTCGGACAACAAAATACTCAGATCTTCCTGGGGGACTTCAACCTCCATTGGAATGATCCTGACGACCCAGAGGTCAATAGCCTCAAAGCTTCTCTGTCCGACCTTAATTTGGCCCAATTCTGTGATTGCCCCACCCACGAAAAGGGTTCCATCCTCGACCTAGTAATTGCCAAAAAAGACTCTACCCAGTTGGAATCGATTCTCCCTTGCGACTGGTCTGACCATCACATAATTACTTTCCACATCACGAAGGAAGTCAAGCCACTCTCTGTCCAACCGACGAGAACGAAAATTTGGAAGAGGAACCTAGAAAACATTACCCCTGCCTCTCTCACAACCGCTAGTCACACCCTCACACCCCCACTGGATGGTCTAAAAGATGTACATGTTCTAACCAATCACTACTTTCACTATGAACCAGGTACTAGACAACTTAGCCCCCCTACAACTGAAAAGAGTCACCGCAAAAGGATCAAACCCCTGGTATGATGGTAGGCTAAATGAAGACAGAAGATCTCTAAGAACAGTTGAAAGACAACGGAGAGCTGCTCCATCTGCTGCCCACCTCAAATTGCTAAGAAGTAAGAGAAATTCCTATTACAGAAAGATTAGACGATCGAAAGCTGACTTCATTCGTCAACAATTAGACCAAGCCAAGAATCGTCCCAAAAGACTATTCGAAATAATCAAAGCTCAATCTAAGGGTGTCTCCCACTCTCCCCAAGCTAATCCCGAAACACTTCCCAATTGTGAGGATCTTGCATCCTTCTTCACAACAAAGACTGAAAACTTAAAGACAGTCCTACTTAACGATCTATTATCACATTCTGACCCACAAATGAGTGGCTCACCGACCACACCTAGTATCCCGAGAATCTGCTCTACAAAGCTCGAACTAAGAACAATGCCTCCTGGACCGACTTCAGTTTTACAATGAAGAAACTATTTTAAAAATGATCACAGCACTGAATCCTTCCAATCACTTCACAGACCCTCTCCCAGCAACCCATGTAAAAACCTTCACTCCACTGCTATTGCCCCTATGGACTAGGATTATAAACACTTCTCTTTTAGAAGGAATCATCCCAGACATCCTCAAAGTTGGTCAGATATCCCCCATCCTAAAAAAACCATCGGCGGACGCATCTGACCTGAATAACTATCGCCCAATTTCCAACATCTCGACCCTCGCCAAACTGCTAGAAAAATGTGTCCACGTGCAGCTTAGTAATCACATAGATCACTTCAATCTGCTCGATCAATTCCAATCAGGCTTTCGATCAGGGCACAGCACAGAATCAGCTATGACCCACATAATTGATGACGCACTACATATATTGGATCAAAACAAGGGATGCCTGCTAATCCTGCTTGACTTATCCTCAGCCTTCGACACAGTCAAACATGACAATCTTCTAGACCTCCTGAAACACAGGATGGGACTATCTGGTACTGTGTTAAACTGGTTCACGTCCTTCCTCCAAAACAGAACACAAAGATTTAAGATTAACCAATCGTTATCCAACCCCTCCCCAGTCACTCTGGGAGTACCCCAGGGTTCCTCCCTCTCCCCGACACTCTTCAATATGTTTATGGAACCTCTCACTGAGCTTCTCAATTCATCAAATATCCAATATCACATGTATGCCGACGACACACAACTCTACATTAAGGTCCACTCACTTGAAGACATCAAGTCCCTTAATACAACACTCCATAAAACACAGATCTGGCTGGCAGAGAATTATCTAAAACTAAACACCCTAAAAACAGAATTTCTCCTAATCGCTCCTCCCAACCAAATAACCACCATCCGTGAATGGATGAAGCACATTACAGCACTCGATGGTCAACCTATCATCATTGATTCAGCTAAATCACTGGGAATAACCTTGGACAATAAGTTAAATATGCAGAAGCACATCAGCACTGGAACCAAAGGAGCTAATTTTCAGATTAACACCTTGAGAAAACTGAAACCCTTTATTCCGGCCAGTGACTTTAAACAGGCAGTTCAATCTCTAGTAATTCCCAAAGTGGATTATGGAAGTATTGCTCTTTGCGGCCTACCCAGATCAACGACCGCTCCTTTAAGAGCCTCAATAAATACAGCCGCTAGACTCATCACAGGCTCCAAAAGAAACTGCCACATCTCCCCTGACCTTCGTGCCCTCAACTGGCTTCCTTTTGAGGCCAGAATTCATTTGAAAATCGCCTGTATGACACATAAGGCCTTACATCACAAAATACCGAGATACCTAGCGGAGAAATTGGTACTATTGGGTGGTAACAGATCCACTAGGAGCTCCAACAATCTTCTACTTAAACCACAACGGTTCTCCAAGAAGAAAACATACTACCGCTCCTTTTCAGGAATGGCTCCCAGGATTTGGAATGCCTTGCCTCAAGAAACGAGACTTAATACATCTGCAGCTTTTTAAAAAAAAGAAGTGAAATCTATTCTTCTGGCCAAATTCACTTGACTCATTGATATTCCCCTGTAAATATATGCTATTCGTGTATGGTCACCTTTACCGTATTCACCTAATTCACGATACTTATACGTTTTTATGTTGATATTTCTGCACTGCACTGCACTGCCTTGACCTGCCTGAATCTCCGAGACACCGAAAACTTGGTTCTAAAAATTGATACTTCCTATACTACTATGGCATGCGTCCTTCTTTACAGACCCCCTAACAACATGCCATCCTTCCCTTTAGCGCTCAGCGAACAAATTGCCAACCTAGCTATTGATCATGCAAGGATCCTATTGGTGGGGGACCTCAACTACTGGTTCAACGATCCTCTGGAAGGTCCTCAGTCGCGTGAACTCACTGAGCTCCTTACAAATCTAAACTTCGAACAACATGTACAATCACCAACCCACTGTAAAGGCCACATCCTGGACCAGGTCTGGACCAACTCTCTTTTAGTTACGACCCCGGCCACCTTTCCGTGTCTATGGTCGGATCATTTTCTTATCAAATTTAACCTTATCCATCCCTCTAGAAAGTCCACCGTCACAGCTATGGGTGGAAGAGCTAGGAACTGGAATTCCCTAGATAGGTCGGAATTCCTACAAACTCTTGCTACTTCCATTCCCTCCCATAACTCTGATATCAATATAGCAGAAAACAATCTTTCTTTCTGGCTTCAATCAGCCAGCGATGCTCATGCTCCTTACAAGACGATCAAATAGGCCCGACGTGCCGATGCCCAAAAATGGTTTTCTCCTGACTTAAAAGCAAAAAAATTGTCCCTTCGACAACTCGAGCGACGTTGGCATCGCAATTATGCCCCTGATGCTAAAATTCGTTACATCTCTGCCAGGAAGGACTACATGAAATCTATTTTAGTAACTAAAACTGCCTACTTTTCCTCCCGTATAACCAACTCAAACAATAAGTCCAAAGACATCTTTTCTATTCTTAATGAATTAACCAATCTTGACAATGTCCGGCCCAGTCTGCCCCCGACCCAGGCTCTCTGTGATTCACTGAACGTTTTTTTTACAGAGAAAATTATGGCCATCAAAGACAGTATTCCTCAAACCTCAAGTCCTCTCCTTTCTGTTCCAAGCCCCAACACTATCGATTCATTTAGCAGTTTCCCCCCCATTACCCCAGAATTGTTCCAGGAATTACTGGTAAGAGTAAAATCTGGTGCTCCATCTGACAGATGCCCTCCTTATATCCTGAAAGACTGCCTTGCAGTTATCCCGGCCCCTGCCTGTACCCTTCTAAACAACTCTTTGGCCACTGGATTAGTTCCCCTTGCATTTAAAGAAGCGATTGTAATACCTCTCCTGAAGAAACCTGGTGCAGATCCGACCTGCAATGCAAATTACCGCCCAATTTCCCTTCTTCCCTTTCTTGCTAAGGTGCTGGAGGCTCATGTTGCCAACTGCTTGTCCAATTTTATAGAGACATCTAACTGCCTTGATCCACATCAGGCGGGCTTTCGCCCAGCCCATTCAACTGAGGCGGTGGTAGTGGCAGTATTGGACACCCTTAGGGACTGCGCAGACAATCGTATTCCACAGGCCCTGGTGCTCCTGGATTTGTCAGCCGCATTCGACACGGTCGATCATACCATCTTGATCGACCGTGTCTCTCAGGCTGGCATCCGGGGCACGGCAGCCGGCTGGCTGAGGTCCTTTCTAGTAAATCGTTCCCAGGCAGTCCACCTGGGTAACCTAGCGAGCACTAAGCAGGCCATTACTTGCGGTGTACCCCAGGGTTCGTCCCTGTCACCACTCCTGTTTAACCTCTATATCTCCCCTTTAATCCATGCTCTTAGAGATAAACAGGTAACGGTGCTGAACTACGCGGATGACCTACAGCTCCTATTCACAATTGACAACTCAGATACGTCCATCTCCTTCTTCCAATCAATAATGAGGTTCATCCAAGCTTGGATGAACGAAAATCATCTGAAATTGAACCCAGGAAAAACCGAGCTGGTCCTGACGGGGGACAGCGCTAAATACTGGGGCCCACAGTATTGGCCAACAGAAATGGGTCAAGCTCCGATCCCTTCATCTTCGGCAAAGACGCTTGGTATCACCCTAAACAGTGACCTCTCTTTAAAAACGCAAGTAGGCCAGGTGATATCCAAGTGCCTCTTTCAAATGAGAAAAATCCGGAAGGTTCGCCGTCTTTTGACCCACGAAGCCCTGATACAGGTGGTGATCGCAACAGTGATTTCCCACATAGACTACGCTAACTCGATATATATCTGGGCCTCCCCCAGTTCCTTCTGAAACGACTTCAGATGGTGCAGAATCAGGCAGCAAAACTGATTTTGAACCAGCCTAGATGGCATTCTGCCACCCCTCTTTTGAAAGATCTTCACTGGCTCCCGGTCGCTCAACGCTGTACCTTCAAAGTCAGTTGTATGATTTTTAAAGCGCTCCACTGTAAAAGCCCCACCTTCATCAAAAAACTCATTATAAAGTATGCCCCGTCCCGTAGCCTTCGCTCAGCCCAACAATGCCTTTTACAAATCCCATCCTTTAAACGTAAACGCTCGGGTGGCTGCAGATTTGGCACCTTGGCACCCCGTCTGTGGAATGCCCTCCCCCTTGAGATCCGGCTATGCCCCAACCTCATATCATTCAGGAAATCCCTAAAGACCTGGCTTTATCAACAAGCCTACTACTAACTCCGCTGGCTTCCTACTCTGACTGTTCTCTGTCTCTACAGCGCCAGGAAACCAATCGGTGTCAGTGCGCTATACAAATCATTGTTAACATAACATAACATAACTGTAAACCGCTCTGATACCTGCAAGGGTCTTGTTCGCGCTATATAAAACTGTCAAAATAAAATAAATATATTAATATAATTAATCAACGTGAAGCAAAGCTTATAGAAAAACTCACCCCCTTCTCATTAGAAAAAAACGAGCTGGCTGGTACCCGTCTGCGTCAAGGCCAAGACGGAGGCTGGCCAAGCTCCCGTGTTTTGGCTCTGAGGTTGAGTTGTACATTCCACAGTACACTTCTCACAATATGTTCCAGTTCACTCTGGTCAGTGAGGAGCGAAAAACAAGTGAGGAGCAGAAAGACCCTGAATGCGCTGTGCACACAGAATTAAGGCAAAGTCAAAAAGCAAGAAGACATGAGGCCACGTCAAAGCCAATAGTAAGAACTCCTAATATAAATGTACTGTTCTACTCCGTGGCAGCTCCCACTAAAAGACAGCAAGATTACAAGACAGAAGAGAAGCAGGCATATGCAGGACCGTCCTACATTAAAGCTAGGGTAAAATAACACACTAAAGTCAGTTCAAATGGTGGCAGTCGGAGGTCATCATAGGGTGCCAAACCACAAGAGTGGCTCTTTCACTACGCCCCCCAACTCTACGCCTCTCCACTCCACACCCATCCACTCTACGACACTCTAAGACACTCTAGGACATTCTAAGACACTCTACAACATTCTACGACCCTCCACAGCTCAACACTTTACTTCACTCTATTCCAATCTATGCCACTTCACTCTCGACCGCTCTACGAAACTCCACTCCTTGACACTCCACTCTATTACACTCTATGAATGAAATGAAATGAAAAGTAGATTTATAGAGTGCGGTTGCTGCCCAGGGGTGTCCAAGCGCTAGAGACCAGAATAGAAATAGCTTGACAGAGGTAACTTGCTGAAATTACTGAGGGGGGTTAAACAGAAAAGTCTTCAGCTGTTTTCGGAATGAGGAGAGGTTAGGGTTGGATCTAAGATGAAGAGGGAGTGAGTTCCAGGTCTTGGCGGCATTATAGGTGAACGTCCTGCCGCCCGTCCTTACCTTTTTTATTCTCGGAGCTATAGCCATAAAGGCCTGGCTAGATCGAAGGCTTCTACTGGGTTGGTACTGTTTTACTAGGTCGTGGGTAATCATAGGACCTGTGTCCCAAAAGGCTTGATGGGCAACACACATGGCCTTGAAGATGATTCTCTGTCGCACTGGTAGCCAGTGCAGGCTGATCAGACCAGGTTTGGCTGATTGTCTGCGTGGGAGCTGTAACAATGTGCGGGCCGCACAGTTCTGCACTATCTGTAGTCTACGCAAGGTATACTCCGGGGCGCCAAGGTAGAGGACATTGTAGAAGTCTAAGCGGGACTGTATCAGACCCTGGATGGCCACCTGCTTTGCCTCCATAGGTAAAAGTGGGAGGACTTTCTTTAGCATCCTAAGAAGTCCGAAGCAGGTAGCCGAGAGTTTTGTAGCCTGGATGTTAAATGAGAGGGTCTTGTCCAGCCACACCCCAAGGCTCTTAATATTGTCCTTGGGTACTGGGGGGGTACCTAGACAAGGAGGCCACAAGGAGTTGAAGAAGGTGGGGTTTGAGGGGCCCAGGAGCATCAGCTCCGTTTTGTCCCCATTGAGCTTAAGGGATGAGGAGGTCATCCAGCCCTTTACCTCCTCTAAGCACTTTTTTAGCCCCCCTGATGACGGCAGGTCGGACTCCTGCTCCAAGGAGACCACCAGCTGGGTGTCGTCCGCGTAAGAAATGATCTTAACCCCAAATGGACGAACAACCTCAGCCAGTGGTCTCATATAGATGTTGAAAAGCGCAGGGCTTAAAGAGGAGCCTTGTGGGACTCCACACCTCAACGGCCTACTCATGGACACTGTCTCTCCCTCAAATACTTTGAATGATCTGTCACTCAAGAAGGATTTGAGCCATAGCCAAGCTCCATCCACTATTCCGACACTCGAGAGGCGGCTCAGCAGGGTGTCATGGCTGACCGTATCGAATGCCGCGCTTAGGTCAAGGAGGATCACTGCCACTGACCCCCCCTGATCTAGGATTTTTCTGGTTTCCTCAGTGACTGCTAGGAGGGAAGTCTCTGTTCCGTGTCTGGGTCTAAAACCCGTCTGGGTGGCATCTAACAGCTGGTTGTTTTCGAGAAAATTCACCAGCTGGAGATTGATGTACCTCTCAAGGATTTTGCTCACCCAGGGGAGCAGAGAAATCGGCCGGTAGTTGCTAAAGTCAGAGGGATCCAGATTGTTTTTGTTTAGCAGCGCTCGGACCATGGCCCGCTTCCAAGCGGGAGGGACAGTGCCAGAGGTGATGGAGGCGTTCAGGAGGTCCATAATGGTTGGTAAAGTGACCTGAGATGCTAACATCATGACTTCTGGAGGTGTTGGGTCGCATGGAGACCCAGATTTTACCTTGCGGGCAATGGACTCCAAGGATTCAAGGTCTAGAGGGGGAAGTAATCCAGTGTTGGTAGGGGTTCTGATAAAGTGTCTCCCAGATTTATTTGGTCCTGAGCTATCGAGACAGTAGCTGTAGGGGAGAATGATGAATAGATTTTATTAACTTTTTGGTGGAAAAATTCTGCCAAGTCGTTGCAGTGGGCTGTTGTTTTTTCCTCGTGCAAGCTAGAAGATGGAAGTTTTGTACGTTTTTTCAGTATTTGAAAAATTTCCTTAGGTTTGGATTTAGCTAGTATGATTTTATCAGAGAAGTATACAGATTGGGCAGCTTTGACCTCGGCTTTGTAGGTATTAATTGCCTCTCGGTATCGGGTTTTTTCCTCCAAAGAGTAATCTAGACGCCATTGTCTTTCTGTTTTCCTGCATTGGCGTTTCTTTTCCCTGAGAGCCTCTGAGTACCAGGGGGCAGTTTTATGGGAACGTTTCAGCGTTATTTTACTCAGGGGGAGAGTTGCTTCAAGGGATTGTGTGATCCAGTCTTCGAAATTCTGGTTGGCCAAACATGGATCCTCATTGTAGGAGGGTTGGTCAATCGCGAGTCTACTTGCCCATTCATCGGCTGGTAGCCGCGCCCAGGATCTGGCGTGTCTTACCGTGGGTCTCACGGGGGTGGCTTAAATGTGGTCTAGGTGAAAGGCACCAGTAGATGATCAGTCCACGGGAGGGAGATTGGTGGCCCAACCATGAGGTCTTCACAGTTACTGAACACAGGGTCCAGTAAGTGGCCCTTAGCGTGAGTCGGGGCCTTCACTCGTTGGACTAATTTTAGAGCAGCTAGGTCGTCTGCAAGTGTCGTAGCTGTATGGTCCAGGGCAGTATCAAAATGAAAATTTAGATCCCCTAGCAAAGTATAGTTAGAGGCAGTGCTAACGCGTTCAGCCACAATCGAAGGAAGGAGATTGTGAAACTGTTTGGGGGGGCCCGGGGGGCGATATATTACTGTCCTGAAAAGCAGTTGTTAGGGGAGAGTTCCAGAATAAAAGCTAAGCTCTCACAGTCTGGAATTGCTTCAGGGATAGTTCGACAGTGGTATTGGTCTTTATATATAATTGCTAAGCCTCCTCCTCTCCCCTCAGGACGATCCTGCCGAATAACTTGGAACCCTGGAGGGAGGGCTGTCACTAAGACAGGGTCGGAGTCCGACGCGAGACACATTTCAGTAAGAAACACTGCATCTGGCATGCGTTCCTCTCACAAAAGGGCAACTTCCACCCTATGTTTTGGCAGGGATCTGCAGTTTAACAGAAACATACAGTACTCCTGTTTCGCATCTTGGACCTGCTTAGGTTTAAGAGATAGTTTACATTTTGGACAGATATCTGGGAGCTCTGTAGCATGATAGCAGAGCAAGCCACAATCAGTTCCTAAGGGCCTTATGCTGCGGAGAGTTTCCGCGCTATATTGTCTCTGTTTTGTGACTGAGATGTAAGGGGTATGGCCCTCGGCCCGGTCCAGGCGCGGACGGGCGCAGATGAGCTTGCCTTAGGCGCGCCCGCTGCGCTCGTCCGCTGCGCGTCCGGAAGATGCACATGCTAAATAGTATGCAGGGAGGGGGGTGTGGACTGATGGTAGCGAGCGTGGCCTATGTGTCCCGGGGAATGGCGGCAACAAGAGAAAGTATCCTGCGGCAGCGCTAGAATCCGCTGCGCGAGGGTGCCCAGGGGAGAGTGAAAGGTGAGTATTGTATTAAAATCACAACAAGAATACACTCAAAAGTTTTAAAATTCGGCAAGCGTCTCTCCCGGCTTCCACCTCAGGAGGTCAAAGGTCTTCTGTTCGCGCTCTTACTCAGCGCGCCTTAAATACCTTGATCAGGGGGGCGTGGCCTGATGGTTGTGGGCATGGCCTATGTGTCCCGGGGAATGGCGGCAACAAGAGAAAGTATCCCGCGGCAGCGCTAGAATCCGCTGCGCGGGGGTGCCCAGGGGAGAGTGAAAGGTGAGTATTGTATTAAAATCACAACAAGAATACACTCAAAAGTTTTAAAATTCGGCAAGCGTCTCTCCCGGCTTCCGCCTCAGGAGGTCAAAGGTCTTCTGTTCGCGCTCTTACTCAGCGCGCCTTAAAAACCTTGATCAGGGGGGCGTGGCCTGATGGTAGTGGGCGTGGCCTATGTGTCCCGGGGAATGGCGGCAACAAGAGAAAGTATCCCGCGGCAGCGCTAGAATCCGCTGCGTGGGGGTGCCCAGGGGAGAGTGAAAGGTGAGTATTGTATTAAAATCACAACAAGAATACACTCAAAAGTTTTAAAATTCGGCAAGCGTCTCTCCCGGCTTCCGCCTCAGGAGGTCAAAGGTCTTCTGTTCGCGCTCTTACTCAGCGCGCCTTAAATACCTTGATCAGGGGGGCGTGGCCTGATGGTAGTGGGCGTGGCCTATGTGTCCCGGGGAATGGCGGCAACAAGAGAAAGTATCCCGCGGCAGTGCTAGAATCCGCTGCGCGGGGGTGCCCAGGGGAGAGTGAAAGGTGAGTATTGTATTAATGACACTCCTTTCTACAACACTCCACTCTATCCCACTCTACGACACTCTAGCCTACGACACTCCGCTCCACTCTATGACACACTGCTCCACTCCATTCTACTCCACTCTATGCCACTCTGCTCCACAACACTCTACGCCCCTCCACTCAACACCCATCCACTCTATGACATTCCGCTCTACAAATCTTCCGTCTTTGACACTCCACTCTATACCACTCTACAACACTCTACTCTATGTGACTTAATCCACTCTACGCCATCCTACTCCACTCAATGTCACCCTACTCTACTATGCCACACTACACCACTCCACTCTATGCCACTCTATTCCACTTTACTCCACTCTACACCACCCCACTCTATTTCACTCTAAGCCACTCCACGCTACAACACTCTCCTTCACTTTATGCCACTCCACTCTATGACCCTCCACTCCAAGACCCTCCACTCCATGACTGTACAATACTCTACTCCACTCTACAAATCTCTATTCCACTCCATGCCACTCCACTCTATGCCCCTCCACTCTACGCCCTTCCACTCTGACACTATATTCTGCTCTACAACACTCCACGTTACTCTACTTCACTCTACAACAGACTTCTCCACTCTATGGAACTCCCTCTACGACACTTTACTTCACATTACTCTACTCTAATGCAATCCATTCTATTCCACTCCACTGTGCAACACTCTACACCACTGTACGAAACTCCACACCTCTCCACTCTACTCCATTCCAACACACATTATTCCACTCTACACCACTACTTCATTCTACTCCACAACAATCTGTGCCACCCTAGTCTACGACACTCTATGCTACTCCACTTTAATCCCACGCTACTCTACTGTGCTCTACTCCACTCTATACACCTCCCCTTCACACCCCTTCACTCTACACAACTCTACGCCCCTCCACTCTATGTCACTGTATACCACTCAACACCACCCCACTCTACTCCACTCTACACCACTCTATCCTACACCACTCTTCACCACTCCACGACACTCACAACACTCCACTCTACTCCACCCTATTCCACAACACTCCACTCTATTCCACATCACTCCACGACACTCTAGTCCACTCTACTTAATGGCACTCCACTCCACTCTATGACGCTCCACTCCACAACACTCTACTCCACTCTACGCCCTTCCACTATACGCCGCTCCAGTCTACATCTCTCCACGCCGCTCTCCTCTATGCTACTAATCCTTAACATGCTGGTGTACAACATGGCTAAACTACATTGACAAAGCCAATAGCTCTTGCATAGGTGAGACCTATTGGCTTTGCCACTGCTTGTTAATGATTAGTCCTTGTACCTGGGTAAATCACGTTATTTACTCAAAGGTAATCGGTGGGGGTTGAATGAGGAACTGGTGGATTATGAGTTTTGGGATAATGTTTATATTTTTGATGTATGTGTGACCAGGATAGCATACTGGATTCTAAAATGTGGGTCATGCGTTTGTCCATCCATCTACCTATCTTCTGCCTGGAGAGTGTGTGCGGGGTGAGACTGATGATTTTCGACCAAGATGTCAAGAACTGGCTGGGAATTCAAGTCCCAGTTTGTTAGTGGGGAGATGAAGTTTATTCCAAGTAGTGCACCACCAACAGACACTGCCAGCTCCGCGGTCTCCAGCCTTTAACTGTCTCGGCAGAGACATTACCATGGAGACTGGAACACCAGGAACGAGCTGGAATTCATAGATAAACAATTCTAGCTAATACAACACATCCTCTATATTAATAATATGAAAAGAAAGAAAAAGAGAAGAAAACAAAGAAAACAAAACATTCAATTAAGATGCATTCATATCATAATCTTTAAAGCGCAAAGGAAGACGACGAGATCTGGAAGGAAATCTCCTTGTAGAAGCAGGATTAAAATTAGGCAAATCAGCACCAGAAAAATTAGAGTCAGAACAAGGAAACAGTGACTTGTCACCATTGAACTTTACAAGTCTTGACATGCTCCACTTATTACCATTGTGCATTGTCACAACATTCTTCTGGATTGAGGTAATGACAAAAGGACCCATAAATTCAGTGACACCCTTCTTCTGCCACCTGGGTTTCTTGACCATCACCCACTCACCCACACTCCACAATCTTGCTTTTACAGAACCTTCGAAGTCATACCTCTCTTTTTATTTCCTTTGATGAGATTTGATTCTAGAATCCACCGCATCTTCATCCAAGGAAATAACATTTTGAAAAGGCAACCATCCAGGGTTCAACTTAGAGTGAGCTTGTCTACCTCGCAACACTTGAAATGGAGAACACTGCATGACATAATTAACAGTGGTGCGATGAGCCCACCAAGTATCACGTAAAACTTCTTTAAGAGAAACTTTCGACTCCAAAGCTCTTTGAACACAAGTTTTGAACACTCTGTTCATACGTTCCGCAAGACCATTGGCCTGTGGTGAATAAAGGGCTGTTTTGAGATGGGTTATTCCAAATTCATCTAAGAAATTTTGCATTTCCTGAGAAGTAAAATATACCCCGTTGTCAGGGATCAAAATGTTTAGAATACCCTCATAAGCAAATTCATCTTTGAGAAAGTCAAGAATTACTCTAGTGTTGACTGTGCTCAGACACCTGGTAGAGACCCATTTTAACATGTAATCCACTAAAAGAATAACAAATCTTTCTAAAGGCCCCAATAGCTCAAAGGACCCATCAGACCCAAACCCAGTTTTGACCAAGGTTCTCGCGGAACCTCCAAGGAGACAAAGGAGCAGAATTGATGACCCTAGACTTGTCATTAGTAGCACATTGGTAACAATCTTTGACTACCTCTTCGACATGATGATCCATACCTGGCCACCAGTATCTCTCACGTAGCCGGGACTTGGTGAGACTCCTTCCCAAATGCCCTTCATGCGCAAGGTTGACATGTTTGGATCTCAAGTCACAAGGAGGTATTAATCTCTCTCCACGCATCAACTCATCTTGCAGCAAGGTTAACTCATCCCTAATGGACCAAAAAGGCATGAGGTCGGCATTAAGACTTTTACTGCATCTGGACCATCCTTTGATCACAAAATCAGTAACAACAGGCAAGAGAGGATCATGAGACCTAGCTTCAGTCCATTCATCTTGTGTGATAGCCGGCTCTTTGACCCAACAAATTCTCATGGATTCAGCTTCACCAAAGTCTTCCTGAATCTCAATAGGCAGGCTTGACAAACAGTCAGCAGCCTTATTAGCAGAACCAGGGAGATATTGCACCTGAAAGTTGAATTCTTCCAGACCATTGCTCCAACACTTCAATCTTGGAGTCAATCTCTCACTCTCCATGCAAGAAAATACTTGCACAAGTGGACAATGGTCAGATCTCACAATAAAGGGGATTCCCCATAAGTAAAATCTAAAATGTCTGACTGCCCATACAATAGCAAGCGCTTCTCTTTCTATGCATGAGTATTGTTGCTCAGCTGTCTTTAGCGCCCTGGATGCAAATGCAACCACTTTCTCAACACCAGCATCCACTTGAGTGAGAACCGCACCCAGACCAGACAGACTAGCATCAGTAGTGAGAATAGTTTTTTTTCTTAGTGTAAAAATGACCAAGATTAGGCATTTCACTGATTACATGTTTAACAGAACAAAAAACAGCATTGCAATCCTCACTCCACACAAATTGAGTTCCTTTCTTGAGCAAAATCCTAATTGGTTCTACAACAGTTGCAAAACCTTTGAGAAACTTTGCGTAGAACTCAGCTAACCCAAGAAAAGACCTGACTTGCTCCTTGTCAGTAGGAGAGGGAGCATCAATGATGCTCTTGGCAACTTCAAGTTTTGGTTGGATGCCCTCGCCAGAAATCACATGACCTAAATATGTGACTGAAGACACACCAATTTTACACTTCTGTTTGTTGACAGTGAGTCCTTTATCTGACAGTTTTAAGAGAACTTTCCTTAATATGTTGTCATGTTCATTATCATCTTTACCATAAACTAGGATATCATCCTGGAAAAATAATACATTCGGCATATCACCCAGAACCATCTTCATGACACGTTGGAAACATGCTCCGTCTGACACCAAACCGAATGGCATTCTAACGAAGCGAAAAGCTCCCAACGGTGTCACGAAGGATGTAAGATATTTAGAGTCTTGATGAAGCGGCACCTGGAAATATTCCGAGGACAAATCAAGTACAGAAAACACTTAAGCCCCATTAAGCATAGTAATGGACTCAGCAATGTTAGGGAGAGGTTGGCGGTCCACCCATATCCATTTATTAAGACCTCTTAAGTCCACACACATTCTGAAGCTCTTTCCACTATCCTTGGGTGCCAAAACCACTGGGGCCAACCAATCAGAGGATTTAATTTCCTGTATCCCATTCAGCTCATCAGTCTATCTAGCTCAACCTTCAGAGGAGCCATCATCAAATTAGGAACTTTCCTGACTTTGTGTACACATGGCACAGCATTCTGTTTGAGAATAATGCGATGCTCAAAGTCCTTCAACAGACCAAGCTTGTCAGTAAAAATTTGAGCAAATTCATCAAAGAATTTGTTAGAATGTAAACTACAATCCACTAACATAACTTGATCAGAGGCTTTAAGAGCGTTGGGATTAAGGATTATACCCAAATCTCTTTGGTTCCTCCAACCTAAAAGATTGTCCCCTCGTTCTGCCACATATATTTTCCCAATGGTTTCCCTGCCTTTGAAATGTATTCTCATTACGGTATAACCAGATACTTCAATGCGCGCACCCCCATAACTCACAGGATTAATATCAAGCGGGAGCAACTGAACATCAGGAAACATCTTGGGGCATATTAACAAGGGTTGGCGATAACATTATTGCCGCTTTAGCGTCTGTTCTCGGGCGAAAAGCGGCGATAATATTATCGCAATATCATTAAGGGCACGCTAGCGCGTGTTTCCTTGGCTTAGCGCCCGTTTCCAGCACGCCTAACTTCACATCTCTAATGAGATGCAAAGTGGGCGTTACTGGGCGTACCCCTGATGGACTACCTTGTAAAATATCGCAAAATGTACATTGCGATATTTACAAGGATGCACACGCATTTTTGCAGATATAATTTTTTGGCGAAAACTGCGGTTTTCGCCAAAAACTAACGTCTGCAAAAATGCAGACTTAACTATACCTAACAATGGGGGTGAATTATGCTGATATGACCACAGGGTCGTATCAGCAAGGATATCGCCGTTTTCCATGGAACATCGCTGGAAAACCAGCGATGTTCCATGGAAAACACCGCTATCGTTCGGAAATTATCACCATTGCGCTATGCGTTGTTAATACGGCGCTAGCATGGGCAAATTATCAGCAATAGCCGGCGATAAACATATTCACTTTAAGAGGGGCCAGCGATAATTATCGCTTCCGCTTGATAATATGCCCCCTTGTTCCATAACTCATTTCCAATCATAGTGAAGAGAGAACGTGAATCCGCTAAAACAACAAATAACTTTCCTCCAATCTCAACATCACATTCCGGCATGCAGATGGGATCAGCATCCACCACACCATCACCCCTTACATTTGACACAACCATTTTTGGTCTAACAATTATAGTTTCAATACTGTCCACAGTGTGCACTTTCCCACTAGACCTACATACCCTAGCATAGTGGCCCTTAATACCACATTTGAGACAGGTGGCATTTTTAGCATAACAATTTGGATATTTGATGTATGGTTAAAACTCCCACAACGATAACACTTCATTTTGCCTGGTTCATTATGAATTTTGTCTTTGGGTGTTTGAATCACTTTGCAAATATTGTCTACTGGGTCTTGTTGAGTGTCAGTAAGCAAAACTTCATGAATGTTACTAGGTGTGAGAATATTTTCAGTCATTAATTTTTGTCCTTTTATTTCTTTAACCCATCCGGAAGTGTTCTCTACGCCTTCGACAATAGCAATAGCCTCCTTGAGTGAGGGATTCCTTTTTTTAAAAACATTTTTTATTGATTTTCAGGGTTTTGCAATACAAAGACACCATATTAAACATTTGTAGCATCCTTATTCTGTACATATCGCACCTTAATTTGTGCGTAATACAATTCCGTCGCTACATAGATTCATTCTTTTGTACCCTAGGATGAGTGTTGCAAGTCCTGCCGGGGTATCCACCCCCGTTATTAATAATGTTTTTGCAATATTTATATCTATAAAACATTCCCCAACTCCCCCCCACCCATTCCACCCCCGTCTCACTTGTATATCTGTGCCCTGTGCGTTTTGTATTTTTGATTGTATACTCAACCCATTCTGCCTATATATTTTATACAACACCTGTCCCATGTGTTAACAACAAAAGAGTGAAGGATTCCTTGATAAGAGTTTCTCTTGAACTCTAGAGCTGTTAGTGCATCTAACTAACTGATCACGGATTAGAGAATCTGTTAAATCACCAAATTCGCAAGTTCGGGCCAATGTTTTTAAAGATGCAACATAGTTTCCAACTTTCTCATTTGGCTCTTGGATTCTCATGAAGAATTTATGTCTTTCAAGTACAACATTGATACGTGGACCAAAATAAGTCTTGAGCATCTTCATGGACATTTCAAAAACATCCGCAGGCTCGCCATCCCCCTCACCAATAGGCAATTCATCAATGCTTTCATAGATATTGCGACCCTCAATGCCTAAATTGTGAAGAAGAATGGCTTGTTTCCTAAATGCTGAGATACTTTCCCCGAATATAGCCACTAGGTAAGAGTCGAATAATTTCTTCCATCTCTTCCATGGAAGTAAAGGCTCACCTTTTTCACTGAGAAAAGCAGGAGGTTGGCTCATAGATGTTGTAGACATATTGATAATAATGTAAAAGTAAATGAAAACCAAAGTAAAATAACTGAGGCAAAGCCGATATCCACTGAATTTAACTAGTTGTAATTTCTTCGTAGTAAAAATGAGCCCAAAACAATCCTTACTCGGTTGCGAGTGTTACTATGGCAACCGGTAAACAAAATGGCCGCACGACGTCACGTAACGTGCGTGGAGACGTGCCAATGACCAGCGAGACGTCAGGAGCTCGAACGGTGCAGGCACGAGTCAAGAGCAAGAGACAAGCACGAGCCAGCCACGAGAAGCCTCGAGAGATCAAATTCAAAGCCTAGGGTAATTTTAAATATAATTACCAATCCAAGCAGTATGAAAGTCTATGTAGATACGGAAGGATCGCTGGAAAGACAGCAGAAAAGTAAAGACGATAACGTTCGTTTGTCCGCCGGCAGTAAAACCAAGTCCAATCAAATTTGTGGGTTCACGGGCGAGTTGGTGGTGGGTAGGCTTGTCCCCCTCAAGCGTCGCTCGTCGTCAGTGTTGTAAAGACAAACACTGAGTGAATTTGTGGAAGAAGTTTATTCCAAGTAGTGCAACACCAACAGACACTGCCAGTTCCGCAGTCTCCAGCCTCTAACTGTCTCGGAAGAGACATTACCATGGAGACTGGAACACCAGGAACGAGTTGGAATTCATAGATAAACAATTCTAGCTAATACCACACTCTGTATCTGGCAATCTATTTCCAAAATGTAAGGTAATTTTGTGTACTTACCTTGGTGTCTTGTAATCAATCTACGGTTTTAAACTTGAAAAGTGTATGCTTTTTTTCCATAAATAACCCGTTTATGGCTTGATGAATGACGTTAAAGGTTACATTTCTTCATCCCGTGTAGAATTAGTTTCGAAAAGGGTCTTTCTCTGGAGCAGAGCAGAATTTATGCAAGAGTTGCTGGAGTTTGTAGGGCCTACAGGACAGAATGCACTGCATATTGTTATAAAAAGCAAAAAGACTCTTCGTGATCTACAGCAGAGTTAACATCTACTCTTGAAAACAGGACTTGTGTTACGGTTTGGAACATTCTTTCCGTCTCCTTGATTGCTGACAGACCTCATTTAAAGGGAAGTGCTCAATGTAGGAGAGTAGGATCTGCTTCACATGTTTACCCCCACTTTTTGCTGGTGTTTCACTGTTTTTCGACTTTAGTCTGGCTGGGACCCTGCTAATCGGGGCCCCAGCCTAGCTGCTTCCCCTCTAAAATGATTCCATGTACTTTAGGTACAGTTCAGATTGGATCTGAGATGCCCTTATAAGTCCATAGTATATGGTATACTATGTACCCAGGGCATAGGTACCCCAGAGGCCTACCAAGGGCTGAAGCATGCATTTTGCCACCCCTGGAAAGCCACCCAAAATGACACCACAGGTCTGCTACTGCAGCCTGGGTAAGGTGGTGCATGCACCCCTTACTGTGATATAGGTTACCTATATCACTATATATACACACATATAAACCTATAAGTCACTCCTATGGCAGGCCTTATCAATCCTGATGGCAGAGTGCTTGGTTCTTATGTGAGAGGGTGCCCCTGCATGAGCAGAGCCCCTCTGCAGCGTTCGGAGACCCTTCTCTGATGCTGTTTGTAGTGCAGCCTGACCATATACTCTTAAGTGCATTATAACCAAACGGTAAATGCTAACTTTGGACTGGCTGCACGGAAACATATTGTGTTTGGTGTCAAACACCTTGGAGTCATACCCCACACCAGTAACTGGTGTGGGAGTATGATCCCACCCTTCTAGAAGGAGAGACATGACAGCACTGGTATACCCGGTAGAAACTTAATAGAGCCCTGGCATCACATAATGGATGCTGCAGCCACAGACACGGGGCTGGCCTCCTGCTGCTGACCGAAACTCCGGCAGGGGAGGCCTGAAAAATAGGTTTCCTGTCACAGGGAGGTGTAACCACCTCCCAGACAGGCTTATGTGTATTGGGGCTGGGTGGGAGCACTCTCTGAGTGCTTTGAAGTCCTGCACTGGGGGCACATTTGGTGCCCCTGTGCATAGTCCAGCTCAAACCGGTTCAGGGGCTTCCAACCCCTGCTCTGGCGCGAAACTGTACAAAGGAAATGGGTGTAGCCACCTCTCTTTCCAAACCCTCCCATAGGTGGGTCTCCAGAGTATGTCCAACCCCCTACCTTTGTATAAGTATGGGACCCCTGTCCTTAGGACTTTAGATTACCCTGGACGAAACTCTGAAGCTGAATCCTGGACCTTTGACGCTCTGCTCAAGATCAGTGGACTGAAGAAATCTCCCATGGGGTCAAGGAGGGGCTCCCCTGCTTGGCAGGCACCAACGAAGCAATTTGCCGGTCTGCATTATCAAAGCTCCCGCCGGACTCCAAAGTATTTGCAGCCCAGGAAGAGGATTTCCAGACATCGCAGAGGCCGACCCGAGTCCCCAGCAAAGCTGAGACCCGCAGCCCTCGTGAGTAGCGTGGAACCGGAACTCCTGGTCACCGTGCACTTTTGCAAGTGCATTGACTTTTCGACGTCCCTTGAAGTCGTGCTTGGGCTAACTGGTAGCCCCCACCTCGAGCACTGAATCCACCGAAGATTGTCGGCCTGGTCATTCCGAGTGACCCGTGGGCCGTGTGTTTCGTCTCGAGGTCCCTTCGCGATCCCTGGTCCGTTGACTGGTGGGTCCCTGAGGGGGTAACTTTGCATTTCCTTGGGCTTTCCTGTTTGCTCCACACGTGCCCTGACTCCCAACCAAGTGGTGAGTCCCACAGACCTTGCTGGTTTGCACCGAAGCATCTTTCTTGTTTCTGCGTGGGTTGCTGTTGCCAAGGCTTGTTGTGTCCAATCCGGGCACCGACGCTGCAGCACTTGACATCCTTTGTGGGACAGCTCGTATCCAGCTCCTGGTTGTCCTCGCCGCCTCCTGGTCCTCGTGGCTGAAGAGTCAAGCTTCACCTCTTTCGCCTGAAATCACCCGACATCAGTGGGCATCTGCTTATCGCCTTCCTGGTCACTGGCAAGTGACCCAGACTCTGTCCCCTCTGCTTTCAGGTTCTTCTCATCTTCGGACACTTCGCATCTTCACGGCAGCAGCACTTCTTTGCCAGCTCCCATTCAAATCGACGATGCGACCCGACACCAAAAGACACCTATGCACCCGGCTTCCCTGGGTGAGGTAACACGAGTACTCCGGTGCTCCCATGGTTGCTAGCCCTAGAACTTCCTAAGCCCAAAAGGGTTTGGTCCTGACTCATTTCTAAGTGTCCCTAATCTTTAAAAATCTAACCGCGACTTTCCCCATAGAAGCTAATGGGAGCTTGCAGCTGTGTTCACACACTGCACACGGCCCCCGTGGGTCCCCTGTGTCACTACTTTGGGTGGTTCCTTGGGGTCCCAGCGATTCTACAGGCTCTAGGCCTTGTGTCTAGTTAAGTTGTGGTTCCTATATCACTATTTTAGTATATGGTTTGGCTCGCCCCTAGGGCCTGACGTGTATTTTTGCTATTTTACTGTGATTATTGAAGTGTAACTTATGTGTTTTGACCTCTAGTCTCATAAAGAGACTAGGAGGGTGTGTTTAGTAATAAATACATATATTTTATTATATACCTGGTGTGGATATCTTTCATTTAGTGACTCAAGAGATTATAGACTGGTAAAACAAGCTGCTTTACATTCCTTCAAGACTTAGCCTGAAGGCTGCTCTCCATAGCTACCACTAGGATAGCTTTCAATAAAGGTTGTCTTTAACCTATAACCAATAAGGGGTTGTTTGGACTGATACAAGGTGCCCACTAAAACTAGTGGACAGCATATATCAGGCCAACTTCTCACACTGACCATGTCAGGGACTGCATAAGCACTACTGCCCTGCAGTGCCTGCGCTCTTTAAGGCTAATCATCCGAGAAATAGGGTATTAATGCCTGAGAGACAGAGGTCTGGACAGTGCAACGAGTAATGCTTTTCCTCATAGTCAGACTTGCCACCTCTTTATTTTTTTTGTCTCAGGAACAACTTTTTGTTAACCACATTTAATTTTCCTGGCCAGTGATTTCATTTTCTCAATAAAGCATGATTAGTAAGCCTAATTAGTGTACAGTCGGATCCCCAATGTTAAGCCCCCCTCAAGTCTTTTTCACTTATTTGTTTAACGTAACATATTTAGGTCACACGAGGGTCCTCTGAAATATGCAGCAGGCAGTACAGCAGCCACCCCAGGTCAACAGAGGTTAGCGAGACGTCACGAGTTTTTTCATTGGTACCCATCATTCACCTACCCAACATGCAACTGATGGCCTGGCACTCGACACATTATGACACAAGCTTTTTATTCATAAATATTCCTACCTGGTAGGGTGTTTTGTTTAGGCCTGGTGTTTTCTTGTATCGATATTCAAAGCCTGTAAGCGTTCTTCGCACAGTAAATCAGAAATCACAGGTGCATTTACAAACTTGTTATGGAAATTAGTACAAATAGCCCGTCGCCCATTCTCTGAGACAGAGAGACGCACAACCTGCAGCGAGGTACCTCGTTTCTCCTCCATGGAAACTGCCTGATAACAAGCTGGTCTCTCACAGAGAAATTAGGGGGTACGTGCACTAGGGGATTAGGGGGGCATCCCTGACCCCTGGGAGAATGTGGGAAGGATCGCAGAAGGACTGATCCTCATTTGAAAGGTTTTTGTAAAAAATAATGTTGTATTGTATAACGCAAAGCCTAAACTTGGACCCAGATATCAAATGGAGCCGTGGCCAACCAGTGGATTCAAGACACTATAGTAGCTAGCAACCTGGATACATGATGACCGCTTTAGAGCCATGAATTAAAACAAACTGGAAGCCCACGCTGCTAAAATGTGCACTGTGGTAAAAAAAGGAATAAGCAGTGAGGTCAAGGAGACATTCATTGGCCATGCCATGTGCTCACTGTCAAATGAACTTGGTCAAAGATGTGCATAGGTTTCTGTGGGCACAGACGCTGGATACAGAGCATGCCTGATGACTTCACAGATCACATCGCCACTGACATCATCAAGGACATCAAAGAAGCCTCTCAATGCCCCTACAGCTAATAATCCACTGGGCCTAAACTCTAGCCATAATAATAAGAAACTAGCCTCAGTGAGGCCTGGGACTGAATATATGACGTTACAACGCAAACGATTACAGCACATGCTTTCACAACGCGTTTTTTACATTGCAACTACCATTACATTGCATGTTCTACAATGCATGCCATTACAACGGATTTTTAAAAACTACCATTATAACGCATTCCATCACAATGCATACCATTACAACGCATACCATTACAACGCATAATACTTTTAGTGCAACAGTAGGGTAAGTGTTGGATAGCGTAGGGGGTAAAAATTACTATTCCCACTCCAGTGGGTGTAACAGTAAGGTAAGTGTTGGATAGCGTAGGGGTAAAAATTACTATTCCCACTCCAGTGAGTGCAACAGAAGGGAAAGTGTTGGGTAGCGTAGGGGTAAAAATTACTGTTCCCATCTACCCCAAAACCCATACCCACCCTAAAACTTAAAATCTCCATTACTTACCTTAAAATGCGTTGTAATGGCATGCGTTGTAGTGACATGCGTTGTAATGGCATGCGTTGTAATGGCATGCGATGTAAAGGCAGTTGCGTTGTAAAAGCAGTTCGATTTAATGACTGCGTTGTAATGGATGTTTCCCCTGGGACTCCATGTGAAAGGACGCTAAGCTCAAAGCCCGCTTCTGCAATGCCCAGTCCCTCAGCTCAACATCTTCAGCTTAAACCAGAGCATGCCAAAGGAATTTAGCATGCTGTGGATTAAGGGTTTTGTGACTACAGCCTCTACTTCCAGAAACTACTGTTCATGGTCAAAGGCTGTGCACAGCAGGTTCCGGTTGCAGGGCTTGACGTTTGTCTATTCCCTATGCCCAGTATCTAGGCCACCAGAACCAACTGCATGCAAGAGTGGTTTGCCCTGAGCATAGCCTTTGACTTTTGAATGAACCCGCTGCTAAAAGCTGAACTCCGGGGACAGAGTATGGCCTTTGGTCATGACTTGCACCCGTCCAAAACCCTCTGATCACTTATGGTTCAATGTTATCTTTGTTAGTCCCCATTCTCCAGATTATTCTGTACACAACCATTGGTTTTGTACAGTGGGCCCTGGTGCACAACATGGCTGTGAGAAACACTCTGCACTCTTCAGTCATGCCACGCACACTTTACCCCTGCACTCAATGGCCAGTTTGGCACGAAGGGTATTACCATCTTTTTTAGAACTGCTTCTAGGTGTACCCAAACGTCAAAAATAAGTATGTGAACCATAGCTGCTAACGTGGAATGGCCTAAACCCATTCTAAAAGACAGTGCTTCATTTAGTATTGATCATGCAGGATGTCAAGAGTTTGAGAGATCCTGTTTTTGAACAGTATTTTAGAATCCCAATGTTAAGCTATTTGGGATAGCTTATAACACAAGAGACTTAACAAAGCAGCACCAAATTTAGATGCACACAAACGCTGCTCTCTTTTGGGTGGGTGTTAAAATTCTCTGGTAGTTTTCCCTAAATTATAAAAATAAAATGTATCACTATCTGGATGGTAAATGTCATTCAGTCAGTCAAATAAGTTTATTCGATTCAAATGAATCATGAAAGTTTACAGAAGGATCATACATTCTTTTTAAAATACATAACATTTAAAAAAAGAAAAACAGTGCACAAGAGTTAATTCCAGGTTAAGCAGATTCGATGAAACTATTCAAAATTCACAAAAGGGTCATACATTCATTAATACATGAAATTAAAAAAAACTGTGCACAAGAGTTAATTCCAGGTTAAGCAGATTCGATAAAACTATTCACAGTTCATAGCGTTTCCTAATTAGAAATACCATTTTAATAAAACTAAGCACGGAGCTGCAGATAGTAACAGTTGATAGCGACCTCAGATAGTTAAAATCCTCTTTATAGGAACAGGGACGAATATCCCTTAAAATGGGCTCAATAAAACGGGCTCTTGGATCTTTATAGAGTGTGCAAAAGAGCATAAGGTGCATTGTGCTCCGCTGGGCTACGTTATTACACGGACAGGGGGTAAGTCTCTCACACCATCCACCCTGTTTCAGAAAAGCCACAAGAAAGTGCAATGTGTTTAAACGAAATCTGGTCATTAGGAAACGTGAGAAAACCTGGGTGGTAAAAGACAAATAAAATTGTTGCTGGTTTAAAAAAGCACAATCCACTGTGTTACTGCCCTGGTTAGACAAGCTTAAAAACGTATAATACGCATTTTTAATGACCGTCTTCACATTGGGTTGAATAGATTCTGGGTTGTTATAAAAATCTTCAAGGCCTATCTTATAAAAAGTTTCCTTAACATAACGAAGCCAGGGGACCGCCATTGCATTGTCAAGATTCATACAATCCCTTAAAATGCCGATTGAGAATAGTAAGTTTTCTGAGGTCCAGATTTTCCCCATAGAAGCAAGGGGGCAATGTGAATTCTGTCAGTCACATATTCTAAGCCCACCTTAGAATGACAGAATGAAGTAGAGGAACTACTGGGGATAAGTAAAAGTCGTTTAAAAAACTTATTCTCTAATATTTGAATCTGTGCACTTTTATGGTATCCCCATACTCCTGCCCCGTAGCTGGCCACTGACAGACATTTGGATTTATACAATGTTTTCAATTCAGTTATCGGCTTATGACCAAGTTTGCTGGCAAAGCGAAAAAGCCCCTCAATAGTTCTACTAGTTTGTTGGAGCCACGTCGTGATCAAGTGGTTCCAGCTCAGTTTATTATTAAAAAGATTCCCCAAGTAGGTAAAATTTGGCACTTTGTCAATAACTGTATATTTGCATATTTTAGTTTTAGTTGGGCCACAGGTCATAATAAAAGATTTACTAAAATTAACCTTAAGGTCCAGTCCTGTCATAAACTCATTAAATGCATTCAGACATTTTTGTAAGCTGTTAGCTGTTAAGGTCATCAGGACTGTATCGTCCACGTAGGACAATAAAGGTACCCGTTTACCTTCTATTCGTGGGAAATCCAATTGTTGTTGTAACAAAAAGTGCTCTAAACCATTTCTATATACTAAAAATAAGAAGGGGGCCAATATACAACCCTGGCGCACTCCCTCAGTTGATGCAATTGGTTTGGTCTTTTCTCCCCCAGTGCCATACTGGATAGCTACAGTAGTAGATGAATGAAGTCTGCGCAACAGGGTAACAAGCGGTTCCTCAAATCCCATGGTATCCAATAATGTCCACAATTTGCCACAGCAGACCGTGTCGAAGGCGTTGGACAAGTCCATGAAGGCCAAGTGAATCGAAACACCCCTGGCCTTCATGTACTTGCCCATAATCATAGACAGGTTAAGGCATTGCTCGGTCGTTCCCCTTCCCTTCCTGAAGCCAAATTGGGTATTCACTATGAAGCCGGAGGTATTGGCCCATGACTCCAGGCGTTAAAGGATTACCCGCCCCAACAGCTTGCATGAAGCATCTATTAGCGAAATCGGTCTGTAGCATGTGGGGTCATTTCTGTTTCCCTTTTAAAAAATTGGCGCCACCACTGCTTTTTTCCACGATGGTGGAATACGGCCCACAATTATGGCTTTAAAAACATTACGTATCAGGGAGCCCATATTTGTGGGTTGCTGTTAAATAGGTCCAAGGGCACCCCATCTGGCCCTGGGGCTTTTAGGCGAATACCCTTTCTCAGTGCCTCCTCTACTTCACTTAATGAAAGTGATGTGCTAAGCTGTTGTGCAGTTTGTATATTGATACTTATTTCCTCCTCCCACTTGCTTAGTACGACACTCTTTGGGTTGAATATGTTAGTGAAATGGGTCTCCCAGGCCACCCCAGTTATATTAGTTTCCATGGCCCTATTCTCGTTGGTGAAGAGTGGACGATTTAGCACCTCCCAGAAACTCCTAGAGTCCTTCAGGGCACTTGCTCTTTTGAAATCATCCCAAGCCTGCCTTCTCAATTCATCCTTTCTCTGCTCAATTAGTTTTTTATAGGTCTGCCTTGCTTCCCTTATCATATCCCTATCACGGGGGACTGTATGTAATGCCTTCTTCAATTTATTTTGCGCCGCAGAACACTCGGTGTTAAACCATCTTATTTCAGGGAGGGTACCTTTTCTTGCTGGTCTAAGCAAACTCTTGGCCACGTCATCACAAATAGTTTAAAAATTTTGTATTATTACATCTGGCTGTGGCGTATCGGTTAGACAGGTCATTGTTTGTGTTAAATTCGTTTTAATAACAGACTCCTCAAAATCCTTATGATTTATCATGTTCCATTTTAGCCTTATCCCTTGATTATGGTTATATTTTGTTAAACAGTCAGAAACCTTACCCTTTTGCGCCACAATGTGTAAAGAGACAGTAAGAGGGTTATGGCCACTAGCAGGGTTAGGTTCGACTGCAAAATTATCGACAAGGTGTGAATACCTACTAGAGATCAACATAAAGTCAATTGTACTTACATGACCCCCCCGATATGTCGGATATTGCACCACTGGGGTACTAACCAAAGTGTCAATCATGCGTAGGTCGTTCACTACAATAATAGAGTTCAACGCATCACCCTGTGTAGTATGTTTAAAGTGTGTCAAAGGTTGGCCATTGGTATCTACCAACCCATAAACCTTACTCCCTCTATGCTGACACAGGGTGCAGTTAAAATCTCCTACCCAAATAATACACAAAGAGGAAACCCTCTGATGGAGCGCGGGTCAACAGCTCTAGTCACTCATACACCTAAATACTCACCTGGGCCCAAACCACATTCACACTGTGAGCTAGTAAACCCCGCTGGCATCAAATTTGTGTAAAATGCCTGTAACTTTGTTATTTACCTTTACCAAGACTTACCAATTTCTATAAAATTTGTTTCATTTCCTCGACGAAACAGGTTGCTGAGTTAGTTTAAGGTAGAATGATATTTACCTCTTTACTCTGAATAACCACAGACTCAAGACTAATTTGTGAGTCAAATTTCAATTACAGTAACCACCTTCATTTCAAGAGGCAGAAATATACTAATAATTTAATAGCAAACTAAATGATCAATGATGACGGTACCTGAAAGGGAAGATAAAGGGGGAAAAAGATAGCATAGGCATAAAGGACAGATTTTCCAAATATATT
The DNA here is from genome assembly GCF_964204655.1 of Triturus cristatus. Taxonomy (NCBI): domain Eukaryota; kingdom Metazoa; phylum Chordata; class Amphibia; order Caudata; family Salamandridae; genus Triturus; species Triturus cristatus. The sequence goes on from NC_140589.1 coordinate 1,681,338,531, forward strand.
TACCTATTGTCAAGATGAACCCAACTCCGTAATGGTGGGTGCCAGAAAAGAATCTCCAAAGCAGGTCACAGGTAGAGGAACAGGCAGATTCCGATCTGGAAGGATATCTTCTTCTAAAGTACAATGCCAGTATTGCAGCCCTCTCTGATACTACTCTCCTCGGATGTCCCTTTTCCTCAATCCCTTTTGATGAATAGATTTATCGATCGGTATCTCAAACTCTCAGACAAAGTTTCTGGCAGCAGCAGGATCTGAGACGGTGTCTCGGACAAGAACTGGAGCAGCAAACGCGTTGGGTCAGTGACGAGTCGGAATGACAGATCTGACAAGTCGGATGAGGTTTCTAGCTATCTTACCTCAATTATAGTGTTCTTGATTCGTGTACCACCCCCCGCCCCCCTCCCCAAGTATCAATTCTTATGTCTTCCCTTATTCTGATTGGTTGGGATGAGGGGCTGAGTTTATCACACCACTTGAAATTTTAACATTTTCTCCATGAACCATTTTCTATGTGCCCGCCCCTTCATTTTCTTTTCCAATAGCTTTATTCCCACACGCATTTCACTTTACTCAGTAAATTAAACATTTTATTCAACACTGTTGCTTTCGCTGGGGTCATCAGTTGAATTTCCCATGCTTCCTCCTTCAAGGTGTCCTTGGCTGAGTGACACGGGTGCCGTCATTGTTTTCGGCCAATCTTTATGAGCATGCGCGTAGTAGGGATTCCAGTCACCCTTTGAGGCCCAAATAAGAACTAATAATAAAGTCAGAAAAAGACACGTTAGAACACAGAAACAAATGATTTCACTGTATACCACTTATCTCTACTCTATCCCCATTTACTTATTTAAATCTTTTGCATTAGTGTTTAATACAACTTACGAGGTTTAGTTTATCAGCAGCAGGTGCATTAGCATGTGAATTCGAAGCGGCCATTTTTAGTGCCATTGCGCAGCTGCAAACGTTTCCCACCAAAAGCGACAGAGTCATACTACGTAGATGCAGTAGACGCATGCGCAATATAAATCCCGCGTTTTGTCGCCCATTTTAGGACATTCAAGTTAGGTTTTAGTAATGCACATAGGAAAGCTTCCCCTGGATTAAGGTGTTTGTGATATATTGCAGTTTTAGTATTCACAAAACAGATTGATTACATTGTTACATGTTATTTGAGAGGATTGAATCCAAGCAAATTTCTTCTACGAATCCTTGCTCCCTCAATCCCTTCTCTGATGGCATTTATTGCCATAAAAAATGTTCTATTAAAACAGATGCCAACTTTAGCACATCTCAATTTCTTCTTCAACCCTTTCATTTGCTTTCTTTTCCTTCTTGCATTGTAACCCTCTCATTCTTTTATAAAAATCTCCTTTTATATGCCAGGTCCCAGACGGGTCGACAAGTCACTGCCCGGTCCATATGGATCCAGACCTTCTCACTCTCCCACGCCATCCATTTGGAAATGAAACGGAGGTGTGACGCCCAGTAGTACCCCAGCAGGTTGGGACAAGCCGGCCCTCCTTTGTCTCGTGGAAGCATGAGGATTTTGTTATAGAAACACAGCTTTTTCCCTCCTCAGACAAACCCATTAAGTTCCCGTTGGACGCCATGGATTTGGTGCTCTGGAATAAGCGTGAGAAGTGTCTGGAAAAGATAGAGTATCTTTGGAAGAATTGACATTTTGATCGTATTCAATCGCCCCAGCTAGGAGAGTGATAGAGGTTTCCAGGCCCTTAAATTAGCTATAACCGCAGTCTTACACTCAAGCCAGTTTGCTTGAGTCCATGTAGCAAGGGTGGAAGTCAAGTTAAGCCCTAGATAGCGAATGGAACGGGATGCCCACTGATATGGGACAAGAGATTGTTGCGCCAAAACCTCCTCTGCAGGAAGCGTGAGGTTTAAAGCCCATGACTTTCTGTGGTTAATCTTAAGCCCCGAAACCTGTTCGTACAATTGGAGCAACTTATACAAGGCAGGCATTGAATCCCGTGGGTTGGATAAGGTGAGGAGGAGGTCATCTGCAAACAGGGCTATTTTGTGATCCAGACCTCCAAGCCTGATGCCGTGAATATCTGGGGCCTGACGAATCATGTTGGCCAGAGGTTCCATCACAAGGGCAAACAGGAGAGGGGACAAGGGACACCCCTGTCTGGTTCCCCTGTGGATGGATATGGGTTGTGTGAGTTGGCCGTTGACTCGCACCCTAGCAAGCGGGAGATATAAGGAGCCATGATTCTAGCGATCATTTGCGGGCCTAACCCTATTTTCTGCAGAACAGCCCTAAGGAATATCCAGTTGACTCAATCGAATGCTTTCTCAGCATCGAGTGATAACAAGCAGGCTGGTATGTTCCAGTGATGTGCCTTCCCCACTAGATGCGCGATACGTCGGACGTTGTCTGCCCCTTGGCGCTGGTGAATGAAGCCCACCTGGTCTGGTTCTATGAGGCCTGGGAGATGTGTGCTGAGGCGTTTAGCTAGACTTTTAGTGTAGAGCTTGAGGTCTGTATTTAAAAGTGCGATAGGGTGAAATGAAGAGCAGAGCGTAGGGTCTTTCCCGGGTTTGGGGATTAGGGCAATTTCAGCCATAGCCATGTCTGTGGAGGGACCCACCCCATCTGAAAAGGAGTTAAAAAGGCGTAGCATGTAAGATTGAAGTTGTGGTAGAAAGGCGCGGTAGAACGAGACCGGCAGGCCGTCCGGGCCCGGAGTTTTGCCAAGAGGGAGATCTTTTAATGCGCCAACCAGTTCCTCCAGAGTGATGGGTTCCTCCATTAGTTGGGAATGATACTCGCTAACCGGGGTCCACTCACTAGCTTCCAAGGCCGCTAATATCTGGTCCGAGTCGGACGACTCCCTGGTATAGAGAGATAAATAATAATTCCGGAACGCCTGAAGGTGAGCAGCTTCAGTAGTGGCCCAGGAGCCGTCATCCAATTTAATTTTGGCAATATGCGCTTTGGCTGCTCGCGTTCGAAGGCGACGCACCAGTACAGTGCCTACTTTGTCTCCTCCCTCATAATACCGCTGCCGCAAAGACAAGAGAGCATGCTCAGCCTTGTTCTTCCTGTGTGCCCGGAGCTGGCCTCGGAGCGTGGCCAGGCGCCTCTTGTGTAGCGCCAAAGGACGCTCCTGGTCTAGTCTCTCGAGCGTCTTGATGTCGCGGGAGAGTTTGTCCTCGAACAAGCGAGCCTCCGGTACCCGAGCTATAGCAATAGATGTAAGGGTGCCACGAATCGTGACTTTAAATGCATCCCAGATCACTGGGAGGGGGGTCTCCGGGAGATCATTGTTCTCAAAATACGACGTGATAGCGTCTCGAATTTCCTTTGCATCTACAGGGTCCCTAAGGACATGAAGAAGAAACCGCCATCGTGAGGGGTGTTTGGAATGAGAAAAACGGTCGTGAAGAAGGAGTTTTACATGGGCGTGGTCAGAGATTGAGATAGCGGACATAGACGCTGATAAAGTGTCTTTAACTAGGGAGTGTGAGACAAAGAGGTGGTCAATACGCGAGTAGGAACGGTGAACATGAGAATAGTAAGAGTAGTCGCGTGTGTCTGGTGAGTGATAGAGCCAGATATCAATCAGGCCTAGCGCTGTCCGTTGTTTCTTTAATGCAGCTGACATGGCCCCGTCCCATGAAATGTGCCCTCACTACGATCGAGCTTTGTTGGAAGGCGGTTCCCGGGGAGGTTGCGGAATACGTTCCCGACCACCCGGAGGCCCACCTTTCCCAGAGTTAGGCCGAGCAAGAGCGGGGAGGCCCTTCCTGGAAGGGTCTCGTACCTAGGATCGCACACGCTGCACTCACTCTCTTCGGATAGAGGGACACCACACAGGAGTTCTTTACAAGATAATAGTCTTTATCGTTGGTTGTCAGGGATCTTTATGATCCGGAAGGCAGGTGCAGAATTAGTGCCACAAGCGGCAGCGATCTCGTGATGAGGGGTAAGGGGTAGCGGGACAGTCTTTGAATCAGTGTCTCTGCGGAGTATCCGGCGCACAGCTCTCAATCCTTGAGCTGAGGGGATGTTGCTTCTTTCGGCGAGTTCTGCCGATTCTCTTGGAGGAGCGAGCCGCGAGTCACTCAGCAGGCACCGGAGGTTCGTAGTTTGGGGAGCCGCGACGGCGTCAGCAGGGCTCAGATGGTTCAGAGTTCGGGGAGCCGCGACAGCGTCAGCAGGGCTCAGATGGTTCAGAGTTCGGGGAGCCGCGACAGCGTCAGCAGGGCTCAGATGGTTCAGAGTTCGTGGAGCCGCGACAGCGTCAGCAGGGCTCAGATGGTTCAGAGTTCGGGGAGCCGCGACAGCGTCAGCAGGGCTCAGATGGTTCAGAGTTCTTCCGTTCGGGGAGCGATCGAGCCGCGACCAGGTCAGCAGGCTCTCGTCAGTCCAGGTCTTCTCTGTCTCCCGTCCCTTCAGCACCCCTTGTTATACTTCCCCTCCTCTTTGACGTCCGGAGTCCTCGCGGAGAGGGGTCTGGTGCCTGGGGGCGGTGTGTCGGGACTTCCTGTCGCTCGGCCCTTTGATCTGTTCAGGTGGGTCTGGGAGGGACTCCAGACACCCAGTAGGCGAGGCGGCCGCTCACCGGGGGCCTGGTGGTCGATCGAAACCTCCCTCGGGGAAGAGACCAGAGGTGTGACAGGGTCGGCGCCTCTCGGTCTGGTTTGGGGGGTTTCGCTCTCCCTCGGCTGGGCATGCGTGTAGGGGATCTGGCCGGCCCTCGGGATGTTGGGCCATGGGGGCCGGAAGTCTGTGACATCGAGGATCGGTGCGGTTGCAGGGTAGCTTGCTAGTCGGGAGGGCCCACGCCACGAGGCCGGTCTCACACGTGCCCCCCCCAGCTGAAAGGCGGGGAGAACTACCCATCCACTTGGGGGTTCTCCTCGCTGAAGCGGAAGAATCGGGACAGGCCGTCCGCGTTGGCGTGGTCCATCCCGGGGCGATGTTCCGCAGTAAAATCCATCCCCTGGAGGGAGATGGACCAGCGTAGCAGCTTGGGGTTTTCCCCTCGCATCTGCATCAACCACCGCAAGGGTCGGTGATCGGTTTGTACTCGGAAGTGTGTTCCGAACAGGTAGGGCCGTAGCTTTTTGAGGGCCCAGACTACTGCGAAGGTCTCTCTTTCAATAGTGCTCCACCGCTGTTCTCAGGGCAGCAACCTTCGGCTGATGAAGGCTATGGGCTGATCTATGCCTTTGTCGTCGAACTGTGAGAGGACTGCCCCGATGCCGTGTTCCGAGGCGTCCGTCTGGACCACAAACTCCTGGGCGTAGTCAGGGGCTTTAAGCACTGGAGCCGTACACATAGCGGCTTTTAGGGCATCGAACGCTTTCTGGCAGGGGGGAGTCCATTGTACTTTCTTGGGGTGTCTTTTGGAGGTCAGCTCTGTGAGGGGGCCTGCGATGCTGCCATAGTTTTTAATAAACCTCCGGTAGCAACCGGTGAGGCCCAGGAAGGCCCGGACTTCTGTTTGGGTCGTGGGGGGTTCCCAGGACAAGATGGCGTCGATCTTTGGCTGGAGGGGGGCGACCTGTCCGCTTCCCACCTGGTGCCCCAGATAGGTTACGGAGCCGTGCCCAATTTGACATTTGCTGGGTTTGATGGTGAGGCCGGCCCGGCGCAGAGCCAGCAGGACATGTCGGAGGTGCTGGAGGTGCTCGGTCCATTGGGAGATGAATACCGCTATATCGTCGAGGTATGCCGCGCTGAACCCCTCTAGTCCGGACAGGACCCTGTTCACCAGCCGCTGGAAGGTGGCCGGGGCATTCTTCATTCCAAACGGCATCACCCTAAAGCGGTAGTGCCCATCCGGGGTGGAGAAGGCGGAGCGCTCCTTGGCGCCCTTGGTGAGGGCAATCTGCCAGTATCCACAGGTTAGGTCGAAGGTGCTGAGGTAGCGAGCGGCCCCGAGGCGGTCAATGAGCTCGTCTGCGCGGGGGATAGGGTGAGCGTCTGCTCGGGTGACCGCATTGAGTCCTCGGTAGTCCACGCAAAACCTCAGCTCGGGGGCGATACCCGGGGTAGTCGCTTTCGGAACCAGGACTACCGGGCTGGCCCAGGGGCTGTCGGGGGGTTCAATCACCCCGAGGACCAGCATCTTTGCTACCTCGGTCTGGATGCAGGTTCGGACCCGATCAGGGACCCGGTAGGCCCGGTGTCTCACGGGCAGGCTGTCGCCGGTGTTCACGTCGTGGACACACCAGTTGGTGACCCCAGGGGTTAGGGAGAAGAGGTCCGCGAACTGCCTTAGTAGCTGGCGGCAGTCGTCGGACTGTTGGGCTGTGAGGGCGGTTGATAGTCTCACCCCCTCCACGGAACCATCGATCTCTTTCGCCCCCAGGGGGTCTGGAAGGGGCTCGGTGTCTTCTTCGGCCCCATCGTCGGTGGCCAGGAGTAAACTCAACTCCGTCCTTACAAAGTGGGTTTTGAGGCGGTTCACGTGGAGAACCCGGAGGGGGTTCCGCGGGGACTGCACATCGACGAGATAGGTGACTTGGCTCTTCCGCTCGACCACCTTGAAGGGTCCAGTCCATTTATTTTGGAGGGCGCAGGGTTTCACCGGGGCCATGACCCAGACTTGTTGGCCCGGCTGAAACTCGACCAGCGTAGCATTCTGGTCATACCAGCGCTTCATCTCTTCCTGGCTAGCCTCGAGGTTCGCCTCTGCGAGTTCTCGGAATTTCCGGGTCTGGTTGCGGAGCGCCAAGATGTATCGGAAGACATCCGGAGGGGTCCCCCGGAGAGTCGTTTCCCAACCCTCCTTGACCAGGCTCAGGGGTCCCCGGACGGGGTGTCCATATAGCAGTTCGAATGGGCTGAACCCCAGGGATTTTTGTGGAACCTCCCGGTAGGCGAACAGGAGGCATGGGAGGAGGACGTCCCATCGCCGGCGTAGAGGTTCTTCGAGGCCCATGATCATTCCTTTCAGTGTCCTGTTAAAGCGCTCGACTAGGCCATTCCCTTGGGGGTGGTACGGGGTGGTGAACTTGTACGATACTCCGCACTGCTGCCAGAGGGACCTCATGTATCTGGAGATAAAGTTCGTACCCCGATCACTCACGACTTCGCAGGGGAACCCCACGCGGGAGAAGATCCCCATCAAGGCCCGGCCCACCACAGGGGCCGTCACGGTGCGGAGGGGGATGGCTTCGGGGTAGTGGGTGGCATGGTCCACCAGGACGAGGATGAACCGGTGGCCCTGGGCGGTCTTGGGGTCCAGCGGTCCCACGATGTCGATTCCTACCCGCTCAAAAGGAGTACTGACGACGGGGAAGGGTTGTAGCGGAGCCTTGCGCTTCCCCCCACTCTTTCCGCTGGCCTGGCACGTGAGGCAGGACTTGCAGTGGGCCTCCACATTCGCTCGCATCTTGGGCCAATAGAAGTGGGTGACGAGTCGCTGGTAGGTCTTATCTTGGCCTAAGTGTCCGGCCAGGAGTACATCATGGGCCAGGCCCAGGAGGAGACTTCGGAAGCGCCGGGGTACCACCAGTACTCGGGCCGATCCCAACTCGGCCGACTTCTGTTCGCTGTACAGGAGGCCGTTTTCCCAGTATACCCAGTGGTTGCCGGTCCGGTCGCCTGCTGCTTGGGCCTCGGCCTGTTGTCGGGGTCCAATGAGGGAAGGGCAGGTGGATTGTTCTTGGCAGAATTCTTCTCGGGAGGGGCCTCCTTCGCAGTGCCACTGGGCCATTTCCGGCAGGTCCCCGAGCTCGGTCAGGGGTTCGGGGTCGGGAGGCATGGACCCCTCGTCGGGAACGGTCGCTTCGTCCGGAAGGGGGTCGTTGGCCCCTGGTGGCGCATTCTGGACCTCGGGGATGGTGGCGGTGCTCAGCGGCATGGCCTCCCCCCCCTCGGAGGAAGGCACTCTGAGAGTCATCGAGCGCGTGGTGGCGCATACCCATTCGGGTAGGCCCATCATCTCGAGATGGGCTCTTCGTTCCACTTGTCCCCACGGGGAATTCTCCAGGTCGTTACCCAGGAGGCAGTCCACGGGCTGGGAGGTTCGGACCGACACTTTTAACTTGCCAGTGACTCCCCCCCATTCGAAGGGAACTAGGGCCATCCGGCAGAGGCTCTCGGAATTGTCTGATGATACGACGGGACAAAAGGCGCCGAGCAGGATCTGATCTTCGGAGACCAGGTGACAATGAACCGCCGTGACACTCGCCCCCGTGTCCCGGAGGCCCTCGACGCGGTGACCGTTGACCGTCACCTGCTGTCGGTACTTCTTCGTGTTGGCGGGTAGGGACGGTCCGGGGACCATCTCCCGGTCCCTTAGGGAGACCAAGGCCATGGCGGCTGGTTCCCATTCTTCGGAGTCTTCCATCTCTTCCCCCAGGGCTACGGAGGCCATTTGTCGAGCCGGCGGGGTGGTTGTGGCGGTTCGCTGGTACATGGGACATTGAGGGTCGCTGTCGTAGTGTCCGGTCTGTTGGCAGCGGAAACAGGTGATCCTCACTCGGGGCCGCAGCCTCCCCGGTGGCCTGGTGCTGGCCGGAGGTGGAGCTGGAAAGGGCGGAGGTTGTCCTCTGGGGGGGCTGAGCGGGGATCCCTCCGGGAGTTCCCTTGGCCGGCCTTGATTCCCTCCGCCCCTCTGGCGGGGGGGTCCCTGACTGTGGCGACCGTAGTCTCCCACGGGACCCCGGGAGGCCCGGGTGTTGACCCACCAGTCAGCCTCGACGGCCAGTTTTCGAGGGTCTGTGAGTTTGCTGTCCAGGAGGTGCTGGCGCAGTTCTACAAAGCAATTAGCGGACAAGTGTTCCCATGCGATTAGGTCGAACAGCTCCTCAAAGGTGGAGACCTTGCTGCCCTTGATCCACCCGTCCAAGGCCCGGCTGTAAAAGTTCACGTACTCCACCCAGGTGGTACCGGGTATCTTCTTGCAGTCTCTAAACCGTTGCCGGTACATTTCAGGGGTGAGCCCATATCTGGCTACTAGGGCCTCTTTCATGTGACTGTAGGAGTTCATCACCGTGGAGGGCAGGTCCAGCAGGGTATCTCTCCCCTCGCTCAGGAACCGGCCCCACAGCCCAGCCCCCCAGTCTTTCTGCGGGACTCGGTGGGAGGTCATGGCGACTTCGTAGGCTTTGAACCATTGCTGGATGTCGTCGTTCTTATAGTATTCCTTCACCACATCCTTGGGGATGTGGTCCTTTGGTTCCACGGTGGAGGAGATGGGTTGGGTTTCCGAGGGTCTGGCCTCCGCATTCTTAGCCTTGAGCTCGATCTCTTTCAGGCTACGTTCGTGCTCCAGTTGGAGTTTTCTTTCTTCGTGTTCTCTTTGTCGTTTCTTTTCCTCAAGTTCTCCTTGTAGGCGTAACTGTTCTACCGCCAGCTTCTTTTCGGCCAGTTTTAGTTCTCCTTCGATTTTTAATTTTGCTAGTTCTAGTTCGTGGTTGCGACCTCTCTCTCGGTCCGCTAGTTCCTCTGGGGATAGGCCCCCCTCGGGGGCGCTGTTCCTCCCCGGGGTGGTTCGTGGTTCGTTAGGAGGCTCTCCTTCTGTTTGTGTCCGGGGAGTCCCCTCCTCGACCCAGGTTTTTAATGCTCCCTGGAAGTCCTCTTTAGTGCTTAGTCCAGTGGTAGCGATTCCAAGGTTATTGCAAAATTGTTTCAGTTCTCGGTGCGTATAAGATTCCAACTGGTCCTCTCGGAATGTCGTGCTCGGGTTGGTGCCTGCGGCACCTAGGGAGGTTTCTCCTTCCATTTCTTCTTGGTAGTGCGTTCGCCGTCTACTGCACGATCTCTAGGTGTTGGCTCGGATCCCGTCGCCTGCCACCAAATGTTGGAAGGCGGTTCCCGGGGAGGTTGCGGAATACGTTCCCGACCACCCGGAGGCCCACCTTTCCCAGAGTTAGGCCGAGCAAGAGCGGGGAGGCCCTTCCTGGAAGGGTCTCGTACCTAGGATCGCACACGCTGCACTCACTCTCTTCGGATAGAGGGACACCACACAGGAGTTCTTTACAAGATAATAGTCTTTATCGTTGGTTGTCAGGGATCTTTATGATCCGGAAGGCAGGTGCAGAATTAGTGCCACAAGCGGCAGCGATCTCGTGATGAGGGGTAAGGGGTAGCGGGACAGTCTTTGAATCAGTGTCTCTGCGGAGTATCCGGCGCACAGCTCTCAATCCTCGAGCTGAGGGGATGTTGCTTCTTTCGGCGATCTCTGCCGATTCTCTTGGAGGAGCGGGCCGCGAGTCACTCAGCAGGCACCGGAGGTTCGTAGTTCGGGGAGCCGCGACGGCGTCAGCAGGGCTCAGATGGTTCAGAGTTCGGGGAGCCGCGACAGCGTCAGCAGGGCTCAGATGGTTCAGAGTTCGGGGAGCCGCGACAGCGTCAGCAGGGCTCAGATGGTTCAGAGTTCGTGGAGCCGCGACAGCGTCAGCAGGGCTCAGATGGTTCAGAGTTCTTCCGTTCGGGGAGCGATCGAGCCGCGACCAGGTCAGCAGGCTCTCGTCAGTCCAGGTCTTCTCTGTCTCCCGTCCCTTCAGCACCCCTTGTTATACTTCCCCTCCTCTTTGAAGTCCGGAGTCCTCACGGAGAGGGGTCTGGTGCCTGGGGGCGGTGTGTCGGGACTTCCTGTCGCTCGGCCCTTTGATCTGTTCAGGTGGGTCTGGGAGGGACTCCAGACACCCAGCAGGCGAGGCGGCCGCTCACCGGGGGCCTGGTGGTCGATCGAAACCTCCCTCGGGGAAGAGACCAGAGGTGTGACAGGGTCGGCGCCTCTCGGTCTGGTTTGGGGGGTTTCGCTCTCCCTCGGCTGGGCATGCGTGTAGGGGATCTGGCCGGCCCTTGGGATGTTGGGCCATGGGGGCCGGAAGTCTGTGACATCGAGGATCGGTGCGGTTGCAGGGTAGCTTGCTGGTCGGGAGGGCCCACGCCACGAGGCCGGTCTCACAAGCTTCATTTCCCATACCAAATTGAAGTCGTCGCCCAAAATAAGACCAGGGTCATCATGTGTTATGTGTTCTCGCAACAGTCCTTGCAGGAAGGAATCCTGAGCCTGGTTTGGCGCATAAGTGTTGCATAGCGTGAGGACGCGGTGTCCAATCCTGACCATCACTTTGAGGAATCGACCATCTTTACTACGAACTGTTTTGGAATCCCCCTGGTGGATACCCGCCCGACAGAGAATGGCTACGCCAGCTGACTTGGTGGAAGTGGAGGCCCAGAATTGAAGGGGGCATCGGGGTTGGGTCATACGGGAGGTATCTTTGCTCAGAAGGTGGGGGTTCTTGGAGGAAGATGATGTCTGGGTTTTGCAGTAAGAGATAACGCCAGATTTGGCGACGCTTGTTGGGGGCATTAAGCCCATTCATGTTGAGGGAAAGCAGCTTCAAGCAAGGTACAGAGGTCATGACAGCAGTGTGTTAGGGGGGCGCGCTAGCACAGACCGGGTGGAGGAAGCAAAGGACAGGGCGGGCCATCCCCCCCGATAGAGTCGCAGGGAGTGTAAGGGCCATAGCGATCACTGCAAAGTGATGTAGAAGCCAGGACACCCCGCCCGTCTGGAATCCCAAGGATTGTCGGAACTGTCCCCCCACCAGATGAAGAAGTAGGATAGCAAAGCATGAGAGCGAAGAGGGCGAGCACGCGTCACCGACCTTAGAGATGGGGAGCCGGGGGGTCATTAGGCTCGGAGCGGGGCAACTGCCCGCCGGGGCTAGGCTTCGGATATGGACAATGAGTCACAGGATAACAGGCGTGGGTGTGTACCCTTACAGTAATGGCATGGAAGAGCGAGAGTCCGCTGAAGAGGGCCGTTCCATGGAGCGAATATGCTGGATGATTTCCTGCTTGGCTTGGGAAGCCGACTGCCCCCTGCGTGTGGTGTATTCCTGTGGCGACGCACCTGGGACCAGGACGGTTTGGCCGGTTCCCGGACACGGGAGGATGGATGTGGCGGACTGGGTGGCGGCGAGAGCGAGATGTGCAGGAGTTGTGCAGCCTCTTGGAGGGACCGCACCATCCGACGCTTGGATTCTCACTGGAAAAAGAGCGCAAAAGGATGCCCCCCATTGGTACTGAATATTGAGGCTCCGCAACTTGCCTGTCACCGGCTTGAAATCGCGCCGTCTGCATAACGTGGTAGGGGCAAGGTCTTGGAAGATCTGAATGGCGGTCTGGTGCACAACATGGCTGTGAGAAACACTCTGCACTCTTCAGTCATGCCACGCACACTTTACCCCTGCACTCAATGGCCAGTTTGGCACTAAGGGTATTACCATCTTTTTTAGAGCTGTTTCTAGGTGTACCCAAACGTCAAAAATACGTGAAATGGCCATAACCCATTCTAAAAGACAGTGCTTCATTTAGTATTGATCATGCAGGGTGTCAAGAGTTTGAGAGATCCTGTTTTGGAATAGTATTTTAGAATCCCAATGTTAGGCTATTTGGGATAGCTTATAACACAAGAGACTTAACAAAGCAGCACCAAAATTACATGCACACAAACGCTGCTCTCTTTTGGGTGTGTGTTAAAATTCTCTGGTAGTTTTGCCTAAATTATAAAAATAAAATGTATCACTATTTGGATGGTAAATGTTAAAAGTCAACAAATGTTCACATATCGTAAGGATTACGGAAAATTGCTATTCCTAGTTCACCATCCTAGAGAGTCAGAGACCGCCTTACATCAGTCATTGTTCTGCTTAATATTCCCACTGAATCAATAACTAAAACACATTTTGCTTTACAGATTTAATGAAATATAGTTCACTATTTCTTACCCAATCTGCACCAAACTGTGCAAAGAAAACAAACTGTACCCGAGACTCACTTTGACACTGCCAACTTTGGTGCAGATTAATCATGGAGGGACATAAGGTTCCAAAAAGCGTTTTAAAATTGTGTGAAAAATCAGACTCATCTGGTACCCTTTCCATATTTGGTGAATTTATGTCCAAACATTTTCGAGAAGAAGCCAAAAATATAGTTCCTTCACATGAATGCATGACTTACAGAGAAATTGTTATTTATTTTGCTTGAAAATATCAAACAATCTAAAGAAAACAAAAGCAATCCCTGTAATTGGCTGACCTTTTCCAGTGTTATTAAACAAATATAAATCTGATTGGCTTGTATCCCTCTAAACGGAATGTCAGTGGCAGTCCCCTTATTTCTTTCACATTTGCTTCCATACGCTAAGATGTTCAGAGATCAAAGGAGTTAAAGAAGAAATGGGTTGTTTATACCTCATAAAAACATGCTATTTTGCAGGGGTTCATGTGGTGTAGCACGACCGTTTCGTCTATGAAGGAAAGAGGACTCCAATAAACAATAAAATGTTGCATGGCGGGAAAGCAATCGCTGCTTTATGCCTAAATGAACAGGACGGAGGTCTGCCTACTTAGGCACAGTCAAAGAATAGGAAAGGGCCTTCACCCTGAGCCTAGAATCACCCATTGGACTTGCCCAGGGTAGAGGTAGCACATGTCACTGTTCTCACACTTCACCACCTTGTAAATAATGGAGAAAGTGTGCATGTTTCAATGCCAACCTCAGCTGGAAAACGTGTACAAATGTATGCAGTGAAAGACGCATACAGGCCTAGCCGTGCTACAATAGTAGAATGAACAAGCATTTGCAATGCAATAGGTCTCGCATTTATAAGAGTTTGAGCTATTGGCATTGTAAAATTACAATGCCTTTTATTTATGTTTTGGTTTTAAAACAAATAAAAGGCATTGTCATTTACAATGTCAGTAGCATAAACTCGCATAAAAGCAGTGTGTGGAGTGCAGCAGTGTGCGGCGTGCAGTAGTGTGCGGCGTGCAGCAGTGTGCGGCGTGCAGCAGTGTGTGGCGTGCAGCAGTGTGAGGCGTGCAGCAGTGTGCGGCGTGCGGCAGTGTGCGGCGTGCGGCAGTGTGCGGCGTGCAGCAGTGTGTGGCATGCAGCAGTGTGTGGCACGCAGCAGTGTGCGGCGTGCAGCAGTGTTTCGTGTAGCAGTGTGCGGCGTGCAGCAGTGTGCGGCGTGCAGCAGTGTGAGGCGTGCAGCAGTGTGCGGCGTGCAGCAGTGTGCGGCGTGCAGCAGTGTGTGGCATGCAGCAGTGTGTGGCACGCAGCAGTGTGCGGCGTGCAGCAGTGTGTGGCGTGCAGCAGTGTTTTGTGTAGCAGTGTGAGGCATGCAGCACTGTGTGGCGTGCAGCGGCGTGCAGCAGTGTGCGGCGTGCAGCAGTGTGTGGCGTGGAGCAGTGTGTGGCGTGCAGCAGTGTGTGGCGTGCAGCAGTGTTTCGTGTAGCAGTGTGCTGCGTGCAGCAGTGTGCGGCATGCAGCAGTGTGCGGCATGCAGCAGTGTGTGGCGTGCAGCAGTGTGCGGCGTGCAGCAGTGTGTGGCGTGCAGCAGTGTGTGGCGTGCAGCAGTGTGTGGCGTGCAGCAGTGTGTGGCGTGCAGCAGTGTGTGGCATGCAGCAGTGTTTCGTGTAGCAGTGTGCTGCGTGCAGCAGTGTGCGGCATGCAGCAGTGTGCGGCATGCAGCAGTGTGTGGCGTGCAGCAGTGTGCGGCGTGCAGCAGTGTGTGGCGTGCAGCAGTGTGTGGCGTGCAGCAGTGTGTGGCATGCAGCGGCATGCAGCAGTGTGTGGCGTGCAGCAGTGTGTGGCGTGCAGCAGTGTGTGGCATGCAGCAGTGTGCGGCGTGCAGCAGTGTGCGGCGTGCAGCAGTGTGTGGCGTGCAGCAGTGTGCGGCGTGCAGCAGTGTGCTGCGTGCAGCAGTGTTGTGCAGCATGCAGCAGTGAGTAATGCAGCAGTGTGCAGCAGTGTGTGGCATGCAGCAGTGTGCGGCGTGCAGCAGTGTGTGCCGTGCAGCAGTGTTTCGTGTAGCAGTGTGCGGCGTGTAGCAGTGTGCAGCGTGCAGCAGTGTGCGGCGTGGAGCAGTGTGTGGCGTGCAGCAGTGTGTGGCGTGCAGCAGTGTGTGGCGTGCAGCGGCATGCAGCAGTGTGTGGCATGCAGCAGTGTGTGGCGTGCAGCAGTGTGTGGCGTGTAGCAGTGTGCGGAGTGCAGCAGTGTGCGGCGTGCAGCAGTGTGAGGCGTGCAGCAGTGTGAGGCGTGCAGCAGTGTATGGCGTGCAGCAGTGTGAGGCGTGCAGCAGTGTGAGGCGTGCAGCAGTGTGAGGCGTGCAGCACTGCGGCGTGCAGCAGTGTGAGGCGTGCAGCAGTGTGAGGCGTGCAGCAGTATGTGGCGTGCAGCAGTGCGTGGCGTGCAGCAGTGTGCGGCGTGTAGCAGTGTGCTGCGTGCAGCAGTGTCGTGCAGCATGCAGCAGTGAGTAATGCAGCAGTGTGCAGCAGTGTGTGGTGTGCGGCGTGCAGCAGTGTGTGGCGTGCAGCAGTGTGTGGCGTGCAGCAGTGTTTCGTGTAGCATTGTGCGGTGTGCAGCAGTGTGCGGCGTGCATCAGTGTGTGGCGTGCAGCAGTGTGTGGCGTGTAGCAGTGTGCGGCGTGCAGTAGTGTGTGGCGTGCAGCAGTGTTTCGTGTAGCAGTGTGCGGCGTGCAGCAGTGTGCGGCGTGCAGCAGTGTGTGGCGTGCAGCAGTGTGTGGCGTGCAGTAGTGTGTGGCGTGCAGCAGTGTGTGGCATGCTTCGGCATGCAGCAGTGTGTGGCGTGCAGCAGTGTGTGGCGTGCAGCAGTGTGTGGCATGTAGCAGTGTGCGGCGTGCAGCAGTGTGCGGCGTGCAGGAGTGTGAGGCGTGCAGCAGTGTGCAGCGTGTAGCAGTGTGCGGCGTGCAGCAGTGTGAGGCGTGCAGCTGTGTGTGGCGTGCAGCAGTGTGTGGCGTGCAGCAGTGTGAGGCGTGCAGCAGTGTTTCGTGTAGCAGTGTGAGGCGTGCAGCAGTGTGCGGCGTGCAGCAGTGTGTAATGCAGCAGTGTGTAATGCAGCAGTGTGTAATGCAGCAGTGTGCGCAGCAGTGTGCGGCGTGCGGTAGTGTGCGGCGTGCATTAGTGTGCAGCGTGCAGCAGTGTGTGGCGTGCAGCAGTGTGTGGCGTGCAGCAGTGTGTCGCGTGGTTTGTAAACAACAAGAAAAGCAGACATCAAAGGAAGGGTGGAAGGGAACGAGCATATTGGGTGTGAGTTATAACGAAAGTTAATTGTTGTAAGAGGGGATGCAGGAAGTGAGGCGAGCGCCCGCTGGCGAAAGCAGTCTGCTGCTTTCAAGTCCGATGCCAGATGCCAGCTTCGCGCTTGAATGCCTCCATGCACTGGCCATAAACCGCATTTCTACGGTCTTGTGCCCCTTACTAAATCTCTCTGAATGCTTGAGGCGGCGCACGCGCAGGAAGTAGCTGGTGGCAAATGGAATGCGCGTGGTTGTGCACGTAACCGCCACCCGATCCGCCTGGGAAGCCTTTGTGAGCATTTTCTGAAGCCCCTACATAAGTCTCGCTGAGCGATCGCTTACGCGATAGCCAGGCGAGACCTAAAAACAGCACTAATAGAGTTAAGATTTGAAGGGAGAAAAGTAAATGCATGTTTTCGTAGACTAAAGAACTATATTTAGGCAGCTACCGTAACCGTGAAGGCCACAGGCCTGCTTTGTATTGAACACGCGTTTAATAAAATATGTTGATAAGAGTAGAATAGACGTGCAAGGCAGCCAGGATGTTAGGTTTCAAACAACCCCAGACATGTTGGACTAGTGCCTCACGCTTCAGAACCAGACAAGCCAAGGACACCATGCTAGTGTAAAAATGTATTAGACCCCAGGTGCAGACTTTTATAATCACATGACTAGTTATTTTGTAAGACAGTATTTCCTTTAGTCAACAAAGACTTTTGCTGGAAGCTTCTATCGATTATTATGCATGTGGCGTATTCACCTTTGGAATGAAACCGTATATATTTCACTGCGTGCTCATGTAGCACGGGAAGTTTTAGGTCACAGCTGAGCAGAGGTGTCTATTCTCCCCCTCGATCGAGTAAATGAACTCTGTGCTTTGCTGCTAAAATTAAAGCCATGTTTTCTTTTCTTTCATCCTGAGAACACCCTCATTGGCATATGGTTGGAAAACCGCCACTGTGGCAGCTGACACCTGCCGACACCTGTAAAGATGAGAGAAGACCACTCTTCATTGACCAAGTTCTCCTTCTGTGGCTTGCAATTGCAAAGATGAAGCCAGATCATCAGACAGCACCTGAATTATGAACAGGACATTGGGCCAGCTGTCAGCTTGCTCAGTCCTGCTTCTCAAGCAAAAGCAGACCAGAAGAGGAAAACCAGTGTCACGTTAGCAATTGAGAACATTCCACCAGGGCAGCTATCAACTACTTTGGTCCTTCATCTCTTGCAAGCTTTTGATAAAGAAGTGGGATGCACACAGTTCACAGCTGCCCGAGTACCTTCCTCACTCACCTGGGACCTGCATTCCTCCATCTCTTTTATTTGAGTAAGACTATAAACATACATATGCCCACTTATTCAAGTAATAAGTAAAGCAAGCACGCATTGCTTGGGACAATTGATTAGTACAGGCTTCTACCAAAATAATCTGCATAGCTTTACTTTTTAGTTACAACTTTAACTGGCAATGTCACAAAAAAGAGTCAGCTTTCAACTTTCGTGACAGTGAAAACGCTTTGTACAAAAACAGAGAGGTTTTGTGGTGAATTTTTAGGAATGTGTGAACATGGAGTTTCGTGGTGAATTTATAGGTAAGCATAAAACATCAAAAGAAATCGGATTTCATGTATTCAGAAGAAAAAATATCTTGACCTACCGCAAAAACGCAGACTTCCAAAATCCACCACAAAATGCAAACCACGGTAGAAACAAAGGATGAGAATCCGCACCGCTCACGGTACCTTTCAGGACTAAATTTGTTAAATCCATAATTCCAGACTTTGCATCCCTCAAAGAATCCGTGATACTATGCATTTTAATATTGCACTAATTTACAAAGTGCTAGGAATCCAGAATTCAGATTTTCAGTTTTTTTGTAACTTCTTCAATGCAAGAATCTAATTAAACCTGAGGAGTGAGCGGGCACAGTCCAGACAGCCCTAACATGTGTTTGCACAGCCACAGACCAGCCTACGTGAGTCCCAGCCAAGAGGGAAACAACCACGCACACACTGTGCTGTTTTAGGTCTGGCTGTCACGTGTTTTGTAAACGCGGGGCAGGATACAAGCAGGTGATGTGACTTGCCTCTTTTCCTCAGTGGTCACATGGCAGGCCTGTGTTTGGCAGATTTTTCTGAAAGCTTTTCAAGCAGCAGAGCTGCTGAGCTCCTGACTGGCGGCCCTCCAGTATGCAAGGATTAGGCAAACTCGGGTCCATAACAGAGCCAACCATAGAAGTAATGTGTTGTGTAATACACGTGTTTATTTTACAAACATCATTTTTAGACACATTTAATCGGCATATCTTTCCAGGGCTTCAAAAAAAATGAAGGTGACTTTGCATCCATATTATTAACTGCCTTTGATCTTGATTTGGTTACTGACTAGAAGTTAGGATTATTCAGCTACCATTTTATTTGAAATAAGGGGTCCGGATGGCTGTAGCCACTCGAGCTTGAGGGGCATCAAGACAGCATCAGCCAACCTAAGTGGAGGTTATAGTGCAATGCATATTGTACAAAACCAGGAAG
The DNA here is from genome assembly GCF_964204655.1 of Triturus cristatus. Lineage (NCBI taxonomy): Eukaryota > Metazoa > Chordata > Amphibia > Caudata > Salamandridae > Triturus > Triturus cristatus. Next base: position 1,681,357,105 of record NC_140589.1, read on the forward strand.
AGGCAAAGGACATGCAGCATCCAGCAGAAAATAGATCGAATTCACATTCCGAGGGGAAACGCTCAGGACATTTTTACATGGTCTGTGCCTGGCACTGTTGTGTGCTGCATGTAATCAATAGAGGTCAGCATGAGTCACACATACACCCTCAGTGCACAATTAATTAATAAGAACCCTGGCCCTGCTCTTCAATGCATCCATCCAGCACTTCAGTGGTTAATTTACACTGCTTAAACAATGTGGCCAGGGTTTTGCACACGGAGCAAGCATAACACAAAGGCATGTATGGGGCAATGAGCTTCACCTGGCGTGGCTTTGTAAAAATACGTAATGCAACGCAGTGGCTTGCGCTGCGCTACGTTACATTTCAAGTTGGAAGGCATTCAAAGGGTGGAGCATGGGCGTTCACATGCATCTTCCCATAGATTTTGGTGCATTCCCAGATTCACTAAAGTTGGTATACCTTGGATTGCACCAAAATGCTGCGTACTCCCCAGTGAGGCATAACAAGGAGAAATATATTTATTTATTTTTATTATTAAAGTTCAGAATTCTACCTTTCCTTCCTATCAACCATCCTTACTTAATTAGGGATGGAGCAGCAACACTGTCAACCCTTTGAATTTAGAAATAAAAGTATTTCTGCCCTTTTTCATTCACCTATTTTTTTACTTACAGATACGTTTAAAAAAAATGGTGCCACCGACTTCACACGCATGGGTCATGATGCATACAAGCTCATATGTCAGACACAATGTGCAAGTTTCCTTCCCCCTTTTAATTATCACAACTAGGGGCAAAAATGCAGCAGCAAAAAAAGTGGGAATCATTTTAAGTCACACTATGAAATATCAACCAGGTATCGTGGGATTAACATAATGATTCCAAATACCCTTCATCGAATATACAAGCTTCTACTTTTCTTTGGAACTAGTGGGCAAGATTATAGTTTTCTCCCAGGCCAAGACAGCCAAGAAGAGGGATTGCCAGACACACTGCTTTCAACAAGCAGTACAGCATTTAATAAAGACAGTGAGAATTTAGGTTCTTTCCAGTGTCATTGCTGTGAGGCTCTGGTGATGTCACAAGACTCCTTTGTTGGTTAGATGAATACACTTAAACACAGCACGTGCTATAATGTTTAAATTCAACATACAGGACACACACGTAATGGGTTGTAGTTGGAGGTTTAATCATAAACACCTCATCCATCTGCAGCCGGTGAGCAACTGACAGAAGAGGAATGTAAATAACATATTCCAAGTTCTACATTCCATATAACTCTGAACATAGAATACCAAGAAGGAAATCACCACACATCTCCCTCCTAACATTTAAAGAGAATGCAAAATATACAATTACACAATTCCAAGAAAAACAAATAGTTGTCACAAAAGAGAAAGAACAACTAGTTAATATAATCTTTCAAATAAGATGGCATGGTTGTTATCCGTTCACTCCGTCTAGGATCCGAACAAAGCAACTGATGAGGGTTTTCACATTGATCTTTCTTCTCCAAATCCATATATGGACCAGACTTAAGAGTTACAACACGACTCAGATTCCAGATTCTTCCATCTTCCAATTTGACAGCGTTTTAAAAACATTTTATTACACGAAGAGGCTTTGTAAATTTAGACCATGACAAAGTAACCACAGGAGCTTTGACTCTACCAATGTCACCTACTTTTGCAACAATCTGCTTAACTCTTTTCCTTTCATCATAACTTTTCTTGTTTTTAAGTTGCAATCTCTCTTCTCTCTCTCTCCAAACTCCCACACGTTATCCTTGATACCTTTACTCCAAGTCTTCCAACCTGGGCACAACTTGGTATTGGGAGTTCTACCTTTAAACAACTCAAAAGGAGACTTCCAAGTAGAGGTGTGAGGAGTAAAACGATGAGCCAGTATACATTTCTGTAATTCTTCCTTCCAATTTAAACAATTTACTTCAGGCAATTTATTATTTTCTTTTATTACCCTATTGAATCTTTCGACAGTACCATTAGCTTCCGGATGATAAATTGAGCATTGTTTATGAGAGTTCCCACATGTAATCAAGAAATCTTCCATTTGTTTTTAACAAAATTGAGGACCCTCATCTGACAAGAGGGTTTTAGGAAAACCTTCTCTTCTGAAGACATCTTGTAAAAAAGAAATCACACATATAGAAGTCACATCTGACACACTAGAGACTTCCACCCATCTTGAATATAGATCAATGAGAACTATCAAATAAGGTGTAGAATGTTCACCAGAAAGTGGCCCAATGATATCTATAGCAATATCCTCCTAGGGACTATTCGGTAAATTTCAACAGACCATAGGTAAGGTCAGAGGAGTAAGAATCTTATCACTGACTTTACATTGTAAGCACTCTCTGACCTCATGCCCAATTTCCAAAATCCATCCCAGGCCACCAGAAACTAGCTCTCAACCTTTCTTTGGTTTTTACAATCCCTAAATGGCCCTGGTGAGCTTCCTCAATTAATTTCCTCCTAAGGGACAAAGGAGAAATCAACTTTGTACCTCCTAACAAGATACCATTGTCCACAGACAATTCATCTGAAACCATTCGCCAAGTTTTTGATAATGAACTATCACGCATACTATTAGATTGAAGCATGCTCATAACTTTCATTAACTCACAATTCTTTTGTACTTCTTCTTTCCATTCCTTTTCATCTATTACACCAGAAGTTATTTCACAAACAATGACATCCTCTTCTAAATTATCTCTCCAATTCTGATCCTCTTCTACATCACAAACCAAATGAGACAGACAATCTGCTGTTACATTTTCTACACCTGGAAGATGTTCAACAACAAAGTTAAAATCCTGAAGGCCAATCACCCAACGTCTTATCCTTGAAGAAATTAAATCCAGACCCTTTTTTAAAAAGATTTCTTGAAGAGGTTTATGATCTGAACATACTTTAAAATGAGTTCCCCAAATAAAATTGGTAAACTTGTTAAGAGCCTAATAGATAGCCAAGGCTTCTTTTTCAATTACGGAGTAATTTAACTCCGCACCTTTTAGACTTCTTGATGCACAAGAAATAAGTTGTTCCTTACCCTCCCTTCTTTGTTTTAAAATTGCTCCTAAACCTTTCGAGCTAGCATCTGTAACTACCATAGTCTCCATACCTGGAATGTAGGCCTACAATTTAGGAGCATGTTTCAGATTTTCCTTAAATTCTTCAAACTCTTTTTGACAATCTTGCGACCAGACAAACTCTTTATTTTTACTAAGCAATTGTCTCATACTGTTAGATTTACTAGACAAATTATTTATGAACTTTCCATGAAACTCAACCATTCCAAGGAATGAGACAACTTCCTCTTTTGTCTTAGGAGTTGCCAATTTAAGAATAGTGTCTACTAATTCCTTCTTAAGAACAACACCCATGGACGTGATGCAATGACCTAAGTAGTTGACCTCTTGTACTGAAAATTTAAATTACTCAAATTTCAAAGTGAGACCAGCATTTTCAAGTTTCTTCAAAACAAGACCCACTCTAATATCATGTTCCTCTTGAGACACCCCAAAAATTAATAGATCATCTTGATAACATTTGTCCCCTTTGATACCTTTTAAGATAGAGGACATCACTCTCTGAAAACTGATGCAGCGCTCACCAATTCAAACGGCATTCTTCTATACTTGAACACTCCCATAGGAGTGATGAAAGCCATCAAATCCTGTGAGTTCTGAGTCAGTTCAATTTGGTGGTACACCTGAGTGAGATCCAGTGTCGTAAAAATGTTTGCCCCACTTAATGTAGACGTAATTTCATCAATATTAGGTAGTGGAAATGTATCCACCACAACTTCTTTGTTTAGTGAGCAAAGATCAATACAAAGTTGTTTGTCACCATTAGGTTTGTTGGCAACAACTACTGGTGCCAACCATTCTGAGGCTTCCACAGGAGTGATAATTCCTTGTTTAAGAAGCTTATCTAATTCTTGTTCTACCTTCTCCTGCAAAGCAATTGAAATTCTCCTTACTTTGGCAATTGATTGTACTGCTCCGTTTTTCAGCTTGATACAATATTTGTACCCTTTTAAATATCCCAACTCATCCTAAATAATTGTATAAAATTCTTTACAAAATCATTATTGCTGGTCTCAACATCTTGAATTTGAACTTGAGGTATTGCATTGGGATTAAGGGTAACTCCTAACAAACGTTGATGAGGCCATCCAAGTAATCCATCACCCTTTTTTGACACATAAATGTTCCCCAAGATCAACTTGTTTTCCATTTCAATAATTGCATTAAAATAGCCAAACATGTTTATGGGTTGACCACGATAACCTCCTGGATTTACATCCATTTTATGCAAGCGATTCTTCTCCTGAAACCACATGCAAAAATTGTCCTTATCAATAATAGTAAGATGAGAGCATGAATTAAATTTAATTTCAAGATCAATTCCATCCACTCTTATCTTACCCCCTGGATGATCAATACACCTAGTTTCATTAACTTGACATATTACTTCTTTTACGCTTTTGTTCTGAAACCTTTTCTGTTTAGATTTACAAAATCTTAAAAAATTTCTTTTTTTACCACAACCATGACAAATCACATTCGAAGTGGGACAATTTTTATAATTGGCTTTATGGCCAAATCTCCCACAACGAATACATTCAAATGAATTACTTGAGACTTATTCTTTTGGTACTTCTTTTGAGACTGTGGGTGTCTTTTAATTTTTTACAAGAAAAACGTATTTTTGAACTTTTTCGACAGATGGTTGTAATGTACTTTTTCACTCTTCAATTCAGTAACAGGTTTTAACATCTGTTCCTCTCTTTTCGCAATAGAAATAACTTCTTCTAATGGAGGTTCATCTTTAAGCCACAATTCCTCTCGAATTGTATCCTCCTTACACCTTAAAACAAATTGATCTCTTATTCGTTCTTCATTCAACGGCCCAAACTTACAGCTTGAAGCCAATTTTCTCAAACTCGTTAAATAATCTTCTACCGTCTCCTCTTTTCCTTGCTCCCTTAGCCCAAAATGATATCTCTCCAGAATAGTACTCATTATTGGTAAATAATGCTTATCTAATTATAAAATACAGATTTCATATTCATTTAAACCTCTTTGTTCCTCTGTGGCTAACTCTGGTAGATTTTCTGACACCTCCTGTTCCTCTCCACCTAAACAATGTAAGAGTAGTGAATTCTTCCTTTGGTCACTCAAGTTGGTCCCACAAACTCTTGCATAGTGCGCAAATATTTTTTTCCACTTGTGCCATTTAACCACTGGTTTAAAAAGAAGGAGGTGCTGGTACATTCTGCATGACCTTTTTCCTTTTTAAGAAATTTCTTAGAGCACAGAAAATTAAAATAATAAAATAAAACAACGAAACCAAAAAAAACAAGATTTTGATTTATCAAGTATGATAAATGTATCTATTAGATATTATTCCTTTTTTTAACTACTTGAATACTTATACATTTTACCTATTTATCTTATAAATAACACTAATAACACTGTAAAACACAAATAGTGATATAGAGGAAAAGTAAGATAACTTTTAAATTGTGTTTAACACTTTTTCAAATGCAAAAATTATGCCAATTATACACAGAAGAATGTTGGTGTGCACATCACCGAGATAAGTCCCTTTCTTTGCTAAGATGTGCTCTTTTCAAAAGAAATATGTATCAAGTCATGAAATAAAGTTTTAGTACTTTTTAAATAAAAAATAAAAAAATACACTTCCTGGTGTGCGTGTCACCGTAGTTGCACCTTTACAACACGCTGGTTCCTGATTGGATCTTTATATAACGTCAGACTGACACGCTGCAACCAGATCAGTCACGAAGGCTCGCTGCAACTGACACGCTGCTTTCAGATCCGTCACAGAAGCCAGCTGCCATCAAAACCATCTGAGCCAACAAAGTTATAAAGGTAGACTCCAAAACATTTATAAATATTCACACTTTGTTGCGCCACCTGTCTTCATACATTTACACTTTAAGTATAGTGTAATTAATCTGTACTCTGTTCGCGTGCCGGACCTTACACGCGCCGATCGCGTGCCGAGCTACGCAGCTTCGCTGACTTCAAACATGAGCTCGAGCTTTCAACAAGCCACTCTGTTTCCATGCGCCGACCGCACTCCGAACTTCTCACACAATAAAAGGTTTAAATTCTCGCTGAAACTCCAATCTTTTAAATTGAATCTTCAATGCGCACAGTTATATGCCGGTACGTGCCAAGCCTTGACACAGCGCTGTCTTTAAATAATGCGCTTATGATTTTAACTTCTTGCTCTAACAATTGGCGTAAATATAATTGCGCTTAAAATGAATATTAGTACCTTTATGGGTTCGATCCACCCGCACACTTCAATCCGGAAGAGCTAACACAAACGCTCGATTCCGAAAATACCTCTTTTTAGCAATCACTATACAGTGCAGCTTCCTTCTGGATGACTTTATTAAATTTGATGTTGAGGTGTCACAATATTAACATCTCCAAACGTTCCTCGTTCGTCGCCAGTATAATGTTTAAGTTCAACATACAGGACACACACATAATGGAGCTTTAATCATTAACACCTCATCTATCTGCAGTCGGTGAGCAACTGACAGAAGAGGAATGTAAATAACATATTCCAAGTGCTACATTCCATAGAACTCTGAACATAGAATACCAAGAAGGAGAACACCACACGTGCCACAGAATCAACATTGCCTAATCACTAATCCTAAAACTGCTGATCAAGAGTGTGGCCAGGAGGGGATGTGGACGGAACAGGGAGGCAAAGGGTAGTCCAGACAACAGGGAAGGCAAATAATTTGATATACTTTTTCTCTCTTTGTCAAACCAGTGTGGTGTTCAATTGAAGTGTAGAAATGTGGCTTCTATCACAAAGGGCAAATGCTGATCTACATGTTCTTGTTGAGATGTGAGTTGTAATTTTGAGAAGTATGTTTTGTTGCTCCAAAAATTGCATTTATTGTGCCTTAATTCCTTTCTCTTCCTTTTGGTCCCTTTATGGTGTCTCCCTTCCTCCCATATGCCCTGGTTTCATCCTTAGAATGTTCATGGTTCTCACAAGAAGTTTTTCAGTTTAGAGCTGACTGTTGGTGATGTAGTAAGGAATAAACCCGATCTTCATTTACCTGTGATTCCTGTCGTCATTCCTGTATTCCTACCTCCACTTCTGCATCTCTGAAGAATTGTGTCATGCTTGTCTAATCATTACAATGTGCTTTGAAATTCTGGCTAGATAATAAGATTGTTAAGGTGTTTGCTGATTCCTGATCTGTTCATTCTCAATGATTGTGAAAATGTCAAAGAAATGTTTGGAAATGAAGACAATGTACTAGGGGATGTTAAAAATGCGAATAACCTTTAAAAGAAGATCAACATTGGGTTAGGTTTGCTTAACTAAAACATGATCTAGTCAATTGGTGGGGAGACACCAGAAGGAGCTGGGGATCAGATTTGATCCTAATGAAGATAATCCTGTACTGTTGATAGAAAGATCAATATCTGTGCCAGATTTGTGCAGTGAATTACCAGATGTTTTCACAGACAAATTGGGTCTAGTATTGAATTACTAGCACCGCATCAAACTGATGACAAACTGAAGACAAATGCCAAACCAGTGACGCATGAAGTTCATTCTATACACCTCATCTTATGAGATAACCACTAAAAGCGGAATTATAAAAACTCATCAGTCAAGGGGTAATTGAACTCATTGAAAATTCAGAACGACTGTCACCAATAGTCATAGCATCTAAAGATTAGGGAAAAGACATCAGAGTATGTGTGGATTAAAAGGATCTCAATTCTAATATCTGCGTTGATCGATATTTACTTCCCAGAATCCATGAGGTTCTCAGTGTGTTAGGTGATACAAAATGCTCCAGTGGGACTGGCTTATCTTCAGCTTACCACCAGATCGAGGTAGATCCTGAACCTAGACCACTTGTTAAGTTTGTCACACCCTTAGGGGCATTTAAGTTCGTTCACATGCCATTTGCACTAGCCTCAGCTGCTGTTGTTTTCCAGTGCATGATGCAGCATGATGCAGTGCATGATGCAGCTGGTGACAGTCATTCTGAATTTTCAATGAGTTCAATTACCCCTTGACTCTTGTGTTTGTGTGAAACCCAAACAGGATCTTGTGGAAGTTGTGAAGAAAGCAGTTAGTCCTACTAATAAAGATGAGTTTAAATAATTTTTAGGACTTGCTGAGTTCTTTTAAAGTTTGTTTAAAAAATGGAGGATAAGGTGTAGCCTCTGAGCGATTACTTTAAAAAGGTGTGCATTTTTGAAAAAATTAACCATGCCAGTAAGTGTATAGAAGTTTGCAGGAAGCTGATTGCACTGCTACGTACTTGAGCAATATTGATGCTAATAGACACACCATTTTGACCACAGATACCAGTGATAAAGGGCTAGAAGCAACTCGGAGACAAGTGGTTGATGGAGAAGAAAGTGTCATTGCCTTTGCCTCTGCCTCTTATTCTCTAATGAAGGCACAACTCAACTATTCCCAGAATTAAATACTTTTCCTAATATTGGTTAATATCTGGGTTTTTTTCATCTTTTATATTATTTGTCTTGTAAATGTGTTTTTTGAGGTTTTAAATGTTTAATATTTAATATATTGGCTAAATAATTAATATATCTATTGTTTTTGAAATTATAATATTTTTTATGTTTTATTTATTTGTGTGTATATGAAAAAAACAAAAGCCACAGGGACATTATTGCTATGAAATAAAACGTTAAAAATCTTAGAAATTCTCTAATGAACCAAAGGTTACATGGACGTTATAGTTAGGTTCAGATTTTGCACACACAAAACTACAGCAATTCAGCAGTTATACTTAGAGTTATCTCAATTAATTGTACCTCGTGTCCTAACTTTCAACTCCACCTTGCACAGTTTTCCCATCAATAATTTTACATCACATGTAGCACTAATACTATCAATGTCATAGAAGATGTCATGAGTGATGTAATATGTGGGGTAATTAGCAGTGCATGGCGAGGGCGCGAGTTACAATTACCTTAGTGACCCCTTCCCACGGGGCCAAAATCATCCGGAGAAGGAGGGCCTCGTGCACCCCTCCTCCATTATATTGTGCCATGAAAATAGTCCACAGAGTGAATGGTAGTCACACACTGGAGAATGTTAGGGTCTACGTCTCTTGGTGGTGGAGGAGGTTTTGCCATCCTCTCCTGCTGGTCCAGATGAACATGCACACCTGCGGGTGGCAGGTGGATCCAGAGTTGCAGGGACAGAGGTGGATACAGCTGTTTCCTCTTGTGTCACAGCCTCCCTTTCTGTGGCTGCTGCAGATGAAGTTGGCCTAGATGTTGTAAGAGCACAGAAAGGGGAAGATGGTGCTGGAAAAGCCCTGCACACATGGTTAGAAATATCATGCAGCACCTCAGTCAGGGAGCCCAATTTGGAGTTCAGATTCTCCATCCATACATTGTGCTTCATCTGCAACTGCTTCATCTCCCTGAGCTCTGTAAGGACCTGGCCCATCATGTCTTAGGGCTGATGGAGGGATCCCAAGACTTGGTCGATGGTGGCCTGGGTGACAGTGAACCCAGTGAACTCACTTTGCTGGGCCAAAGATTCTCTCCGAAGACCCCTCCCCCCACTCCTCTGTGCCCTTGATCCAGTGTGCCCCATCCCACTGTTTCCGGGCTGATCTGGAGGTGGTAGTGGTGGTGTAGGAATAACAGCCGCCAGTACTGGGGGGCACAAGATTCGGGTGATGTTGGTTGGGACACAGGAAATGGATCCATAAGCTGAGGTGTGGTAACAGCTGGGGGTGGGAAGTTTAGGTGTGGGTCGAGTGACACTCACTGGAGCTGTCTGTCCAGGGAGACCAGGCAGCTCCTCGTCATCCAGACTTTCAGGATTGGAGTCCTCCCTGAGGGCTTGTTCCTGTTCTGGAGTGGAGGTAGTTGGCCACAAGCTCTGGGTGTTGGACCTATTATGAATACAGACTAGAGAACTGACTGGAGAACTGACTCCTGAGGCGGAAGCCAGGAGATATAGCTCGTTTTTAAAAATTGTTCTTTGTTAAAATTGCTTTTACCTGACATACTCTGCTCCCTGGGCACTTCCCTCCCTCGCAGACCTGTTGGAATATCCCCGCGCAGCTCGTGACAACGCTGCCGCGGGTTGGAAAAAGTTACAGCCGCCATTAGCCTCGCAAGCCACAGGCCACGCCCACTGCCGGGAGGCCACGCCCCTTTTTCTACTTAAGGCGCACTGATTGACTAGCGCGCACTAGAGAACTGACTCCTGAGGCGGAAGCCAGGAGATATAGCTCGTTTTTAAAAATTGTTCTTTGTTAAAATTGCTTTTACCTGACATACTCTGCTCCCTGGGCACTTCCCTCCCTCGCAGACCTGTTGGAATATCCCCGCGCAGCTCGTGTCAACGCTGCCGCGGGTTGGAAAAAGTTACAGCCGCCATTAGCCTCGCAAGCCACAGGCCACGCCCACTGCCGGGAGGCCACGCCCCTTTTTCTACTTAAGGCGCACTTATTGACTAGCGCGCACTAGAGAACTGACTCCTGAGGCGGAAGCCGGGATATATAGCTCGTTTTTAAAAATTGTTCTTTGTTAAAATTGCTTTTACCTGACATACTCTGCTCCCTGGGCACTTCCCTCCCTCGCAGACCTGTTGGAATATCCCCGCGCAGCTCGTGACAACGCTGCCGCGAGTTGGAAAAAGTTACAGCCGCCATTAGCCTCGCAAGCCACAGGCCACGCCCACTGCCGGGAGGCCACGCCCCTTTTTCTACTTAAGGCGCACTTATTGACTAGCGCGCACTAGAGAACTGACTCCTGAGGCGGAAGCCGGGAGATATAGCTCGTTTTTAAAAATTGTTCTTTGTTAAAATTGCTTTTACCTGACATACTCTGCTCCCTGGGCACTTCCCTCCCTCGCAGACCTGTTGGAATATCCCCGCGCAGCTCGTGACAACGCTGCCGCGGGTTGGAAAAAGTTACAGCCGCCATTAGCCTCGCAAGCCACAGGCCACGCCCACTGCCGGGAGGCCACGCCCCTTTTTCTACTTAAGGCGCACTTATTGACTAGCGCGCACTAGAGAACTGACTCCTGAGGCGGAAGCCGGGAGATATAGCTCGTTTTTAAAAATTGTTCTTTGTTAAAATTGCTTTTACCTGACATACTCTGCTCCCTAGGCACTTCCCTCCCTCGCAGACCTGTTGGAATATCCCCGCGCAGCTCGTGACAACGCTGCCGCGGGTTGGAAAAAGTTACAGCCGCCATTAGCCTTGCAAGCCACAGGCCACGCCCACTGCCGGGAGGCCACGCCCCTTTTTCTACTTAAGGCGCACTGATTGACTAGCGCGCACTAGAGAACTGACTCCTGAGACGGAAGCCGGGAGATATAGCTCGTTTTTAAAAATTGTTCTTTGTTAAAATTGCTTTTACCTGACATACTCTGCTCCCTGGGCACTTCCCTCCCTCGCAGACCTGTTGGAATATCCCCGCGCAGCTCATGACAACGCTGCCGCGGGTTGGAAAAAGTTACAGCCGCCATTAGCCTCGCAAGCCACAGGCCACGCCCACTGCCGGGAGGCCACGCCTCTTCCGCTACTACAAAAGATGTGCATTTACAGGACGCGCAGCGGACGAGCGCAGTGGGCGCGCCATCAGCGCGCCGAAGGCGCGCCAAAGGCAAGCCCGTCTGCGCCCGTCCGCGGCTGGTCGGGGCAAGGGGCCACCCCCCCAACAACCTTCTCTTCACGTACTAGAACAAATAGGCAATACAGCATGGATACCCTTTACCAGCTACGGCACACTAACAAAGCCAAGTGCGGCCAAACTTTCCACCCTCTGGAAATCCCCCATCAATGCCCTCACTGCAAAATAGAGCTCTCCAGCCCTCTGCAGAAAGAGGAGCTGTGGGAATACAAAAGGCTGCTACTAAACTGCAGATCTCTCCCAAAACACCGTTTGGAGATTTCAATGCTGCTGGACGAGCTCATGCCGGACATACTCTTCTTGACCGAAACATGGCTCACCCAGGCCTCTGAACCTGACCTGGTTCAAGCACTTACACCAGGCTACCAGATTGCACGTTTAGACCGCGCTTAGGGAAAAGGCAGGGGGCTCGCCATCATTTATAAAGACATCTATACCTGCCGATGCACACCTGAGCCCGTCGCAGACTGTGAAAGCCTACATTTCGCCATCAAAAGTTTCACGGGCATCCTAATCTACCGCCCTCCCGGAGCACCTAAACAATTCCCCACTGCACTTCTTCATATCGTGGCCGAATTAACCACCCTATCGGCAAACCTTACAATATTAGGCGACCTTAACATACATTTTGACGACAATCAGGATAATGTCGCCAATGAACTCATAGCTAGCCTAGCAGCAATCGAACTAGAACAGCTTGTCCCCTCCCATACCCACATACTAGGCCACTTGCTAGACCCCGTCTTTAGCAACTGTCCCCAACTAACAGTTGGCGCCTCCATTTGCCTCCCATGGACTGATCATTTTCTCATTCCAATCACCTGGACCACACGTAAGTGTGTCCTATCCCCCCACCTCCCTTCCAGATCTAGGAACTGGTCCAAACTCTGCTTGGATAAATGGGCTAGCAACCTCATTACAACTAAACCGGTGCTCAATAGTGACCCCTCCAAAGGCAACATCGAGTACAACAACTGGATCACGAGCTCACTAGACTCTATTCTACCCCTCGGCATCACCAGATCAAAGAGACACCATAATACAGCCCCTTGGTACACGGAAGAGCTCCGGGAAAAAAAACATACCTGTAAGAGGCTTGAAAGGAAGTGGCGTCTAAACTACATGGCTACGGATAAAACTATATACAGAGATGCCATCAGAGCCTATAAGTCAGCAATAAAGCTGACCCAATCAGCCTACTATGAGGCTAAAATAATGGCAGCCAAGTGTAAGCCCAAAGAAATGTACCGAACGGTAAAAAGCCTCACCACGCTTCCCCCGCCCTTAACCACTAACCTCACTGAACCCCCACGATGTGATGATCTAGCTGAGTTCTTTTTTACCAAAATAAATAATATCTACACATCCTTTCCGAACACGGGAGCAAAACCCCCCGCAAAAGCTACTTCTCCGTAGCAGAAACAGAGGTATCTCTCCACAACACTTTAGTCCACCTCCCACAACTAGATTCAGTCACACTAGATTTGTTAATGCACCAAATAAAATCTGGCTCACCCTGTGATCCTGCCCCACCAAACTCACTGATCTCGGTTGGACAGGTAATTCTCCCCACACTACTGGAACTGCTGAACTCCTCGATAACAACTAGCACAGTTCCACCAACCTAGAAACATGCGAGGGTACGTGCACTTATAAAAAAATTCAACCTCGACCCCTGTGACCTCAACAACTATCGGCCTATCTCACTACTCCCCTGGACAAGCAAACTCCTCGAAAAATATGTTAATACCTGTCTAACTAAATTCTTCGAGAGCAACCAACTGCTGGACACTTCACAGACTGGTTTCCGACCCAAGCATGGTACGGAGACGGCCTTGGTAGCGGTTACAGAGGAGGCAAGGCGGATCTTAGATCAGGGAGGAGCAGTGGCAGTGATCCTCCTTGATCTGAGCGCCGCATTTGATACGGTGAACCATCAAATCCTCCTCCACCGTCTACTAAGTCTGGGAATAGCGGGAGAAGCCCTGGCCTGGCTTAAATCCTTTTTAAAAGATCGTACTTTCAGTGTCTTTGAAGGAGCTTCAGTCTCCGCAAGCAAGCCTCTGGGGTGTGGGGTGCCACAGGGCTCCTCACTTAGCCCCACGCTTTTTAATGCATACATGAGACCACTGGCAGAGATTGTTCGTCCGCACGGCATTACCATCGTCACTTATGCGGACGACACCCAGCTAGTGGTCTCTCTTGCACTTAAGGATAGCCAGCAATCACAAACCAACTTGATTCCCTGTCTGGAGCAGGTAAAGAGCTGGATGACAAGCTCATGCCTAAAGCTCAACGGAGACAAGACGGAGCTAATGCTCCTTGGCTCTCAGGCCCCTTCCACTCTAGAGCTTCTGTGGCATCCAGCCTAGGCGATCCCCCTGTACCCAAAGATAATATAAAGAGCCTCGGAGTATGGTTAGACAAAGCTTTGACTTTTAACACACAAGCCACCAAAGTGTCAGCAACCTGCTTCGGCCTTATTAGGCAACTCAAAAAAATTCTACCACTACTCCCTTTTGAGGCAAAACAGGTAGTTATCCAGGGCCTAATTCAGTCTCGTATAGACTACAGCAACGCTTTATATCTGGGATCCCCAGAATACTGTTTAAACAAACTTCAGCGGGTCCAGAACTGCGCTGCACGCACCGTCCTCGGAATTTCGCGTACAAACTCTATAGGGTCTGGCCTGAAATCCCTGCACTGGCTCCCTGTCAGAGAGAGGATCAAATTTAAGACCATGTGCATTACCCACCAATCCTTCTGGAGATCGGGGCCGCTGATTAATCATTCCCTGATCACTCCCTACCATCCCAAAAAAGAACTCCGCTCAACGAAAGCCTTTTTAACTGCTGTTCCACGGATACGAAGAGCTAGAGCAGGTGGTCGCAGCTTTTCCTACAATGCATCTAAGATGTGGAACTCTCTCCCCTTCCACCTAAGGTCCAACCCGAACTTGTTCACCTTTCATAAACAACTAAAAACTTTTCTTTTTAATCAAAAAAATATCTAAATAAATCCATCCACCAGCGATCTACCCCAGCAGAAGTTCTCTATCCACCAGCACCTGGATGCCTCAGGGTAACTGTTTGCGCTTTACAAAACTCCTTTACTTACTTACTTACTTACAGAACAAAAAATATATAAGTCTGGATTAGACTTCAAATCTGTTTGAAGCTAAGAATGAAGCAACCTAAAAGGATGAAGTACATTAACATAATGATTAAACCTTTCAGTGCTATTCTAATAAATTACACAAACAGTTTAAATTACTCACAAAACTACTTCTTAAAAGCAGGTAAAAAGATGGCCTTAAATGACAAAAACGTTTTGCCAGTATACATAAAATATACTAAACATTCAACACAACACAGTGGTGAGGAAAATGTGAAATAAACCATTCCAAGGCTAGCAGGCTTAAAATCTGCCAATTGCACCACTTAGAAGGATATTTAGCATTAGTCATCATATAAACATTGCAGAGTACATTTTTGTAAAAAAAAAACTTATATTCTGCATACAATATTACATACCTTCAAGATTTTAAGTCAACAAACTTTGATTTGTGTAACAAATAACATCAATTCAATGAGTTGGCAAGGATAGGACAACATACAACATCAAACACAAACTATATTTCAAAGCCTATGCATGAAATGGAGATTGATAAATACATAACATCTTAACATATGTGAAAATATAATGGGTGAAGAGGGTGAATGAGCAGAATAGCCTTGCAATATTATTTTGCCAAAAGAACAAGGCAATGTGGCAGATGTTGCCATTTCAATTATACATTACCAACACTTGCAAAATTATACTTCCAGAAAAAATAAGAACAGACATTTAAAATATAAAACACATATATGAAATATGTTATTTGGTGTAAAAACACTTAAAAGTACCTTTAGATCATGTGAAATGTAATGGGGATTTAAACCTGCAATCTTCATTACAACAAAATACATTCAAACAAGACAAAAATAATTGTACAAATATACAGAGGTTTATATGTTTAAAAAAAGGTGCAAAACATTTTGGCAACAGGTAAATTAAAAGCAAAAAACAACATTTAGGTTTAGTGACGCATTCAAACGTTTAACTTACCAGTATCAACTCCACCGGGGATTCCTGTTAAGCCTTCAGGATATAGGATCTGCAGACTTTCTCCTGCCAGGGAAAGAGTTGTAAGGGGGGCTGGGAGAACAACCACCAGTCCTCTGGACCTCCAGGTGATACTTGGAGATCAGGGAACACACTTTCCCAGGCAGTTCGTTCCACCACTTCTTAATTTCCTGCTGTGTGTGCAGGATGTTTGCTAAAGCATTCACTCTGCCACCATGACTTACAATTCTCCCTCTGCTAAATGGGATTTCTCCTCCCTGCCATTATCCCAAAAAATAAGAATTAAATAAATTTGACTACCCACAAGAAACTAAATGAACATAGAAAAAGGGACAAGAAACAGGGAAAACAAAAAAAGAATACCTGACTACACTGACAACATTTCTGCTTGCAAATATTTTGTGGTGCAGTGGAATGGTAAAGGATCATAGTCTGAAATGGAGTGTGTTTTATAGGGTAGTATGCAGGTGAAGGAAATTAGCCAAAACACATCAGGTGTGGATGCTAGAATCCGTCTAAAAGCCACAAGAATGGTAGTAGATTGAAAGTGTCTTGCAACGGAAACCCTCCATCGGAAATCTGCCACTAGGACAATGCCAGCACAACTGTGAAATCTAAATTTGCTCTGCGCAATCCCGCCTCCCTGACAGCGATGGAGTAATGTTTGCCAGCAGAGGAGTATGCCGCGTCAGCAGCGGTGAGCCGCTTATGCGACTGAAAACACTCTGCCAACTGGGACGGAGTTTCAGCCAGCACACATCAAAATATGGCAGGTGGGATTCCGTCATCTTGACACAGTATTTGGAAACTCGGCGAGGTTTGGATGACGGGAGTCTCTCCAAGATCTAAATCAAGCCCAAAGTCATAAGCTAAAATCTTTGGCCTGGATAACTGGCTTGGTGTACCTGGCCCATCGCAGGTTTCCTGAAATCGCACCTAGGTCCCAGTCAACCAAGAACAGTAACTTCTGATTGGCACTTTATTTGGTACTTTTTTATGTAATTATTTACATATTCATATCCCTGGTACCCCTAATTGTATTTTTGTCATTTCTGTGTCAGTTTGCTCATTACATTTTCCTCTATTTTTAGAAATTTGTTGTGGGATTTTAATTGCATTTTGTTTTGACTTTTAAACTGTTTTGCTGCTGCAAAATATTTTACACATTTTCCTAAGTTAAGCCTGTCTGCTTTGTGACGTAGCTACAAGAGGTTTGTGCCCAGGTTCAAATGAGCGAATCTGTGTTTTACCTTGGAAAGTTTGTGACCTTATTCCTTGTGCTGGAATCATATCTGCCCGACTTAATAACCCGTTTTTACACTCATCAAAGCTGGACTCCTCTCACAGCTCTAGGGAAGCTAAGCACTACGCTAGTATACCTAAAAAAAGACCCACTACCAGTCTTCTCTCATTCCAAGATTATGCAACTCAACCCACAACACTTTCCCCCTCTGTCGCAACACCTGACTCTCCACAAGTCACAATGAAGATATTTCTCACCTAAAGCTTTCCCATTTTAACCCCTCTGCTCTTATCTCTTCTCAATAGTTTCCCTTTCAATCTTTCTTTCTCTCTGCCTCCATACTAAGATTTTCGAACATATCTGATTCTTCTCAATTCCTCACATTCTCACCCACAAATGGCATTTTCCTGGCTCCAACTTCCCTACCACTCTTTCTTCTACCAGATCTATTCCTTCCATTTCTCCACCCCACTGATAACAAGCATTGGCAGAGCCAATAGGTCTCTCTTTCGGGACCTTATAAGTATTTCGTTATGCAGCACAATATCCTTATTGCAACAATGTTTACTGTTGCATGGTTAAACACTTATAAGGTCCCAAAGGCGAGACCTATTGGCTATACCAATGGTTCTTTTGTTAATGCCATTCATCAACTCCCTGGAGCAAGATGTCCCCAGGACCCTGGGGAGCTGCCCAGCTGGCAGGGATGCCGAATGGCGCCATTCCAGAGGCACTTTCCAGTCCAGGGCTCTCCTTCCAAAAATCTTCGATTCCAAGTGAGTTATTCCGATGGGATTAAATTTCGCCAAACCAAGCCTTCAACTCCCACAATGCAGTGCACCAGACTCTCAAATGATACCATCAGGCTGAAAAATGTATAAACCTGTGCAGACCTGCTTTAGAAAATTTAACTAACATGAAGATTTATCTAAAATCCCATAGTACCGGTTACAGAAACCCAAGGTGAAATTGGGGTTTAATGGTCAAATGAAAACGTTTTTTTTTTTTTAAATTGCTAACTAATTGGTTTTACCGTGAACATCCAGAACGCATACAGCCACACAGGCAGCAGCAGTACAAGTTCCCTCCCACAAATGAGGCAAAACACGAATACAGATTAAGGGCCATATTTACAAGCCCCTTGCGCCACTTTTGCGTCATTTTTAACATGGAAAATGTGACGCAAACGTGGCGCAAGGGACTTGTAAATAAGCCCCTAAGTATTTGTTTTTTAATGTTTTTATAACGCTACACTACATTGCGCCCTTCGAGAGTAGGCTGAGAGAGGAGGGTGGAACATCCGCGCAAGCTCCCCTCGCGTCCTGAAAGGCACAGAGGAGGCAGGCGGAAGTGTAACCCCACAGAGAAGGTCACAGCACAGGCAGCAGCAGTGCAGAACTCCCCGCGCACTGAACAGGTACAGCGGCCTCAGCAGCACCACACGCCCTTGGCTCTCACAGCCGCACATGGAACAAAAGCTAGCCCCAGGCACGCCGAACAACCATTCCTTATGTAAACAGAACATATACACTATTGATAACGGAAGGACAGATCCCCTCATCCGCAAAACTACAGCCCTCGCACACAAACCGTGCACCAAAGGCAGCAGTTATGGAAGCGTGCAAAGACAAAGCACTACAAACGCAATTCTGCAAAATGTGAATGAAGCCGGCGGCTCATCTATATATTCTGAAAGTATATGGTAAATACTGAAGTTAATAATTTACCAAGTATTGGAGCTAATATTTTTGTAAAAAAAATAAATATATATATACAGGAAACAAACAGTTTTTGCAATGTGTGCAGACGAGGAAATGCGTGCAGACAGGAGCAGATAAACTACCCCAAAAAGTACATTTGAAATGCGTGGAGACAGGAGGAGCCGAAGAACTTACAATAAATGGTGGTTAACAAGGAGGCCCTAAATGCTGAGCGATAGTGATCAGGGGAATGCGGCTACAACCAGATCAAGCTTCCCCAGGGACGGGAGACTCTTGGGGGCCCACAGCCAGACGTCCTGTATGCATGGCCTGAGGTGCGAGGGGGCGGGGGTAGAGATACGTTGGAGTGATTTCTGATAAACGTGTTTGTGAGGCTTCTGCAGCCAAAGCAATAATTAACATAAGGGTAAATGCAGGAACGCTGGGAAAGTGAAGAATAGCACCAAAATAAAAGTACAACGCTTCGTATGCTTAAAAACTGCCATTGAAATGTGCAGAGAGCGTTAATAAAAATCATATAATTTCCCCTTGTAAATAAAGCTAGCCCATGCGTATGGAGTCTGGAGTTCCTGGCAGCCACACCACACAACTCGTCCTGCTGTTATCTTTAGTGGCAGCTGCCGTATTCATAATACATTTCTGTTGATCCTCCATGCCCCGCAGGAGAACAATAGGGAAGGGTTGTTTTAATTTTTTTATTCAAATACTAGCGCATTGAAGAGCAGCGTGCATGCTCAGCACAGCCATACTCTTCCATATAAAATAACACCATCTCACGCAGCGCTGCTACAGTAAACTGCTTTTTTGCGGATAGAGAAGTGTTTACCCAATGCGAGGGCTCAGCACAGCTGTGCTGATAACGTCAAACATACCGCGTCCTCGCCACACTACTGCATCCGACTGAGCGCATGAAAATACAGAAGCTAAGCTTGTTGCCTCTCCTCAGTTGCACTATAACGGCATACATTTTCAAAAGCAGTAACTCGCATGCATCGGGGTCCTGGCAGCTGCACAACTCGTTCTGGTGTTGTGGATATTTGTTGTGGGCTACTGATCAGCTGCTGCAGGGGAGGAGGGGAGGCGGGCTGATCACCATGGCCAGAAGAGGGTGTTGTTTATAGCGAGGAACATGGCAGATAAACTAATTATCGGAAGCTGTTTTAGAATGCATTGTACGTTATTTCATTCTTAAATCAGTGCTAGAAAATGCTTTTATATTTTATTACAATCCTGCCCGCTGCTGCAGGGGAGGAGGGGAGGCGGGCTGATCACCATGGCCAGAAGAGGGCGTTGTTTATAGCGAGGAACATGGCAGATAAACTAATTATCGGACAAGACAAGCAGGAAGTGGGATAAGGGAGGGGGTGGCAAATGGCGTGTACATTTCGCGGGCGCTTTGATGTTCGCAGTGGCCGCGCAGCTCACTGAACATCAAAGCGCCCGCGAAATGTACACGCAGGCTGCCAAATGGTGCGCGCGCCCGGCGCACATGCACTGTGTGAAAGTGATCACGATCACATCAAAGCGCCCGTGCGGCCCGCGAAAGTGAAAGCAAACGGTGTGCAGGCTGCCAAATGGTGCGCGCGCCCGGCGCACATGCACTGTATTTGGAGGCCTGAAAGCACTCGTTTGCACTTCCAGATCCCCCATTTACAAAAGCTCTCGCGAGAGCAGCGCTAAAGCGCTGTCTCAGGCGAGACCTAAAAATGAATGTGTCCTTGTGTAACGAAACTGGTGCTCATGTAAAGCACTCTGATACCTGATATCTTCGGGTCTTGTTCGGGCAAAATAAAACTCTTAAAATAAAAAAAAGTGTAAAAGGCATCTCCACATCAGGCACTCTGGAACACAGCTTTTGGTCCCTTCTCCTTAGACACTGCCCCCTGTGGTGCGTTAAGGTATTATCCATTTTGGTCACTCCGGCCTCCCTTGGTGGTGAGAGGCCAGAGGAAAGGGATTTATCCCTAGATAGGATTTCAAATTCTCTCTGATCCCTTGAGGTTGATTAAACACGGGCAGGGAAAAAAGCTTTCCGTGGAAAGTCCGAGCTTGGGAAGTCCACTAGAAGTGATCACAGCTCCCAGGGACCTCCATGTGATACGTGATGCCGCCATCAAGCGGTTTAGCCGACATAATATTGCATTATGGGACATGTAATTTTGCTTTCAACACCGCAGCTCGTGAACTCCTGCGGTCACAGTGCTGTTGATTAAAAAGCTAGGACGCGTTGAGGGACTTACGCGTGAATTTTCCCGCTCTCAGATTTGGCTGGTCAAACACACACCCTTTGCACTGCCAGGAAGAACTGAAGCAAAGAGAAGAAGCTGCTGGGAAGGATTCCCCGTGGCTCGGCTCGAGCACAGGCTCTTAGAGCCAAGCCAGACCTTGGGCCGATCTCTGGCTCGGCTCTCTCCGCTAATTTGTTGGCTCTCACTTCTCGGGCCGTGATGTGTTCAGCAGTCCCGTATAAACTTACACCAGAGGAAAACTGGGTTTATCAGCCAACCTCTGAACTAACCAAAAAAACACAAGCAGGAAAATGTGACTGCTCTGTTCCCGACCGGCGGCATGAAACAAAATGACGCCCCCATCAGACTATCTCACTTACATTCATTTGCCTTGAACTGAAAGGGCCCCCCGAGGAGTTGAACGCGCCCCTGGTTTTGACTGATTTAGTGTGTCAGCACCAGCGGCACAACTGCCCCCCTCGCGTGATATGCTGATCCAGTCAAGGTGTTCCCTTTATTCAATTATAAAACAGGACAACAGGTCCCAGAATTCACGTTTTTAAAAACCTGGCCTGGAGTATCACATCACGCATGACCTGGGAAGCTTTGTTGCTATTGCCCCTCCCTGCACAACTGTTTTGCCACAACAGCGTCCGGGCCAAGCAGCTCTCAGACCTTGCTACAGCATGAGGAGTAAAACTGAACTCAGCATCAATTCTGGGCTCATCCGATCCTGCCCGAATTCCAACAGTAAGGACTAAACCAGCTGGACGAGCCCCCTCCTGTCTACCGACGCACGAGGGTACATGGGGAGTGGCGCGTGCTGGCTGGACTGGCCAAATGAGCGGGTAAGTGGACGCACAAGTGCATCTCTGAATTAGCCACGAAAGTTTGATTCAGCGTCTCCTTGCTGAAATAACCAAAGCAGCATTTAGTAAAAGAAAACGGCTCAGCAATTCTCCAAGCCGGCGGAAAACGCGCTCAGCAGCCCCCTCTGACTCACCCACGCGAGCAGTGAAAGCGGCCATAGGGGCTCCAGGCTGGACTGGCCACACTGACTTCCCAACTTCCTATAATGCAAGCATGCACGGGGCTGGACTGGGCACACGTGACACTAGGGAAACCTCCGGTAAGCTGGGGTGCTGTCTGCGATAGAGTCTGGCAAACAACTTTTAGGGAATGACTACACATTCATTTTTGGCAAACACGTATAACATTTCAACCCCTTGCCCAATGAAATCCTCACGGAAATGTTCGCACTTGGGGCCTTTCGGGAATGGGACGAAGCCTTTTACCACAGGTGCTTATAGCGCCACTGAGCATGCGTGTAGGGAAACGTGATTAAAAAAACACCTCTCCAATTAGCACCACCTGAGGACAAGCCCGGCGGAGCGTGGCGCGCGCACGCGCTTGGGGGCGGGGGAGCGGACCCTTTGAAGTGCTCCCAAAAGGCGGATTGCATGGCGGCACGATGCGCGTGATTGTGCGCGTGCTAGCCATGCAATCCGCTTTTTGGGAGCACTTTTGAAACCCGTAATCTATAGTCTCGCTTTGCAATCACTTACGCGATAGCAAGGCGAGACCTAAAAATCACTTCCCCCTAACATTTAGCACTTAGATCTTCAAATAAACAACTATAATTATTGACCTAGAAACTGTCCAATCATTGAGAGCATAATGAGAAAATGATGATCTGTCAGGCAAAGGTACAAACTGTGAGAATCTGATAGAAGAAAAAACACAAGCGCCACCAATGAGTAGAACAACAGAAACCTCCCTCAAGTGCCTACTCATAACTGCAGTCAAACTTTGGTCCCGATTCCGAAGCGGTTTGGAAATCTTCCCGACCGAATCGGTTTGTGAATGGTTTCCCACCGACTCAGATCGGGAGAGTCCGACCGACTGATTACGATGCATCCAGATGCTTCCAGATACGATTTGGTTGAACTCCCATTGACTTCAATGGGAGCCTATGTTCCGACCGAATGTATAGGCTACCATTGGAGAAAGAGGTGGCTGGGGAAAATAGGGCACCCTGTGGTGGGCACCCCCTGGTGTCTGCCACACTGTGCATGGCTAGTAAGGAGGGACCCATGGGTACCCCCACGGGCCCGATTGGGAAGGCTCCGGGTACAGGGGGGGTTGAGGACCCCAAAGTCTGATTCTGACTGTCAAATCGAGTCGGACGGCACGATTCAGAAAGGCTGTCTGAATCCAGCATCGTAATCGGTCGTTCTGAAACGCAGCGTGTAGAGACGTACGATTCTGCTCCGTACAGCTCGGTCATTCTGAATGCCATCGTGTTCGGATTGGGATATTCCTAACTCGCATCGTACTCGGTTGGCGTAAACCTATCCGATTCGGTCGGAAAGACACATTCCTGATCCGATTTGGACGGAGCAAATGCCGTTAGGAGACCTTCCAAACTGCATCAGTATCGTCCCCATTGATGAAGACCTCAGACTTAATAACTTCAAGCAACTAAAACATAATTTTCCTGACTGAAAATTGGCTAAGTGAAAACTCTGAACCAGCGCTACTTTTTTTGGACTCACCAAAAGTATTTTATTACCCACTTGGATTGAATAGATACAACTTATGTGGTGGGGTTGTTATCCACAAATAATTAATTAAGCAGAAAGAATAAAAAATGACAGATTTTTCCGGTATTGTTTTTCCACTATTCAATGCTTGTCAATAGAAATTAAAAAAATAAAAGTCCAAACTCCATCAAAACTCCACACCACCAATCTTGCACCTGGTAAAACTTCAGCATTTTTAGAGCAACTTACTGAATTCCTCGAAGAACGTTTGATTACCTTAGGATGAGAACTTTTTCAGATGCCCCAGGCCCATCAGGGGTTACTAGGTTCAGATTGTGACAATCAGGGCCTTTTACTATTGGGGTTTTGGAGCTTAACCTTACTATTGAGCATCAAGCACACCTCTTTATCATTGTCCTGCAGGGTAGCGAAGTCAAACAGTCTAAGGCGTATTCGGGCAGGTGGTATGTGGTACAGACTCAACACTCAATAGACCATCCTATGGTAATTAATACGTGAATGACCAGTCAGTTATTTGATCTATAAGAGAGAAAGTTCTTCACTATTTACACAAACCGCAATCCTGTAGATCAATTACAGAGGGCATTTACTTCTTCCTGTACCCTAGTTGTCCAATAGAGATCATGGGATGCAATCAAGGTTCTTTAGCACCATAGTATTTTTAGGTACTTGTTCATGTGAGCAGAGATCAAATCTGTGCATCCTACAGACACAGACACTTAAGCTTTTGTGTATGCTGTGAGCATATATTTGAACTTCCAAGCACCACCCTCTTGCAGAGTTATGAGGGTCCTTCTCTGTGTCACTGTGGATGGCTTAAGTATGTCCTGTTCCGGGTCATTTTGAGCTCCCTGTTTTCTGGGCAGCATCCACAGTATCCAACATCCACTGGGCACATCCAATTCATCTCCTGAGCAGTAACTCAGCTCCTTCTTTCAAGGGAGACTCTCCTGGTTGGCGTGTAGAAGTCCTCATGCTACTGGTTCTGAACATGACAAGTGGAGTGCGCAGTGGATACCGCAATCCTAGAGCACAGACTGTTTCTCAGTTGCCACTAGAGTGAAACCCCGGATTCTGATAGAGAAATCCTGGCACCCCAGCTGGTCGTTTCTATCTCATCTTTATGCTAAAATTGAAAGCATTGGTAGCGTATTTCAAAAGTCAGAGCTGAGATCGGTTTTGGGCAGTTTCTGCCTTTTTTGTTTATTCCTTTCAGACGTATAAACCCATAGTCTTTGTCTTCTGGAGTTTGAGAGTCACTTGCCAAGGGAGGTCCAAAACAAGGGCAGAAAAGTAGTAGAGGCCATCCCCACTTACCTTTTAGCCTATGGGGGTAACCCTTTCAATGAACAGTAGGGCAGGAAAGGAAAGAGGAATTTTCATAAACTTCAATGGAATCCTCTGCCTCATTTCCTCTACACCCAAATGTCAAACGCACTACAAATGATCTCTGGAAAGTCCTAAAGAAGCCCTGCATTTCACATTTCTCAGTGGGGTGCTCTCTACCCTCCATTTTAGGCAACACATGCATGCTGGAAAACAAAATGGATTCCTTTGTGGCCACAGCCACGGGTAACATGTACACTCACTACACATACTCTGTACACAGAAGTGACATAATCAATGAGTGCTGTCATTCTTATATTATGATGATGAAATCTGTACACAAGAACCGTGATATAAATATTCACAAAAAAGACAAAAGATTAAAGTAACATTATAGTTAGGTGAATTTCTCAATGACAACATTAACGATTTGAACTAAAAAAAAACCCACAGAAATGTACCAGTTATAGTTAGCAGAGCTAACTATTACTTACGCCCCCGCTATGCACTGCTTATGTCCCTACTTATTAAATAATTCATGACATGTTCTAGGACATCATTTGTGACATCACTGATGACATCTCAAATTAGATCATTGATGACATCAATGTTGACATCATTCAACAAGTGTATTCGTTTGTTTTCTAGTTTACATAGTGGCGGATAACTACCATATTACTTCTCTACCTAATTTTGTACAGCCTGTGTCCAGCTAATCGGTTTAAGTGTTTACAGACCGCATGTGTTTCTAATGCATCATAAGTGTGTAGCAGTAGTGAACACATTATAAATCTTTGTATTGAAGAGTAACTCTGTGTGCAGAGGACAGTTGATGACTTGTGTCCAGTATGTTCAGCCCAAGTTTTCTGGTTCTGCAGAAAAAGTTTCAAACAGGGCCAAGATTCTAAGTCGTCAATACCAAGTATTGTAAGCAGCCTTGAGTTATTAGACAGAATCGTCTCAGCAAGACTATTTCTAAATAACATATAAGACTGTGTGCACCAGGCACTATCCTATGCACATGTGCTTCTTTTGCTTCAGAAGATGGGCTATCTGTAGATTTTCACCACAGGATGAAGGCTGTGTTAATTAAGGAGAGGGGGACACGCTCTCCCTCCTTCCCAAGCCTTAAAAATGCCCTTGGGACACCATCCACCAGAGCTGATTTTTTAAAGGGGATGGGCCACACAGCCCCCTCCCTAAGCCTTTTTGGGCCTCGAGGACCCCATCCCCCGAGGCCTCTTTTTATAATATGTGGGTGCCTTGGTGCCCACCCAGTTCACATACCCTACACTCGTTGGGGGCTGCAGTTGGAGCCCCAGGTCCTCTGACGCCCCAGCCGGTTTCATGTATGCTGCGGGAGCCAGCATTGCTCCCGCCAAGAGGGAGCAGTTATTTATGCTGCTCCCTCCAGGCTGGAGAAATATCTTGATCTGTTTCCCTGTCCACACAGATCGAAAGTCTGCTCCCAGCCAGTGGGTGCATATTCAAAGCTTCCGCGACATTGGGGCAGGTTCCGATCTCGTCCGGAAAGCCTTCTGACCGAATCGGTTCCGGAATGCTTTCCGGGCGACTCGGATAGGGGGAGTCCAAGCGAGCGATTTGGATGCATCCGGATACGATTCAGTCGGACTCCCATTGACTTCAATGGGATGGGAGCCTGTGCTCTGAATGAGAACACAGGTCCCATTGAAGAAAGGGGTGGCTGGGAAAAATCGTGCACCCTGTGGCAGGCACCCCATGGTGCCTGCCACACTGTGCATGGTGTGAAAGAGGGGACCTATGGGTACCCTCACGGGCCCCATTTGGAAGGCCCTGGGTGAAGGGGGTCCTACTGTGGGCCCCCAAAGACAGATTCTGACAGCCGTTTCGTTCCGGGCAAACCGAATCAGAACAGCTGTCTGAATCTTTCATCGTAATCGTTCGCTCGGAAACCGTGTCCTAGAGCTGTATGACTCGGCTCCAAAAGGCTCGACCTATACGAATGCTTTTCGGAACCGATTCGATCAGCCCTAACAGTTTCTGGGTATTGTTATCAGTTGTTCGTAACTGGGTATGATTCGGTCGGAAACAAGGGATCCGTGTTGGATTTGGCAAACCCAAATCCGATTCGGATCCCTTCCGATCAGAATCGGCCCCTTTGTCTTTGCTCCCATTTGGGCAGTTTTGAAAATGCTCCAGCCAGGCAGGAGCAAACACAAGTTTCCCTGCCTGTGCCAGTGCAGGCAGGGAAACTGCTATGTCCCGGGGTGGACTTCCTGGGACATATCAAGTGCGCCAGCCCTGGGGAATGGGGTCCCCGGGGCCAATAAAGGTTCAATCAGTTCAAAATGTAAAATTATATATTTGTAAGTGATTAAAAAATTATATATAATTATTCTCAGTATTTTTTAATTTAATATTGAATCTTATTAAAGAATTGCATTACACATTTTACCTTTTTTAAAACATTTTAAATGTTTTACATTAGTTAAATGTATCATTTTTAACTACGTTTACTAAATATTAAATAAAAATAAACATTTCAGTGAGGATATTTTTAATTAGTGTTTAAAAAGTTATATTTATACATTTATAAAATAATGTGTTTAAATTATTTTATAATTTAACACACATTTAAGTTGAGGCGTTAATGTCTGTAAAATTAAATGTTATTATTTGCAGGGTAATAATAAATATATGAAATTAAAACATTTTAAATGTTTTACATTAGTTAAATGTATCATTTTTAACTACGTTTACTAAATATTAAATAAAAATAAACATTTCAGTGAGGATATTTTTAATTAGTGTTTAAAAAGTTATATTTATACATTTATAAAATAATGTGTTTAAATTATTTTATAATTTAACACACATTTAAGTTGAGGCGTTAATGTCTGTAAAATTAAATGTTATTATTTCCAGGGTAATAATAAATATTTGAAATTAATTTACATTTAAATTATACACTACCATATATTATACAAACATATATATATATATATATTTTTTTTAAATAATAAACTTTAATACATTTCCCCATAATTTACCATAATAGGATCTTCATTCCCATTGAGGTTGCAGACATTCTGCTAACCAGACAGGATATAAATTATGGTTGTAAAGTTACATTATGATCTTAAATTCCTTTGCAGGAGGCTCCTCGTCCTCATTGAAAATGGTGGAGGCCTGCAAGTCTACACCTGGGTGTAAACCTCCACTCGGAAATGGTGAATAGCAAAGAAGTAGAGTGCTACACCTATGTACAAATTTCCATACGGGTATGGTGGATAGCAAGAAGGCGGAGAGTTATAACTAGTTGTAGTAATAAATATACACATGAGTAAATATACCTATGTATCGTTACCTTTGCAAATAGGGCCAATGTGTACGCAGTGCACCATATTCTTCTTGGAACGAACTGGGGCAACGGAAGATCTGCAGTCTCTTGGGGTCTCCTTTTAGATTGATGGCTTTTTTATTGTGCCTTTACCGACCACCATCCATGCCCAGCCCCTTATGTTCAAAGAAGGCACTAACGATGCAAGTTTTAGTAATAAAAAATATAATAAAACGAAACAACTGGACTCTCGATGGGATTACAGTTACATATAATCTGTGCAATGGAGTTATAATTATCAGTTGGTTAGATTGAAGGGTTCTGTTTATTTACGTTAATAAGAGGATTTCAATAAAAGGAATCCATACACAAAAAACAGCTGTTCAATCAAGATTCATTCTGCATTTATCTTTTAAAAAGAAATATGATAAAACTGTGGTTTTATCACATCTGACATTCCACCAATCAGTATATGGTGCTCTTATGGATATTATTATTATCTATCCCTTAACAAGATTCCTGCTAAAAACTTCCGGGAAGCGTACTATGTGCCCTAGCTACAGATTAGGGGCCATGTTAATCAATGGCTGTCCTCTTGTGCATCTCAACAACCAGAAAGCAACATTGTCATATTCCACCTTTCAGAGGTTTTGCATTTAAATCTGCACATGTTTGCTACCAAGTTACCATTTCCTCCCCCTTCTCTGCTTTCAAAGCTCTAATAATTTAAGGGGCTTACAGCGACACAAATGTATGTTCAATCTTAATGCTCAACACCCCAAATGTAACAATGCTCTTACCTATGTTTATTGTGCATGCATAATACACCTGGTTCCTCGTTGATTTTAAAGCTGTGTACAGTGCTGAAATTGAGAAACATACACTGGGGAACCCATAAATTGGGGGTCAAGGTGCGGCAGAGGAAAGGGGGTGGAGGCATGAGAATGAATCACGAAAACCAGTGTCTGACAGTCAACTTATACATTTTCCTTTCTTTTAAACTCTGGTGCAAATAAATTGGCAACAAGGACAAATTTGAGAGTAAATTTGTTGGGCCTTACTTTATGGGCCACGAAGAGGCTGCAGTTTGAATTATTTTAAGCAGGTTATGTTATGCCTAGACAAATGTCAGGGGATAACAATAATGGTAAGATAACTCTGGTGGTTAATTCACTTGCTTGAGAGATCTGGGTTTACCCTAGTCACTTTTTTGAGTCATTATGTAGCATAGAAGGTTAATGTGTTTGCTACAAAGCACATCGGGTAACATGCAGATCACAGATTTCTATTATAGAAAGATAGGCAAGTGGGATACTGCTTTTGACACAGAGATCATTTTGTTACTTGCAGATCGTAGATTGCAATCCTTCTAGTATAGCACAGGGAGCTACAACCCAGCACCAAGGAGCTGCATGCAAACTGCAAACCATACATGGGTTTAGAGCCTTAGTTTTTACCAATCTGTTATTAAGCCAAGGTTGCTAAAAAGGGATCCTTTGCATAGTAATAAGTCTTATTAGTACATACAACCTACAAAATCTATATATCATGTTTCTCCCAAACATGCACTCTTTACATATAATGTCTGCCAGTAAGAGCAATAAGTGGCTCATACATCTTGTTCCTCTGATTGAGTTACGGTGCATGTCCTATACATTGATTTACACACATATGATTCATTGTCTCTGTATAAGGTGAGCATGTGATGTAAATCGCTCCGACACAGTACATTGGGATGAGTGGTGCTATAAAAGAAATACATTAGGGAATGCTGTTTAAATTGCTGTTTGTGTAATTATTCATACAGACCCATACAACTCACATTTGTACAGTGCCTGTATGTTTCTTATATACAGGGGTTGAACAATATCACAAAATCTGTATCTAAATCGTACTTTCTTTTACGTACTTAAGAAGTAATAACAAGCTGTGTGTCTTTGTTTCCCTCCATTGCCTTAGCACCTCCATGTTAAGCTTCAGCTAGCTCACAGCCGGGATGATACTGGAACAAAAGGATGGCTGATTGCCCTTTAAATCAGGCCTTTGTTTTGGACCCAAATGGAAGTGAAAATAACAAAGCCAACTCGCGGTCTGCAGGTTGCTACTCTGAACAGAAAGCAGGCAATGTTGGGGGCGCTCTTGAATGTCTCCCAGTGTTGGCAAATTACTCCTGGACAAATTAAGCATATTTCACTGGGGCCAGCCTGCAACCCGGTTCCAGCTCAATAATTGCTGTCTGTGCTGAAACCAGGCTGTGAGCTCCCTTGTCTGTCCATGCCTCAAGCAAATACGTATTTTTTAATGTTTCCTCTAAAACTTGCAGGAGGGGAATGCACCCAGATATTCGAGGAGGGTTTTCTGTACTAGCATAACTCAAGCCCTCGAATACTAAGGAAAGTGCTTGTTTGTGAGCACTGCCATACAGTCGGGAAAAGTGGCGATGAAAAAAAATGCACTGCAGTCAGTGGGTATGCCTGAAATACATTGGCACGCACACCAGAGCATGTGGTGCATTGACAGACCGGGAGCTTAAACAGATGGAGCACCAGATGCGGGATCTTACTGGACACCCCTCATTTCCTGCTCTGGCTGTGTCACCACACAATGAAAAGACAATATGGATACAAATGACTGACACAACCCCTGAATGTGCCTGAGGCTCGTGCTTCATACAGTGGCGAACCTCAGTACAGGTAGCTCACAGAAAGAGTCCAACAAGAGGATTAGAGGGGAGAGGAAGTGGCAGAGCTGCTGACTTTGGAACTGGGGATCCAGGTTCCAGTATCGTAATCAGCTCAACATCCTTGGCAAATCACTTTGGGGCATATTTGCCAAAAAGTCACATAGCGCAGCTGCGCTGTGTGACAGAGAAAGGACAGGGATGCGCTGTATTTAACATTAAACAACGCATTCTTATATTTTCCCAGAGCGGGTGCACAATGTGTTGAATAGCACCAAGGCTGGAACTGCATTGTAAGCAGTATTGTTTTTGTGCAGAAAGGGGCACCTTCCTGCACAAAAACAATCCCCAGAGGCATTTTCCTATTTCTATGTGTGCTGCAGAATGCAGCACACATAGAAAGAGGAATTAACGAGGAGGAATAAAGATATTCTCCTTGTTACGTGGAAAACCCATGAAACAACCAGGAAGGCCCATCCCACCTAAGGAAGGCCCAGGGCAGAGTAACGCAACGCAGCGATGCGTTACTCTTGATTCATCATGCCACTCAGGGCCAAGCAAGGTGGCCTTGCGTGGCTAGATAAATTAAACTTAAGGGTTGCGTCGCGTGTGCACCCTGTTGCGAGGTACACAAGCAGCGCAACCCTTTGTTAAATATGCCCCTTTACTTCCCTGTGCAAAAAAATGAATGCGTCCTTGTGTAATGTAACTGGTGCCAATGTAAAATGCTCCAATACCTTTGGATCGAGGTTGTGCTATATAATATGTAAAAAAAAATCATGCTGCTCCTGGCAATCATGGTAAGCAACTTGAATTGGATGCAGAGTGCCATTGGTAGTCGCCATTGCAATTGGTTGAGGCGTTCTGGGGATAAGGGCCGCCTTTCAGTATCTGTGCTAGGTCCTGCTACACAGGCCACACAGTCCTCAGTCATCGAGGCCACACTTGAAGGAAAAAGACAAAATTGTTTTGGCATGGCCGAAAACAAGATGGCGGCCAAAGATAAACTAAATAATTTGTGTGCGTGCCAGAACGTGCGCCAGCTGTCCCTGTGGTGAAATACTGCACCGCAATGCTCAAACCACACCCTAGATAGAAGTGAAACGATTCTGCCTCAATGTTTAGGCAGGCAGTCGTCTTTAAACATATTTGGGTATATCCTATTACGATAAGAGATATACTTTACTCCCGATTACTGCAGCCTGGCCGATTTCTGACATAAAAATGCCTTCAGTCTGCACCGCAGACGGGAAAACATTTTAGTTTTCAGATGTGTCTGACTCTTGGAGATAATCCAATTGGGAAAGAAAAAATCCAGGTCATTGGCCTTTTCAAACAGACCTCGGGCAATATTTACTCTTCCATAAATAGCAGAGCCAGTCACATGAAATAAAGCCCTGCTCAGCAAAGGCTGCACTAAAACAAAGGCGCGAGCAGGACGCGCGCGCTCCAGCACTTGGACTGCTCACTCGACGGGATGGGGTGAAGAGACTGAATTGTGATCAATTAGCGGGGTTGGGGGTGAACGGAGGAGCACTAGACCCGGGCTAAGAGGATTCTTCTCGTCCGATTCTGGGAGCCCGGCCTTCAGAACCGTGAGGAAGAACCTTCTAGACCATCATGAACAAGAACAGAAAGGTGCTACCTTGGGTTGCAGATATGTTCATTTTCTTCTAATAACTTGTGAAGTAAGCATTGACGAGACCAAGAGCCTTCTACAGCTATACAGAACAGTTCCAAAGAAAACAGTAAAAATAATCAGATAAAAACAGAAAGGAAATCCATACTTGTACCATTTCAAAATCAAATCAAGAGTAAATAAGAATTAGATACCAGTTCAATTATCAACATGGCAACTTAAATAAACAGAATAATCCAGGATACCAATGTACAGTGCCAGAGATCAACCGAACTTCAGACTGGGACAAGGTCTTCTGTCTAGAAGGGGACACACATACACAGCCCTGTGCTACAGCAGTTGCAGTGCCTAATTTGTAAAACAGTAAGTGCAAGGTGCCAGAGTTTGCTGAGGATCCTGCTAGGGCAGGGCGGTCACAAGAGAGGGACAGCCAGAGTGAATTGACTCAGGCCCTGGTCTGCTGCTCACAAAAGTACAGCAGCAAAGTTACATGGGCCACTGAAGAGATAAGAAAAGAAGGCCAGGCCTGGCTATCCCTGTTAACGTGGGAAGTGGGAGGAGGATGAGCTGTATGTTGCTTGCATTAGCCAGGTCAGGTTGAAGCACTATAGGACCGATTCCGATTCCGGCCGCAAACCAAACCGACCGACACGGACACGGACCGAATACCGACCGACACGGACCAGCGCTGTACGACCTGTGCAGTACGATGCAACGCGTGTGAATTACAACCGACACGTACGGAATCCAAGCCGTACGACCGAGCCGTAGGTAAAATAGTGATCCGGCTGGAAAACCGACGCGATTATCACCGACCTACACGAACCCGGAATGAACCCGACCGACCCGTACCTGTGATGTAAGATTTGCGCAGTACGATGCAATGCGTGTAAAACCAGACCGACTCGCATGGAGACCAAGCCGCACGACCGACACGCACAGACAACCCGGCACACAAGCAATAGAGACCGCCGCGACCGCCGCATACCAAACACAGAAGATAGGCAGCGTGAACGAGGCGGAGAATCCCGCACGAGACAACAGCAGCGTCCGTTTCTGTCACATGAACGTCTCCTTCATGCCTACAAAACCCAAAGGAAAAAAGAGAAGAAAAAAAGGACCAAACAAGCACTGACAAAGCCAATAAATACCACAAAAAAAACATGGGACAAAGACACACCCACAACTCCAACTATATAAAGGACTACAATTACTACCATCATCCCTTGCAAACAGGAGACACAGCTAGCAGCAAACACCAGTACACAGCAACCACAGACACACTCACAACTCCCCCATCACATAACTCACACACCATCAGCACCTCATACAAAAGCACACACACATACACCCAGCAAAACCAACACCAACCCACCCTCACTTGCACCCTCACACACACATTCCTCACCACCAACACCCATCATCATGCCCCCAAAGAAGAATCCAAAGTTCACAGATAGTGAGTTAGAAGTGCTGGTAGACGAGATCATCAGAGTAGAGCCACATTTGTTTGGTACTTTGGCCCAAAGGACCCCCATCTCACAGAAAACCAAGATGTGGGCGAGGATTGTGGACAAGGTGAACGCCCAAGCACCAGCAAGTCGCACAAAGGACGATATTCAGAACAGGTGGTATGACGTGCGCAGGAGGGTCAAGAAACTCATCGAGAAAGATCACGCCCTGAGTCAGTGCTCCGGCGGTGGCCCTCCTGTCTAACCAGTCTACTTCAGGACCTGGGAGGAGAAGATGCGGGACATCCTACCACCAGAGAGCGTCCATGGCCTAACAGACATCCCAGAGCCTGGTGAGTACACAAACAACATACCCAAGATTGTGCGGCAAGGGGACAGTGAAACCATGCACCGCAAGCAAAGCTACACTAACCAATAGATAATGAGCCCAAGATGTGTATGCCAGTCAGACAAACACAATACCTGCCATCTCAGAGTGACTGGGAACTGTGTCATGACATGCACCAACCTACAAACAAAGAGCAAGCCAGTGGCACAAAGCCAAATAGACCCTGCCAGACAGTTTGCCACCACAAAAACACCACCTCACAGTGCAGCTGACTGTCAGGAAGGAATAGTGGGGATGCAGGTGAAGTGAGTGTATCCAAAAGCATGATGGGGCCTGTAGTCACAGATAATGCTCCCCCTCCTGATTGGCCTATCAAGACCTCTCTGAAACATGCCCACATCACAGGGAGTGGAAAATGACTGACAAGATGGCTGACACTGGGTCCTGCTGTGGGGAGCACAAGGCCCTGCTCGGGGTTGTGTGCAAATCAGAAGCAGGACACCACTGACTGACATCCTGAAAGACAACTTGAACGCCCTACAATGGAAGCACGTTTCATGATGGGAAGGAGGACTGACAGCCCTGACCATACTTATCAGCATGGGAAGACACCCCCCTCAACACAAACTCCACACAACTCACCGGGTACAATGCATTGACACACACCTCATTGAAATATCAGCAAAAGATACCCCGTACTGGGTGCTGCTGTGTGAAGCACAGGGGGTCACTTCGGACTTGTAGCCAAACCCCAGGATTTCACAGTCAGCCATCTTGCCATTGCTGTCACACCCCCTCACAGGGAAGCAGAGTCAAGAGGGAGGAAGTACGGGCATGCTGGGAAGGGGGTGTAGCCAAGAGTATGATGGGACTCGCAGTCACAGACAATCTACACCCACCCACATGGCCCAGCAAGATCAAACTGAACCATACTCGCCTCACAGCTAGTTTGAAGGGACTGACAAGATGTCTGACACTGGGCTCTGTTGTAGGGAGCACAAGGCCATGCTGGGAAATGGCCAACAACAATATCAAACTCTGTCCGTGACAAGCTGGGAAAAAGCAGTGTACAGGCAGGCATCTGTTCGAAAAGTAGAAAAAGTCATGTTTGTGAACCAACGATGCATGTAGAAACATAAATCACATTGGTGTCTCTTCCAAACACAGGTGGTGCTGGGCACCCAGCACCAAATGATGAGGATACCCAGTCCCAGACTCTGGCGGACACTGACCTCTCTGGTCTGACTCTCACTGTCCTCTTCGGATGATGACGACCAACCTGGACCCTCCGGTGTGAGCCATCATGCAGCACCATTACCATCAACATCTGCACCCCTGTACCCACGCCTCCAGCATCTGGACACCGACAGGGCACCCCCGCCAACACAGACAGACCAAGGCCAATCAACACCCACAGCACAGGGACACAGGACCCCCCGGAAGCTACAGCAAACACCACCAGTAACACCACCCAAGGGGTCCCAGTGTCACCTGTGTGTCCCGCCGCTGGTCCTGCCCGTGTGGAGAGGGGTGCTGGGAGGGGTGGGAGGCACAGGGCGCGCCTTGCAGAGGGGTCTGGACTGCATGATGACCCCCACCTGGCACGCATCTTAGATGCGTACCAGGATAGCACCGGAGGATTTGGCCAGGTAGTGGGGATCCTCAAGGATATGCAACACGAGCAGGTCGCCCACCATGCCCGCATGGAGGCTATGTGGGATGACATTACTGCGGTGCATCGGGACATACTCCAATGCCTCCGCCAGATCAACACCAACCTGTCCACACCCCCCTGTGTGCCCACAACATCTGTCGCAACACCATCTGCCAGCGCCACAGGGAGGGAGGAGGACTCTGGCGGAGAGTCCCCTGCACCGCAGAGGCCTGCACATGAGGATACCCCCCCCCCCCGGAAGAAGAGGGGTCGTCCGAAGAAGGACATGTGAGAGGCAGATCTCCCAGCACATACCCCAGGGCCTCTAAACCTGTTCTGGACAATGTCCTTTGTGCGCAACCCGTTCACCTTGTCCAATCGAACACAACTCGCCCACATGACATGGAGGGTTCATGTTGGGCCAATGTATCAGA
Source organism: Triturus cristatus (assembly GCF_964204655.1). Classification (NCBI taxonomy): domain Eukaryota; kingdom Metazoa; phylum Chordata; class Amphibia; order Caudata; family Salamandridae; genus Triturus; species Triturus cristatus. Next base: position 1,681,393,582 of record NC_140589.1, read on the forward strand.
TGACTGTGGACTTTACTCTGGACATTTCATCTACCAGCACTTCCAACTCCAATGTGAACTTTGGATTCCCAAACCAATGTACAGCACCCACCATCCTGTGCACTTCCCTCACACATGTTTGTAAATAAACTCACCAGTACACCATACTTGCTTCTGTTGTGATTCCAACTTGTCATGTTCAGGGAGATGTCGATCTGCTACACAACACAGTGCATGCCAAATACTGCAACAATGTGACCAAAGTAAGGTGAGTCATGGGGATGTGACACATGTGAGGGAGACACACCACTATGGCAACACAAAACATACTCACCATGGCCATGTTACTCATCACACACAATGATGTTGACCTGAAACACATTGGCATGCGCAGACACAACACCAACCCCAGTCAGTGGTAACAAGTCCACAGGTGAGGTAAGCAGATGTCACTCAGATGTGGGAAGACAGACAACGCACATAACAAAGCATAGCACAGGTTCATTACACATCAGATACACGTTTATTCCACAATAGTTGCACTTTAATTCTACGTAACAGTGGACACACGCTCTTAATGAGTTGGAGAATGGAAGTCTAGGGATGTGTGGTACATCAGTTGATGGGAATTGTCAACTTCCACACTGGTGTTGGCTTCTGGGTGTTGGGGGTCAGTGTTGACCATACAACAGGCAAAGTTCCCTGGCAAGGACAGACAAGATACAGTCAAAAGCACAGAAGAACAGGAGAGAAATGCAATACACATGCGCAAAACACCTACACAAACACTAGTTAGCAGTACTACCCTATTGTGGAGTACACACCACCTGAATGGACACATCGCAACAGAGCTGGCACAACACATTCCAGGCTACCTCCATACATTCACATAACAACCCTGGAAACTCACATTCAGGTGAAGAAGTTGTTGATGAGCTGTGAGCGGACGTCACCATCATCTTCATCATCACTGGCATCTTGGTCCAGGCCGGGATCCTCCACAGGTGCCGGACGTTGGTCATCGTCATCGTCATCCTGGATGAGAGGCACCTCCTTCCGCACCGCCATGTTGTGTAGCATGCAGCAGACAAGGATTATTTTGCATACCTTTGCAGACTCATATGGGAGGGCCCCTCCGGTCTTGTCCAGGCAGCGAAAATGGCTTTTCAGGAGGCCAAATGTCCGCTCAATCACCCTCCTGCTCCGACCATGTGCCTAATTGTAGCGCAGCTCGGCTGGTGTCACAAGGTTCCTGAGGGGTGTTAGCAACCACGGCATGTTGGGGTATCCGGAGTCACCTACACACACAAAAATGAACAAGCAGCTGACTTTTGTAGGAGTGCGGAATACAACATTGGCAAACACACACAATAAGAAACAGTCAGTACACACCGACAAGCCAGGCATGCTGAGCTGGCATCTGTGACATCAGCGCTGCAATGCGACTACTCCTCATAATGTAGGCATCGTGCGCAGAACCAGGGAACTGTGCACACACATGTGTGATCAACATATCAGCAAGACAGACCACCAGAGCATTGATCGAATGGTAGTGCTTCCTGTTACGGTATGCCTGCTCATGTGGTGGTATCAGAGCAACATGTGTCCCATCAATAGATCCGATGACGTTCGGCATCCTCCCCAGTGCATAAAAGGCATCCTTTATTTCAGGGAGTTCAGCTGGGCTCGGGAACTTGATTTAAAGGTCGAGGAATTGCAACATACCCTCCAAGACATCGCGTAGCACCCGACTAAACATTGTTTGCGACATCCCACCAGCAGTAGCCACAGTGTACTAGAAGGTACCAGTAGCAAAGAAGTGCAGGGATGCCATCACCTTCACCTCTGGGGTCAGTGCTGTAGGGTATGTCCGGCCAGGTAGCAGATGTGGCGCCAACTGCTCCGCCAACTCCGCAATCAGTGGCCTGGTGAAGTGGTACCGTCTGTTGCTGTCACGTTCCTGCATGGTTGCAAGGTCTGGGACCGGCCGATGGACAGCTGGTGCCCTGCAGTACAAAGATGCACAAACGAAGATTGTCAGTACATCCACCCATGTGGCCATGACCATGATCAATATCGCATGCTAGATCATGACATTACACAATGTACTGAGGTGTGTGCTGTTGGGCATGGACACATATGTCACCTACAAGACCACCACCTCACATCTCAATTCCACATGTCCACATGAGTCCCATGTAGTGCAATGGCCAATCATCTGGCTGTGTCACCCAACCTATGTGCTGCTGCAACGTTCCAAACACACACCACAGTGACAATTGAGGCCTCATGTCTCCCAGGCATCTCAGATCTTTGCCATGCAGAAACCCAGGGTCCCTGTATTGCCACATCAACACAGCAATGGATATGGCGTAGCACGTACACACCACAAGGCAAGCGTAAGTCCCACAGGTAGTGGCCACTGTTGTTCCTGCCGGCCCTACATGTACGTCTCTTAGACACACACCCTATCAAGGGTGATGCATATATCACATGGATGTGGAGACTGTCACCCATTGGGCACATTTGATCAGACACATCTGAGACACAACATGCACACAGACTGTGGGTGCAAATCAGTATTGTGGCTACAGGTCTCACTGTGAGGTACATGCCATCACCCCCAGGACTTAGGGTGTATGTGACCTGTCCTAAACATATCCAACCTGACACTGTGTCCGTGACTCATGCCCATTACTGTCCAATTGCACATCACAGTGGTAATGTGCACAACACACAAAGGATTCTGCCCCCATGTACACGTGCACAGCCTGGGAGTGGCTGCACAAAGTGCCAGCCAAAAAAACAGATGTGCCCCCCCCAAACACCCAGGGAATGCAGCCTTACATGCCATGGGACACTGTGTGGCCAGTGCTGTAGTGTGGTAGGTGTGCACAGGTGTCCCTGGCCAGTATATGTGTGTTGCATCCGTATAATAGTCACACTATTGAGGTCCGACGCGGGTGACACTGCGTACGCATTGCACGGGTCATGTCCGAGCCGTGCGTACGCTTTGTCATGGAATGCAATGAGGACCGACGCGGGTGACAATGCGTACGCATTGCACGGGTCGTGTCCGAGCCGTGCGTATGCTTTGTCATTGAATGCAATGAGGACCGACGCGGGCGACAATGCGTACGCATTGCACGGGTCATGTTCGAGCCGTGCGTACGCTTTGTCATTGAATGCAATGAGGACCGACGTGGGTGACACTGCGTACGCATTGCACGGGTCATGTCCGAGCCGTGTGTACGCTTTGTCATTGAATGCAATGAGGACCGACGCGGGTGACACTGCGTACGCATTGCAGGGGTCATGTCCGAGCCGTGCATACGCTTTGTCATTGAATGCAATGAGGACCGACGCAGGTGAAAATGCGTACGCATTGCACGGGTCATGTCCGAGCCGTGCGTACGCTTTGTCATTGAATGCAATGAGATTCGACGGGGGTGACTATCATGCATATGCGTCGGACAGGCATGGTCCGAGACAGGCGTACGCCTTGGCCATAGAATTTTATGGAGACGGGTGCATGTGTATATTCAAAATACGTGTTGTACAGTCAGTTGAACGAGCCGGGCGCACCCATTGGCTCCGGAGTGTCATGGAGACGGATGCGGATTCAGAACTTGTACGAGTTGTGCACTGGAAATTCAGTTGGATGCCTACAACAATGTTGCAATTTCAAGTGCTCCATGAAGGTGAAGATTTGAACGATGCGGAAGGCGTGTATTAGTCGTACTTTTAAATGGATTGGCCAGATTCATAGAATGCAACCGTGTTGGACCTATCACTTGGGACACATGGCACAGATTCTGCCTCTGCAGCACAGATATAAGGCTGGCTGGCCCCCAGGGAGCTCATGTGCCTGCACTACATACTACTGGACCACATCTCTGCTACCACTGCTGCTGTCTCTGCATCCTCTGGCTCCTGCTATGGCACGTACTCTGAAGAGGGCCCCAGCCTTCACTGAGGAGGAGAACCAGGCCCTGCTGGACGGGCTCCTTCCACAGTACAGCAAGCTCTATGGGAAACCAGGGGAGCAGGTGAGTGTGCAGTCCACTGACTTCCTAATTATGCATGTTGTCTGACTAGCAGTACTAGCAGTGTGTACAGCAGTGGCAAGCATTCTCACTGACTACTTTCATCCCCCAAAGTGTGTAGGTACATGTAATGAATAGGTTTCCTGCTGCTAAAGTGCATTATTGCAAGCTTAAACTATCCAGGCATTGTTAACATGTCAGACAGGCAGGTGAATTTTCCTTCCCCATGGTTGCACTACCTGTGTAATTCATTTCCCTTTGTGAAGATGACATGTATATCCAAATGTGTGCTGCACAAATCTGGGGCATGTGTGTTAATGTACTTTTCACTTTGTCATCCTCACAGGTTGATGTCCACCACAAGCAGGAGATCTGGCTGACCATCGCCCGGGCTGTTCGTTCTGTGGGTGTCTACAAGCGCCGGATCCGCAACTGCCAGAGGAGGTGGCAGGACCTTCGGGGCTGGACTCAGAGGATAGCTAGAGTCCAGCTGAAGCTGTCACCTCCACGCAGGAGGGGCGGACACCGGACCCTGACTCCCCACATGCTCCGGATACTGGTGGTGGTCTTCCCGGACCTGGATAGGCAGCTGAAGGCCAGACAGCAGCAGGAAGGGGGTAAATCCATGCCTAATCTGTGTACTATGTCTGACATGCTAATAGCAGTCTTTTGGCCTGGTCCCACTTCCACATTACATAGGTCTTGTAGTCCAATACTCAGGTCCCTCAATTGTGTAATGCACCCTCCTCATCTGTTCCACAGGTGTGACCCCTACAGTCTGTTGCTTGTGTCACTAGGGCACTGTGTCCCTGCAGTCAGCTATGCTTCAGCTACCGGTCAGCATCGGTTCCCGTGACTCTGTTGTGTGTTTCATGGGTGGGTCAATTGTTTACACAATGCCTGAGATCTGACATGTGATCTGTGTGTGCCCTTGAGATGTGTACCAATTGCTGGTCTGACTCGCAACATGTGGCTGGGGTTTTCCAAACAAACCCATGCAGCAGGGGACTCCAATTTTGGGGCCTCAGGAGTATGTATATCAAGTATGTCACACTTGCTTAGCCACCTGACTACTGTCCAGGGCCAAACACTATTTCACGTAGACCTGGCCAGTCATGCCTCCTCAAGGGCATTTAGAAACACTCTGTAATCCCACTCCTGTGTATGAAATTGCAGGTTGTGCTTGGTGACATGTGCCCTCAGGTGTCTGCCTCTGTGTCATTAGGGTGTGGCTTGTTGTTATGTACAACTGGGGTGTCCATGATTCAGAGGGTCAGCATGACATCTGAGATGTGACTATGAGAGACAAGACCTGTGTGACATATAGGTGTGTGATCATCTGACAGCGCACAATGGTGGATGCAACTGTGTCCTTCATGCAGCTGGGTTACATGCATGGCAGACTGTGATGTGTTAATGTACAGGGATTTGTGTTTGCAGAGACTGATATGTATGATTTGCATGATGTGGGGTCTTCTGGGTCCTGGATATGTTGTTTGCATGGGATGGGCAAGTGCGCCGGTCATCTGCAGAGTTAGCTTTACCCCTGAACTAGGATTGTGAGTCAGTGCCTATTGTTGTTGTCTGTATGCCCTGCCCCTGTGACAGGAGACAGTGTTGACTGACTTTCAGGGCATCCCAGTGCCATGGCATTGAACTTGCTATGAGTGATCCTGCATTGTGTTCAAGTGTGCACCATGCACCCCATTGTGGCATTGCCCATCAGGACATGAGTACATCATAGTGTGTGTTGCTGGCATGCATCACAAGCATGTGAAATGAGTCTCTGCCCATCCCTTCATCCGGACACTTCTACTGAGTCAGTAGCAAGAGATGTGCTGTGTGTATTGTGACATACTCCTACATGTTCACTTGCATGTACAACTAATGTGTGGGTGGTGCATGTTGGCACATTGGGGTGTTAGCATCCAACATGCAACGGACATATGTGTGAAAGTCAAGGAGGGATATGTGTGCCATGGTTGATGTTGAGAATGACAATTGTCTTATTCTAAACAGTGTTGGCACTTTGAGCTGTGTTCAGCTGATGATGTCAGGGCTTGCCCTGTGATGTGATGTACTCACTGTGGTGTGTGCAGTCGGTGCAGGTGACTGATGTTGTTCTCTTACTTTCTATTCCTATCCAGATACATCCACGGCCACAGGAGAGGACAGCTCCACGAACCAGGAGGAGCCACAGAGCCTTACAGGGACAGAAGGAGAGGAGCCAGGTGGACCCAGTGGCACGGCGGGCGAGTGGAGCCACACAGAGGAGTCGTCAGCACCATCCGCCCCAGCTGAGGGCCACAGCAGCTCTGAGGATGACTCCCTTGTGGAGACTGGTGTCAGCAGCCACCAAACCCCAGCTAGTGAGGCTGTCCCCGCCACCACCACCACCACCCTCCCATCGACTCTCATCCCAGAGGTCCCTGTGGGCTCCCGTGTTCGTGAGCATGTCTCCTTTGTGCCAGGCACCGCACCCCCTGCCCCTGTGTCCTCTGCTGCCCTGAGTGAGGAGTCTGTGGACTTACTTAGCCAGATCCATGTAGGGCAGACGTCGATGCTGAAGGTCCTCCATGCACACACAGGTCTGTTGACACAACTGGTGTCATTCATGGAGGGCATTTCCTCGGGCATGTCTGTCCTACAGAGGACCAATCAGTCCGTGGCCTCCTCCCTGACGGCAGCAGTGTCCCTCCTCCAACAGTCCCGCACCCCTCCTACCCCTGCACCACCCATGATTCCTAGCACCCTACCTGTCCCAAGCACAGAAACCCCCAAACCAAGGTCTAGACGTGCACACAAGCAAGCGCAGGGGACTGATACCACACTCACAGGGGCTGGTTTGCAGACACACACACAATCATCCACAACCACTTCGCAGTCCTCCGAGACCTCTCCCTCCCAGCCCCCTTCCCTTGCCTCACATGCAACCCCATCTCCCCAGAAGCTCTTCCTCTGTGACCTTGGCCTTTTCCCCACCGACCCAGCAGATCCTGATTACAAGGGGAAGAGGAAGTCCCCACACACAGAGCGGAGTGCCCCTCACACCCGGACACCCTCCCCCAGGCACAGTCAGACAGAGACCCCACCCGCAAGTCCCCCCGGCGCCAGAAGAGCAAGACCCCCACGCCACCACGCAGCTCCAAGGCAAAGTCACCGTCCTCCATCCCCCAGGCCACCACTCCAGAGGTTCCCCCGCCACTCCCTGCCCCGGGTTCCCCCACCCACAGATACACCATCCCCAAAATGCTAAGGCCATCCCCCCTAGCACTTGCTCCTCCACACCTGGTCAGACGGTTAGTGCCACTGATGTGGAGACCGGGTCCCCCCCGCCCTGACGACCTCACCTGCCCCCCATTCCGCTCCCATGGATGTAGGCACTGCATTGGAGTCCACGACCACCCCGTCTGACTTGGGCACTGCAGTGGTGAGGCAATCCACTCCATCTGACCTGCCCACTGGAGTTGTGCCGGCACCCACCCCATCTGACTTGTGCCCCACAGTTGTGACAGCACCCACCACTTCAGTCAGCTCCACTGCAGTTGCAAGAGTCTCGCCTGCATCCACCACCTCTTCACTGCCTCCTTCTGCTGCGCCCTGATCCTGTCCCTGCGGTGCCTGGCCTGCCCCCATGTATGCCCCTCCGAGGGGATGACCCCGGTCCTTAGCAGTGCAGGCAAGCAAGGTGTGACAGTTGTCACTCTACTTCACTCCTTGGCATTTGGACATGGACTGGCCATTAGCCTTTTGTTTGAACAGGCGTTTCACTTTTAATATGCTAAATAAAGCTTTTTTCTTTATCCCTGTGAACTAGATTTAGCTGTACATTATGTTGATGATGTTCAACATGCCCTTGCACCTGTGATGCTTTGTTTACAATGTTGAATACTAATGTGTTGCTGTGAGGTACTCCCTGTGGTCCATGAGATATGTATCCTATTCTGGTGGGTATCCATGTCATCCTTTGCAGCTACCTGGGTGTTTCAAGACCAACTATTTGTGGACATCTCTCTGTGAGCATTTCATTTGCATGGTCACATTGCACCCATGCACATATGATGTGCTTCCCATTGTCCAATTTGTCACTTCCACAGACTTTGTGCTCATCAACACTGGACCTACAGGTGTGGGCATCATTGGTATAGGAGCAACTGTGTCCTCTGTGCAACTTTCTAGACATATGTTTTGGGTATGTGCAGATGACTTAGGGGAGACTCGCGTACCCAGGCTGTTGTGACCAGAGCCTTCATTGTGTGGTAACTGATGGCTGACTGACCAAGTGTTCTGCAGACATGAGTGAGACTTGCGGTGAATATGTTTGGCACAGCTGGGCTTCCACAGGAGTTGGGTCCCCTCAAGTGTGTTGTCCAGTAACATGGCCTGGGCCCATGGTGTGTGTTGTATGAGCATGTGTGTGTGGCCACATCCCTGTTCATACACAGACAGTGTTCCCTTGATATGTTCCTGTTGTTGATGCTTGCTGAGTGGTACTGGGTTCATCCCACTACTTTTCCAATAGGCTACCAGATGTGTGGGTGCATGACACACTACTGTTAATTGGTGTATCATCATTGGGATTTGTCAGTTCTGAGTGGTGAAGATGTTGTCAGACAAAGATGGGACACAGTCAGGGTTCCTCAAGGCACCTGTTTATTTGCTAAATCATGTAGTTGTCCCTAGGTGGTAGTTTTCAGTGATTGAGACATTTGTATGTGTGTGTGACTGCTCCCACTTGTCGGGTTCATGGCTGCGATGCTGGCAGGTGTCAGCATGTGTGCCTTGTGGTTCTCCTTGGCTTCTGCATTGTCCTGGGACTGTGGCAGGGATTCTGAAGGTTACGTGAGCTTTGAGGTCATGGCCATGTACCGCATACTGTGCAGTATGTCTGTCATTCCCCAGGGTTGTAAACTGTCCTTGTGTGATGTGTCTGTGCACCTTAGTTCCTTCCAACATTCCTGTGTTTGTCATGGGTGCATGTGCAATGTCATCTGTCCATGTGGGCTTCACAGATACACATTGTTGCAGTTCAGGGTGTGTGGTGTTGAGGGTGGACTGATGTGAATGTTTGCATGGATGGTCCCCTAGCTCCTGTTTGTCCATGGATGAGGGGCCATGCTGAGTGATTTGTGTTTGTGTATGTGTGATGTACGTTTGTGGCACAGGACACATGTCTGGGTTTCCCAGTTTGTACGACATCTGCCTTTGTCATCACAGTGGAGGTGTCATGCATGCTTGTGTCACCCCAATGTCTGGTCCCTGGGGGTAGTGCTGTTGTGTGTCAGTCTCTTGCTGTGTTAGTTGGTTTACATTCCAGCTTGTGTCACATGTGTTTGTTGTGCTCCCTCTCATCTCCCAAAGCCTGATTGCCCACTGAGGGTGTCCCAATGATGGTTTACTTTTGTATGGCACTGTGTCCACATCTGTGTCACTGTGGTTCTGCCCCCCTCATGTGTTGTGTAGTTTCCTGGGGATACTGTGACACACACACACACATGCTGTGTCAGATGTGCAGTGTGAGTTTGCCTGTTTGTGTTTGTGCATCTGCACCAGTGCATTGGTATTGCTGTTGTGGGCCTTTGTCTGGATGCTGTTTCTGTGATTTTGCCTGCTGTACCTGTGAGTCATATCACATCATTGTGCACATTCATCCTGGTTGTTAGGTGCCATTGCTGGCATGGAATGTGAGTTTGTGAGCTGACACCTACAGTCTACACATGTTGTTTTGATTGGTGTGTCTATTTTCGAGATGTGTGCATGCTTGGTGATGGCCACTTCTGCTCTTGTGTTATTGTACACTGTATGCATTGTCAGCCCCCATGTGTGGTGCTTGTCTGCACATGGCCGAGTGTGTTATGTTTTCACAGCACTGTTAGCCTCACCACATCTCTGTGTGTATGGGACACAACCACTAGTTTGCCCCAGAAGTGTTTAATGTGTTGGGAGCAGGAATCATACATGCTGTTTGTTATTTGCAGCTTTGACCATGATGACACTTACCTTTTGGTCACTGTGATGAGGGGGGGTTTAGTCCCCATCACCACAATGCTCAACATCTGCTGCATTTTGGAAGCCCACACTTAACTTCTGTTCTACACAGTGAGGGGGTGTTATTTTTACATTGCCACAGTGCTATGGTGATGCTTGCCTTGTGTATGTCACTCTCATGTGTTGGTCACACATGTGCTGTTACTTACATTGTATGTTCGTAGCCATAATCACTGTTGTGGGCATTTGTCACAGACTACACACTGTTGACATGATGTTAGGGGGATGTATTTTGCTGACATACCTGATGTTGGAGTATGCTGGATGTGTTGCGTATCACCCATCCTATGACTGGGGGTGGCAGTAGTGATTGGCAACATAAGCCCTATGGGTGGGGGTGGCAGGGGTGATGGGCAACATAAGCCCTATGGGTGGGGATGGCAGTAGTGATGGGCAACATAAGCCCTATGGGTGGGGGTGGCAGGGGTGAAGGGCAACATAAGCCCTATGGCTGAGGGTGACAGTAGTGATGGGCAACATAAGTCCTTTGGGTGGTGGTGGCAGGGGTGATGGGCAACAGGTCCCTTGTGAGTGGGGGTGGCAGGGGTGATTGGCAACATAAGCCCTATGGCTGGGGTTGGCAGTAGCGATGGGCAACAGGTCCCCTATGAGTGTGGGTGGCAGCGGTGATGGGCAACATAGGCCCTATGGCTGGGGGTGGTAATAGTGATGGGCAACATAAGCCCTATGGCTGGGGGTGGCAGTAGTGATGGGCAACATAAGCCCTATGGGTGGTGGTGGCAGGAGTGATGGGCAACAGGTCCCCTGTGAGTGGGGGTGGCAGGGGTGATGGGCAACATAAGCCCTATGGCTGGGGGTGGCAGTAGTGATGGGCAACAGGTCCCCTATGGGTGTGGGTGGCAGGGGTGATGGGCAACATAGGCCCTATGGCTGGGGGTGGCAGTAGTGATGGGCGACATAAGGCCTATGGCTGGGGGTGGCAGCAGTGATGGGCAACATAAGCCCTATGGGTGGGGGTGGCAGGGGTGATGGGCAACAGGTCCCCTGTGAGTGGGGGTGGCAGGGGTGATGGGCAACATAAGCCCTATGGCTGGGGGTGGCAGTAGTGATGGGCAACATAAGCCGTATGGCTGGGGGTGGCAGTAGTGATGGACAACATAAGCCCTATGGGTTGGGGTGGCAGGGGTGATGGGCAACAGGTCCCCTGTGAGTGGGGGTGGCAGGGGTGATGGGCAACATAAGCCCTATGGCTGGGGGTGGCAGTAGTGATGGGCAACATAAGCCCTATGGGTGGGGGTGGCAGGGGTGATGGGCAACATAAGCCCCATGGGTGGGGGTGTCAGGGGTGATGGGCAACAGGTCCCCTGTGATTGGGTGTGGCAGGGGTGATGGGCAACATAAACCCTATGGCTGGGGGTGGCAGTAGTGATGGGCAACATAAGCCCTATGGGTGGGGGTGGCAGTAGTGATGGGCAACAGGTCCCCTATGGGTGTGGGTGGCAGGGGTGATGGGCACCATAAGCCCTATGGGTGGGGGTGTTAGTGGTGCTGGCCATGCAACCCCTATGGTGAGCTGTTAGTGGCCAGGGTGTGGATTCCCTGTGTGTGTGTGCCATTTTGCGGGTACGTGTCGTTTGATTATGTGGTAGGTGTCTGACTTACCGCCTGCGCTGTCGGCGTCGGTTCCTGAGACGGTCATAGATGTAGTGTACTGGTATGACCTGCGTGATGGGATTCATGATGTGTTCGTGTCGTACACGTTGCTTGTTGCTCCGTCTCGTACCCGCTGTAAGCTGGTCCGTCTCGCAGCCGTGTATTGAGTTGTGGCGCGAATCGTAGCTGATATGCTTGTTTTCCGGATGCTGTGACGTCCCGTACGTGGCGAGCCGTCCGGCGCGTAGGAAGTACTCATCGTACTTGTCATCCCGGAAACTGTTATGGATACTGCTTCCGGGCGACTCGGTTCAGCGTTTGGAGTTACGGCTCGGACGGAGAATGGAACTTGAATCACAGCCTACGTGTCGGTCGGGTTTTTGGCAGTTATGCGCATCGTACTTACTCTACAGGACGGACTGGCTCCGGGTACGTGTCGTTCACACGGTAAGGCTACGGACAGTCGTCCGACCAGCTATCGGAATCGGCCCTTATGTGTTGAATTATTACATTTAAATAGAAAATTCCTCCGATTTACAGTTTTTGCCTCGTGTGCACCTTCTTCTGAAGCAGAAGTGTACTAGGAAAGCATTTCATTTATCCCAGGGGCCCCAGAGCTGGTGTGAAAAGTACAGGAAAGTGCAGATGTAATACAAAGGATTGACTTAAGACAAAGGGCATTTTGATTGTTAACGGTATAATATGTTCACTTAATTCAAGGATTCTGGAACATTTTAATATTAAAAATATGATATACACTACAGCGGATTGGGAAACTGTGGTATCTCAGGTTAAAGCATTCTACAGGATACCAGAAGATGTTTAGTAGAAGTTTTTTTCCACCTAAGAGATCTCATCCATCAGTAACCTCAAGAGCGACCAACACCGTTCTTCCCCGCCCCCAGCACCCTTTGTCATGACCTCAATCATGACGTACACAAGTTCTAAAAGACAAGGAATTATGACAAACCCGTGTGTTCCAAATGCTCAGAGCACTCATTGCTATGATGGCACAGAAACATATTTATAGGTCCTAGTTCAGGATTGGCAAGAAATGTCAGAAGTCACTATTGAATTGTAGTGACATCGCTACATATCGGTACAGTACCAAAATGGAAGCCTTTCAGCCATGAGAATAGAACCCTGTTTTAAGATCACCCCAATTAGCTCCAGGCCAATCATGATTACTGGGAGAAGCCTACCCCTTTCTGAATCGTGTTTTGCTGTCTATTAAGATACAAGTATACACAGAGTATTTTTTTGTACTGGGCAAGAAATCTGGGCTTTTCTTAGTTTGCCTATAAAGCTGATTTTTTAATTTTAACTTGCAGGTATAAAAGAATATATATTTTTTTTGTAAAAATGTTAGATTTTTTTTAAAAGGCGAATTGTACTTCATTCGATTTTTGGCAAGTTTTTTTCACCCATCCTTATTTAGAAGGCTCCACCAAATGTTATTTCCCAGGCCTCAAAAAAACCTGTTACAACCATGTGCCAGGGTGTCGAATACCAAGACTTATTAGTCTTGATTCTACCCCATGTCTCTTTCTTCCACCACCCTACAAATCCTGCCTCTTCAACTTACACTTGCTGGTTCATATCCATCCCTACTTTCTCTTGTTCTCATTTTCCCCAATCTTTCTCTTTTGTCTTCCTTTTTTGCCTCTCACTCTCTTACTCTGGGCCAAAGTCTAATGACAAAAAATAAGCGTCATTCACCAAAAATAATTGATGGTGCCTCCCGCCTTTTGAATGCAGGCACAAAGTAAGCACTGGAGATAACCATCTTGTCAGCACAATATGAGGGATATCATAAGACAATAGCTTGAAAAAAACATATTTCCTATTTTGAAAAGTGACTCTGTTTCCATGGGCAGCCTAAAGAACATCATAGTACAATGTGCAGGGATAAGAGGATTTTTAAACTTCTACAACGAATACCATTTCCTCATACATAGGAGACAACACTGCCGCCACTGCTGTCCAGTACACTACAAACATCTTATGAAGGTGACAGCTTTCAACCAAACACTAACAAGATAAGGATATGCAAGAAGGGACCGGATGATATGTTCAAATGAGCACTGGCAAAGCCAATAAGTCTCACCTATGCAAGAGATATTCCCTCTGCTAATATTTTTAGCCATGTAGTACACCAGCGTGGCTGCTGTTCAGCATGGCTAAAAAGTGTGGCGTAAAGTAGAGTGGTATGGAGTGGAGTGTCACAAAGTGGAATGTCGTGGGGTGGGGTGTTGTGGAGTATCGTGACGGGAGTAGAATGTCGTAGAGTGGAAGGGTGTACAGTGGAGTAGTGCAGAGTAGAGTGGCATAGAGTTTAATGGTGGAGAGTACAGTGTTGCAGAGTAGGTGGTCGTAGAGTGCAGCGGTGTAGAGTGGTGCACAGAGCGGCGTGGAGAAAAGTGGCAAAGAGTACAGTGGTGCTGAGTAGAATAGAGTGGCGTAGAGTACAGTACAATGGTGTAGCGTGCAGTGACGTAGAGTGTTACAGAGTAGAGTATAGTAGTGTACAGTGCAGTGGTGCAGAGTAGATTGGTGTAGAGTGCAGTGGCTTAGAATGCATTGGCTTTGAGTAAAGTGGTGTAGAGTGCATTGGAGTGGAGTGCAGTGGCTCAGAGTGCAGTGATTAGAATAAAGTGCAGTGGCATAGAGTAGAGTTGTGCAGAGTAGAGTTGACTGGTGCAGAGTGGAGTAGTGCAGCATAGATTGAAATAGCATAGGTCGGAGTGGTGCAGAGTAGATTGTTTCAGAGTAGAGTGAAGTGGCGTGGAGTGGAGTGCTGAGTGGTAGAGTGGAGTGGTGTAAGGATAGAGTGCAGTGGCATAGATTGGCGTAGAGTGCAGTGGCGTTGACTGCAGTGGTCCAGAGTAGATTAGCGTAGTGGATAGCGGATTGGCATAGAGTGCACTGGTGAAGAGTGGAGTTGTACAGAGTACAGTGCACTGGCGTAGAGTGAAGTGGCATAGCGTGCAGTGTTGCAGAGTAGAGTGGCATAGAGTGGAGTGGTGCAGCTTAGACTGGAGCGGCCTAGACTGGAGTGCTGTAGGGTGCTTACAGAATGGTTTTCAGAGGAGGCAAATGGGTTAAACAGGTGGATGAGCCGAAGGCACAAGGACAGTCTTTCAATAGTGTTGTTTGGTGCTGGGATCAGTGGCTTCTGGAAGCCTGAGCATCAGAGAACAGATGCAAGGCACTCAAAAACGTGTGGAGACCACATAGATGTACTGGTGCTGTGGCATTACTGCATCAGAGAGCCAAAGGAGGTTGCAGAAAGAGAGGAGATGATGGAGACAGACAGAGTGAGAGATAGAGTGCATGGCTCTGTCCTGCGCCAGACTGGCAATAAAAACCAGCCCTGGAAAAAATGTCCACCCAGTCCTCACTGCAGAAGGCATAACTAGACTGGGGCCACAGGGATTTCATATGTGGGCCATGGTAGTACATCTCCCTGTGAAAGCACCCCTGACAGAATGGCCGGTTCTTCCCTGACTGTCTCTGTGTGTGCGATGAAGTGCGATGTGAGGTGCGAAGACCCTAAAGAAGCTAGATAAAGTGCTCATTCCACCTCTTAAATAGTACATCTGCCCTAAATCCCATATAAATGAACAATGTAGCTAGGGAGTCATTTGAAAATATAGGCCAATCAGTGTTTTGACTGATTATTGGAGCTGCAAATGTGGTCTTGACTGCTGACCATCCCAGAGAGACAGAGAAAAAAACAAGGATAAAGAGTAAAAGAGTGAGAGAGAGAGAGAAAGAGACAGAAACAGAGCATGTGGAGAGAGAAAGAGAGAGAGACAGAGAGTGGCATTGCTATTCCTCATAGATGGAACCTTAGCATAAGGAAGCCAAGAGGTCACCTCTACTCCCTGGCGAGCAGGAGTTCTGAATCATTTGACATTGTCTGCAACTTTGAACAGGATTTCTGGGAAAGATGAATCATATGGAATCTCTTGATCCATAGGACTTCTGTGAAGCAATGAGTGAGAGACACATGGTGAGGCACAAATCAAGAAGTGTATAACAAAATATAGATGGGAACCTGCTTTGGGCTTTAAGGGGTGGAGTGTAGCCAGATTTCACACACAGTGAAATGTAAAGCCAAGGTTTTCTCCCACAAGGCTAGTAGGACCCCACGCTCATTTACGGTTATCTCAATGTGTACTTGACCCACTCACCAGACCGGTCATTGCAGAGCCACTCTACTGCATACCGCCTTGGAAATGTGAACAAAGACCCTAGGTAACGTTAGAAGGGTACAAGTAACTTCACCCAAAGATAGCGAGGATAAAATGAGACACAGAATATCAATGTGGAGAGATAGAAGGTCGCCAGGATCCATTAGAAGTACATATGATTCCCAGTATTGCATCTTGCTGTGTCTCTGCTTCTGGGGGGCGAAGGTTGCTTCCACCGGTGTAAATATTTTGTCTACATTGTAGCCAGGCAGAAAACCTATGCAGCCACTCTCTTGAGGTATTCTGTTTCATAAAAAGTGTGGGCACACTATCTCTTAGTTAATCTGCATGATAGTGGCGCACAAATTATGGGGTCAGGGACGATGTTGACATTAGGTCCTATGTGGTAATATGTACCTAAAGTCACGATCCAAAACAGCAGTTTAAGATACAGTCAATAAGAAAGGATTGACTCAAAAAGAGAGTTTTAGACCAGAAATGTATTAAAAACGCATAGGATTAATACATTCTAAGTGTAATACAGAAAAAAAAATGAAAATGCAGCAGTAGTCTCATTGAATCAGTCAAGCGGCACAGAAAACCATTTGCCATGAAGACTCTGAGAGATTAAGTAAAATACAATTTTTTCCATTCCAACAAACTTTATTTCGGTCTGTAAGACCTTAAAGAGTGAACAATACAAGTAATACATAAAACAGCCAATATACAGGCATGCAATAAAAGCAAAGTTCAGGTAAAAACTCTATTAAAAACCAAAGATTTGTGTGGATTTACGAATTCTGCTAATCAGCAAACGCCCATCCCCCCTTATCAGATTAGCAGCTTCAAGTTTCAATGGTTCAGTAATATCAAAATTTACAATATATCAAGTTGAAAACTGGTTTAAAATAAATTTTGGGAAAATTAAAATAACAAAAGTAACAGAATATTATCTATAAAAAGATTATTTTAAAATTACAAAGCTGAGTTTAGCAAAAACCTCTGATGGTGCCACATAGAGTTCAGGATCGGGAAACTGCAAACACTATGGGCCATATGTAGGTAGCCTAACATTTACCGCTTCATAAATACCGAATTTTACCGATTCGGTATTTATGAAGCGGTAAATGATATGTAGGTAATCTATCGGTAATATTTACCGATTCGGAATGGGTCGGTAATTTAGAATCGGTATTTACCGATTCGGTAATGGTAACTGGCTTCCCATTGATTCCTATGGGCCAGGAGGCCCATAGGAATCAATGGGAAGCCAGTTACCATTACCGAATCGGTAAATACCGATTCGGTAATGGGGGGAGCACAATCAAGGGTGGCAGGGTGTCACAGTGACACCCTGTTGCACCCCTGATTCCTGCATGTGTGCACATGTGGCGCACATACATGCCCTAAGGGCATGTATGTCTGCCACATTGCACACTTCAAAGTGCACAAAAATGCTTTTTCACAGCTATTCGTCATTTACCACCAACTTTTAGTTGGTGGTAAATAACGAATCCCCACATCCACGACACACTCCCCCTACATCTCATTTCAGGATTCGGTATTTACCGAATAGGTAAAATTACAGATTCGGTAATTTTACCGATTCGGTAAATTACCGAATCCTGAAATGTGCCCCCTACATAACAAAAGCCTAAATACCGGTCGGTAACGGGATATTTACCGAAAATCGGCCGTTACCGACCGGTATTAGGCTTCCTACATATGGCCCTATGAGTGGATGGGAGTCCGTTCGCAGTAGCCTAAATCCCTCCGCAAACTGCTTAAATCCCAGATTCCTGCAAAGCGGAACTAGCCATCGCCATCTAGCAATTTTATACCCTGCACAAAAGAAGAAAACGTGGATGTCGGTCTCGTCGGTACAATTACATTCAGGACACACCAGGGGGGGAGGCTTTTGACAATTTGTTTGTGAAGGCACGAAGCGGCAAGGTCCCTATTCGGAACTGGAAATAAAGTTGCCTTGCCGAAAAACGATTGACTGCATCCAAAAAAATCTCAAAATGGTGCTCGGCTTCAATGTTTTACAAATCAGCTGTTAAACGACCCAGTTGGGCACTCTCCTGAATATCAGCCAGTTTAAGCAATCTGTATGCTTTGACTAGTGCAAGGCGCAAAGTGGCCTTGCACGCTACTTCCGGGTTTTTCCAAAGATTTGGGAGACCTAGCTTATAGCATGTGTCCCTTATATGGGAAAACCATGGTAAATTGCACACACCCGGAAGACCCAGAATCTCTTTGAGTTCTAACTGGTAATCTGCGAGGTACGGGGTAGCCCACAGTCTACGCCAAAATGTTAATGGTCGGAGGCTATTCTCTTCTGATATGGGACTAATACCACGATCCAAGCGTAAGGGAATCAGAGGAGTACTTGAAGGAAGACCCAACAACTGTCTCAAAAAATTATTCTCGCTTTTGGACAGACCACCCGGGGGACAATGCCCCCAAAGCTCTGCCCCATAAATTACAGCATTTCTAATTTGCACTTTATAAATCTTGGTCACCGTGGCAGCCGGTTTGCAAGAGGAACTCCTGTAGGATTTTAATACTCCACCTGTCATCTGGGCAGGTTTAAGACTTTCTTTAGCTAGCTATGGGCCCCAGTCGAACTGTTCAGACAGTGTAACACCAAGGTAGTCAAAAACAGTCACCCATTCTAGCAAGGTACCATTTAAAGAGGGGTTAGGGTGAGTGGTTTCAGGTGGATTTTTTAAGAGTGTTGATCTCCAGCCCCCTAGTTGCACAGAATATTACAAAGCTATCAAGAACCCTCTGGATGCCCATTGGTGACTTAGAGAGTAGCAAGGTGTCATCCGCAAACATCATGTCCGGCACCTTGCTATGCAACAACTTTGGGGCATCGTTGTCCACAACCTCATTTAAGTGGGTAACCAGAGTGTTTATGAAAAGGCAGAAGAGGGTTGGCGCAAGCACACACCCCTGCCTTACTCCTCTGTTAACTTCCAAGCAAGGGGTTAATTCCCCAAATTTGCTGTACCTTACTTGGGCATAATTGTCCACATGCGTCTCATAATCAATGTCAAGAGATAGGGGGGGATTCCCAGCTGTTTGAGAGCCACCCACAATTTATTTCTAGGTACCAAATCAAAGGCAGTTTTCAGGTCGACAAATATCAAATAGAGGCTACCACCCTCCATTGATACCGTCTTCCAATATAATAACTGGAGCCTCAGAGTTTAGTCAATGGTGGAGATGTTTTTCCTAAACCCTGCCTGGTAGGGACTCAAGATTTTACACTCCTCCATCCACACTTGTAGGCGGTCGAGGAGGACCCTAGCAAACAGTTTCTGTGAGACAACGATCAAACTGATCGGCCTATAATTGGTCTGGAAAATAGGTGAGCCCTTTTGGAAAACAGGGTAAATTTCCGCCCCCAGCCAGTTGTCCGGGATCTCCATACCTTGCAGGAGGGCACTGAAAACAACCCAGAGGTAGGGACCCCATACTGTTGGTTCTTCCCTATATAAATCCCCTGGAATCTAGACCTGGTGCTTTACCAGAACGTAATTTCCTAATTGCATTTAAGACTTCAACCAGGGTGATCCCTTCTTCCTCATCTGCTGCTATCACAGGGATTGTTAAAAGGCTACCAGATTCTTGGTCAGTGTCTACTTCCATAGAGTATAAAGTTTGGAAGTGGGACTTCGACGTCACTGCTGCGATGTTGAGCTCTAAAGCTGGGTGGGTTTCTTTACTATCTGAGCACACAAGTGTCCAGAACAACTTCATACCCCTATTTGAGAGAGCTAGTCTGATGGCATCCCATCTATCTGTCTCCCAGACCTTCTTTGCTTGCTTAGTGCAGTGGGTTTCTTTTCTATCTGAGCACACAAGTGTCCAGAACACCTTCATATCCCTATTTGCGAGAGCTAGTCTGATGGCATCCCATCTATCGGTCTCCCA
Source organism: Triturus cristatus (assembly GCF_964204655.1). Classification (NCBI taxonomy): domain Eukaryota; kingdom Metazoa; phylum Chordata; class Amphibia; order Caudata; family Salamandridae; genus Triturus; species Triturus cristatus. The sequence continues at coordinate 1,681,413,410 of NC_140589.1, forward strand.
GACCTTCTTTGCTTGCTTAGTGCAGTCTCGATAGTAATACCTCATTTGTTTAATCAGGTGTCTAGCGCTACTTTTGATGGCATTAAGGAGAGCTCTCTTTGCCTTGCGACTAGTGTCATTGTACCAGGTTGATTTAAAATCCTGCTTTACTTTAGGATACACAAGGGGGTTAAATATATTAGCCAGATGAGTTGTTAATTCTATGTGCAGCACCCCTGTTCTATCATTATATTGAGGGGAGTTCATTTCCTCAATATTCTCCCCCATTTCCTGGATGGGCTTGATTATTAAAGCGAATAGTGCAGCTATCTTGTCCAGAGACTGCTTTAGTGTCCCCCATCTAATTCTCCTCCTATTATTAGCAAGAGTTAGATTGCTAGCTGCAAAGGTGCTGGTATCCATAGGATTACTGAGACTCGGGAGCTGTAGCTCCAGTCTCAGGGCATTATGATCGCTGTCATGCCGTGGCAGGACAGCGAAGTCAACCACCCATTTCCATGATCTTACTTCAACTAGAATATAATCCAGAAAGGAGGATTGTCCAGGTCTATTAAAGGTTGTCTTCCCTGGTCTATCTGACTTAGTGCGGCCATTACAAGCCCTTAAAGAGTAATTTAGTGTAACTGCATTGATCTGGAGTGCCAACGTTGTCCAGGCCTTGATTGTTTGTATTTGAGGGTCGGGGATTAACCATACCCGATCCTCAGCACTAGAGTGTGCATCCAGAGAATCAACAAGGGGCTCAAATTGGCAATTGAAATCACCCGTGAATCACAAATGGTATATAGAGAAAGAACCTTCCTCTATACCATGAGTGCCGAGAGGAACTCACAAGAGGGAGTACGCTCTTTCGTGTATTGACACTAAATCACAAAAAGTACTCCTCTGGTATGCAAATCGTGTACACGATGTGCTGCAGGTAGATCCTGATACATCAATAATGCGAAGTCCCTATGTGAAGCTCCTGGTGGTCACCCACTAGGAAGTGGGGAAGGAGGTAAATCCTAAAGGTCCGGGTGGGCTCGACCATATAATATAATAATATGGTCGAGCCCACCCTGACTTTTAGGAGTCAGGGTGACCCGATGATGAAACATGACACCACTAGGGTGTGTGAGGGTAATAAAACAAAAGGATTGACCTCCTTCCCCACTTCCTAGTGGGTTACCACCAGGAGCTTCACATAGGGACTTCCCATTATTAATGTATCAGGATCTACCTGCAGCACATCGTATACACGATTTGCATACCAAAAGAGTACTTTTTGTGGATTAGTAATTAAAATCACCCCCCACAACTAATCTTATATTCGGGGGAACAGTACCAATAAAGGCGTTCAGTTGCTCAAGGTTCTGTGATTTGTGGGAAATACTTACAGGGCGAGAGTAGATATTAATAAAGGCAATTTTGAGCTGGGTGAAAAAGAAAGTATGGTACACTGGATGCCATTTGACAAGGTGTTCAAGTGGTGCAGTGTACAGTCCAAATGTGAAGCAACCGAGGTACTGAGGCCCCCAGAGGGTCTACCTCTTCCCCCCTTTGTAGGTGGGATGTTAAAGATTACATACCCTGTCCTCGCAATATCATCCTTGGCCCAAGTCTCCTAAAACATACAAATGTCGTGGGTACACACAAAGCGGCCCCAGTCTGGGGAGTCTAGTTTATTTTTTATTCCGGCGGTGTTCCAGGATAGAATCCTCAACTTATGAACAGAATTGGAGTGTTCACCTGAGGAGTGATGACTATTAGGAACTGGGCTTAAGGTATTCTCGCTCTGGATCAGAGGGGCTACTTCCATACCCTCCCTAAGAAAACCACTGCTGGATGTGCCAGAGGGTAGAAAGTCATGCACAGCCAGCAGTGGATTTTCCTGCCGGGGATCAATTGACAAGACCCCTTGAGCCTCCCAGGCACCACGGTTTAACCTGGACCGTCTGCCTGCTATTGAGACCCCTTGATTACCTGCCTGGACTCCTGTACGCACACCACTCCACCCAAGTCAATCCACCTTGTCTAAGACCCCGTACCTGTTCGAAACTGGGATATTAAAGAAGAGAGGTCTGGGGTAGGGAACCACTGTTAAATGCCCTAGGTCCCTAGTAACTGGGGCACAAATATTAGTGGACCTGTGATGAATGCAGCAGTGGGGATAGAAGTAGTCCCAGGTTTGAGCCCTAACTCCTGTGGTTATCACTTGGGGAGTAAAGGTGTGGCTGGCCAAGAGGCGAACAGTCTGAGGGTTACTAAAATTAATAACAATACAGTCCCCTTGCAATGTTTTAGGTCGTGTGCCCACCCAGCCAAACCTACGAACCATTAAAATCTCTCCCGCTCTATCGTAAGAAAACTGGCCATGTCTAGCCAGCCAGAATAAACACTTATTCTTTAGGTCCAATTGTGTTTCCTTCTGGTGGACTTTGTTCTCGGGTACTTCAGTCAATATTATGACATATGGGAGAGAAGCTGGGGGTAAGTTAATGGTCGGAAGCAACACGGCTCCAGTGCCTTCCTTACTAGCTCCTGGTTGGGTCCCTCCAGTCCCAACCGTCCCTGGCACTGTTTGGGCAGGTGCTTTAGCTTTCGGATCCATCATGTGGGAGCCAGTGTCGTAAGAGCCTTTTGGTATATTGGGACCACTGGGCCAGTAGAAAGATCCCGAACTTGAGTCTGACAATGATCAGACCTTGATTGATGGGGAACAGTGGTTGAAGATGACTCTGTGGTGCAGGCAACTATTCCAATCACTTCTGCTGGCTTGCTTGGAGATACCTCCCTCAGGGGTCTACACTTGCCTGCGGGTATTGAAAAAACATCTGGGCCCAGACCCTCCCCTGAGGGCTGCAATGACTCCTTTTGGCCAGCCAGATTACACATTACAATAACCAAATGTTCCAAGCGCTCCCAAAGCGGGGCAAGGCTGTTGTCTATTAGTTCCTTAAGCTGTGCAAGAGAGATGCCCAAAAAGGTCTCCCCCGCAGTGTCCAGAGCTACACCACCAGTAGTATTGCATATGGGTACAAAATGAGCAGCATCAGTTTGAGTACTGATTGTACAGGTTTGTACCATCTCAGGATTGGAGTTTCGAGACCCTTTCTGTTGTTTGGATTTTTGTGTGCCCACACCCGTTCTGTGTTTCACTGGTAGCTCTTTCACCCTTACCCCACTGTGATGTTTGAGAGTCTGGGTCTGTGTCCTGGTAACTACACCACTGGTCCTAGTTGTAGGATCCAAAGAGGAAACTTCCACATCAGGTACAAGTACGGGTGCAGGTGGCAAACAAATTACAGAAGATCACTGCAGCTGGTCTTGTGAGGTAAGAGGCAAGCAAGTTTGTGAGGCCTCACCTGGGGTCATTGTGCCTATGGAGGAGCACCTCTGCATGAAAGGAGGACCTAAAGAAAGTCGCCTCTCAGTCAGTTTGATCTCGTGGCTAAGCATAGACTCAGCCCTAACAATAAAGGCATCCAATGTCCCCACAACTCCCTTACGTTTGCTCATTATGGGCACTAAAGTGGACAATACCACGGATACCAGTAACAGTAGAAGTAAATGGCACACCTATGCCACGGTACCTGAGAAGTAAGGGGCCAAGTCCAGATATCCCGTTCCAGCGTTGTTAAGGGGATGGCCCAGCCCGGTCTCTGATGGGCTCTGAGGGGCACAGATGGGCCCGCCTTTGGCCTGGGCGCTGCCGGGACATACCTGCGCGCTTTCTGTGCTGCGGGAGCCCGCGGGCCCTTAAAAGCGCCTCTTGGCACGTAACAAAGCGTTGGCACCACCCACCAGCGCTTAGGGTTCTGGGAACTGCGGTCCCCTGGTTGGCGGCGGCAGCAGCACTTGCGGCGGTCTTCAAAAACGGACTTCCACGCTGCGGGAGCCCGCAGGCCCTTAAAAGCACCTCCTGGCGCGTAACAAAGCGTTGGCGCCTTCCACCGGCGCTTAGGGTTCTGGGAACTGCGGTCCCCTGGTTGGTGGCGGCAGCAGCACTTGCGCCGGTCTTCGAAAACGGAAAATACAGTATTACGTAAAATCTGGAAAAAAAGACTAAAAGGCCTAAAACTGCGAAAAACCTATAAAGAATGAAGAATAAGATAGCTTCCCTGGTAGAAACCCAAAAATCTCTGGCTCAATCCCAAATACGAGGGTTTATATGTCCAATTTCACCATAGAAAGTGCTGGAACCTGCAATGTCAGCATGGTACAAGCAAAATTATTGTTATTTTGGGAAATAACATTTCAGTATTTGAACACGTCATATACATCTATCATGTTAGCACTATCCCCTAATCTTAATAATTGTCTGTGGTGAAACAAAGATGTTATAATGACAATGATTGTACAGTCTTCAGTGGGTGAGCCAGAAGAGCCTTGAAAGTAATAAATAGGCTTCCTCCATAGTTTCTTCAAGAACAGCAAATCATTACCATTACCAAACAAACAGTGTACATTTTTCTGCATGTGGTGTCAAGCGAGAAACACTAACACAAAATGAACATTATGAAACTGATGGAGTCAAGGCCAAACTGAAGACCAGCTTAGTCTCAGCCAGAAAAACACATTAAAACACATCTTAAAGATTTTGTTTCAATAGTAACAGCTTCGTATTAAAGAACATATATCATTCATATTTGAGTTAACTTCCACACAAGTATGGCACATACCCTACTCTGTGGGAGTTCTTAACACACACACACACACACACACACACACACACATGCATTCACACTCAAGCATACACATTATCCTATTACTGTTATGAGACATATGTTAGCCCCACCAAAAACATACATGAGAAAAGCACAGCACAATGTTGAGTGCCAGATGCAAAAGAAGGTGTCTAGGACTTAAAACACAACAGCCCTATGTTCCAAATGAAGGGTATTTACAGTGCCTGCCACTGTATGTTTTTGTTATCTTTATATTTTGATCTGATTATCTCCCAGTGTCTGTGTGTTTTTTCGTTGTTTCGTCACTTTAGATTTTGTCATAATTTCACATACATTTTCATTTGTTGCCAGTCACTCTGCTGTCGTTTAAGCAAGAACAGTTCCAGTGACTCCTGAAGTCATTGGGTATCACAGTGGGAGCATCATTCCCTATACTGACAGCACATGAAGCATTCATTAAGAGTTCACAATAATGTAATAGGATTTACAATAGAGAAAAGGAAGGAGGTGACAGGTAATGCTAAATCTGTAGATGTTTAGTTTGGAGAGTTAGGCAGGGAGAGAGGGTTATGGTTCAGCAAAAGGTAGGCAATGGGCAGATTGTAAGGATACAAGAACAGACAGAAGGTGACAATGGACGACGCATGAGACTAGGATTCACTTGTAAGAAAAAAGTGTCCTATTTTGTTTTCGATGAAGGCAGTGGAAGGGTCAAGGTGCGATGTTCATGAGAATGAGTGATGGGAGAGCAGAAGGGGGGCCCAAGAGGTCTTCCGTCAATTCTTGGTGGCGGGATAGAGGTGATGGGATCTGAGATTACAACATAGACACAGCAACGATAAGTATGGGCAGAAAAGCATGGTTCAATGAATGTAAGGTGATATGAGAAGGACATGAGGCTCACATCCATTGATTAACATGATGGCCAGTGTGGGTAGTTATGTAGTAGACAAGATGATATCCACATGATCGCCCTTCAGAAGATGATGTCCACTCATTCTATCCACATGGAGCCACGTTAACCGATATATGTAGTGGGATCATACGTATCTGTCTGTCAGCGGTTGCTGCCCTTTTCAGGTCCAGCTTGATAGAACAGCTGTTACCAGATCTTATGTGATCAGAAGCATTACTGGAGAGGGACTAATTACAGCACTTGATTTGGCAGAATTTGTGTGCATCCACCGAAAAAGAGAGTATTATGCCTTGTTGGAAGGCTTATGCTGAGTAAAGTAGACCTGAATTGGTTATGTGAACAAGCCAATTATGCCATTTCTCAGATCCTATAGGTGTGATCTAGTTACTCTGCAAATGTACGACAAAGGCAGTAGGCCTGAATTATATATTGTGAAAAGCAAATGTAAAAGTCAATAGGCCTTTAGGGGTGAACTCTTACCACCCTATAATAAAGCCTCTACACAGTATTTTGTTACACAGAATCTTACAGATTTCAGTAGTAGGCAAGGATTTTGGTGTTGGTTACCCTCTCTGACAGACCCATAAGTTAGAAGATTTGCACTGTGGGAATCCCTGTTGTGCTCACTTACAAGCAGATGTATATATTTTTTCCAATGGTAATTTTGTACATATTTGTAATTTTCTGACTGCTGCTTTATGGGGAAAGCTTATTCTCAATACACTATCCTTGAATTGGTTATCTTGGCAAGCCAGTGACAAAGGCTACAGGCAAGATTAGTTTGCTAGGAAAAGCTATGGCTGATACCGTAGGTCTGACTTGCGTATTAAGGAAGGCTACGAAAGAGGTATGAAGCATCTTTTTAATTGTGAAAAGAATGTGTTAAAGTCCATTGGCATCTAACAGTAGATTGATATTATATGCGTTAAAGCCTCTAGACAGGTATTTTGTCACATGGAATCTAAGAGATTACTGTAGCAAGCTGGAGATTTTGTATTGCTTACCTCCTACTAATAATCCTGGTGATAGAATATTTCTCTCTGATATTTCATTTTAGGCTCTTTTAGGAGTGGATGTATATTTTTTGTCAAATGTAATTTTGTACACATCTGTAATTTTATGGCTGTATGCCAGATGGTTGTTTTACAGGAAGTCTTAGTCTCAGTACATTAGGGTTGATTGTTTTTTCATGGTGACCAGCTAGTGGGGAAGGATATGGGTCTGAATGAATGATTGGGAAACATTAAGTCAGATGCTATAGCTCTGACCAAATTATAGTGAAAAGCTTTGTCAAAGGCAGTAGGCTTGGTTTATTTATTGTGAGAAGCATATGTTAAAGACAAGAGACCTTTATGAGAGGATTATTATTGCACTGTGTTAACACCTGTAGATGGGTGTTTTGTAATATGGGACCTCGTAGATCACTGTAGTATTCAAAGTGTTTGGTGCCGGTTACCCTTTCTGACCGTCGGAGTAGAAGAGTTGTCTTGTGGGAGAAATTAGACTCTATACAGTAGGCGGGAATTGGTCATGGTGACCAGCCAAGGATAAAGGCGGCAGATGTGATTGGTTAATTGGAAATGTTTTGTCAGATGCCATATGTTTGTTCTCTTCATAGCAAAAACAGATACAACAAAAGCAGAAGGGTTGGCTTATTTATAAAGAAACACATATGTTAAACACAATAACAATAGGCCTTTAAAGGTGAATTGTTACTTTGCTGTGTTAAAACCTGTAGGGCTATGGCCAGACTTTGGGCTATGCGATTAATGATAGCAAGACGCAATGTCTATCCCAGGGATTAGAAAATGTAGATCTTTGTAGGTTCGCCCAAGCAGTTCTTTTCATGGTCACGAAATGTACAATCAGGTATCTAGGAGTGGTTGTGGCAACTTCTTTTGCAAGATGGAATGCGGAAAACATTCCCCATTTTTAGAAAGAAATTAAGAATGACCTAAAGAAACAGCAAACATCTAAGCGTCTCTTGGCTGGGCCACATCACAGCCGTCAAGATAAAGTGATACCTAAACTCCTGTATGCCTTTCAAATGTTACTGGTCAAGGAGGCGAGAGATACACTCAAATACATGCAAAACACTGTACTGAAGTTTGTGTAGGAACGGAAAATGCCTAGACTAGTGTTTCCTGTACTATCCTGAAAGTTTCAAGAAAGAAAGAGGAACTGGGATTTCCTTTTATCCTCAGCTACTGTAGGGCCGATAAACTGCTAAATGGGAGAATGGTCAAAAAGTGAAACAGATAAGCATTGTTTCCATATGGATAGAGCAGTGGTGGAAAGATCCTTGTGGGATCTTATTTGTTTACCTAGGAGTTCCCGACCACAAAATGTGTAGCGCAGTCATATATCATATACCATGTTGAAAATTTGGGACTCATTGGTCAAAACTGGACAGATGACATATTTTCCCTCCGCTGTGACACCTATTCTTGGCAACCCTCAATTCACTCCAGGTATGAGTAATACAGGTTTCCTGAGATGGAGGAAAGGGACTGTCATATGTTAAAAGACATGTTCAGAGAGGGACAAAATTTATAATTTGTAGACTGTAAAAGCACCTATGGTCTCACTGAAATTGAAAGATTCTGGTACCAGCGAGTTGGGTGCTCCAACCAGGGCTAAAAGAAGCAGCTGTACAACCCTTTTTACTTGGGGAGAAGTTACTGACATTGTACCAAGGTTCCAAGGGCTAAGTATCGACTCGGAGTAGATTTATCAGCATCTCTGAAAGACAGGTCCCTAGGGTTACATAACCAAGTGGGGAACCAAACTACAAATGTGGTTACAGGGAGATGGTTGGGAAACCCTGGGGTGAGATATTTTTTTTAAAAGTATGTCAGTGCAAAACAGGTAATCTGCATTGAAGATCATGACTGGCTGGTATCTGACACCAGAAGAGCTTTCTAAGATGTTTGCAGGAGTGATGGACAAGTACTGGATGGGCTGTGGAGAGGTAAGGATACTACTTTACACGTGCTAGGCCTTCCCGTAGCTAAAGCTGTATTGGAACCCTATACCTGCTGGTATAGAAATTACAGTGTTGGGTTTATATCCCTAGAACTGGAGGAGTCCTCAAAGAGAGACTGGAAACTGATTTACCAGCAAGACTTACCCTTGCTAGATGTGGGGCCATATTATGGATGTGGCACATTTCCCTGGATTGCACTGGGCGCACCTTTCAAAAGGTTCCCCCCACGCAATCCAGGAAAACACACAGCATTATGGTGTATGCGCTGCCCCCAGGGCAGCGACGAACTCGCGCTGCCTGGGGTCAGTGCATTCATGTGAGAAATTGAGCTACTGCTTTGAAACCGCTCTGTTTTTTCACAGGTCAGGCGACAACCCTCCTGCACTTTTAAAGAGGATTAGAGATCCCCTTGCAGGCGGGTGCAGTCAGTGACTGCAAGGGGTGACTGGGGAGTCAATGGTACCCCCCACCAGAGGGCCACAATCAGCAGGTGCACTGATAGTGTGCCTCCTGAGAGCTTATTTGCCTCTGTGCCTGCGTCTTTAATACGGTGTGGGTGCAGAGGTAAAGGGATTCCCTCATTTGCATGGGCCACACCCCATGTAAATGAGGGAACGCCTCTTGAGGAAGCACTGGCGCTGTCTGTGCACCAGCGCTATCGATATTACAGAAGGGGACGCACAAGCATCTGCGGTCCCTTCTGTAATACCAAAGTGACCTGGGGGGCGCAAAGTGGGCACCAACTCTTGTTGCACGATCGCTACCATAACACGGCCCCTAGAAGAGACAAAATGCCCGATACAGCAAACTTGCTTTTGGAGAAATTGGAAAACTAGATCTGTGAAAAGAATTTCACCCCTTATCAAGAAGGAGAAAGACAACTTTGCGAAAACTTAAGCTCCAAAGAGGGGTGTACAAAGGTGGACCTGCAGTCCCTGATGTGCGAAAATACTACTGGACAGCCCAGTTAATACTGATCAATGCCTGGGTGTTTGCACACAGAGATGAGCCAGCATATCAAATTGACCGACAGGCCATGGGTGGTCGCAGCTATCCATCGCTTTTGTACAGGTAGTGAAGAGAGGGAGCATCGCCGACCCACACTAAGACGGTGTTAAGGGTGTGGCGAGAGGCCACTAGATTCTTGGGATGGGAGAAATGGCTGACAGATAATACTCTGCTATGGGAATCTGACCTCCTTCAGGAACTTGGAAACCTGAAGGGGGTTTCCAAATGGGGGTTGCTGGGCATTGACTACTAAGGGGATGTTTGGCAAGGGCAGGCTCTGATAACCTTACCTTTGAGGAGCTACAGACTGAATATGACATGGCTGAATCAGAGTGGTTTCGACAATTATAGTTGGGACACGCGCTAAGGTGACATATACTGGAGGGAGAACTATTGCCAGAGTCAGCGCCATTAGCGGACCGACTATTCCTGGATCCCACAATGGGCAAAGTGACCTCCCTGACATACAGGAAATTAATGAACAACTCCCCTGACCCTCTAAAGGCTCAGAGGGAAGCATAGAAGGGGGACATTGGAGATTATTGAAGACGAAGACTGAGTGGAAGCAATTCAGAGTCCCAGAGAGCTTGCTCTAGGTGCCAGTTTCTGCTTAATACAACTGAGGATACTTCACAGATCATATTTCTCTAGATGACTCCTACACTGGCTAGGGAGATGCGACACAGCCCTATGTGTTCAGGGATGTGGCATGCTGGGTTCCCGTTTCCATATATTATGGGACTTTCCCAAAATCCAACAATACTGAAGAAGGGGGGGAACATAATTTATGGTCCGGGTCACAAGTCTTATGGTACCACTAGAGGCTCTCTGTGGCATTTCTTAAATTTAACAAGTGAGGAGGTCTGGCCCAAATACCAGAAGATATGGCTTGCGCTAGCTGCTGGGGTCACTAAAAGGAACATAGCATGGGCCTGGGGAGCGGACCGGCCTCCGTGTATGGCGGACTGAGAAATTGATTTGGACTGGTGCCAGCAGGCGGAACGGGTGGTATATCAGAGTCAGGGCTGCCTAAAGAAATGGTAGAAAGTTTGGGAACAATGATGTGTCCACAGGGGACAGTGAGTGATTCCTACAAAATCCCAGAGATACTCTGTTGAATGGACTCCGAACATGTATTGGACATTACCATACTGTGTTGATTATATAAATGTGTGTTGTAAATTTCCATCTGATCCTACCAAAGACTGCGAAAGTGCTGTGTCTTTTTCGCTGTCATGCGTATAAAGCAATTGATCAATCAACTATCTAGTTGTACACTGAGCAACAGTTAAAAAAAATAGAGGGTTTTTCAGGTTATTCGATTAAATAGGAATTTCAACAAGAAGGTGGTGCAACATCAAAGCAGGGAGGTTACAGTTGAGGATATGTGACAACTTCAACTAGGTTAATTTTAAGCTTGTGGGTTGAGGATATGTGACAACTTCAACTAGGTTAATTTTAAGCTTGTGGGGTGAATCAGGGAGATGTTTTCGTTTGCTCCTTTTTTTAGAAGAAGAAAACAAAAAAGTTTGTTTTACGGGTTAACTCGAAGGGCCCTATTTTGAGTGTGGCGGTCCGAGGACTTGTGGTGGCGATCCAGCCACCGCCGCAACGTTGGTCTGATTTCCCCATTAGGAGTTGGTCAGTTGGACTGCTCTGGGACTGACGGCTCTGCCAGAGAACCGCCGTTACCTCGTGTTGGAGGAGCAGTTGTCAGAGGCCGCAATATGCTTGGCGGGACTGCCGTGGTCCAGCCAAGTATATTACGAGTTTCCTTTTCTCCAGGGTTTACATGGAGGAAAGGAAACAAAAGGGGCCCTACAGGACCCCCCTGTGCCTAAACCGCATGTGGAGGCACACAGGTGGGCATAACATGTGCCTTCCTGTGTGCGAATGCACATAGGTTCATGCACGGGAAGGACTTTCGAGTCCATGCCGTGCAGGAACCTTGTAGTGCGGTCCCATTGCAGTGCCTTTTTCAAAGGCACAGCAGCCTTTAAAAGAGGTACCGCCATAGGACCACCAGCCCGCCCGCCTGCCAGACTACTGAAAAGTCGTAATCTGGCAGGAGGGCAGCGGCAACCTGAGGCGGAACGGTAGCGCGGTGGTGTGCACTGCCACGCCACCGCTCTGACAAAAAGTCAGCAGACAATTTTCCGATAAACAGTGTAGGGTGTATTATGCACCAACGCCAAGAAAAACAGAATTCAAAAACATCTGTTGACGGACACTTTGTTACATGCAATCTGACACACTACTGTAGTAGGCAAAGGTTTTGGTGTTTGGCGCCCCCCTCCATATGGAAGAAGAGATGCATTTGAGAATTATTGTTAGGCCTTTTAGGAGAGGTTGCATTTTGTATTCCTGCACAGACGAGCGACCAGAGGTACAGGATCTACAGTACTTCAAAGGGAGGAAAAGGTACTCAACGAGCCTTTTGACTGGGCAGAATTAAGAGGCAGGACGAGTGGTTAAGGGTCTGAGAAGGAGCCTGTTACAGGGCAGGTCTATGATGCGAGTCATTTAAAAGAATTGCAACATTTTCTAGTTGTACCCGCTCACTTCTGCTGCCTGTGCACAATCAGCTGGTTTTATAGGTTTTGCATGAGCAAAAGGAATATTTTCGTTTAACTACCCCTCCTCGACACGGGAGCTTCCATACCCAGAATCCCTCATGTCTATGTCTGTCAATCTGCCTTCCTCCCTCATGAGAAGATGAGTTCGCCTGCACTTCTCTACCTGCTGCCTATACCTAATCCAGAATTGTACTCTCCCCTGACCTACTATATTGCCCCCAAACAAAGCTTTGGTAGACCATCCACATATCATCTTTCTGTATATTTTGGCACTTATGGCATTGCAAAAACTAAAAGTATTACCCTGGGGTTTCTGAGGTTGATAACAGAAGTGTCTCTAATAACACCATGTATTAAATGCCTAGAGGCAATTTGCATACATTGTGCAATACAAATGCAGCCCGTTTCATCCCTGTATCCCAAGTGCTTATATGAATTATTTGGATTGTTGCCTAGATTAGACCTCTGCTGAAGGTGTGGTGCATATAGATCATTTAATACAATGCTGCAGATGTGTGTGAGCTGAAGAATACATGTTCTGATCCTTGTTTGATAGAATGTCGAGGTAATCCACCTGCTGCAGTTCCCGAGTGTAACTTTTAATTTGCACTGCCACAGGCAGCCAGATAGGTACATGGGGTTACATGTCCACTGCAGAGATTGTTTTTCAAAGCATGCCAACCTCTTGCAATCCCACACAATTTTCCAGCTGCTGAGAGGAATATGTAATATGCAAGTTACCTGTCCCAGCACAGTAATATAGCTCAAGTTGTTAGTTTGTGTACTGCAAGACCTTGATTACTCTGCAGTTCAGGGTTAATATTAATACTACGCAGAGCTACTCGTAACCTGCCAAGTGACAAGTTACTGTCCCAGTTAGATGTTCAGATGCTTAGTTTGCAGATTGAAGAGAGGTTTGCCTTCCTGTAGGACCATGTTGACTTTCACCATTCTAAAGCCAACAAAAACATTAGAATCAAATAATCAGATAGGCAAAGAAGCGGGAGGGAAAGGGGCATGGGACTCCTATTGATATGTGTGGCATGTGTGGCACGCTGCTAAAGTTGGTAGAACAAGTATTACTTCATTATGAAGCCTTAAGTACTGAAAGAATCTGCACATATTTCCTGTACTAATGAGCCTGTTGACAAATAACTCTAATAATGCACTCAATCCAACTCCACTATCAAAATCAGTTTCTATTTTTCATGAAGTTGCTACATTTTTGTACATGGCCTTAGGCAAAATGGAAAACAACCCAGTTAATGTGTTTAGGCTTCTTTTAGTGCCCTCTACACCTCCCTTCTGGTGTGCTGTGGCCATATTAACCCGTGTATCTAGTTAAGGTCCACCACAAACATATTCCCCTCCAATCTACAAACTTTTAATGATCTCCAATGAGTATCTTCCGTCGCCTACTGTTATGGATTTTGTATTTTACTCTCCTGTAGTTTTATTTAAAAATCTATAGTAAATATATAGTAATAGTTGTTTTGGAAAAAAACATACATGCATAGTAACTTAATTCCCTTGAATCACATATCTCAAATAGATACATTTTAAAAACGTATTCCCAATGAAATCCTAACACTTACCATCTTACATACAAATTCATTGTAACTCACACAATCCTTATTGTCAAACAGATGTGATGAAAAATAGAAGATAGTTAAGGCAGACACATCACTTCAGTGGAAATCAAATGTTTGCTCCCTGAACTACTTTGCTTACTCTTAATCAATTTGCACCACACATGGGGGAAACATTGTTCAGCAGGTGGTGTTTTTGAGTGTGCTCCATTTGATGTTTTCTCAAATGGATTAAAAGCTATAAGTGGGGTTTCCAAACGTAAGATTTTTGCAAATAATGTGGGTTTTACCATAGGAAATTTTCTCAGTGCATTACTCCAAAACTGCTGATCGAACGTCCACCGAATTATTAGGGCATGGCGGCCTAACGGTCTTTTTGTGCCATTTCTTGGTTCAATGAGTTTTAGTCCTGCCGTTTTGGCAACATAAGCAAATATGTGGCTATTCAATGCTGAAAAAAGGTAAATGTAAACGAAATGTGATCTCTTTTCGCCGATGACCAAGGTGTAAGGGGTGTGTATTCCTCCACCACTCAGGAAGGCGAGGGTAATTTCAAGAACATTTAAATTTTATGGAAAAAGGTCCTTTCCAAAACAAAATTGCTGAAAATTTGTATTTTTTTCCACTGCTTACCCAGTTGTCGAAACAAAAGTCCTCCTACCCTTTCTAACCTTGAACGTGATGGGGAGAAATGTATCCGCATCCACCAGTGGACAGAGAGAATTGAAAATCCTTACCCTTGGGCAAGGAGAAGATTATGAAATGTCCCCCTGCATCACTCTTGGTAAAAGCAGTGGGGGACAAATATAACAAGGTAAGGTGGGGGATAAATAGTGACAATGCACATCACCTTCTGTACTTGGTAAAAGCTGAAGGTAGGATATAGAGCTTTCTGCCACCTGAGGTCAATGGAGGATGAAATAAACATATCTCCCCCATCTTTGGGCACGAAAGGAACTACAGACCAACCCTGCCCTTGTGCAAGGAGGGAAGTGAAAAAGTCAACACCTCCCCCTAATCTTGAACAAGCTTGTGGGGCAAAATACTGCAAATAGTCACCACACCCTGCCCTTGGGCAAGAACGGGTAAGCAACTATTTCCCCCACTTGGGTAGACAAGATGATATGGGAGTCTGAAAGGTATCAGAGAAGATCAAACACATCTAGAAAATGCAGAATAAATCAAAAACTCCTCTCAACACCCCATCAATAAAATATTGAAATACTGCAGGAACACTGCAGAGTACAAAAGGCATGACCTAGTATTCGAACAATACAAATAGAGTCCCTAAGGCCATTTTCTATCCATGACTCTCTCGAAACCCAACGAGCTGGTAAGTCCTCTTCGTGAATATCTTAGCAATTCAGATCCGATGTAATGGAAAAGATATGTTATTTATTTAATTATCTATTTGTTTATCCATAGAGAGTGCCGCCGACCCATAGGACATCCTGGTGCTGACATGAAGAAAGTTAGGCACCTTTAAACAGGTAAGTTTTCAGACATTTTCAGAAACATAAAAGATCAGGGGTGGATCTCAGCTCTGGTGGTATTGAATTCTGGACTTTTTCTGTAAGGACAGAGAAATTGCCCTTACCTCACAGCCAGCTGTGGAAACGCATGGAATAACAAAAAACTTGGCAGATTGAGATCTGAGAGATTTTGCCAGAACATATACCATCAAAAGACTTTGCATTTAGTGAACCTGAGAAGAAGGACGGTTTAAAGGTTTGAGACAAAATACAAGGGCCTTGGAGAGGCAACTGTTTTTAACAGAGCTTCAGTTTAAAGACTTAAGCTGGCCAAGCATGCAAGAGTTGTTTCTCAGCCTGAGGACACAGCAGGCTGTGGCAATCTGAATGAGTTGCAGTCTTGAAATTAAGTATGTTGGAAGTCCTATGTAAAGTGAGTTGCAGTAGTCAAGTCAAAACATTATTAATGCCTTAGAGTTCATAAAACAAGGAAGCAACTGGATGAAAGTTTGCAAATATGAGTTTTAAATACATGATTATAGTTAAATGTAATCGAAATGTATTTTTACCGAGACTGCAGCGACCAGCAGAGGTCCCAACTATTTAGTACACCAGTGTGTGGACCAATATGAGGTGTTTCCAAATAACAGAAACTCAGTTTTGTCTGTATTGAGACACGGACAGCTAGCAGTCACACAAGTCATAAAAGATCATAAGCATGCTTTAAATCTGTTGCGATCCCCACCACTAGCACAGTCATGAAGCACTATCAGCTGTGTGTTATCAGCATAGGAAAATAAGTGAACCCAAAATGAATGGATTAAAGCAGCCAGAGGAGTCACATAGAAGTTAAAGAAAGTAGCACTCCTTTCCAATCTCTGAGGTACTCTACAATCCATCATTTTAAATTCTGATAAAGAAGGTTTCAAAGACAAAGCGCCTTATTACGATGGCGGGTGGACCACACTGACAGGCTGCCGGTAGCTGTCCGTCCGACATCCAGGCCACCGACCCGACCGCTGGATTACAATACTGGCGGTTGGAGAGCAGAGGTTGGGGGGAGACCGCCACCTCCGACAGGATCAAAGATCCCGTCGGGCGGCGGTTGGAATCCTATACCTACAATGGAGGCAGTGCTTGCGTAAGCACAGCGGTAGGGATTAGGATATCCCTTTTCGACTGCCTTTTCATGGCGGTCCTACTGCTATGAAAAGGCAGATGGAGTCAGACTTTGGGGCCCCCTGGCAAGGCCCCTATGGGCCACTGCTAAGTGGCATGGGGGACACATGTAGTGCCCCCCACACATTCATGCACCGTGTGCCAAGCACAATGTGGTCAGGCACCATGTGGTGCCTGGCACACGGTGCATGATTGTGCACAAAGTGATTTTTACCATTGCGGCCACAGCAGGTGCCGCAGTAGTAAAAAGTACTTTCCGACCGCCGTGCTGGTGGTCTTATTTAAATTGGGAGGGTGGGACCACTTACTCATTGTTGGATGGTCTACTGGCCGACGGTCATCGTAATCAGGCCCAAGGCCTGAGAGGGGTCAGAATGATTATTATCTACGACCTTGCACATGCAATCCACCAAAGAAACCAGGACAGTTTCAGTGCTCTAAGAAACACAAATCCAGATTGCATACAGTCAAGGATTTTGTTGTTGCCAAAGAATTTGCAAAATTGTGATTTTAGAGTGTACGTGATCATCTAGTACCATAGAAAAGGATAATAAAGTTTTCACAGTGGAATAGTCTGAAAGTGAAGCATTTCCAAGGACAGATCACTTATACAATATCGACAACAATAATATCATGTGTCAACAATATTGTGCCAAAAATATTGTTTATAAAAATATTGTCTTCCTATACTTATAATGGTAAGTCAGAGTAAAAAGGCTGAATTCTTGCAATGATTTGTGTTTTTTAGAGTATTTGCATTGGCACTCTGTGTTAGTTTCCCTTACCTGTGTCATTTTCCCATGTCCCTTTGCCCACACCCAAATTATAGTGTCATAATACCAGTGACCCTCTAACAAAGCCTCTGGGCCTTATTACGAGTCTGGCCGTCCATGGACCACCAGACTTGCTGGGGAGCGACAGTGGTGGTCTTCTGACCGCCCTATTACAACCAGGGCAATCAGGCTGCCCTGGGACCACCACCTGGCAGTGGTCTCGAGGCTGCAATATGCTTAGCGGGTCCGCTGCGGCCTCGTCAATCATATTATGAGTTTCCTCACCGCCACACTTTTCATGGCGGTGCGACCGCCATGAAGAGTGTGGCAGTGAGAAAACAAAAGGGCCCTGTTGTGTGTCTGCGCGATGGGGTGCATGCAGGGGGGTCCATGTTGTGCCCCCTGTGTGCATGCACCCCAGTACCTGCACGGCATGGACGGCAGCAGTCCATGCCATGCAGGTACTGATTTTGATGTTCCCATTGCGGTGCCTATTTCATAGGCACGGCTATGGGAACACCAAAAAAACAGCCCATCAGACAGGAGAAAACTCCTAATCTGGCAGGCGGTTCAAACATGGGTTTGGCGGTGCGGGAGCAGAGCGGTCCCGCTCCCGGACTGTCAAACTCATAATAAGGCCATATGTTTCGCCGTGGTCCTGTGCCTGTGTTACTGTGTTGCCTTGTCGGTGTTCTAATGCTAGTGTTCCTCTCAATGTCACATCGGTATTGGCAGTGTCCTTGTGTCTGTGCACTCTATTCTAAGTGACCCCCTATTAGTTTATCATTGTCAATGCCAGTGTCAGCGCCCCTATTACAATGTCAGTTTTTCCATGCAAATGTTGCCATATCTCAGTGCCACGTGCTCATGTCTTTGTGGTCATACCACCTAGTCAGTTTCTCAGTATCACTTTTCCATATTCATTGTCTTGTATCACCTCCGCATGCCATGTGACATTGCCGATTTCCCTGCATCAGGGTCCACTTGTCAGAGCTCCATTGTGAGTTTCCCCTTGCCAGTTTTCTTGTGTCAGTTCCCAAGATCAATTTACCTGTGACTGTGTCCGAGTGTCTCAAAATCAGTATCTCTTCATCCATGTCCCAGAG
Source organism: Triturus cristatus (assembly GCF_964204655.1). Classification (NCBI taxonomy): domain Eukaryota; kingdom Metazoa; phylum Chordata; class Amphibia; order Caudata; family Salamandridae; genus Triturus; species Triturus cristatus. Next base: position 1,681,431,682 of record NC_140589.1, read on the forward strand.
TCAATGTCCCTGTGCCAACATACCTTTGTCTCTGTGTCGTAGTCTTCCTGATGTCCCCGTATCACCAGTAGCGGCTGGTGTAAGAGGAGAGGACTGAGCCGGGGAGACAACCAACGACAAGCCTGTCTGCTGCCGTGTATGCCAGGAGGATCGAGGAGACACGAGGAGTTATATCGCGAATTGGCCTGAGCCAGTACAATCAAAATAGCAGTCAAACAAAGAATAGGATTATCTACTCAGTGCAGGGGCATCACATAAGAAAACAGGATATCACGCTAACTCAGAAGTGGTAGAGCCCATTCACAAAATAAAGAATATCTTGGAAGAATAAGTAAAGAGAATTCTTCGTGTATATGCAGGTCCAACAGAACTCGATTCTAAGAGGAGCCAGCCTGAGCAGATCCAACAGACTTACGTATAACTGGCTAGTTTGCAAGGCGGCTTCTGTTGGTGTATTTCGCTTGCATCATTAGTATCTGTACCCCTACCATTAGGTGCAGGATATTTGTGTTGTGAAGGTCCTGAAGAAGGGGGTCTACACGTTCCACCAAAAACGCGCATCTACCATACTATTTGCGCCCAACCCACGACCCGGTCATGGAGAGTTATAATATTCATATCCCCTACTGACCAGGATGTTAATGTATTGTTTTGAAGTTGTTTGCTAGTTTGATTGGTATGATTGAGTGTGAATGTGATTTTATCTAAAAGATTAGAGTAGATGGTTTTTTTGTCACAGGGGCCTAATGATGAGTACCAAATCGATTGTGTACATAAAGATATAAAATTGTTTCTTCAAAAGAAAAAAAATGTATAAAAAAGAAACGTTTGTGATAAAAAATTGTCTTATGAATATGTATGTCTTTTTAAAGTAAAATCTCTCAAATTTTGATGTTATCAACTAACCAAAATGAATAAACCCAATTTTTTTAATAAAGTGAATGTGATTGTACTCAGTATGTTTCACAAAATGTATATGTAACACATTGAGATTTATTCTAGAAGCTAAAGATATAGAGGTCCAGAGGGAGACACATTATACTTTTTGTGTTTATTATATTTTCCCCCATTTCTCCCTGACCTACAGTTTTTCCTAGAGGGGGGTCCCTTTTCTAGTAGGCACTACCGGAGACTCAGGCAGTAGGACATGAAACTAAATATTGGAGGGTTGCTGGAGTGACACAAGTGGGAGACTGACTCACTGATGTTAAGATATGAAGGACCTATATAAAACACCAGAGGGCCAGTTCCTGATATAGAATGCCTTGCACAAGATGGGGGAGGGCCAAGCAGAACCCATCGCTTCTCCACTCCTGACAGGCCCCCTCAACCACGGTAATGGCGAGAAGGCAGTGACAGCACTATACAACTTACTGTCTGCACAGCTACATAAACCTAACCCAAGGAATATAGCTAAATGGGAAACTGACTTGGACATAGAGTTTACAACTAAACAGTGCAATCACAAACACGGTCAAAAAGGTCTCCAGTAAATCAAGATCATAATCACAGAATTCAACTACATGCACAGACATACCTTACCCCATACTGCATTCACAGGATGTTCAGGGGAACGCCCACTGACTGTCCCCATTGCTGACAAACTGTTGCAGGCTTTTATCATATGGTGTGGGACTGCCAGGTCCTGCAGCATACATGAGTGAAAGTGCTGGAAGTTATATCAGAGGTAGTGGACCGCACGATCCCCTGTACACCTGAGCTTTGCCTCATTGGACTCACGTAAAGACCCAAACATGACAAATTACTATGTAAATTCATGGACCTAGCACTCATAGGGCCCGATTCACAGAACTAACTTAAGACAAAATCCTAAACTTACTACCATTTTGGTATTCATAGAAGGCACTTACTCATTTTTGTATTCACAGAAGGCACTTACTCATTTCGGTATTCACAGAAGTTAGGAGTTCTAACTTTAGGACTCCTAAATGCCTTCTGTGAATACCGAAAGTCTTAAAGTTAGGATTTTTCTCAGTTTAGGAGTAGTAAAGTTAGGAGTCCTAACTTTACTACTCCTAAACTGAGAAAAATTCTAACTTTAAGACTTTCGGTATTCACAGAAGGCATTTAGGAGTCCTAAAGTTAGGAGTCCTAACTTGACTACTCCTAAACTGAGAAAAATCCTAACTTTAATACTTTCGGTATTCACAGAAGGCATTTAGGAGTCCTAAAGTTAGGAGTCCTAACTTTACTACTGCTAAACTGAGAAAAATCCTAACTTTAAGACTTTCGGTATTCACAGAAGGCATTTAGGAGTCCTAAAGTTAGGACTCAATATAGAAAGTAAAATGCTCCCCTTCCCATGGGAGTCCCGATGCATCCTCCCATGGCGAGGGGAGCAATTACCAGTTTTCACTGCCTCGTGCTGCCAGGGTTTTCCTGATGGTGATGGGCAGTGAAAACGTACCTCTAATTCAGATTTCATATAAATCAGGTGGGTGGAATTAAAAGGTCTGCCTCCGACGGCCCTTACTCTGCAGGGCTGTCTGAGGGGTTTAATTACAGTAGAGACAGGGTAGTCTCCGCCGCGATAAACCTAAGGCCCACCCGCTTTTAAATTTGGAGGGTGCACCTTTATCTTGGCGGTTTGTATAGTCTGTCCCCTTTGCGATGGAGTATACATACTGCCAAGATATAAATCAAACCCTAAAATTAGGAGGAGTAGTACTCTGTCAAGAGAAGTTGCAAGGTGGAGTACCCTGTGGTGTGCTAACTTGGGGAAGAGTATAAATCTTTCAAGAGAAGTTGCTTGGGAGAGTAATAGAAGAGTAAGGCCACTTCTCTGCAGTAAACGGGTACTCTGGAACAAGGAATACCTGCACTTGTATATTTCCATTTAAAGCACTTGTCAAACCAAAAAACTTTTACTTCTACAAAGTCAGACTCGTGAGGTCAATGAGACCCATCGTATTTAAAGTTCCCTGCTGTGCTGGTGGAGAATTTTTGCTGAGCATGCTCCCACCGAGATGTTGGGAACACTTTTGCCTAAAATGTAATGCGCTCAAGCTGGCATATCATGCTGGCTCGGTCAGCAGTTGTTTTGATTTTCAGGAACAAACCCTCAAAGTGGGGAGTTGTTTCTGGAAATATAAAATGTAAACGACCCTGTTAGTCAGAAAGTCTTCCCAATACTTCCAGAAAATGCCTAGCTATTTCCTGTGTGAGTCTGCCATTCCTTAGTGTCCTGCACAGCAAAATAATCTGAAGCTATGCAAGCAGAAGTGGCAGGTGTTTTTCATGTAGAGGTGCCACTATCGAGTGCAGTAATTTCCCTAAGCATGTGGACTAGGTGTGGCTATTCCAGGGAAGTGTCAAGCTGTTTGGAAAATATGATGCAAATGAGGTGAACAACAACAAAGTAGTGACTTTGATAACTTTGACAAACATTAGCAACGCCTGAGACGTTTCTGCACTGATAAACTAAACTTACGACTGATCCATCCCAAATAGTACAGCGGAGTGGGAAAGCAAGCCAATATACCCTTTTTTTTTTTTTACAATGAAAGACTTTCATAGAAATCCCTTTTTTTTAAAGGAACAAGGAAAAATCGGATTTTTAGAAAAAAATGTATTCCCTATTCTTAACAAGCATTTGCAATGCAATAGGTCTCGCATTTATAAGAGTTTGAGCTATTGGCATTGTAAAATTACAATGCCTTTTATTTATGTTTTGGTTTTAAAACAAATAAAAGGCATTGTCATTTACAATGTCAGTAGCATAAACTCTCATAAAAGCAGTGTGTGGAGTGCAGCAGTGTGCGGCGTGCAGTAGTGTGCGGCGTGCAGCAGTGTGCGGCGTGCAGCAGTGTGTGGCGTGCAGCAGTGTGAGGCGTGCAGCAGTGTGCGGCGTGCAGCAGTGTGTGGCGTGCAACAGTGTGTGGTGTGCAGCAGTGTGTGGCGTGCAGCAGTTTGAGGCATGCAGTGTGAGGCATGCAGCACTGTGTGGCGTGCAGCGGCGTGCAGCAGTGTGCGGCGTGCAGCAGTGTGCGGCGTGCAGCAGTGTGCTGCGTGCAGCATGCAGCAGTGAGTAATGCAGCAGTGTGCAGCAGTGTGTGGCGTGCAGCAGTGTGCGGCGTGCAGCAGTGTGTGCCGTGCAGCAGTGTGTGGCGTGCAGCAGTGTTTCGTGTAGCATTGTGCGGCGTGCAGCAGTGTGTGGCGTGCAGCAGTGTGTGGTGTGCAGCAGTGTGTGGCGTGCAGCAGTGTTTCGTGTAGCAGTGTGCGGTGTGCAGCAGTGTGCTGCGTGCAGCAGTGTGTGGCATGCAGCAGTGTGTGGCGTGCAGCAGTGAGTGGCGTGCAGCGGCATGCAGCAGTGTGTGGCGTGCAGCAGTGTGTGGCGTGTAGCAGTGTGTGGCGTGCAGCAGTGTGCGGCGTGCAGCAGTGTGCGGCGTGCAGCAGTGTGAGGCGTGCAGCAGTGTGAGGCGTGTGAGGCGTGCAGCAGTGTGTGGCGTGCAGCAGTGTGAGGCGTGCAGCAGTGTGAGGCGTGCAGCAGTGTTTCGTGTAGCAGTGTGAGGCGTGCAGCAGTGTGCGGCGTGCAGCAGTGTGATCGGCGTGCAGCAGCGTGTAATGCAGCAGTGTGTAATGCAGCAGTGTGCGCAGCAGTGTGTGGCATGTGGTAGTGTGCGGCGTGCAGCAGTGTGCGGCGTGCAGCAGTGTGTGGCGTGCAGCAGTGTGCGGCGTGCAGCAGTGTGTGGCGTGCAACAGTGTGTGGTGTGCAGCAGTGTGTGGCGTGCAGCAGTGTGAGGCATGCAGTGTGAGGCATGCAGCACTGTGTGGCGTGCAGCGGCGTGCAGCAGTGTGCGTCGTGCAGCAGTGTGCGGCGTACAGCAGTGTGCTGCGTGCAGCATGCAGCAGTGAGTAATGCAGCAGTGTGCAGCAGTGTGTGGCGTGCAGCAGTGTGCGGCGTGCAGCAGTGTGTGCCGTGCAGCAGTGTGTGGCGTGCAGCAGTGTTTCGTGTAGCATTGTGCGGCGTGCAGCAGTGTGTGGCGTGCAGCAGTGTGTGGTGTGCAGCAGTGTGTGGCGTGCAGCAGTGTTTCGTGTAGCAGTGTGTGGTGTGCAGCAGTGTGCTGCGTGCAGCAGTGTGTGGCATGCAGCAGTGTGTGGCGTGCAGCAGTGAGTGGCGTGCAGCAGCATGCAGCAGTGTGTGGCGTGCAGCAGTGTGTGGCGTGCAGCAGTGTGTGGCGTGTAGCAGTGTGTGGCGTGCAGCAGTGTGCGGCGTGCAGCAGTGTGCGGCGTGCAGCAGTGTGCGGCGTGCAGCAGTGTGAGGCGTGCAGCAGTGTGAGGCGTGCAGCAGTGTGTGGCGTGCAGCAGTGTGAGGCGTGCAGCAGTGTGAGGCGTGCAGCAGTGTTTCGTGTAGCAGTGTGAGGCGTGCAGCAGTGTGCGGCGTGCAGCAGTGTGCGGCGTGCAGCAGCGTGTAATGCAGCAGTGTGTAATGCAGCAGTGTGCGCAGCAGTGTGTGGCGTGTGGTAGTGTGCGGTGTGCAGCAGTGTGCAGCGTGCAGCAGTGTGTGGCGTGCAGCAGTGTGTGGCGTGCAGCAGTGTGTGGCGTGGTTGTAAGAGGGGATGCAGGAAGTGAGGCCGAGCGCGCGCTGGCGAAAGCAGTCTGCTGCTTTCAAGTCCGATGCCAGATGCCAGCTTTGCGCTTGAATGCCTCACATGCACTAGCCATAAACCGCATTCCTAAGGTCTTGTGCCCCTTACTAAATCTCTCTGAATGCATGAGGCGGCGCACGCGCAGGAAGTAGCTGGTGGCAAATGGAATGCGCGTGGTTGTGCGCGTAACCGCCACCCGATCCGCCTGGGAAGCCTTTGGGAGCATTTTCTGAAGCCCCTACATAAGTCTCGCTGAGCGATCGCTTACGCGATAGCCAGACGACACCTAAAAAGGCTGATTCTCTGCATACTGAGATGCTACTTATGCATAGGTCTAACACTGAAATGTATGTGAATAACACACGTTAGACAGGTTAGTTAAAAAAAATAACACAACACATACATCTTGGAATGCTTTGAATACGAGAAACAGTTGTAAGACTCTGCAATGCATAGGCGCGTCCCTAAGTATTGCAGATATCAGCGACTGCATCCTAAAGCATTCAGAGATGTAGGACTGCCATCTGCGTTGATCCCTCTGGTCGCTCCTCTCAAGAATTGGATGTCCAAATTTTTAAATTTGCCTATCTATCCTCTCCTTTGGCCATGTCCACATCCATCAAGGAACATTTTTTTTATTTATTTCCTTCCCCACAAGACTCATAAAATCTAAGTTGTGTTGGCCGGGTTACCTGCAGTTTCAAGGGGTCTGTGGCAGAATGCTATAAGGAAGGGGAGGTCCTCGGAGGCGAAAGGAGGAACTTCAAAAGTGGCATATTTAATAGGATGGGCAGTGTTTACTTTAGATAATCTACCAACTCAGTTGTTCTGGCCTTTTAAACAAGCCAGGTCTGTGATTTTACACTGCCTTGTAGTCCTGAACCTGTGGCTGGGTGGTTGGAGGAGCTTTTGTGGAGCTTTTGTTGTGGTGAGGTGGACATCTGCTTGACCCTTGGTCACGGTGGATTGGATAGGGAGGGTACTAAAGAGAGGATGTGGTGCTGCTTTCCTCTCCTCGGCCCTCAGTCAAGCCTCATTCAAGCTTGCAGTAGACTCTGATCTTCACAGTGTTCGATGGTACGTGCAGCAGGATAACACGGTGTAGACACTAACTCACTCAGTTAAGGCAAAATGTCAGAATGAAATAACATTTACATGTGTATTTGTAAAGCGCACGTTCACCTGGAGGTATCTTGGCGCTGAATAACAGATGTTTCTTGTTACCCAAGTCAATGGTACTCATTTTAGCGACCTCAGATGGATGAAAGGCTGAGTGGACCCTCCGGGATTTGAACCTGTGACCACGAGGTCGAACACAGACCCGGAAATAAAGTTATAGCTACTGCTGCCTTGCTGCCTCCACAGCTGGGCATGTGCTTCACAGGGGCTTAGGTTCTATGGACATCCTCAGGCTTTTGTTGAAGCTCTACTCCTTACCTCTCGAGCACCTGCCCAAAGCTGTCACTGCTAACCGCTCTGACAGAAACTGTAGTGAAGGACCACCCATGACATATTGGAGGGTCAGGCAGTAGCAAAAAGCTGATGCAATAAGCCTGAATCCTCCATTGTGCAAAGAAGGGAGCTGAACCACCGGGTCCAAGGAACGAGGGCGGTTCCTTGAATCAGCCACACCACCACATCTTCAGGGATGGACCACTGCCAGACTCCTAAGAGATGCTGAATCTGCAACAGTGGTTTAGAACTGCGAGGTCGCTGGTTCATCATGAATCCTAAAATACACATTTTCATGAGCGCAAAATATTACGAAAATCTTCATTAGTATATGCAATTTTACATGACGCACAGATCACTTATACTCGGTTCATCTTTCAGCACGTAGAGGCACACAGTGAATCCACCTGCAACGCCGAAGCCTTGCAGCAGAAGCAAGAGAGTGATCTCTTGGAAAACCAGGTAAATCCAGAAAGAACAGACATCCAGCTTACTTTGGGGTTGGGCAAGAACCTCTTCCTTTTGCCAGTGACTCTCTATATATGTTTAGTGGTTATTCCATAGTATGTTTATATACTTTAGGGCAGATGACTATTTGAAATAGAAATACCCCCAATATTGCTACCTCAATTGTATTGGCCTTCTTGGTTCATCAAAATGGCGTGCACTGTTTATGTGCCCTAAATATTGCCATTACCGCTTCCACCATATTTTCATAAGTATGTTTGATATCTTTTCAATATTCAGACCAACTGACAAACGTGAAAGCCCTAACCCAGAAGATATGACTCAATAATGAGGCATTTTCCTAAGGGTTTTTTACATTGAGTGTTAGTTGTACCTGTAGATTGAGCAGTTTTTTTGTGTGATACATAGATCATCTGAACCGTAAGGTGTGTGTGTCTCTTAGGCACAAAACTCACTTGAGAGCAATGAAGTGCTAAGCGCGGGTGGGAGGCTGAAGTATAATATAGGATCATTCACGGTGGGACAGGTTCTTATGGAGTTGTTTTCCTAATGTGTAGCGATGTTATTTTCTCTGTAGACAAGGGGGTTTAGACCCTTTCTGAATTGTAGGAGGTGTGGGACAGTTCTGATGTTGATGGGGAAAGTTGTTCCAGGTCCTACGAAAAGACGTGTTTTCTGGTCTTCTCTTATTCGATTTTTTTTGTTTTTTCTACTCTGGCAATGTCCTGGCTTCTGGTATAGTAATGATCACCTCAAGTGATTCTAAACTCATCCCGGTATGCAGGGGTGCTGTTTCCCATAGCGTTGTATATGATGGAGAAGCTCTCCAAGATGATGTAAGATTTGAGAAGGAGAAAGTGCTATTCCCTCAGGACTGGAAGATGAAATGGGCTTCTGGATGTAGGATGTCACTCACAGGGGTTAGCATGGAGCCTGAGAGACCACAGAGCAAGATGTTGTTTCTATCTAGTTTAAAGAATGCTATCCAGTTTCAGAATGAAGGATTTCATTTTGTTAAGGATGGACAGTTACTACCAAGCTGCCTTGGCAATGTGTTCTTTGAATGTGAGAAGTTGGCCTGATATATGCTGTCCACTAGTTCTAGTGGGCACCTTGTATCAGTCCAAACAACACCTTATGGTGATTGGTTAAAGACAACCTTTATTGAAAGCTATCCTAGTGGTAGCTATGGAGAGCAGCCTTCAGGCTAAGTCTTGAAGGAATGTAAAGCAGCTTGTTTTACCAGTCTATAATCTCTTGAATGACCAAATGAAAGGACAACCACACCAGGTATATATTTAAAATATATGTATTTAAGATAAAACACACCCCTCTAGTCTCTTTATGAGACTGGAGTTCGAAGTACTTAGGTTACAAGTTAGTTATCAACAATATTAGCACAAATACACGTTTGGACCCTAGGGACGTACCAAACCATATACCAAAAAAGTGGTATAAGAACCATGACTGAACTAGACACAAGGCTTAGAGCCTGTAGAATCGCTGGGACCCCAAGGAACCACCCAAGGTAGTGATACAGGGGACCCACGGGGTCGTGTGCAGTGTATGCACACAGCTGCGGGTTCCCATTAACTTCTATGGGCAATGTCGCGGTTGGAAATTTAAAGATTAGGGACACTTAGAATCGAGTTAGGACCAAACCCTTTTGGACTTAGGAAGTTCTAGGGCTAGCACCCATGGGAGCACCAGAGTACTCGTGTTACCTCGCCCAGGGAAGCCGGGTGCATAGGTGTTTTTTGGTGTTGGGTCACGTCATCGATTTCAATGGAAGCTGGCGAAGAAGTGCTGCTGCTGTGAAGAGGAGAAGTGTCCGAAGCGATCCATGCCTGGATCTAGGATGGAAGGAACCTGAAAGCAGAGGGGACAGAGTCTGGGTCACTTACCAGTGACCAAGGGCACGATTGACCAATGCCCACAGATGTCGGGGGCTTCAGGTGTCTTGACTCTTCAGCCACGAGGTCCAGGAGGCGTCGATGATGACCAGGAGCTGGATTCGAGCTGTCCCACGAAGTCTGTCGAGTGCTGTGGTGTCGGCGACCAGATTGGACCCAACAAACCTTGGTAGCGGCAAGTCACTGGAAATCAGAGAAAGGACTGCGGTGCAGGCCAGCAAGGTCTGAGGGACTCACCCAGCGAGGGTAAGTCAGGGCTTGTCTGGAGCAACCAGGAAAGTCCAAGCAGAAGAGGAGTTGCCTTCGTGGGGACCCACTAGCCAACGGGCTAGTGATCGCGAAGGAGTCTCGAGCGGTCACACTGGAAACTGGCCCACGGGTCACTCGTGGAGTAGAGGCCAGCAATCTTCGGTGCATGAGGTGCTCAAGGCTGGGGCTACTCGGAGCCCAAAGCACAACTTCAAGGAAGACCAGGAAGATGCTGTTGCTGCAAAAAATCACGGTGTCCAGGGGTCACGGTTCCACGTCACCCACGATAGCCACGGGCCTCAGCTTTGCTGTGGACTCAGGGTAGTCTCGAGGAAGTCTGGAAATCCACCTCTGGTGATGCAAAGACTTCGGCGTCCGGCGGGAGCTTCAGCGATGCAGACTGGTCAGTTGCTTCTTTGGTGCCTGCCAAGCAGGGGAGTTACTCCTTGACCCCAAGGGAGATTTCTTCAGTCTTCTAGTCAAAATAGAAAGTCGAAGGTCCAGGATATATGTTGCAGAGGTTCGTCCAGGGTAATCCAAAGTCACAAGGACTGGGTTCCCATACTTATACTACGTTTGGGGGTTGGACATACTCTAGGGACCCACCTATGGGAGGGTTTGGAAAGAGGGGTGGTTACACCCATTTCCTTTGCCCAGTTTCGCGCCAGAGCAGGGGCAGGTAGCCCTTGCAACCGGTTTGAACTGGACTATGCACAGGGACACCAAGTGTGCCCCCACTGCAGGACTTCAAAGCACCAGAGAGTGCTCCCACCCAGCCACAATACACATCTGCCTGTCTGGGGACGTGGTTACACCTCCCTTGGAAAGGAAACCTATTGTCCAGGCCTCCCCTGCCGGAGTTTTGGTCAGCAGCAGGAGGCCAGACCCGTGTCTGTGGCAGAGGCATCCATTTTGTGATGCCAGGGCTGTAGAAAGTTCTACCAGGTTAGACCAGTGTGAACATGTCTCTCCCTCTAGAAGGGTGGAATGCTACCCCCATCGCAAGAACTGACAGGGAGGTAGTATTCCAAAGCGTTTGAAACCCAAACACGACATGTTTCCATGCAGCCAGTCCAAAGTTAGCATTTACCGTTTGGTTATAATGCACTTAAGAGGATACGGTCAGGCTGCACTACAAACCGCATCAGAGAAGGGTCTCCGAATGCTGCAGAGGGGCTCTGCTCATGAAGGGGCACCCTCTCACATAAAAACCAAGCACTCTGCCTTCAGGATTGGTAAGGCCTGCCATAGGAGTGACTTAATAGGTTTCATATGTGTGTGCAATGGTAGTGATATAGGTAGCCTATACCACTGTAAGGGGTGCAAGCACCACCTTACCCAGGCTGCAGTAGCAAACCTGTGGTGTCATTTTGGAGTGCTTCCCAGGGGTGGCATAATACATGCTTCAGTCCCTGGTAGCCCTCTGAGGTACCTATGCCCTAGGTACATACTATACCATATACTAGGGGCTTATAAGGCACTCCAGAATCCAATTAGAAATGTAGCTATAGTACATGGAAACCATTTTAGAGAGGAAGCAGCTAGGCTGGGGTCCTGATTAGCAGGGCCACCGCCAGACTAAGGTCGAAAAACAGTGAAACACCAGCAAAAACTAGGGGTACCCATGTGAAGCAGATCCTACTCTGCTACATAAATGATTTTACATTGGGTGTCGACTGGTTCTTTTCAGAGGGCCAGGTTTGGATTAGTTTGGTGCTGTTGGCAAATAGGAGTATTTTTGTTATTGATTACTGACATTCAGTCATGAATGAGAATCAAGCGTCATCAGTGTATTGGTGGATCTTGATACTGCTTTTGGAGAGTAAAGGTACAAGTGGTTCCATATATAGGTTGACAAGGTACAGAAAAGAGCCAGAATCTCAGGTAGTCCACAGGTAGCAGGCATTTGTGGGAATCTGGAAGCTTTTATATAGCTTTTATATCTGTTAAATGAGGATGTATGACGTTACAACGCACACTTTTACAACGCATGCACTTACAATGCATTTTTTACAACGCATAATCCATTACAACGCATGACATTACAACGCATGACACTACAACGCATTTTTAAAAAATACCTTTACAACGCACTACCATTACAACGCATACTACCTTTACAACGCATACCATTACAACGCATAATATTAAATTACATTTAAGGTAAGTATTAGATAGTATAGGGGTAAAAATTACTATTCTAACTCCAGGGGGTGCAACAGTAGGGTAAGTGTTGGATAGTATAGGGGTAAAAATTACTATTCTAACTCCAGGGGGTGCAACAGTAGGGTAAGTGTTGGATAGTATAGGGGTAAAAATTACTATTCTAACTCCAGGGGGTGCAACAGTAGGGTAAGTGTTGGATAGTATAGGGGTAAAAATTACTATTCTAACTCCAGGGGGTGCATCAGTAGGGTAAGTGTTGGATAGTATAGGGGTAAAAATTACTATTCTAACTCCAGGGGGTGCATCAGTAGGGTAAGTGTTGGATAGTATAGGGGTAAAAATTACTATTCTAACTCAAGGGGGTGCATCAGTAGGGTAAGTGTTGGATAGTATAGGAGTAAAAATTACTATTCTAACTCCAGGGGGTGCATCAGTAGGGTAAGTGTTGGATAGTATAGGGGTAAAAATTACTATTCTAACTCCAGGGGGTGCATCAGTAGGGTAAGTGTTGGATAGTATAGGGGTAAAAATTACTATTCTAACTCCAGGGGGGGCATCAGTAGGGTAAGTGTTGGATAGTATAGGGGTAAAAATTACTATTCTAACTCCAGGGGGTGCATCAGTAGGGTAAGTGTTGGATAGTATAGTGTAATATTATGCGTTGTAATGGTATGCGTTGTAATGGTAGTATGCGTTGTAATGGAATGCGTTGTAAAGGTAGTTTTTAAAAATGCGTTGTAGTGTCATGCGTTGTAATGTCATGCGTTGTAATGGATTATGCGTTGTAAAAAATGCGTTGTAATGGTAGTGCGTTGTAAAAGTTGCGTTGTAAAGGTTGTTCCCCGTTAAATGATGGTGGTTGGAGAGGTAGGAGGAGGAACATTGCAGGACCATGTCCTAGAATTGTGTGCCTGTTTCCAGAGTGTGGCTCAAGACTTGGTGGTCGACCGTGTCAAAGGCTGCAGAGATATCTAGTAGGATCAGGAGGGTTTGACAGACTACTTGATGGGTAGTAGTCTATGTGAAGTTGCCATGTTTGAAGCCACATTGCTAATTCCGTGTCACTGACTTGCATAAGCTACAGGAACATTACGACAGTAGCCCTTTATCCTCTTGGCTCTCTAGAAAATAGAGGAATGATTAAAAAATGGGAAATAATAAAAAGAGATTGGTTCACAGCCTGCTGTTGTATTGTCCCTGGTGCACTGTGAGACAGAGTTGAGCAGCTGTGGATACAAGTAACAAGTTCAGTTACTTATGTCATTTTGCCTTTTACTAATATGAAGGCCCTCACTCATAAGGAATATCTTGTGCATGTCAATTTGCTGTTGTGCAATTTATTTTGCTAAAGCACTTACTCAGCCGGAACACATGTCATTTGCAACACCTCTTTGCGGATGTGCTTTGTCTTTTCCATGCTTCGTACAAAACCTCTATGTTGATGCACAATATCTCAACTGCCCTGATAGGATCAGATTGTGGGGTGCATTCACTTAAGCTGCTTACCACGGATCTAAGCTGTTTATTGTGTGTTATAGTCATGCGAGTTCAGAGTCAGACCTCGTTGCAAGTGTTGGATGCTGCTCCCATATGTTGGCATTCCTCAGATCACAAGTAAGTGAATACAAGAATTCTGCCCCAATAAAGACCTCCGTTGAGGAGCAATGTAGCTTTGATGGATGGGGTTAATATAGTTGTGTGATTGTAAGAATTTCTTTATTTGCAGGAGTCTTACGGGAAAACCAGACCTGTGCCCGTTTGCTCATGTCTTTAGCAGCTTCAGTGCTACTGTTGGTTTGTCTTCTTTCCTATCACTACCAGGCTATGGTCTATGAAGCAGACCCTACTTCCAGAAGTATATATATTATGACCATGGTGGGCTGACCTCATGTTGATCTCTGGATAGCTCTGAGGGCACGAGGACAGAGGCAGAGAATACATGGGGTTTGTGGGCATGATCGTAGAGCTGGCATTCCTGAAACAGCATGTATGAACATTTTCTAAAGGTTCCATTATCTGTCATCTGGCTTGTAACCCTTCCAATCTACCTAGTAAAAACCACCTTGCAATATACTCTTTTTGGTGAAACTCAAGATGTAGCTTCCGGGTCTCAGTCAGGTGCAAATACTTTACAGAAAACCACACATTGTCTCAATTCTGTAGCCCTGTGAGCAAAAGCTCCATACTTTTTCTTTGCATGCTTAATGTTAGTTTTTCCTGTGAGTACATTGCTATATAGATGTTTTAGATGTTAAGCAAGTGCAGGGTAGTGTAGTACGGCAAATGACTAAGTTGGAATTCTGAACATACAGCTGGTAAGTAGAAAAGCATAGGACCTGCCAGCTACATTGGATTAAAACACCCTGCGTCTTGTGTAGGTCCCTGTTAAACAATGTATGCATGCTAGATGTATATTGTTCCACTTGATGTGGATTACTTGCCACATAGTGGGTGCTCCAGACAAGAGTGATGTAGTCTGTGGTTGCGGGAAGTGTATGTTTATAGGTGTGACACATTCCTCCAACTGGCCCATCTCACTGGCTAATGTCCCTGTGACTGAGCCAGCAGCTGTTGTCTTTCTGAAGACATGGTTTTTAGCCTTCTGGATAGATTCCAGATGTTTCTCCAAAGACACCATTAAACAACAATCAGTCATTCTTCCTGGGTGAATAAAAACATTTCATTACCATAAACTGCCAGTGTCTTGAGTGATTCATGGAACAGAATGGCACCATTGATCTTCACATCATGCCCTGGAAGACAACGGTGTGACTGAAAAGAAACGGGAATGGAAAATAGAAGGCAGAGATAGTTCACTTGATACTTCAAGAACTGTGCAGTGAGGATGAGTGAGTAGGGAAACAAAGAACAAGTTATTGGGGTTTTCTGTGTTCTTCCTTAGCCACGACCATGCTCTTTCCCACCCACCTGCCCCGTTAGATATCCCTGCCAGCCCCAGAAGATTGTACCTGGCCAATCTATGAACCTGTTTCCTGGTAATAGGTTGTGACTTCAGATTCACTAGATCAGCTCCTTTTGCTGATACACAAATGTTAACTCAGGTGGAATAATTTATGCATTAACCCTCTGCAATGTTTTTGTTAAAGTTGTCACACAGGTAAAACCTCATGGCTCTTGAAGTGCATCTGTGCAAACGTGAAATCACGTTTCTATGTCTCCTGCACCACCTCCTCCTTATTATGTTTCCCCAAGTCCCTAAAGAGAGCCCAGAAGTGGTAAAACACAAAGGAGGAAAGCTTGCTAGATGTCCTAACTTTTTTCACGCTAAAAGAAGATGCTGAGGAGTGCGGCACAGGATGCACCTGGGGAAGGACAGGTCCAGTCAATGGTCTGGGAGGCAGGGTACCAGCGAATCCAGCTAAAGAGAGCATGGTGACTCCAGAAAGCAAAAGTACTACTGATTTAAGAACAAGATGAGAAGCTGTCACACCAACAGTCCATTTCCTCCCTCAAATGTAGTTTTGCTCTGCACTCAATCAGTCCAAGACAACACATTGGAGCAGTCAGGTTCACAACTAAGCGGTCATCTTGGATTGCTTAAGGAAGACTGTACAGTAGAGAGCGAGAGAAACAGAAAGGACATCCCGATTATAGCATCATCTGTCCTTTAGTAGTGAAGAAGACAGTGACAACCTCAGTGATTTTGCCCATGTCTAAATGAGCGAATACCCAGGTCCTGGAATAGGAGGCTTTGTCACTGCCCATGTTCCCTGGTTCCCTGCTGACCTAGTAAACATCACATAACAGTTCCCCAGTATACAAGATAATCCTCAAAAGTTGTGTGTAGAATTGCAAACTATTCTTGAATACTATACATTAATTGGGCTGATGTAGATTAACTGTTAATAATGTTGAATGAAGTAAATAATCCATTATTAGACAAGGCCAATTTGCCACAACAAGCACTTACTTATTTTAGCTGCTTTTCTTGCTGCTGAAGATGCATTGTTGGATGCTGTTACTGAACTATGACCGGTAAAAACAAATTGAACTAGGATTAACAATTGCAACTAAAACAAAGGTGAAAATCAAGCCGATAATCTTGATTGTCTGAAACATGTATTTGGTTGTTATTTTGGTATTGTTAATGCTACTGAAAATACAGAAGAAACTATTGCTGCTGCATTTGTTCAGGTGGTATTGTTTAAAATACAGGAACAGCTGCACATCATCTACATCAGATGGCAGACTAAAGGTCTTTCTGGGTTGGTTTCAGTTACAAATCATTGTGCAGTGGCGGCTGCTATGGAACAGAAGTGGTAGGGTGGGGGGAGAAAAGAAGAAAAGATCTCTTACCTACCGGCTGCCGCCTCTCCTCCATCCTCTTCTGTTCCTGTCGACTTCCAGCAGCACACAGGATCCCAGACTCACCTAAGCCAATCACAACTCTGCTTTCATGCTGATAATAGTATTACCAGCATGACAGCAGCATCATGTTTGGTCAGAGTGGCCTTGTTTGCAGCTCAGACAGTGCCCGGGACTGTTCTCTACCCAGATGTGCAATATAGCCGGGTGGAAAAATGCTAAGTGTGCATGTCGGTTTAGCCGTCCTAAGATGGCCGGCAAACCATCATGCGCACTTATGGTGCCCACCACTCCTCCTCCCTGCTCCGTGACAACAGCCCAGTCCCGCCCATGCCTCAGTACTGAAAAATAAAATGATAACTACATTGTGGTATTATCTTTCCCTTTTGCACTGCTCAGAGAGCAGTGGGGGAACGCTCCTCCACCTTAACGGAGGAGCCACCGCTGTCATTGTGTTGAATTGCAAGAAAGAAAGAATCTACTGTATCTAAGCTAAAGTCTCTCTAAAATCAATCCTTTCAGCAAACGTTAGAGGGCAAGACCGTGTGTGAGTGAGGAGGCAGTTTTTTTTAAAGATCATGCTAAACAACTAGAATGTGCCTCTGGTATTTAAACGAGTGTTTAATTAAAATAGAAACACAAGGAGATGATGGACGGAGTGCTGAAACACTCACCCCTAGTCACAGATCTGGGTTGAATCCATCATCGTTCTTTAGTTCACATCGCCACCCGAGTTCAGACACAGCTATATGCAAATCAGTCTTGACCCTGTGCCTCATGGGAACAGTTGGCTCGAACTGCCAAGCCATGTCTTCCCAGGACCAGAAACAAGCATCCTGGGACCGGTTTCGGGGTAACACCTCTCTTCAGCCAGGCTAGCTGAATCCAGTACTTCCCTGTACCAGAAACAAGCATCCTGGGACCGGTTTCAGGGTAACACCCCTCATCAGCCAGGCCAGTGGCAAAGTGAGCAAAGGACCCACGTCTGGGCATACCCTGCCAACTTAGGGCAAACAAAGCAAACACAAGGAGATGATGGACGGAATGCTGAAACTTTTCAAACACTCACCCCCAGTCACAGATCTGTTTGAATTATTACCCCATGATAAAAATCTTAAAAATGGAGGACAATAGAATAAAGTTGATAGTCCTCCTATTCTTCATGCTCAGGTGATAGCTACTAAGAAAAGAACCTTATATGAAAGAAATTCTAAGTTAACTTCCACTAGAGGATTGAAAGGAGGAGATTGTAAAGACTGAACTACCGTAGAAAGATCCCAAGAAGGAGAAGATTTTACCATAGGTCTTGATATAAAAAAGCTCTTAAAGATTCTGTCAATTAGAGTATAATTTTCTCTTGGAGGCTCAGAAAACTTACTAAAGGCTTTAATAGAGCACCCGTGAGTTTTAAGTGTACCGAGAGAATGATGAGGTTGAAATCCCTCCACCAACAATTGTATGACCGCAGAGAATGGACAGGAAGAAGCCAATAGATCATGCTGGGAACACCGTTTGTGAAATGACTCCCAATGTCTAGAGTACGTTTTTAAGGTTGAAGGTCTTCTTGCATTCCAAATGGTTTTGACCAAGATAGGAGGGAGACCCTTTCTTATTAGGTTCATCCTTTTAACCTCCAAGACATATGTAGAGGTAGAGAGCAAGGAGTTCTGAAGGGAGATGGGGCTCAAGGAAGAATCCACGGTGCGATAGTCTCTTCATAATTGGGAACCAAGAGCAGCTTGGCTAATAGAGAACTATTAATATCATTTCTGACCTCTTCTGCTGAATCTTTGCCAATGTTCTTGTCATTAGTGGAAAAGGTGGGAGAGCATAGGGCAGTTTGGGCACCAGTCCACAAGCAGAGTGTCTGTTACCCATTATCTTCCTTTCCTGGAACCTCAAGTAGAACCTCCGAAC
Source organism: Triturus cristatus (assembly GCF_964204655.1). NCBI lineage: Eukaryota > Metazoa > Chordata > Amphibia > Caudata > Salamandridae > Triturus > Triturus cristatus. The sequence continues at coordinate 1,681,449,782 of NC_140589.1, forward strand.
CATTGTGCTGCTCCTTGATGTGAATAGTTCTAGAAACGGAGAGCCGAATATCCTGCAGATCGGATTAAAGACCTCACAAGACAATGACAGGTTCGTTGACGAAGGGAAGACTTTGATCAGAAGGTGCGCTTGAGAATTGTCTAGCAAATTGATATGAATTGCTGCCAGACTTCGAAGATTAGCCTTTGCCCACAGAACAATTGATGTCACCAGCTGATTCAAGGACCTGAATCTGGTGGTTTGTTGGTGATTTATGTATGCAATGGAGAAAGTGATGTCCAAACACACTAAGACATCCTTCTGTAGAATGAGATCCTTGAACTTTAGGAGAACCCTGTAGATCGCCATGAGTTCTCTACAGTTCAACAACTTTTTCTGCTCCAACTATGAACATCTCTGCTGATATGAGTGTCTGAGGAAGGTGGCTCCCCAGCTGATCTTGTTGGCCTCTAATGTTATTACCAGAGGTTGCTGAGAGTGTAACCGCATACCTTTGGAAATATGATTTATGTTCTACCACCATTATAGCTCATGCTTGACTTAATTGGACAGAGAAACCGACTGGTCCAACAAATGACTCTTTGAATAATAGAACGCATGCACATCAAAAGGCATTTTAAGGACAGTGGACCTCTGAGCTGCATTAGTGTTCCAATCTTTTAAGTATAAAATTCACCTGGCTGAGATATATGCTCTATTGGCTAGAGCCGAGGATTTAACCACATCAAGGGAGATAGCTGACAAAAATTCTATCTGGCACTCCATTGATTCGAGCAAATGAAGACAGTCTTTCTCCTCTTGGAAGGCCTGAAACAGTGGGTTAAAGTCTGTAAGTAAAGTTGTTGTTGTATATATTCTATAAACGTCAGCTCTCAACGTTATCTGAGATCCTGTGAAGACCTTCTTTAATATGGAATCCACATTCTTGTCTGCTGGTTCCTTTAGAATACTCTCCTCCGCCATGCATAAATGACCTATTAAACTGGCCACCAACAAATCAACTTGGATTTTATCAGTTAGAAAAGTCTCAGTTTCTTCCAGAGCAAAGAGTTTTGTCATAACCCTAGGTAGGGAAATTTGCTCAGAATCTCTCCATTAATTTTTAATTACATCCAGAATAAATTGATGAATTGGTAGTTCCAATATAAAAGGTTGGCAAAACTGAGGCAATACTGTATCATGAAAAGAGGGTGGCATCTCTACTGAAGGAAAGCCCGTTTTAACCCTAACATGGATAAGGAGCTATTACATGACTTCTTTAGAGATATCCTTCCCCTTGAAGTCCTCGCTGTCTGAGGAGACATCAGAAGCAGAAAGAAGCTCTCCCACAGCTTCTTAGTAGGCTCCTTGTTAATCTCCTTCCTGAACTCATCAATAAAGGCTTTCAAGGTTTCCAGGACTATGAGACCAATCCTCTCCATCTCATCTTCCTCTCTAGCCCTCTTGCGTCTTTTGATGTAAAGCCCATAAGTTCTGACTCCATTTTGATTAGGCTCTGGCACCATCGTAGATAACAGGAGTCGCCATATTCCCACTTTTATACAGAATAATTTTCATGTCTGCCACTGTCACAAATGTCGCCCAACCTCATCTTTCTAAGAAACGAGAAAGTGTCATTTGCCTAATAACATATGCAACATAACTCTGGGACAAGTGCCTAGTTATCACCATGTAACGGTTAAATAAGAACAAATACAGACATGTAGGTAAAATAGTGTAGTCTGAATTGACATCCTTTCACCTCATAAGTTCATGAGGAAACGCCTGAGACATAGACCTTGATACTCATAATACATGTTGGACATTCCTAAACTTATGTCAGAAATTACAATCTCTGATAAGATTTAGTATAAAAGGGCTGCCACTTGACCACTTGTCAGGAGAGGCCATTCACCCAGATTAGTGCATGATATTCTGACAAAGATGGTCTCACCTACTGCCAGCTCCCTTCGAAGATGCTACATCTTGCCTGATGCTGATAAAGCTGAGTTCCGGAGGAAGGCAGCTACCTCAGTTCAAATTTACCCTTCACAGGGAAAACTGTCTTTATGCCTCCTCTGATAACAACAGCTTTTGCTGTCATCAACGCTTATAATGCAGTTCTTCTCCCTAAGAAACTCTAGACTGACAGTTGATCTACTCTCGATGCTCTTCAAGAGTAGCACATAGAAGTAGCTTTAGGGTGTTAGGTTTTAGATTACATTTTAACCAGGCTAGAAATGGTAATTTTATTCTCATTGTTCACAACGTGTCTTCTTTCTGTTTTCATGATATCCTGTCTAGTTATTTTAGATGTGCTGACAACCAGATTCACCTTGTTGTAATAAATGTTTTTAGTTAAAAGTGTCTATTCTTCTCAGTAAAAAGTGTGTGTGATAATGTGAATAACAAAGTAGAGTTGTTTCTGTTATCACGGAGCCCCTGATCCAGGGATTGTTAGGAAACCAAGATCTGGAAATCCCTTTACCAGGAATACCAGAGGTGGTTTGCAGGTCAATTGTCAAATACGTACAGAAATGTCAGTTTGGGTGCTTTGAGTAATGAGGTGGCTACATGCCTGTTAAACCAGATTGGTCGCACACTGCTACACCTACCAGGCGTGTTCCCCCAATGAAAATGGTCCCTGAAGGTCAGCGTTGGCGGATACACCTATGCTCGAGTGTGAATGCAAGTATGCGTGGCGTGTGCCATCCCTGGACACGTGTTTCGAGGTAGTTGCCTCTCGTCAGCAGGGAGTAGGAAAATGTGTGGGGTTGCTGTGTAAGCTGCTAAAATCGTTATCAAGTCTAGTACCTCTCGTAGCGCGCAGGTGCGTAACCATGAGTCCGTCGACTCCACCGGCTCAAGGGAGCCTGAATATAAAGTTAAACCAGATTGGTCGCACACTGCTACACCTACCAGGCGTGTTCCCCCAATGAAAGTGGTCCCTGAAGGTCAGCATCGGCGGATACACCTATGCTCGAGTGTGAATGCAAGTATGCGTGGCGTGTGCCATCCCTGGACACGTGTTTCGAGGTAGTTGCCTCTCGTCAGCAGGGAGTAGGAAAATGTGTGGGGTTGCTGTGTAAGCTGCTAAAATCGTTATCAGGTCTAGTACCTCTCGTAGCGCGCAGGTGCGTAACCATGAGTCCGTCGACTCCACCGGCTCAAGGGAGCCTGAATATAAAGTTAAACCAGATTGGTCGCACACTGCTACACCTACCAGGCGTGTTCCCCCAATGAAAATGGTCCCTGAAGGTCAGCGTCGGCGGATACACCTATGCTCGAGTGTGAATGCAAGTATGCGTGGCGTGTGCCATCCCTGGACACGTGTTTCGAGGTAGTTGCCTCTCGTCAGCAGGGAGTAGGAAAATGTGTGGGGTTGCTGTGTAAGCTGCTAAAATCGTTATCAGGTCTAGTACCTCTCGTAGCGCGCAGGTGCGTAACCATGAGTCCGTCGACTCCACCGGCTCAAGGGAGCCTGAATATAAAGTTAAACCAGATTGGTCGCACACTGCTACACCTACCAGGCGTGTTCCCCCAATGAAAATGGTCCCTGAAGGTCAGCGTCGGCGGATACACCTATGCTCGAGTGTGAATGCAAGTATGCGTGGCGTGTGCCATCCCTGGACACGTGTTTCGAGGTAGTTGCCTCTCGTCAGCAGGGAGTAGGAAAATGTGTGGGGTTGCTGTGTAAGCTGCTAAAATCGTTATCAGGTCTAGTACCTCTCGTAGCGCGCAGGTGCGTAACCATGAGTCCGTCGACTCCACCGGCTCAAGGGAGCCTGAATATAAAGTTAAACCAGATTGGTCGCACACTGCTACACCTACCAGGCGTGTTCCCCCAATGAAAATGGTCCCTGAAGGTCAGCGTCGGCGGATACACCTATGCTCGAGTGTGAATGCAAGTATGCGTGGCGTGTGCCATCCCTGGACACGTGTTTCGAGGTAGTTGCCTCTCGTCAGCAGGGAGTAGGAAAATGTGTGGGGTTGCTGTGTAAGCTGCTAAAATCGTTATCAGGTCTAGTACCTCTCGTAGCGCGCAGGTGCGTAACCATGAGTCCGTCGACTCCACCGGCTCAAGGGAGCCTGAATATAAAGTTAAACCAGATTGGTCGCACACTGCTACACCTACCAGGCGTGTTCCCCCAATGAAAATGGTCCCTGAAGGTCAGCGTCGGCGGATACACCTATGCTCGAGTGTGAATGCAAGTATGCGTGGCGTGTGCCATCCCTGGACACGTGTTTCGAGGTAGTTGCCTCTCGTCAGCAGGGAGTAGGAAAATGTGTGGGGTTGCTGTGTAAGCTGCTAAAATCGTTATCAGGTCTAGTACCTCTCGTAGCGCGCAGGTGCGTAACCATGAGTCCGTCGACTCCACCGGCTCAAGGGAGCCTGAATATAAAGTTAAACCAGATTGGTCGCACACTGCTACACCTACCAGGCGTGTTCCCCCAATGAAAATGGTCCCTGAAGGTCGGCGTCGGCGGATACACCTATGCTCGAGTGTGAATGCAAGTATGCGTGGCGTGTGCCATCCCTGGACACGTGTTTCGAGGTAGTTGCCTCTCGTCAGCAGGGAGTAGGAAAATGTGTGGGGTTGCTGTGTAAGCTGCTAAAATCGTTATCAGGTCTAGTACCTCTCGTAGCGCGCAGGTGCGTAACCATGAGTCCGTCGACTCCACCGGCTCAAGGGAGCCTGAATATAAAGTTAAACCAGATTGGTCGCACACTGCTACACCTACCAGGCGTGTTCCCCCAATGAAAATGGTCCCTGAAGGTCAGCGTCGGCGGATACACCTATGCTCGAGTGTGAATGCAAGTATGCGTGGCGTGTGCCATCCCTGGACACGTGTTTCGAGGTAGTTGCCTCTCGTCAGCAGGGAGTAGGAAAATGTGTGGGGTTGCTGTGTAAGCTGCTAAAATCGTTATCAGGTCTAGTACCTCTCGTAGCGCGCAGGTGCGTAACCATGAGTCCGTCGACTCCACCGGCTCAAGGGAGCCTGAATATAAAGTTAAACCAGATTGGTCGCACACTGCTACACCTACCAGGCGTGTTCCCCCAATGAAAATGGTCCCTGAAGGTCAGCGTCGGCGGATACACCTATGCTCGAGTGTGAATGCAAGTATGCGTGGCGTGTGCCATCCCTGGACACGTGTTTCGAGGTAGTTGCCTCTCGTCAGCAGGGAGTAGGAAAATGTGTGGGGTTGCTGTGTAAGCTGCTAAAATCGTTATCAGGTCTAGTACCTCTCGTAGCGCGCAGGTGCGTAACCATGAGTCCGTCGACTCCACCGGCTCAAGGGAGCCTGAATATAAAGTTAAACCAGATTGGTCGCACACTGCTACACCTACCAGGCGTGTTCCCCCAATGAAAATGGTCCCTGAAGGTCAGCGTCGGCGGATACACCTATGCTCGAGTGTGAATGCAAGTATGCGTGGCGTGTGCCATCCCTGGACACGTGTTTCGAGGTAGTTGCCTCTCGTCAGCAGGGAGTAGGAAACTTTGTGGGGTTGCTGTGTAAGCTACTAAAATCGTTATCAGGTCTAGTACCTCTCGTAGCGCGCAGGTGCGTAACCATGAGTCCGTCGACTCCACCGGCTCAAGGGAGCCTGAATATAAAGTTAAACCAGATTGGTCGCACACTGCTACACCTACCAGGCGTGTTCCCTCAATGAAAATGGTCCCTGAAGGTCAGCGTCGGCGGATACACCTATGCTCGAGTGTGAATGCAAGTATGCGTGGCGTGTGCCATCCCTGGACACGTGTTTCGAGGTAGTTGCCTCTCGTCAGCAGGGAGTAGGAAAATGTGTGGGGTTGCTGTGTAAGCTGCTAAAATCGTTATCAGGTCTAGTACCTCTCGTAGCGCGCAGGTGCGTAACCATGAGTCCGTCGACTCCACCGGCTCAAGGGAGCCTGAATATAAAGTTAAACCAGATTGGTCGCACACTGCTACACCTACCAGGCGTGTTCCCCCAATGAAAATGGTCCCTGAAGGTCAGCGTCGGCGGATACACCTATGCTTTATATTCAGGCTCCCTTGAGCCGGTGGAGTCGACGGACTCATGGTTACGCACCTGCGCGCTAAGAGAGGTACTAGACCTGATTATGTTTTTAGCAGCTTACACAGCAACCCCACTCTCATTTTCCTACTCCCTGCTGACGAGAGGCAACTACCTCGATACACGTGTCCAGGGATGGCACACGCCACGCATACTTGCACGCACTCTTGAGCATAGGTGTATCCGCCGACGCTGACCTTCAGGGACCATTTTCATTGGGGGAACACGACTGGTAGGTGTAGCAGTGTGCGACCAATCTGATGTAACTTTATATTCAGGCTCCCTTGAGCCGGTGGAGTCGACGGACTCATGGTTACGCACCTGCGCGCTAAGAGAGGTACTAGACCTGATTATGTTTTTAGCAGCTTACACAGCAACCCCACTCTCATTTTCCTACTCCCTGCTGACGAGAGGCAACTACCTCGAAACACGTGTCCAGGGATGGCACACGCCACGCATACTTGCACGCACTCTTGAGCATAGGTGTATCCGCCGACGCTGACCTTCAGGGACCATTTTCATTGGGGGAACACGACTGGTAGGTGTAGCAGTGTGCGACCAATCTGATGTGGCTACATGCCTGTTCCTCAACTTAATAACCTAACACCTGCTGAGGTGATTGGGGTTTTAAACTTTACAGCTGCCTGATACAGGAGACAGATACAGTTTGTACAATTTACTTAGAGCTCCAGACCTGCTCTTGCAGTGGGATCAGCAGCTCCTACATAAGTACAAATCACTAGTCCACAGACTATTAACGCTATCATGGGAAAAGGACAGATGAAGTTTGATGAAATGGCTGTTTGGATAGCTGTCAAAATCAACCAGTTAGTAGCAGTGTATCCGTACAGTATAGCTCAAGACAAAGAATACTGACTATGTGGCTTCCTCTTGGGATGGTGCCACCTGTAGATGAATGCAACCCCTGGGGAAGCATCTTTTACACCAGCATATATGGCACGCCTTCATTGGCAGTTCTCCTTGACGTACTTAAATAGGTACATAATGAGCACAGAACTGCACCAGCTCTGGACTTAGAAATGAAGTTAACGGGGAACTTTCCCACAGATTCCTCTGTCATCCTAAGCACCATTAAGGGAGAAGTTCAGTTCTGGCTAATGTCAGAGACAGGAAGCTGTTCCGAATTCAGTTCAAGAACGTGAACAGGAACTACAGAAAATATTATAACTCAGTGGGTAGGGACACCTTGTGTAAAAGACCCATTAAGCCACATTTAAAATCTAAAAGTGACATTGAGGGTTCAGTTAAAGAGAAACCTGCAACGGAAGGGAAGAAGAAACAGAGGGAGAAAGAGAAAAAACACTAAGTGGATCACCCACTTCTCTGGAATCCTGTAGGGGTGGTTACAATTTAAGGGACTGCAAAAAAATACAAAATAAAAACCTCAACAGTATCTGTATTCTGATAGCCGATCTTCCTATTCTTTTGGGTCTCTGAAGGTAAACAGACACATAGGGGGAGTCAATCCGAGTACCAAAGAAAAGAGGAGTACAGTAGAAAAGGTGATACAGGGCACAAGAATGACGTCAGCGTGAAGAAAGAGGAGAGAGGATTGGACTTTCAAACTCTTATTAAAGGAGCAGGACTTTCTAAAAAAACATGCAGATATAGCTACGAGTCCTCCCGCGAAACAGGATGTGGGCGAAGGTGCATCTAGACAGCGCAGCAGAAGTCACGATAGTGCATTAGATGCTTCAGAGGTTTCTGGATGTGAATCCAACTGATGATTTTATACAAATTGAGACCCTGGATAAAGATTAAAATCCTTCTGATAGGTTTTATCATTTAAACTTACAGATTGAAGGGGATATACGACGTTCCATTAAAGCAGTCTTCTTGTTGCAGTTGTCCAATGATTATGTCATAATTAGGCTTTCCTGTTTTCAGTTTCTATTTTTGGTAAATTCTGGTGGGGTCTTTTCAGTGTTTTCAAGTGATTTCAATACCTTAAAAAAACTGTGGTTATCAGTTGTTACACATTTGAATGCCATTAAAACAACAGAAACAGTGTTTTTCCGTTTTTTATAGAACGTTTTGCTTTAATTATTGCTTGCTTTCCGTACTGATAGTGCATGGTATATAGACAGTGTATATGAGATCCAAATACATTTTTACAAATCAAACTTGTTGTAGTACAACATACAATACCTCTTCAGTGAGTCTTTGGTCATGTTAGCTCACTTTTTCCTTCCCATGTAAACTTTTTTCTGTGAAAAGGCCCTCTCATCATTGTCACTTGAGATGGACAACGCCAAAACAGCCAGTACACAATTTGCTAACTATGGCCACTGACATAGCTTTCCATGCCAATATTGGTGCACTTGAAATGTGCGGTTCTCTGGGCAGGTTCTGCAACATTTGTGTTGAACTGGGTGCTTATGCCCTCAGAGTTATTAAAGTAGTCAACAATGAAGCAGCACTTTTGAAACTACAGAGAAAATTCACCTTTACAGAAGGGGTCTAGAACTGGTATAGAGTACCACAGTGAGGTTTCACTGACTTCAATTGTCCTGGTTGGCGAAGGAACATTTCTATGCATCATTGAAAGCCATTTCTCATACATTGTAAAATAAAAGTTACAGAATGATTCAATATGGCTTTGCTTACCAAGTGGCAAGCACTCTAACATGGAACAAGTTGCAGTGCCAAAGTCACTAAAGGTGTCACCCAGCCCCTTCACATCTACACCAATTATGCTGAACATTTGGCAGACAAGGGTGTTTCCAGACTCTAGTTTTTTTATTATGTCCACTACAGCAGTTATGTTTGCCGGTAAAAATCTAAGAATGCAGTACAGTGTACTTTTTTTTACATCACTATCAATATGAGACCAAAGATCCTCACATTTCTTGCCTTTGGCATCATCACTCAGCAAACATTCTGTAAACGGTTGCCACATGGATAATATAGCGTTCACAGCCCCTTGGACTGAGAACCATCAGCTAAGTGACACAGTTGGGATGAATCTTTCTTAGATGCCACACAAAGCACAGAATTTGAAATATTTGCGTTTTAGTTCCCTTGCATAACAGAACAGTGCACCAGAATGGACTAAAAAGTCAATAGCATTCTTCATTAACTCTAAAGATTGTAAAGATGCTTTCAGCATACCATCTAACAAGTGACAAGGATCTCTTACAGGGAAGCACTTCAGCTCAGGCATCGATTTTGGAGGTAATCACACAACTTTTTCATATACATATCTGAATCACTGCAAATACAAACAGTACCATTCCAATCTTTGTTGAACTTGGAAAGAACCTTTTTGCAGCAGCATTCCAAGTGACACTGCGTTCCATGTTTTCCAAAAGTCTGGTGTGATGTTTTCCCCACCATCCTTAATGCTTGGTAATAGCACTCTTATAACATATACTTGTCACTATCCCTTGCATTGAATGTTTAAAACCTACTATCAATACTGACTCACTTGAAACTGGGGGATGATGTATGAAGGGTTTTTACCCATTCTCTGTGGGTAAATGTGATGGCACATATCAGGAAAGATTCTTCTGAAACCAGCCTTTTTACCTATCAGTGAACGAATCAAACGCTGCCAAAATATAAAATATGATTTTGATATTTCCTGATTGTCTACAGATTCTAAAATAATTAAACAAGACCTAAAACATACTTCTAGACACTACATCTTTAGACCAAAGACCACAAAACTGAAAAAAAGCAAAAGGAAGACTAAACAATATTTTTGTGACATCTCTAAACAACAAAACTCAAGCAGAATAATGTTAGCCCAGTCTGTCTTGCTGCTAGTTTATTAAACAAAGTTACATTGTACTGGCCGCTTCAGGAAGAAAATAAATGACTCTTTCACTCTTCTTTTACTTTCTTTGAATGGCATTTAGTTTGTGGTTGTGCAGGTGTTTTTTCAGTGTTTATATGTTTACACTGGTGACGGCTATTTTCCTTCCGGCGGGGTTTTATCAGTTATGATAGGTTTAAACCTAAAACCGGACAGCCTAGTCATAATCCTAGCTGAGGATGACTGGCCTCCATGCTTTATTTGGAAAGCGCCTTGGTGGGAGGAAGTAATCAGAGTAGCTTTTACTCCCATAGTACCTGAAGAGATCGGGTAAATTTACACAAGTGACTGGGCTGTAAGACCAGCTCCATCCTTATACAGAAGTCAGGCAGGGTGGAATAAACGCTCTTTTACATGTCTTATGCAGTAAACCTCAAGCACAAGCACAATACCCTTTAAAGCCAGAAGCAAAACGTATTGTAAAAACAGTATTAGATTACTTGTAATACTAGGACATATTAGCGCCTTGTCTGCCACCAATTAACGTGCCCCTTTTTCCTGTCTCTATATCAGACTGCTCCTATAGTATAGTTTTAGACTATAGAAATCTAAACTCGCATATGAGAGCCTACGTGAAGCAAAATGGACACTGCACAGGTTTAATGAGCAACATAGTGGTGAGAAAGTACAAAATGATCCTGCACATCTCCAATGAGTTTTTCTGTCAAAATATAGAGCCAGACAGTGAGTATTTAACCGCTTTAGTTGCGACCGGGTGCAGTTCTTCTTTCGATGTTTGCCTATGGGCTATAAGAAATGTCCTGGATTATTCTCAGTACGCATCCTGGAGATCTTACAACCAGATCGAGGTATTGTCAAACACTGATGATATCTATCTTACAGGTGATGATTTAGATTTACACCTAAATAGGGTGGGCAGAGGCATTACCATATTAACATCACATGGCTTCAAAATTCATTTTAGGAAATCAAAAATTGCTTACCGGACGGTGCCCTTCTTAGGATGCAAGTTATCCAGAGAGGACCAGGGTCTAGTGCCGGACTTTCTTCAGAAGTGTGCTACCTTGCAGTCTCCTGATACCCTAAAAAAGTGGCAATCCATTCTGGGATTTCTCAGCTTTGGACGTACTGACTTGCGGTACTATGATGAGCGAGTGAAGTCCTTGTATGACCTGATTTCTCCCACGTGTTCAGCCAAACAATGGACAACCATGCACACTGATATTTTGTGTGCTCTACAAGTAGACATGCTTGAGACTAAATATTTACACACTAGGGACAAAAAGGCCAACCTAGTTATCAGAGACATAATCAGTCACTATGGTTATACACATGTGACCTACAACAAATTACAGACCGTTCCTATTGCTTATAAGTCTCGATTGTATTCCTTAGCAGAAGCACATTTTGCTTCCATTGAAAAAATCCTTCGAGCTAATGGAGCCCACTTTGGCCGAAGGAAAACATATCATTGTTCCTTCTCCCGTACCGGCACTAGAGGCAGCCACCAAGGGGCTTTTTCCCAATTCTCATGTCCTATAGATGAGGTGGGTGCAATGGGCCTCTTCTTTAAATACAGTGGAAGTAAAGTTCCAGTATGTTCCGACTATTCATATACAGGCTTTTCTCCAATATGAAAAACATGTTGCTCCAACTCCAACTACTTTACCCATTGAGTCCTATCAGAATTTCTGTACAGATGGCTCTGCCCAACCAAGTGTAGGAATAAAATACAAGTACACCGCACCCAGCGCGGCAGTGCAGGGTGTAGTGAAAGATGGTGAATTCCTTCCCCATTGCACCCACACTAAAATCCTAGGTGACAGCACTGCAAAGCATGCAGAACTACATGCTGTGCTACTTGCATTACAAAAGAAGGACTTGTCAGTTCCCACACTCATTGTGTCCAACTTATCCTTTTGTGTGCAAGGTTACAATGTTGGCTTACAGCATTAGCATCTGAACGGATTCAAAGGGAAAATCTGTAAAAAAAAATAAAATAAACAGCTTTTGGGAATGGTAGCTCTCTTACAAGATAAGTTTCCACTGGTCAATGTGAGGCACACTTTGGGCCATCAGCGTGATGGTATTCATGCTAAAGGAAACTGTGCTGCACATTTAGCTGCTAAGACTGCAATTCAGACTGTTAGAGTAGCAGTCCTAACCAGATCTCAAACAAAGATCGACGCAGATATCTTTACTGCATAAACACAACCAAACAAGGTGGGACACCTCCTGCAGGCTTTCCTCCCAACTATTCCTACACCCCATTTCCAGACAATACTCTTATAGTCACACTACCAGGAGTTGGAGACAGGCTAATACCTAATAATCTGTCCACATTAGATTTAATAAAAGAAGCTCATGAGGGATTGGCATCTGTTCGTGCAGACATCAATGATGCAACCGTAGCAATGCTACAGCAACTCGACTGGTGGTCTGGTTTATATAAACCAGGGGGGTCTCCAAACCTTTCTGTAATGAGAGCAACTTCTGATCATTGTAAATCGTTGTGAGCTCCTGAAGGCCATGTACTTCGTGCATTGTTACCAGATACCCCCTCGCCTAGCTTCATTGACTTTGCATCTAATGTCCATGGAGCCCTTTTACCATGGTTTGAACAAAATACTGCGAGTAGGGGCACTATGATAGAGCCGCCACGTGTGTCAGTGAGTGCATGGTCTGCAGGAATGAATGAATATGTGTGTGAATGAATGGGATATATGTGTTTGGGTGACTGAGAGCCTGTGTTGTATGTACTTGTGGCACAGGACATACCTTTCACTATATGTGGCACCGTTACATGTACAACACAAATATTCAGCCATTTTTTTATTTTGTGGAAATTTAAAGTGCAGAAAAACGTTATGTGGAAATGTTCATAATAAGGAGCATTTTTCTGCAAGTGACGGAAAATTTTATACACTTTAAATTTCCTCCATTTAAAAAAAGGGACTGTAGTTTCAGTTATAAATATGTCAGCGTGTCTACCAGCCACTAGGAGCAAGATGCCTGCTGTGTGTAAATGAGACACATTGAATTGGGAGAAAATTCAACAGAAGAGTTAACTTTATGTTTATATGAAGGGAAACATCCATTACAACGCAATGCCTTTACAACGCGGTCAATACAATGCAGGATCCATTACAACGCATGCCATTACAATGCATGCCATTACAATGCATATCCCTCACTGACCAGCACCTTCCCTGAAGAAAGCACCTGGCGGTGTTAGAATAGTAATTTTCGTTGTAATGGAAAATATGTTGTAATGCCTAGATCTGCCTCTGCTTCTCCTCTGCTTCACCAACTTCACTGGCTTAAAAACAAGAAGCATATTGAGTTCAAGGCCCTTTGCTACATGTTTCATGTCAAATGAGGCCTTGCTCCTTCTTACATTCAAAATCTACTTACTCTTTATGCTCCGGCTCGACAGCTGCGCTCTGCCAGCCTTTCTTTGTTTTCAGTTCCCAGGTTCCAGCTCGTCAGTATGAAGGGTCGCTCCTTCTCCAGTCTTGGCCCCAGGCTCTGGAATGCCCTTCCGATTGACCTTAGAAATTGTCAGTCCCTGTTGGCCTTCCGTAAGAGCTTAAAGACGTTGCTGTTTAGTTACTTAATCTGATTTCTCTGTGATCTTTGCCCTTTTATCTCTGTCTAGCGGTATCGGCCTCCACATGTCTAGCGCCGGGAGACCCTGTTGGGTAGCTGTGCACTTTATAAGTGTAATAATAATAATGAATTGCGCTGTAATTGCATGTGTTGTAATGGAAGCTACGTTGTATTGACTGCGTTGTAAAGGCATGCGTTGTAATCATTTGCGTTGTAATGTCATACATTCTTATATGAATTATATAAAATTAATTAATTTAATTTTCTCCCAAGTCAAAGTGTCTTTGCAAACAGTGGCATATTACTCTCAGTGGCCTGTAGACATGGTGCCTTATTTATAACAGAAAAATACAGTCATTTGTTTAAATGTGAGGAATTTAAAGTGAAGAAACATACTTCATAAAATATTAGGACTTAATTGGCCTAATTTAAAGTAGAGAAAAACATTAAGACAATATTTCATTAAAAAAAATGTTTCCTTTAAATCTCTGATGAGGACTAACATCAACATGTGAGCCTTCTAATGACACGTATCCATCACCAATACTATAAACTGGAAGGATGTTTTCAAACAAGACTCTCATTTATTATTTCATTTTACACATTTTTAATATGACCTATTCTATATCATCATTGGTATGTTTAATTGTCAACACGCACCCCTCTTCAGTACACACTTTAGATAGATTGTGTTATACATATGTCCACCAGTTTTGCTTGAAACAATGCATGGCATCAAAATATTCATGTTTTGCTTTGCTAAGTGCATATTATGTAATCAAGTTCATAATTTATTAATCGCATTAGCATTGTATGTTATTGTGAGAAGTTGGCCTGGTATATGATGTCCACTAATTAAAGTGGGCACCTTGCACCAGTCCAAACAACCCTCATGGTGATTTAAGAGGTCAAAGATAACCTTAAAAAGCTATCCAAGTGGTTGCTGTGGAAAGCAGCCTTCAGGCTTAGTCTTGAAGGAATGCTAAGCAGCTTGTTTTGCCAGAATGCAATCTTATTGTATTGGTTAAATGAAAGGAGAACCACACAGTAGTTATACAAATATATATTTATTATTATAACACACCTTAAATACCTCACAGTATCTGCTACACACAGATAAACACAAAGCACACAATACTGTAGCACTGAAACAGTCGTAAGTAGCACTAATACACAGTGGGCTCCAGGGGGAGACCAAAGTGGTATAAGAACCACGACTTGAGTCAAGACAGTGTCTAGAGGATTTAGAATCGTTGGGACCCCCAAGGAACCACCTAAAGGGGAGTAAGTAGGGACCCCCGGAGGACGGGTGCAGTGTGAGAACACAACCGCGCGCCACGTGAAATTCAATGGGAGAGTCGGGGTTGCAGTTTTAAAGTTTAAGGATCCTTCCCAGTGGATTACGAGGAAACCCTTTGGAACATAGAAGGTTGGAAAGCCACCCCACCCGTGGATACCGAAGTACCAGATTTACCTATTCAAGGGAAGCCAGGTGCATAGGGCTGAAGAGGCGTCAGAAGCCGCCGTCGTTCTCAATGGGAGTCTTCAAATAAAAGCCACTGCTGGAAAGAAGAAAAGTATCCGGTGGAACCCACAGGTGGCTTCTTGAAGAAAGGAATCTGAAAGCAGAGGGGACAGAGTCTGGGTCACTCAGGAGCGACTAGGGGCTCTGTAGACAAATGCCCACCGATGTCGGGTGCTTGAGGTGTGAAGATGGAGACCTTGACTCTAAGCTGCAGGGACCAGGAGATGTCGAGGATGACCAGGAGCTGGATACGAGCTGTCCTACGAAGGATGTTGAGTGCTGAGGGGTCGGTGTCCGGCGGGCGCACCAACAAGTCTTGGTAGCAGCAACCCACGAAGAAGGTTGAGGAAGGTCACGGTCTGCCCCAGCAAGGACCAGGAGACTCACCACAGCAAGGGGGGTCAGGGCAGGCCTGGAGAAACCAGGGAAGCCCAAGAAAATCAGTGTTGTCCCTCAAATGGACCCACAGGTCGAAGGCACGGGAGTTGCGAGGGGACCTCTAGCAGTTTCACAAAACAACAGCTTGCAGAGCACAGAGTGCGAGGAGGCTGATGTCCTTTGTACGAAATGTGCGCAGAGGTTGGGGCTATCGATAGCCCAATGCACTTGGATGGGGAACGCCAACAGGCATATGCACTTGCAAATGTACGCAGTGCACAGGGGTTCGTGTTATGTGGTCCCCACGAGGGATACTGGCCTCAAACTTGGTGAGAGGGCAGCTCGCCCTCAAGGAACGTAGGAACCCACCTCCTTTGTTGCTGGAGCCTTCGGAGTCCACAGGAGCTCAGGATCAGCAGAGTGGTCGGTTGCGTTACAGTGCCTGCAAATGCAGGAGAGTGACTCCTTCACCACAAGGGAGATACTTCAGTTGTCCTTGATGCTCCATAGGTCCTGCAAGGAGCTTGTATGGTTCATGGGGACAGACAATGCTTTAGACGGTAAGGGAGACAAAGTCGGGCCCAGTCGAAGTCCAGCTAAGTCCAGAGTGTCCAGATGGTCGAAGGTCAGTGGTTTCTGGTTCAGAATCTTGTCCATGTAGAATCTAGGGTCCTACAGCCAGGTAAACCCTTTTGTACCCACGGGAGAGGGTTGGACATATTCAAGGGACCCTTCCAGGGGCAGGTCCAATACACTAAATCCTCTCTGGGTGGTGGTCACACCTCCCTGTGACAGGATGCCTATTGTGCTGCCTTCCCCTGCTCGACCTTGCCTCAGCAGCAGGAGGGCAGAAATGTGTCTCTGGTCGGCAGTAACCATTTTGTGCTGTGTGGGTCGAGAAGGCTAGTACGGGGAAGACCAGGGATCCCATGAAGCTTGCTTCTGAAGGGTGGAATCATATCTCACACACCAGTTACTGGTGTGGAGGTATGATGCCAAAGTGTTTGATACCAAACATGACATGTTTTGTTGCAGCCGTTTTCGAGATAGCATTTTACGCGAGCATATAATGCACCTCTACCTATATGTCTGGCTGCGTCACCGACAACCCAGGAGAATGGTCTCCAAAGGCTGCAGGGGTGCTCTGCTCATGCGGGGCACCCTCTCACGAAAAACCCAGCTCCCTGCCTAAAGGATTGTTAAGGCCTGCTATAGGGGTGACTTATAGGTTTTAAGTGTAGTGACCTATAGATATAGTAAACCTATATCTAAAGTAAGAGGTGCATGCACCATCTTACACAGGCTGCAATGGCAGGCCTGTAGTTCCATTTTGCATGCCTCTCATGGGTGGCATAATACATGCTTTAGCCCATGGGAGGACTCTGGGGTACCTAGGCCCTGGGTACATGTGTACCATAATCTAGGGACTGACAAGGGTACCCCTGTATCCAATCTGGAGTGTACCTAAGTACGTGACATAACATTTTAGGGAGAAAGCAGATAGACTGGGGTCCTGATTAGCAGGATCCCAGTCAGACTAGTCAAAAACAGTGAAACATCAAGAGAAAAGAGGGGGTAACCATAAGAAGCAGATCCTACTTTCCTACAGTTATCATATTTTATACCATATTTCACATATATCAGATTTTAGATACAGCATGTCTTAGAATATTGAGAGCATGGATTTCCCTACACGTTTGCCAAATGCTACATGTTAGATATGCCCCATGACGTCACATTAATATGTGCAAGCCGGGGATGAAGTAAACCCCATAAGCTCCGTCTCTATTTTGATTAGGCCCTGACACCATCTTACATAAAGGGAGTTGCTATATTCCCACTTTGATGCAGAATCATTGTCATGCCTGCCACTGTTGCAGATGACATCTGATCTTATCTTCCTAGGAACCAAGAAAGCGTCAAGTAATTTGGTTAATGAAACAGATATAACACCTGATGCAACATCACAATGGGACACGTGTCTACATATCACCACGTCAAGGTTAATATGAACAAATAGAGACATATAGCTAAAATAGTGTAGTCTGAATTGACGTCCTTTCACCTTACATGTTCATAAGTAAACGTTTGAGATGTACACCTTGATACACATAATCTATGTCAGACATCCCAAATTTATGTCAGAAATTACAATCTCTGATAAGATTTAGTATTTAAGTGATGCCGCTTGATCACTTGTCAGGAGAGGTCCTTCGCCAAGATTATCACATGAGTTTCTGCCGGTAACGGTCTCACCTACTGCCAGAGCTTTCCGAAGATGCTACATCTTGCATAATGCTGATAAAGCTAAGTACCGGAGGAAGACTGCTACTGCAGCGTATGTTTGCCCTTTGCCAGGAACACTGCCTTCGTGCCTCCACTGATAACAACAGCTTTTGCTGTCAACAATGTATACAGTGTGGTGCTTCTCAGTAAGAAACTCTGGACTGCAAGTTGCTTTACTCTCCATGGTCTTTTAGTGTAGCGCATAGAAGTAGGTTTTAGGGTGCAGGGCTCTAAAAATCATAAAAAATGCACTAGACCTGCAGGTCTAGTAACCTACAAAATCTCCTCGACCCAACTGAAATGCACTTGACCTCTAATCTGAAAGCTGAGCAAATGTGACATGTTAACAAGATTTAAAAGCATTTTTATTGCTCATTTACTTTGTGAGTAATAAAGATGCCTTTAAATCTTGCTATCTTGTTACATTTACCCTGTTTTCAGAGGCAGAGGTCAAGTGTCAGTTTGTATTCCTACTCACCAGTAAGGGCGAGAAGGACCTAAAAATAGCTCGTCCTGAATTAATCTGACTCGCAAATGCGAGCGGTCGAGTGAATTTTAGGAGCCCTGGGGTGTTAGGTTTTAGATTACATTTTAACCATGTTAGAAATGTTAATTTTACTCTCGTTGGTCACAACGTGCCTTCTTGCTGTTTTTATATCCTGTGTAAATATTTTATATGTGCTGAGAAACAGGTACGTCCTGTTGTAATAAATGCTTTTAGTTAAAAGTGTCTATTCTTAGCGCAAAGTGTGTGTGGTATTGTGAATAACAAAATAGGTTTGTTTCTGTTACCACTACTCCCCTGATTCTGTGACAGGGATTGTTAGCAATCCAAAAGCATTAGCTCCACTTCATCTATGTATTGGGTGGGGTTCTGCTGGGCTACACTAACCTGTCTTTCACATTCAGCGCTGGTGCATTGAACTGGGTTAGACTGTGTCACCTGTGGGTAGCAAAGCAAATCTTGTAGAACTTCGCCAAAGTTGTAGTTTATGCAACAAATTTAGGAGAGGGCGAGGAGGCCCCATCTGAGAAAGAGGATAGAAAGAGGATAACAGGGACCTAGAAGGAGAGATGAGATGCCTCTTACAGGAATGTGTTCCCGTTTCAGGCCAGAGATTGAAAACTTTCAGTAAACAGCCACCAAAATAAAAAAAAGTCTCTACAAGAAATCACCAACTACAAATACAACGTACCTCTGAGCAGGAGTGCATCTAAATACTCCTCCGAGAGACGTCTATCCTATGTTGGGCTGAAAAGGAAAGGCTGTGCATGTTGGGAGCTGCAGACTCCTGCCGCGCATGCGCCAGTTCCACACCTCCGCTCCTTTGCAACTTTGGCAACTCCAAGCAGGAGACCAAAGAAAGGAGTATTGTACCTTTACCATCAGACACCAGGTAACAAAAACAAATCCGGCAGCTCTGCTCCTCAGTTTTCCTTACTAGCCAGGAGAAGGAGAGTAGAAAGAGAGAGGACCAAGCCGACCTCTCTAACAGACACCAGGGGCACAGGAAGAAATCCCTGCAACTCTGGTCCTCGGTTCCTTCACCAACTGGGAGAAGGATCAACCAACAAGGACCTACACCATCACACAGCGCTGGAGGTCCTTTTACCAGAGCTCCTGCATTGCAAGACAGCACAGCCCACAACCCCCAGCAGGCGTGCCCTAGTCCCCCAAACTTTCTTCTAAGTCTGGTGTTCCTCATTCCAGAGAGAAGTAAAAATTAACAAGAGGAATCTGGGTTAGCTACCCTTTATATAGCACCCAGGAAGGTGGGTAGGGCTTACCAAGAATTCTCCAGAGTTTTTTTATCTCCAGCAACTAGGCCCCTGATAGTGTAATGGCTAGTATGAGGGATATAGAGACATACATGCCAATACACCCAATTCAGGTGGGAGACTCCTGATATTTTTAATCATCTTAAATTGCCTATGCTTCATAGAAGTCAATGGGGGAAATACATTCTCCATATTACGTTTTTCAAAACCTCCCACTTTTCTCTTTTAAAATGTTGGAGGTATGTTAGAGGTAAGGACTGGGATGAGCACATGGAACATAGGAACAGTGAAGATTCCTTGTAAGTAACAGAGGTACTCCATTGTGGAGAGGTGTGCTCTACAGCAGTGCCCGTGTTTCTATTTCAGTTAGTTAAATAGGTTTCAGAACTCTCAGATTTTCCATTTCCATGCGTTAGTAACTCGGCCCAGAATTTCTAATTTGCATTCGGGTACTTATAGTAGTCCTCTTTATTCATTACAAATGGTGTGCTTGTAGTCTTCTTTGTTTATTGCAAATGCCATACTACAAGTAGAACGAAAAGGCACCAACTGGATTGTGCAAAGATCGGTCTCACACATTGTGGTGTTGTGGGCCCTAGGCCCATATGCTACAAAAATATGACACAGACCCCTGAGGTATGGTTAGTAAACTTGCCAAGAGCACGTGCACCTGGGCCCTTTTATTAACAGGGTCACGTCACTCGTGACGCATGTGATGGATGGGTGTCGGGTGCATGTGTGTCCAGCCCTCAGGGGAGTGGCTGGTAAACTCAGTGTCTGCTGAGACGCTACATTCCTCCCAAACTTTATTGAAGAACAAAACAAACACCGGTCCAACATGTGGGGGTAAACATCAATCAAGTAACACCACAGGGTCCATCAGCCTCTAGAATTGTGCAGCGGGAAGACAGCAGACATGGGGCTGGTGACTCGGACTGCAGCAGGACATCTTTTCTTACACTCATAATTTAACCCGAGTGGCTCAGAACACGAATGCAGGCTTGGAGACATCAAACCGCACTCAGGAAGCCTACCAGTGTAAACATGTCCGTTGTTTGAAATCGCACCATGCCTCTGATGTTGAGGATGATGTGTGGTAGGTCATAACAGTTCACAAAAAGGGTGCATCCTGAGCGTGGTTGGAGTCAACGGTAAAAGTTCACAAATGTGCTGCCTGATCAACTGAAACCTTCGTTAGATGACCTTGCTGCATCCTGGAGTCCGTCAGTGGGCCAATGTCAAGTCCAACTCTCGCGCCATAGGGAGGCCCCTTGTCTGGGTTGCTACAGGACTGCGTTTTGGCTGCCCTGGGGCTGTGTGTGTGCCTACGTCGGGGAAGCTGCAAAACCACAAGGAGCCAGTGCCTAGTCATTCGCACAACCTCATGAGTGGATGGATCTTGGTTAAAGACATGCTATCTCTGTCGTAGTTCGGATGCACTGCAGGGTATCGGGTGGTCCCTGGTGCTTCTTGACAGTTGGTATGGCAATGGTGTGGGACTCCAGTCCACGTGTTCGGTATTCTAATGATGGTGGTGTTTGTCAAATTTGACGAGGACTGGCGTGATGGCAATTGCCAGTCATGTGGTGAATCTGGACAACAGTTGGTGACCACTTGCGTGATGGTTGCAGGCCTTCGTTCTTGAGTCGATCAAAGAGAGTGGGGATGGCCAGGTGCTTCCATTTCCTTTGGGGAGGCATCTGCATCCTTGCACTTGGACTTCTTGGGCTAAGACATCGGTGACAGTGGTGTGATGGACACAGTGAGAAAATGTGAGGCATGAGACTCTGTTCGCGCAGGCTTGCGGCTTACTCTCGGTCTCCCGCTGGGCGGTCGCCAGATCATTCTCTGGTTGTCACCCACTTCACTTGCTGTTGGGGTGCCGGTATGCGCTCCTTTAGCAGCTCGAGTTTCTCTTCAACGCCCGGCAACTCACGGCTTCCATTCGTGAACTTGGTCGGTCGTCAGATTCTTAGTGTAGATATTCTGGTCACACTTCCATATTCCCTGCTGGGTGCGGTGTCATGCACACGGCAATGAGGATGTGGTTGGCATGGGAACTGGATGACAGGTGGAGAGGATCTTCTAGGAGAGGGGATTTCTGGAGGGACTTTGCAGCTACATGTCTCCGTTTTGCTGAGGCTGTTCTTTCACCCATGGCATCTGTGGTCAGGAGCAGGGATGCCGTCCGACTTAGACTGCCAACGCTCAGTGATGGACGGTCGCACTGGGAAGCGTTGGGGAGAGACGTGGTTCGCGCTTGCTGCGGCTTACGTTTGGTTCTCCCATGTGGCTGTCTCCAGGGACGTCGGTCCGCCATGGTGGCTGTCTGGTGTCTTTGGGTGCATTCTTGGCTTGCGGTGGTACGAGTCCTTGGGCTTCTCCTCTTGTTCTCTCCAGCACACCTGTGTTCGTCCGGGTCTTCTTTTCGATTCTTTTTCCAGGTGCAGTCGCATGTACCTTCTTCCAATCAGGCCAATGGGGCCTATCAACTTTAATGATCTCTGGACCATGCGGGCAAGACTTCTAGTTGCTCTCCTCTCTTCTTATTTCTGGGTGCTGGGTGGCATACAGCCACATGACTTCTGTGTTTCTTCTTCAGGGATTTTCGCGGTGCCAGAGTGGCAGTTACGAGGCGGCACAGTCATGGCGCTTGATCCTGCCTCGTGGCAGGGTTGATCACTTCGAGTGACGCGCTCCATGCTTGTGGCTCCATGCTTGGGGTGTGAATGTGACGTCCGGCCACATGTCGCCTGCCTTTGGAGCATATGTTGCGGTGGCAGCTTGCCACGTGGAGTGTGCGACTCTTCTCTTGCCTGTCTTGGGCCATTGGCGACTCCGTCTTGAGACATTATTTATGAGGACACTCTTTTCTTCTTTCATGATGTGGCATTGTGCCACATTCTCCTCTCCGTGTTGCGGTGGTGGCAGCTTGCCATTTGGGGACGTGCAATTCTCCTGTGCCGGTAATGGGCCAATGTACAGTCTTAAGGCAGTGTTGGGGCACTCCCTTGATTGTCTATGGCTCACTGTGGTGCGGTGCTGGTGCAGTGGAGATGTAGAGACTCTCTGCCTGAGTTCAGGCCATGCTAGGCCTTTGCTCCTCCCTTTTCTCTGGGGATCGCTGGTGGCGCTTGACTTAGCACTGCTTCTCTTTTGCAGACACCAGGCGGGCAACCCATCTCTCTGTAAACGTGTCTGTTTCTTCTGTCTGTATGCCCCCTTGGCATTTTTTCTGCTCTGGCAGTGGATCATCACTCCTCCTTCATGTAGGTGGCAGACAGCCTATGGGTGTGCTCTGATGTACGTCGGTAGGTGCTCTTTGTACGGGTGCGCCTCTCCACCCTCTTACTGGTGGGGGACGGTACTGCTTTGGTCCAGCAGAGTTACTGTGGGAGATAGAGGGCTTTTCTCCTGAAGCCTGCTGTAATAGGGCTTGTCCGAGCTGTTCCTCACCTCCTCAATGCTGAGGGCATTGCTGCCTCTGTGAAAACCAGCATGGGAGGCAAAACGGCGAGTTGTTCTTCCTGCAGTAGTAGCAGGTGGCCACCAGGTGGAATGCCATGGTACTCATTTCCCCTCTCCTACACTTTCTCTATGTGTGCTTCAGGGAGGCCTCTCTCAGGTTGTCGGTACTTGCTGCCTGGGGTGAGGTCTAATTAACAGTCAGTCTGCAGAGTGCCGCTTGTTGGGTATCAGCTTATTTGCGGGATTTCTCTTGAGCCGAATGCTTTCTCTGTAGTCTTCTTTTAATTACCCAGCATGCGGGCCATGCACTAATCATGAGGGAGCTGACAGGTGAGGTTAGCTCAAAACTTCTGTCTCCTTCAGTGTGTCGGGCGCATTGCTGGCTCGTTCCACTTGAATCTATCGGAAAGGTTAACTTAGTTTGGCCACTTTTTGTACGAGTCGCTTACTTGCAGGTGGCACTGCAGCCTCTTGTCGTCGGCTATCTCGCTCACACCAGTGCTGGGGGCTCTTGCGGTGGTGAGTGTTGGTTGCTGCAGCGCTTACTCTTGCCCCTCCTCTGTGCAAGGGTACAGGGAATGCTGGTGCAGGGGCACTTGCTGGTCCAGTTTTCGACTTACCTCCTGGGGTGCATCATACCAGGTGATGTTGCAGGACGCTACCCTTCTCGCCGCCCTATGAGGGGCATTGGGGGCATTCCTAGTTTGCGGCAGAGGCCTCCTGGGCCTAAAATGGCAGCAGGCTCTTCCCGGCGGAGTAGAGGCTTGATCGGGGCCACTTCATTGATCCAGTGCTGTGTGCGGCACGTCATGGCGACCGTCGGGTGGCGCTGATGCATGAGGATATGCAAGTCTCTTCAGAAGCTTCGGGCCATGCAGAGCTGCGTCAGCATATCTAGGGCCATGCAAGGCCTGTGCGGGCTATCTCCAGGGCTGAGGCGGCAGGCCCAGGGGCCCACGATGACGGAGTGCTGCTGCCGCCTCACCGGTGAAAGCCACAGCAGTCTTCCTCGTACTGCAGGCCTTGTTGGTGGACGACGTCCAGGTTTCAATGCTGTGATGCACTTCTCCTTACCTCTTCACCGGAACAGGAGTCGGAAGCTCTCTTTAATCTGACGGACTGCTTACAGGCAACCTTGGGGCATGGGTTGATGCCGACACTAGTTGGCGTGCGCACCGCTTTTTAAATGGGGCTTCGTAGTGCGCTTCTTGCCATCACACCTCCCCCGTGACAGCACTGCTGTAGGTCGAGTGCAACTTCATGGGAAGATAGGGAACCCCCCGGACGCCTCGTACCTGTTGCCTGCAGCTGGATACAGTATTCTCGCCCCACGCGGGCATTGGCAATGTGGAGTGGTCACTCAGTGGAATGGCGGCACTTCACCCCCTGCTTCTCTCGCTGCTAGACCGGTCAGTATGTCGGGGCTGCAGCAGCTCAGCATGCAGGCGGATGAAAGAGTAAATATCTGTGGATGCGTGTCCAGGCGTGCCACGGCCCCGGTGTTCTGGTCGCTTCAGCAGCAGGTGCAAGGGTGCTTTAGATACATGCTATGCCTCTCCAACCACGACGCACTGGAGGACTGCTATCATGGTATGCGCGGTGATCGACCCGCTCGTCGCCAATGTGGTGTTGTGGGCCCTAGGCCCACATGCTACAAAAGAATGACACAGACCCCTGACGTATGGTTTGTAAACTCGCCACGAGCACGTGCACCCAGGCCTTTTTATTAACAGGGTCACGTCACTCGTGACGCCTGTGATGGATGGGTATCGAGTGCATGTGTGTCCAGCCCTCTAGGGAGTGGCTGGTAATCTCAGTGTCTGCTGAGACACTAGAACGTGTCCAGCAGGACACTACAACACGTCAGTCTTGTATGTATATTTATTCCAGTAAAGGTCGATACAGGAACATAAAGAAGCTAGCCCTTCATGTCCTGTCCTGTACCACATCTCCTAAATTCCAGAACTTATCTCAACATTTCATTTCAACTAAGGAATGTAGATTGCCACATACAGTGTCCCCGAAAAGCTACTACAACTAGGGCTTTAAGTGGGGCAGGTCCTGCCGGTGCTCAGCACGGGAAGTTCAAAAAAAGCAGGTGCTGAGACGGGTCCCTATCAAGCTGTCCATTTCTTCCCTCACCCTCAGGATGAAACAAAATCTTAACTGCAACAGAACCACCCTTCACTGCCTTTGATGTAACTTCAAAGAGAGTTGTTATAGTACTTTCACTGTATCATCATTTCAGAACTGAAGCATTTTCAGTATTACATATTTATTTATTATTTATTCAGGAGTTTTATATAGCGCTAGCCTGACCCGAGAGTATCGGAGCGCTTCGCAACAGTTTTTGAGCAAGATTCATACTATAAGCAGTATTCTACATATAGGTTCGGCAGTCCAAGTGTGCTGAGCAGCACTGAGGTAGTGTGTGAGTCCTGAGATAACCTCATAAGAGTGCACGTTGTCTTGGGGTTGATACAATAAGGCAGGATTCTGTTTAGAGGTTAGGCAGTCCAAGTGTGCTGAGCAGCATTGAGGTAGTCCGTGAGTCCTGAGATAACCTCATAGAGTGCACGTTGTCTTGGAGTGGATACAGTAAAGCAGAGTTCTACATATAGGTTCGGAAGTCCAAGTGTGCTGAGCAGCATTGAGGTAGTCTGTGAGTACTGAGATAACCTCATAGAGTGCACGTTGTCTTGGGGCTGAACCAATTAAGGGGGGGAGGAGCAGTTGGGGGACGAATAGCAGGGAGGAGGTAAGTCTTAGGGCTACAATGTCAGGAAGAGAAGACGAGCAGGTAATAGCGTATAGATGGCGGCTATCCATTCGGGAGGGAGCGGTTGAGGAAAAGGACTTTAAGTTGATTTTTGAACATTGTCAAGGACA
Organism: Triturus cristatus; assembly: GCF_964204655.1. NCBI lineage: Eukaryota > Metazoa > Chordata > Amphibia > Caudata > Salamandridae > Triturus > Triturus cristatus. The sequence continues at coordinate 1,681,475,553 of NC_140589.1, forward strand.
TACAATGGACCCACAGTTGTTGAATATTTATCATATGCAACTATCAACTATTGACAAAGCCAATAGTCTTGGCGTATTATAGGTGTAATGTTACTTGTTGTATATATATCTGGATGCAATGACAGAAACAGTAATATCAAGAAACAAGGAAGGGAGTGAAGAGATATATCAGTCTTAATTTCCCTTTTCGCTTCAGCGCATTTGCGCTTTCCCCCTTTCGTTTATTGTCCCATTTTTATGCAGCCGGTTAACCCGCTGCTGCGAGCGGTGTGTTCAGGAGGCACTGGCGCGCTCCTCGCGCTACCGGCTAGGTCTGGCCCCCACCTGGGAGTGAGGTTGCGCACAGGAGCCCGGCCGGGCTGCTTGCATCGTTCCTCTCGGGAGCCTGCATGCGTCTGAGCACGCGCTTGCAGGACTCCCATACGCACGCTGGTTGACGCTTCTTCTCCAGGGTAGAACAACAGGAGGAAGCAGCACAACAGTGTGAGAGCCGGTACCGGGCCTGAAATACATTATTTTTTAGCGCGTTTGCTCAGCGCTTCTGAAATGTAACCCTTTCCTGCAATTTAGCTCTTGCAGCAACTAATTTTTTGGAAACCCTGGATTGAATTAGGCAGGGGGAGTTTCTAACCTCCATTATTCCTAGTCTTCTAAGGGTGTGGTACCTTTTTAGGTCTCGCCTGACCCAGCGCTTGCGCTTGTCTGGCGAGACTTTAAGTAAGGGCTTCAAAATATGCTACCGCTGGCTACAGCTTGCTGTGCATGTGCGCGGGCGCGCGCTGCTTAAGCAGAGGCGCCATATGGCATTCCTCATGCTCATTAAGTGCAACGCTCTCCGGGCACATGATCGTGATTACTTTTGCGTCACGCGACGGCCACGCGCGCACCACTTCCTTTATACTCTCTCTTGTTTTACCAAGCAAAGAGTGCGTCACAGAATGCGTGGTCGGTTGTGCTTAAATCACCACACAGCAACGCGTGCACACACCGCATTGCAAAGATCATTCAGAAACAAATGATACCAAAACCAGTTTCTGTCGTCTTCTCTCTTGCTTCCCTCCCTCTTCCACCCTATCCCATTGCCAGGGCCCCACCCAGCGCCTGTCCCTAGCAGTCTTTCTTGTCTCCTCTCTCTCGCTGTATGTCCTCTCTCTCTGTATGTTCCCTCTCCCTCTCAGTCTTTCTTCTTGCCTCGTCTCCCTGTATGTTCCCTCTCCCTCTTTCTTGCCTCCTCTCTCTCTCTCGCTGTATGTTCTCTCTCCCTTTGTTGCCCCCTCTCTCTCTGTATGTTCCCTCTCTCTCTTTTTTGCCTCCTCTCTCCGACTTTCTCTGCATGTTCCCTCTCAGACTTTCTTGTTGCCTCCTCTCTCTCTCCGTTTCCCTCTCCCTGTCTTTCTTCTTCCCTCCTCTCTCTCTGTTTGTCCCCTCTCCCTCTTCTTGCCTCCTCTCTCTCTATATGTTCCCTCTCAGTCGTTCTTCTTGCCCCCCTCTCTCTCTGTTTGGTCCCTCTCTCTCCTCTGCTGGCTTCGCGGTCACCCCTTTTCACCCCTTCCTCCCTGTTCCCACTCATCCCACGTTCTATTGCCGTCTCAGCTCCTCCACCCCTCTCTTGTCGCTTGCCCACTCTTTCCCCCGCTCTCTCTTCCATCCCTCTCTTCCCTTTCTCTGTCTCCCTTCCTTCCATCTCCCTCAGCGTCCCTCCTTTCTCTCGCCAGGTGATGCATCTCTTGTGTTTAAAATTGCCAGTGGAAGCTGGATGCTGCGCTCCGTTCAGCTGGCGCTGGGCTCGAATAATTGACCCCCCCCACCCCCAACACAAACAGTAATACATAAATACCTGGCAAAGCCTCAGCCGGCTCATTCCAATGGAGTCACATAACAGCATTAATACCGCTGTACATGCCTCCGTTAATAAAAGCCTGGACTACAAATACGCATTTGTAATCCATTGCTTTAGAACCTCTTACTCTTGAGTGATGGGTGTGTTGCGTACCTTGTGCAGGACCACTCTGTAGTTCTCTATATCACTGTAACTTTAGTATAGGCACACATTCAGCATCACGCTGCAAATGACTGCTGGACTGAACAAAGCCATCATTTCGACGTCCTGTGGCACACATACTCATAGCCAATAGGTCTCGCCTTTGGGACCTTATAAGTGTTTGGCCATGCAACAGTTAATGTTGTTGCAGTAAGGATATTGTGCTGCATAACTAAATACTTATAAGGTCCCAAAAGAGAGACCTATTGGCTATGCCAATGCTTGTTTCCTTGGCACACTGCCCAGCATTAACTCCCATTCGACGCCCTTTCCCAGGGCTGGGTCTGGGTTGTAAAATTTGGCTTCCCACTTGGGATTTAGCATTGAATATTCCATATTCAACAGGGATGTCGGACTGGGAGGTCTATGAGGAGGAGTTGGCTGCTTATGGTCCTGCAGAGGACGAAGATTTCTATTATGATGATAGAATGGACACCCTCATTGAAAAGAAGTTAGATCAGAAGTTAGATAAGGCCCTTTCCTCCGCCTTACTGCCTATATCTCTCCGCCTTGACCAATTAGTAGGGGCTACTCCTACCCCTCCGACTGGTACTCCCAACCCCTCCCCTATTCCTCCCCCTGAACCCACTGGTCTCCCATGGCCCCACGTTCAGGTTTATTCCAAACTTCAGAAGGATAAAGAGCATGATTATAGCCCGAACCCCTTGGTCCCCTCTCCTGTTCCGGGCCCTTCCATTTCTGTTCCCACGACTGACACTGATACAGATTCTTCCCAAGAATCGCGCCCACGTAAATGTGCCAAGAAGCGCAAGCACTCCCTTTCCCCTGTCCAACCTTTTCCTTTCACCTTTGATCCCTCCAGTATTGTGCATCCCCGCTCTTCAGATTGGGCTCCCACCACGGCAGTGGCGGAGTACATGCAGGCTAACCTGCACAAGAGCTTTGACAAGGAGGTACGAGCCCGCCTGTGATCTGAATGACCCCGCCCCGACATTGCAAATAAAATTGCCTTGACCCCTGCGATAGATAAGGCTATGCAGACATTCTTAAAGAAATATAAGAAAGATCCCAAAAAGGTCATAGACCAAGCACTTAGGGCTTGTCAGGACAAATTGTTGGACGTATCTGACCCGTTGGCCAAGATTCTGGAACTAGCGCTTCAGGCGCAGGAGACTGGAGCAGCTATCCACCTGGAGGTCCTTGCAGGCTGGACCCAGAGGGCAAAATGTCTCATCCGCAATGCCAACTGCGCCCTTTCCTCGGAGAGACGCAAATCAGTCCTCTTGCGAATTGACCCGCAGCTCATTGAACTAGCTTCTGCAAAACCAGGCCCCCTAGCTAAAGGGCAACTGTTCGGAGAACCTTTTGTAAAAGACATTGCCAAATTTGTCAACACGTTCATGTCGCTGGATAAGTCACAGTCCTCTCTCAAGAGGGTGTTCCACCCCCTCTCTGGCAGGGCTGGTCGTGGCAGGGGGCGCTCGACCGACCACTTCCGTCATCAAAGTCCCCAGCGTGGCTTCACCCCTAGACGTAGGGGATACACCCAGGAACCTGATCAGGCCGGATTTTACCCCACCAGATCCAGGGGTTTCCAGGGCCAGTACAACAGCGGCATCAACAGAGGATACAGAAACAACAATGGCCAGTCCTCGGGTAATTCCACCTCTCTTTCCTATGCTTCCTCTGGGGGCAGACTAATGCATTTTCTGTACAATTGGACGAAGATCACATCAGATGCATGGATTATTCACATGGTTCAGGGGTATCAAATAGAGTTAATCGATGTCCCTTTTCAGGTAACTCCCCCTACTCCTCTCCATTTTTCCCTACAAGAACAATCTTTTATAGACCCAGAACTTCACGAACTTTTGGCAAAGCAGGCTATTGCTGTGGGACCCTTCGTTCCCAAAGGTTTTTGCAGCAACATCTTCCTGGTTAAAAAGAAGGGAGGACAAAGATTTGTGCTAAATCTCAGGGAGTTCAACCCTTTTGTTGTATACAGACATTTCAAGATGGAAGAAATCCATCTTTTAAGGGATTTGTTGCTCGAAGGGGACTGGATGGTCCGCCTGGATCTGAAAGACGCTTACCTTATGGTCCCCATTTGTCCCTCCCATCAGAAATGTCCCCAATTTCAATGGAAGGGACAACGGTTCCATTACCTATCCCTTCCTTTCGTTCTCTCCTCAGTATCGTGGGTGTTTACAAAACTGCTGAAGCCAGTGACCACAAGGCTTCGAGAGATGGGTGTCCGCATGATCGTTTATCTCGATGACATGCTTCTCCTAGCCCAAGACCCCACACTGCAGTGCACCCACTTACAATGGACGATCTCACTATTGCAGGAGTTGGGTTTTGTAATCAATACCAAAAAATCCATGACTATTTCATCCCAACTAGTAGACTTCCTAAGCTTTCAAATTGACTCAGTGAGGGCCCAGTTGCTCCTCCCCGCATCCAAGATTAAATCCATAAAGAGGGAGATTCGAACAACTCTGTTGAAGCAGTTGGTTTCGCTGAGGTCCCTGGTGAGGATTGTAGGTCTCCTTGCAACCTCGATTCAACCGATCTTCCAAGGGCCTCTTCATTACAGGGCGCTACAACGCCTTAAGATTCACTACCTACAGAAAAGGTTCTCGTACGATCATTTGATCTCTATATGCGCAAGAGAAACTGCAATGGTGGCTAGCCCATATGGAGGCATAGAATGGCAAAGCCATTTTCGGAGCCTCTCCCAACGTTATTATCGAGTCGGATGCCAGTCGTTGAGGCTGGGGTGCAAGATGCGGAGATTTTGCCACCGGCGGTCAGTGGTCCACGTAAGAGTTACAATTACACACAAACTGTCTTGAGTTGATAGCCGGATCGCTTGCCATCAGATCAATCTCCCCATTCAAGAGCAATTGTTGCATCCTCCTGAGGATGGACAGTGTGTTGGCGGTGCGCTACGTCAATCGCCTAGGAGGGTCGAAATCCTGACTTCTGGCCAACATTGCAAGGGAGTTTTGGCACTTCTTCCTGTCACAGAAGATCAGGATTGTGGCAGAACACATACCGGCAAGCGCAATCAGGTAGCGGACTGGAACTCCAGGTTTCTGAGGGATTTCAGCGACTGGAGACTCCATCCTTCTGTGTTTCTAGAGATCATGAGTATTCGAGGGCCTTGCCTGATATATCTCTTTGCCTCTTGCCTCAATACTCAGTTTACCCAGTTCTACAACTGGAGACTGGATCCGATGGGGCTGGAAACGGACGCATTTCTCCATCACTGGGGTTCCCAAAAGAATCATGCCGTTCCCTCTTTCACGTTGATTCCCAGAGTAGCTGCTCAGGTCCGGAGACAAGCAACGTCATTAGTGTTAGTCACACCGTTATGGAAGACACAATCGTGGTTTCCGACTCTGTTGGAACGGTCTGTGGATCTGCCATTCCAACTGTCTGTGTTCTCGATGCTGCTCCAGGACCCAGTGGGCTCCCCACATCCTCTGGTCCTCCAGAATCAGTTAACCCTCCTGGTTAGGACGCTCTCCGGAGACATGAACGAATTGAGAGCCTTTCATCGGCGGCTGCCGACTTTATACAACAAGCTTGGGCTCCATCCACCCGCATGCGATATTCTGCATCCTTGAAGCGATGGCTGGGTTGGTGCCTTCAATGACAGGTGGATCCCGTGGGATCTGATTTGAAGGAAAAACTAAATTTTTTGTCTGGATGTGCTGAATCAGATCTATCTTATAGGTCTGTAAATAATTTCAGGTCGGCTTTATCGGCCTGACATAATCATATTGATGGAAAAGCAGTGGGAATGCACCCGGCACCAGAGTCGCTTGACCGCCTCGACCAGATACACTATGCTATGGGATGTTTCAAAAGTTCTTTCTTTGTTAGAATCATGGCGGGATAATATAGATTTAGCTTTACAACAATTATCTGCTAAACTCACTATGTTGTTGTGTCTTATTTCATGTCGAAGAGTGTCTGATGTTCATGCTTTAGACTTGGCAGGAAGTGTTTTCTTTCCCAAAGGTGTTTCTTTCATCATTTCTAGGAGGACTAAGACAATGTCTTGTTCGGTTGAGTACCCCACTTTCCCTCATAATGAGAAATGATGTGTTTCGGAAAGCTTAAAAATGTATGAAGAACGTACTTTAGCTCACAGATTGGACCCTCTGGGTCAGTTACTCTTGGCAATCCAGAAACCTTTTCGCCCAGTCTCAGCGGCCACTCTGGCACGTTGGGTTAAGTGGGTGATGGCTGAAGCTGGTATTGATTTTTCTGTGATGGTGCGCACTCCAATAGAGGTGCTTTGGCCTCCAAGGCTTTAATTATGGTTTCTCGTTTAGAAGATATTTTAAAAGCTGCAGATTGGTCTTCAGATTCAATGTTTAAAATATTTTATTATAAACCTATTACTCATGTTTCTTCTGTTGTTGTTGGTCAGCTTTGAACCAGCATAATCTGAGCCTCCGGTCCTGCCATAGAATACAAAATTTTCCAGCTATTTTAACAAGATTTTTAGATTCTATTAAGGACACAGAGGCGAGGATTATCCCACCCGTTGGGACAGGTAAGATTTACAACTGTCATGTTGTGTATGATACATTAAATGTATGATGTTTTTTGCCCTACCCTGATACCATATTGGTGGTTCCATGTTTTTCAAACTTGTTTCTACTTTCAGGAACGGATTCCAAACAGAGTTGAATCTGCTCTTCCTCGTGGCAAGGATGCTGGCGTCCCTTGTTGGATAGTTGTCTCATCCGAGACTCGTTGGAAGTTGCTCTCCGTTGAGAGTCAGAACTGTTGCTTATTTTGTTTACTGGACTTTTTGAGACTACTTATTCCAAAGAAAGAGGCAGTCAAAATGGTGCCTCGCTATTTTGTGTATTCAGGACACGTTTGACTGGTTGATAATGGAGGCGTGGTTCAAAGCCTCATGGGATATGTAGTTTTTTTTACTATGTTTACTGTGTTTTTATTGGCTGCTGTTTGAGTAGTAAAGAAATTGAGAAGCATAATTGTAGCGTCGCGCTCTAGTCTTCACGGTGTTACGTGATGACGTAGAGCGAGGCGGCCATTTTGGATACGATAGATAGCGCGGAGCAGGCGAGCAGTGCGGATGTCTCCCGGCGCTCTCCTGATATAGTACCTTTTTGCAAAATAAATATTATACTTACCTGCAACTCTCAGTGTGAAGTGTCCTTCCTCCCTGGGGACCCCGATACATTACAAATGGCGACGAGGACGGGATGAAAGAAAATCTAACCAGGAGCAACACGGGGGCCACGTGGAACCTGGGGCATCACACCAGCAACCCAAGGGAGCAGCAGCCGAACGCACACACAGGTACAGAACCAAAGGGAGAGCGTGGCAGAGGGGACGCTCGAAGTCCCAGCAGCCAAATGCGCGCAGGAACAGCCCTGAGCACAGCAGCTGCGACCAAGCTGATTGTAGCCAGCGTGATCTGCCACAAGGCAAGGAAGGGAAGGAAAATCACTACACGCCACCCCAAGGCGCACGCGAGGACATGGAAGGGGACGAACACAGCAGGATAGACACTGCCCACAAGGGAGTAGAGCAGTGGGCCAAGACAACGACCGTGGAAGCACAGAGGCAGAGGTTCCACGTTCAAAGAAAATAGAAGGAACGCCTGGGGCCCTGGCGGAGCAAGCAGAACACAGCACAGGGGGTGGATCTGCATCACAACAGAGTCCCCCGCGCCTGCACAGACAAAGCGCGCCAGGCAGTCCGAGGGGAGAGGAAGAGCCACCTGGAAGAACACCCATTCCCTTCTTACCCAAACCAGGGGATCCCTCGATGAAGTGGGAAGACTGGAGAGAATACTTTATGAACTATCTGGAGGCCCTGGAGGACGAGAACAGAGAAGCATTTCCCAGCAAGAGAAGGAAGAGGATATTACTCCACAACCTAGGCCTGGAAGGCATCAGAGTGTTCCAGAAAATAGTCCCGACTCCACGACAAGCGGCGGATGATGACGTGTTCCAGCACGCGATTGATGACCTGAATAAACATTATAGGCCAGCGGTGTGCACGTCCATGTACAGATACAACTTCCAACAAAGGAAACAAGCAGTGGGGGAGTCCATAGATGAATATGAAGCAGCGTTGAGGAAATTGGCGGTCACGTGTAAATTCGGCACATTACATGATGAATTCATTAAAGATCAAATCGTCATGCACACCACGAACTCGACGATCCAGGACAAGCTGTGGGTAAATAGAGAAGCGACCCTGAAGGAAGTCATAGCCATGGTGAAGAAGGCGGAGCTATCGAAAAGATGTGCGGAGGCGGCGAAGAAAGAGACAGCCGCCAGGCCCATGATGAACAAAGTCACCGAGGCAGGACCACCCGAAAGAGGCAAGGGAGCAACGGGGGACACGAGGGCACAAGCCAAATGGACGCCCAAGTCAGCATCGGCGAAGAAGCCGGGCGATGAAGACAAGAACATGTGTTACAGGTGTGGCAGCCTGTCACATCCAGCCTATGACAAGAGGTGTCCAGCCTTTCATGCCAAATGCATGTTTTGCGGGATCGTAGGGCACTACGAGAAAGTATGTCGCCGTAAGCAAAAGAGAGCGGCAGTCAAATACGTCGCACAAGAGGCAGATGTGGAAGGCGAAGAAGAAGAAGACAGCGTGGTGTGCATAGAAGAACAGATACTAGGGATCAACTGCAACCGCTCCAAGAAACCCAAATGCGACCTGGTGATAGAAGGTATACCGATAAAGATGGTAGCAGATTGCGGATCTCCGTATACCATAATACAACGAACCGTGTGGGTCAAAAACTTCAAAGACCACCTGGGGCACCACATGGAACCCCCAGATATTCGCCCAGTCACATTCACAGGAGACCCCATTCACATGGTAGGATACCGAAGCCTGAAATTTGAACTCAAGGAACGTAGCGCAAGATGCAAACTATACGTGGCGGAGAAAGGCCCTTCAGTCCTGGGGTGGATAGACCAAGGAGATTTGGGAATACAATTGAACCCCAGTGGCACAACACAAGTTCTGATGACCAGCGACGAACAACACCTGGACGTTGAAAGACTGAAGGAAGAATTTCCCACCGTGTTCGGAGGCAAGGTTGGCAAGTTGACTAAATTCACACACAAGATCGATCTCAAGGCAGATGTGAAACCGGTATGCCACAAAGTGAGAAATATCCCACTGGCAATTAGAGCGAAAGTACAACAGGAATTACGCAGGCTAGAAGAGAACGGCAGCATAGAAACGACAACCAGCGTGGAGTAGTTGGCACCGTTGGTGGTAGCAATGAAGCCAAACGGCAAGGTGCGTCTGTGTGTAGACCGGAGGGAATTGAACAAAAACAGTAGAAAAATTCCCACTACCAAGGATAGACGAGATGCTGGCAAAAACCAAGCGGGTGAAATGGTTCTCAACCATCGACTTCACCTCGGCCTACCATCAAATAGCCCTACACCACACATGCCGGAAATTGACATCGTTCATAACCCCCTTCGGGTGCTATCAGTTTCGCAGGATGCCATTTGGACTGGCCTCGGCAGCAGCCGTATTTCAGAAACTCATGCATAAGCTGTTCAAGGAAGTAGAAGGAGTTCAGTACTTCCAAGATGACATCTTGGTGATGGGCAGGAACAAAGCAGATCATGACGCTAAGTTGTCCAAAGTCCTACATGTCTTAGAACGCATTAGACTCATGGCAGAGTGGGACAAATGCCGGTTTGGAATGAAATCAGTCACATACTTAGGGCATGAGATCAGCGGCCAAGGCATCACACCTAAACAATTCAATGTCAAAGCGATATGTGATGCGCCATCCCATCCGGGAAACAAGGAAGAAGTCAGGTCATTTCTAGGCATGGCCGAATTTTACAGCAAATTTGTACCGTATTTCGCCACCAAGACACACCACTTGCGCCAACGGATATGATCAGCAAGCTAGATCAGTATTAACGACGGATGCGAGTGAAAGGGGCCTAGGAGCGGTCCTAATGCAAGAGACAAAAGATGGGGAACTGGCCACCCTCAGCTTTGCATCCAGATCTTTGTCGCCTACGGAGCAGAAGTACAGTGATATAGAAAAGGAAATGTTGGCGGCAGTCTGGGCCATGGAAAAGTTCCGCCAATTCTTATGGGGTACAAGATTCAGGATAAGAACAGACCATAAGCCTCTGGTCAAAGTCCTCACATCATCTGGACATGCGAGTGCGACCCCCCGCATCGCGAAGATGACCTTGAAATTATTGGATTACAGTTATGATGTAGAACACATCCCGGGAACCAGAAATAAAGTAGCAGACTATCTCAGTCGTGTCACAGCCATGGAGAAAGCTCCAAGGACGAAGACACTAGAGTGGCGTTCACGGAAGATCACGAACGAGTGATAAGCGAACAGGAGTGGAAGAAAGCATACGAGACTGACTCAGACATCGAGGCGGTCAAGCAGTTCATACTTGGGAGATGGCCAGAGAAGAGGCACGTGGAGGCAGCGCTCAGGAAATTCTTTGAAGTGAGAGAGGAGTTATCGGTTTGTGATCGAGGGATCTTCCTGCGGAGAGGAGAAAAGGTAGTTCCTCCCAACACGCTGGTGCCACGTTTACTTGCCCTCATACATGAAGGACACCTGGGCATTGTGAAAACGAAGCTCAGGGCGAAACAGATGTACTGGTGGCCGGCTATGGATAACCAGGTAGAAAGGCACGTGCGGGAGTGCGAACAATGCCAAAGAGCGGACAAGTCCCAAAGCCTGATGCGCCCACCCTTAGGAAAATTCGACAACCCCGCCAACCCTTGGGAGGACCTGTTGAAAGACATCTTGGGTCCAATATTGGATGCTCAGGGAATCCAGAAATTTGTGGTGGTACTCGTAGACTGGTACTCCAAGTGGCCAGAAGTTGACATACAGGAAGACATGGACACCGACAAAATATTAAAGTTTCTTACAACCATTTTCCTTAGAGAAGGTATTCCACGCTCTCTCTTAAGTGACAATGGGCCTCAGTTCACGTTGAAAAAATGTAATGCGTACATGGGAAGGAATGGTATAAAGGTCAAATATACTTCCATTTATCATCCAGCGGGAAACGAACTAGCCGAGAGGTTCAATAGAGTTATCATGGGCTCGGTACAGTCAGCGATTGGAGCCAGGAAGGACTGGGAAAAGGAATTAAAGTGCATGTTGTGGGCATACAGGATTACCCCGACCAGCACAGGATACAGCCCCTTCCAGATCCTAAGAGGTCGAGACCCATTCACGAAGGACAATGTTGCATGGAAGGAGCGCACTATCACAAGCAAGTGGTCTCCAGCAGTAGTGCACCACTATCTGGAAAAGGCGCAAAGAATATATACTGAACACTTCAATAGAAGAAGAAATGTTAAGGAGACGGAGTTAGAGAGAGGAGAGTGGGTTCGAGTCAAACTAGCCCAGTTAAGAAGGAAAGGTGACAGCAAGTTCAGCGCACCCATGCAAGTGGAGGAGGTTTACAACCGAGCAGCACTGCTGAGCGATGGGAAAGTTTGGTCTCAGGACAGGATGTCCAAATGCAACAAGATATTGCGATGGAATGAAAGAGAAAGTGGACAGACAGTAACTCCCCAGATTCAAGATACTGAGGTCAATCCGGTGGGAGAAGGAACGGGAATGACTAGAGAAAGAGAGAGAGAGGAGGAAGTAGAGATGGGGAGTGATCCTGGAGCCGTGGAACTCTCGGGAAGCACCAGTGGATCGCCTTGCGGAGGAGTTCCCCAGAGTACAGGAAGATGTGGAACAAGAAATCCCCAAGAAGGGGCCGAGTACACTTCCAGTACTCCGGTGAGGCGTACCCGCACCGGCAGAGCTGTGGTAAGACCGTTGAAGTACAGAGACTTTGAGTTGGGAGACGGGAACGAGTCCACCAGCAGGTAGACTAAGAGACATTATCTTATGTGTGAAATGTATATCCGTAAAGGGGGGAGATATGTAGCGTCGCGCTCTAGTCTTCACGGTGTTACGTGATGACGTAGAGCGCGGCGGCCATTTTGGATATGATGGATAGCGCGGAGCAGGCGAGCAGTGCCGATGTCTCCCGGCGCTCTCCTGATATAGTACCTTTTTGCAAAATAAATATTATACTTACCAGCAACTCTCAGCGTGAAGTGTCCTTCCTCCCTGGGGACCCTAATACATTACAATAATCTTCACCTCCGTGTCCTTAATAATAGAATCTAAAATGATTGCCGCGATAGCTGGAAATTTTTGTATTACACTGTAGAATTTCTATTTCGAGCTACTTGGGCACGGCCCGTAGAAACTTCTGAGGATTAGTATTTCTGCCAATAGTAAGTTTTCAAAACAGGAGCGTTTTTTAGGCAAGTCAATATACGTTTGTTGCACCGCGTCTTCCTAAAAGTTTCCATGAACAAAGTTTCATTAATAGCACAAGTTAAAACGAAGGCCTAGGTATGGTTCCCAGTCACAAGGCTAGCAATTGCGCAGAAACCTTCCAGCGTACTAATTGAAAAAAAGCACAATCAAGACCACCAGCAAGCTACCGAGACACGTACAACCTACAAACCGGTATTCAAACTAGATCGCCTACCCCCCCCCCCCCCCTTCTATTTTCGATTGGTCAGGTGTCATCTCAATCAACGGGACGTGCCTAAATTACACTCTTCCAGGCCTATCGCAAACGCTACGCCCCTTAGTTGCAAATTCATCAGCAGCTATCACACACGTTCCTAAGATTGTCACAGAAACCGAAGGCCCAACCCTCAACATTGTTTTCAGCCTTCTTTCTGTGACGTACCTTCTCCCCATCTCTGGCCGCGTGATATTACTTTTTTTGACGCTGTTAACCTCCAGGCTGAGCTGAATGGATTGGCTGCCCGCCGCGTCACTCTCGAAAAGGACATGGTACAGCCTACTTCGGAGTCTCATCCGTCGAACTAGAAAAGGGACCCATTATCAAAGGCGTCTGCTGTAGAGTGGTTTCAGAACTGTGGATGCTTGGCGTGCATGTCAGAAGGTGACTGAGAAATGCGCAACAGTAGTTGCGAAAAAACAAGACGCCGTTCAGCAAACAGAATGTATACAATTTATACACATCAGCAGTCATTTATAAGTGGCAGGTACCTATTTTAAAAAGTTGGAACCTTTTAACATTTAAAAATGTCGTATCGCTGTATACGTGAACATAACTATTTCATTGAAGCTATAATTGCATTAAATTTGATCTGTAATTTAATAAAATGTGTCGTGTGTGTCTGCTGTCGATCATTGACTCGTTAAAGATGGCGACTTCGCAGGGGAGAGCAGTGGCTGCAGACAGGGCTTTAGTCCGCTCTCTATGTCTACATCGCGGGCTCTACTCGAAGTGTTGTCGGTTGGGGGTGTGCTCGAGCGCTGGGCCCGGTCTGTGGTGGTTGCGAATTGGGCAAGGGGTCGGGGACTAACGGGAGAGGGCAGGAGCGGACGCCCGGGGGAGTGGGCCACTCCGCACTGACAAGTGGTGCCGGTTCAGGAGATTCCAAGGGGGCCAGAGCCTGCAGCCTTCGGGCGGACATGAACGTACCCCGGGGCATGTGCAGGACGAGAAGTGACCGAAAGAACGGGGCGGACAGCAGCTTTTGAGCGCCGCCCCCTGTCGGTGACTGAGCCGCCAACATAGCCGCAGCCATGTCGGCTATCTCTGCATCGGAGAAGGTGGACGGATTCACGCGCAAATCCGTGCGCAAGGCGCAGCGCCAGAAGCGCTCCCAAGGCTCGTCGCAGTTCCGCAGTCAGGGCAGTGTGGTGGAGCTCTCGCCACTGCCGCAGCTCCGAGGTGAGGGGGCCTTGTGGGTGTACTGTGCAGTGAGATAGGAGGCTTGTAAGGCGCTTCCACTCAGTATTATAGTATAATTGTACGTCCTCCCTAGCACTGCTTAACAGTTAAACTCAGTATGTGATGTGTGAGTAGATTATCCAGTTTTGTTCTCGTATCTATAGTTTACTGTCCCTCACAGTATTAGTTCCGGCCTGTCATTTCCAAAATACAGGAAAGAGCAGACTATGCTCTATATGATCAACGATAATTTGAGGATCAACGGGATTATTGACGCAATTCTTGCATCCCCGAGTTTGATTCGAGGTCTAACCGGTCAATAAAGAACTAAGTAACTGGGCGAACATTTCACATTGTAGTTTTAAAACCCTGCTGTATACGTGTAGGTTAGTGCTTGATTGGACGGGGATGTCAAATCAAGTTCTCATGTACAGACTGACACTGTGTGTTTGAGATGCAATTTGTATATATATATATATATATGTAAATATGAGTATTTGCTGGGGGACGCCGTGTTCACTCTTCTGTCCTCTTAGGTACAGACAGGCCAGTAACACTTTGCGCCCGAGGTTACTACATCATGTGGCTCTTGTATTGTTCATTCCTAGTGGTACTTCTGGATGAAAGGTGTCCCTGCATGGAGGCCTAGTTTTGAGAAAACATGGATTGTGGGCGATCTCCTCACTTGACCTACTGAGTTGGAGCTTGCTGGCGGTGTGTGAAAGCCTGTACTGCTCAAAGAAAGCATCCTTTCACCAGCATTTCTTTAAACCCCCAAATATGGTTGAGTTCGTAGCGTGCATTCTAACCACGCTCTCTGAAAATAGCACGAGTAATGACGGACCTTACTAAATCCACCTATTTATTTTATTGTTCCATGGTCCTGGCACCAGCTCCTGCCACTGTATGGACTGATAAGAGGTGTATACCATTTCTTCTCTTGTGTGTAAGCTGACACCCTAGCCATCTGTAGTCGATACATTGAGCTAGCGATGTTTTCTTTTCAAAGCAAGGGGTACCAAATACACACGCTCTAACCTGTTGGTGTGCTGGCAAAAGTCCAGTTTCTCACTCCTTGTATTTTGATACCTTACCAGTTGTCTAACAAGTGTCTGGGATACCACAGGGCTCACTAACACCCCACCTGCTCTCAGAACCTCGTGTGAAAGTTCACATCCTAGTGTTTGTATCCTCATGATTGACTGGCACAGGATGACACACCGCACTCGCATCTTTGCTACAGTAGAAGCTATTATTATGCTTCCACTTGAAACACTGCCTTCTACAGGGGCAATTAGGTCGTGTGCTTGATGCCCATTACCTCCCCTTATGTTGTCATTCTAGACATCACAAACGCAGCCTTTAAGCCATTGTAAACAGATATTGACATTTCAGGCCTCTACAGTGTGCGTGGCACTCTAGAAATCATATATAGCATGCTGTTTGTTGAGTTAATTCACTGTGATAGTTTATATGTGATGTACAAGACCAGCTAAGACTCCTGTCACTCGTCGGACATTGAAGTGTGTGTTTAATGCATATTGCATTGATCAGTCGTTATTTGAGGTAGGCCTTCAAGCCGGGGACACTTACTCCTCACAGAATGCTGTTTGTAAATCCAAAGGGCATAAACTGTATAACGCAGGTAGGCCACCTCATAGGAGGTTATTCACAAAGTCCCACTGCAAGATAAGGAAAAATTAATAACGCACATTTCATGCGCTAAGAAACGTAGACCTGCAGCCTCGACCGTAGTAAAGATAATTGGCAGGTAATGAGTTAATACTGGGTACAGAATCATGTTATAATGTGTCATGCTAATCGCATATGGTAATTCCCTAACCTGATTAGTGAGTGCTACAAGATAGGCAGCGTTCCCAAGAAAGAATGCAGAATTTACCAAGTGCCTGCATGTGTTGCGGATGTGCAGCTTTCCTGTGGCAAAGAGTGTTCAATACTGTTTAAACTCACGTTTGCACAGGAATGCTCGGGGCTTGCAGAGAGGAGGCGAGGCATTGGACTAATATTCATCAAGCAGCGGTTCGCTGGTGACTTATTCCTGGAGCAGCAGATCAGGAGCGTTGGGAAGTGCTCCCAGTATAGTTTTTTTTTTCTAAAACTGCATACAGCAAAACGACGGTTCTTAATTTTCACTGAGAATATAGTGCACAGTCCACCAGCACATCGTGTTTCAATCTTAATAGGACAGGCGGCAAGAGACATGTTGAACTGGCCTTCAAGTCAACATATATGTCCGCAAAATGGTTCCACTTGGTGTTTTATGCCTTATTTGGAATGCAGACTTGAGAGAAGATTATTTCCACCAGGAACAGTTGGAACTTGAAAGCTGAAAATGACTGAACAATTCCTTCCCGACTGGAGTATGAACCGGGACACTCATTTTGAAAACCATATAGTTATTAATGCTTTTGTATATGGCTATGTGCGTGTTATTGGCTGGTTGTCAATTGGCCACACTTAATTAAGGGCAACTATTCTGCCATGTTCTTTACAATACTAGAAGCAGCAGGATCTCATTCATTTTGAGTTGGTCTGTGTACATCATCTCTATAGAAACAAAATACGCAGATGAGGTTCGAGTGCTTGACTTTTAGTAGATGGAAATGTCAACTATTATTCATGAGGCTTTCTTTCCCTGTAGGAATGATATATATTTAATGCATAGTTGATTATACATATTTGTGGTTCTGGTGTGTTTATTTGTAGTCTTGAAATCTATGTGCTGGGGAGGCGAGCTGTGTGGACTGTGCCATAGAGCAAGTTGCACAGTTAGTGTCCAGGCTATATTAAGATTCTGCATGACTGAAATACATCCCATTCGTGTACTGTGCTTTTAGAAACTAGACAGATGGGCTATCTCTTCCTCATATTGGCCCCTAGGCACACTGAATCGTTTTGTTGCTAAAAGTTTTGTTTTCAGTAAGTTTCTGGCAAAACACTACAAAATTTGGCGTTGCATTTACTGTTTGGCTTGTGATTACCTTCTTCTGATGTATTCAAACTTTTTTACAAATGCTAGTTAAATTATCTTGACCTTCACTTCGCTCTAATTTTCTGTGCAAGCAAGCGTAATGCTGTGCTTTTTGCTGCACTTTGAAATTGTGGGCAAAACAGTAGTAGGTCCCTCAGTTGAAGATCATTTAGATTCTGAAAGTGTCTAAAACCTGTTTTAATCTTGCAAGCTATTTTTATGGCACCCTCTTTTCATTTTTTTGTCACAGCTTTGCTGGCTGACAATGAAAAACTGTGGGAAAATTATAGTGTAATAGCTATATTGTAAAGCGTCAGTACAAGCTTTTATAATGTAAAGCATGTAGGTACATTGCCTTCAGATCCGTTTACTTGTAATGTCAGTCCACTTAAAAAAAAAAAAATAATAATATTTTAAAACCACTTTAAAATGGAGTTCCCTCAAGAAAACAATTCTTTGCGCACTTAATTATATAAAATGCAGCCCATTGGTTTACTACATGGGATATATATCAGCTATTCTAACATACAGAAACCTCTTGCCCTCTGAAAGCTGAAACTTTGTTCCGACAAGAAAACCCAATCTATAATACGTATCTGTTTATTTTTAAATTATAATTTCCAAAATAGTGGCACTTGTCCGAAGTTTAAACTTCTCACATGCATTCTAGCGGAAGATTTGAGTTTTGAATTCTTAAGAGTAAACCATATTTTAAACCTTTGCTTTTTGTTCAAGGCTTTTGCTGCTATGAAAACAACAAAAACCTTTCCAGATTTATTCATTTGTTTGTAAACAAAAAAGTTCTTGCATCTAGGCCTCAATGTGGATGCCAAACTAATCTAATCTAATGTTGCTTTTTACGCTTGAAGCAGCTGCGTAATGGGAAGCTCATCCCAGATACCGGTGATGAAACTTTAGAAGGCTGACAATTGTCGTCCTCAAATTAGTCTTAGTGCAATGGACATGTGCTGGTTTTGACAGCGATTTGAGGAAAACCCTCCTCAATAGTTATATTGATAGTCAAGGGATGCCTGTTAATGTTGTGAACCACCACAACCATCTAATCCTTATTTTAATTAAAATATTGCCTTGATAACTTTACCTAATCAACCAGGTAAAGCAGTAAAACTAACTTACATCTGATGTGGTGACCACTATTGT
The DNA here is from genome assembly GCF_964204655.1 of Triturus cristatus. Classification (NCBI taxonomy): domain Eukaryota; kingdom Metazoa; phylum Chordata; class Amphibia; order Caudata; family Salamandridae; genus Triturus; species Triturus cristatus. The sequence goes on from NC_140589.1 coordinate 1,681,493,524, forward strand.
GATGTAGAGGTACTGCCAGTCATATTTTTAATTAGTTGATGTGCTCCTTATGCTTGTGCAACACTTGCTTGTCCTTCCAGTGTTAGGTTTTGTGTGGCGCCTGTACTTCAAGTTTCAATTAATTGGGAATCCTGATTTGGTGTTCATGTTCCTGTTGGTAGGTTTTTGTGCCGATGTGTTGTCACACTCATTCGTGTTCATCCGATTGTCCCGTGTGGTGGTGTTTCGTTGTGGCTGGATCCATTGCTGCATCTGTAATATTTTATGTTGTGGTAAACAAAGGGATTTGGCATTTTCTTTTGAATGGTGTTGGTGGAATATATCATCCTCTATGTGGTGTTTCTGAGCTGTTGGCACATTACCTTTGCTGTTTTTTTTTTTGCTGCAGCAATTTCGACTCTACAGTTAGTCAAAGTTTTCTTTGTTTTGGATTGTTTCATGTTTTTCATGGTGTTGAGCTATGCATTTTCAGTGCTTGCTTACAAGGCACTCCTTGACTCTGTTTTGCTATGCCTTTCAGATGTGAAGTTTTGACCTGATGTTGGATTCCTGCTATTATGGTCAGAAGCATAGGAAGTGGGCCAGTATTTCTATAGGGAAGTTGCCACCGGGACAAATGATACCAGTAGTACCCGTGCAGGGGCCATTCACTCCTCTTTGTATCCCACCAGGATAGAGTTGGCCAGGCCTGTCCTTAGTGACAGACGCCCACCGACCATTGGGCTGAGAGGGCTTTAGCCCCCTACCTGTCAAATTCTTTGACATGGGCTGAGTCTACTGCCTTGACCTTCAGTTACATCTAAAGCGTTTCCTACAATGATGGTTTAGAGCCCAGACAAGCCACTAGGTGTTATTACTTTCCAAAATCGCTGCTGCCTTCCTGTCTCATATTATATACTTGATTGTTTGACTGCTATAACAAAAAACAATGACCTACCATATTTAATGTGGATTGGTGGAAATCGGCAGGTGTCAAAAATGCCATTCTCACATCCCCCACCCATCATCAAGCAGATAGTTGGGGTATCCAGCAACACTTTCACTTCAATATGCGAGCCACAATAAATACCCATCACATGGCGGTTAAAAAGCTGTGCTATGCCAGAAAAATTTCGCCTTCCACAGATAAATTCCATACTTTTAGACCAGTGTATTGAATTCTAATGTACATCTAAGAGTTTTATTTATTTCTGGATGCTGTTAAGCCAGTGATATTGCTTAGCACAAAAGAAAGATTACGTTTTGACATCAAATAAAATAACCTAACATATATAAACCTGCTTACTGCTTATTATATACATCTGGGTGTATGTAGGTAGCTGTATATGCCATTGTTGTGCCATCTACAGATATCTATGAGCAGCCTCAAGGGATTTGGAATTCAAGCAGGGCTGTCCAATCTTTCACTGGCTGATAAAGTGGATATAACTGAGTTAAGGTTAGAAAGGTTAGTTACCAGTGGTAGTGAGTAATTAAAGCTTTTCACCCATTCTTTTTATGATTTCTTCAGTGCCACGCTGTAAGAGCCTAGCCCTGGGTCGTGCTCACTCCATTTTAGGACTCAATCACCCGACTGACCAAGGCAAATGGGCCAAAGAAGTTTTAGGGCTGATTGTGCTCTTGTTCTGAGGGGCTCTGGCTCTCAGTCTCAACTGGACTATTCTTATTGCAGCAGGGCCAAGACTAATTTGCTAATTTTCTGTCCGGGGTGTTATGGTGGGCAAAAGAATCGTGCACTGGAATGTGGTCTTGAATAATTACCACTGGTTGAGATTAACTCAAACATTCCACACAGTACTTTTCTACAGAATCTGCTACAGCAATCACTACAGAGAACACAACATTATATATTTGTTAAATGACAAAGAAGGGTTCCGTGGATTATGCTGAAGTTTGCACTCTGGCCTTCCATGTGCATGTGGGACTATCATGACATCTTGGCCTTTTACATGTTCTGGCCTCTGTTCCGCTTTTAACACACAGTGAGAAATCTGTGCTGATTGTAGAGTATTTACCATCTGCTATGGGCTGGATGTTTTAGCTCTCACCTTGTTGCTTTCTCTGGGCCTCGTAACCTTCACACCCGGACTGCCTTTACCAGCTTGACTATCTGCCATCTTACAGCTTTCTTTTGTTTTCCTCTAATAGGATTTACCACCACACCTCCCAGGTGGCTGATGGTCTCCTAAGGGCCTGAATACAAATTTTATTAGGCTGGGTGGTTTGCAGGTCAGCACTGGGGGATGAGAGAGGCGTCCGCAGGAGACCACTGACCCAACACTCTTAGCTGACATCCACCCCTACTCTCCCCTTCGGCATATATTGCTGGGGACCTCAAAGCAGTATTCTGCACTAACCCTATCTTTATACAAAGACTTTAATGCAGGGATGATCCTTATGGTATAACCCTGTCCCTCACATCACCCTGCATATACTGTTGGTGTCAGCGGGGGCTCTAGGTTCCTCTTTCTGCTGCCCATGCTGTACCTGCGTTGCCTTTGAAGTACCATCTATTGCTATTGCCAACAATGTATATGTTTTGTGTGGGAGAAAAACATGCATAAATGGTACTTATACTGTGCCTGTTTAGTGTGTCTTTTGGCAGGTGCAGTGCTGCGACTGCCTTTGAAATGACATTTCGTGTTTGGAAGGTGGAGTGGGGTAATGTACCACAGGAAGGAAAAGTGATGAAGTTGGTAAGGATGTTGATAGTGATGGGATGAGAAGAGTTGGAGGAGGAAAGGCTCTTTGGTGGATCTAAAGAAGGAAGGCAGAATGTCTATGGATAATTGGAAATCGATAAGGGATAGGAAGTGCTATCTGATTGCAGGATGATGAGCAGAGGAAGAATGAGTAAAAGAGAGAGAGAGACTGAAAAAGTTCCTAGAAAGACAGATCCAGGAGCGCATCAAAATTCTAGAGAAAGTGTAAGACCACAAGACAGTTACAGTGGGGGAGAGAGAGAAAAGACATTGGGTTGAAATTCAACAGACATAAGGCTGTAGAATTTCCTCTTCTTGCACTGTTACTATTTTTGGAAATCACTACTGTTTATTACTCCCCTTCTACTAATGTACATATATGTGATGCATGCTTGGGTGTTGGTCCTGTGTTGTCATGAACTTCAAACAATTAAAGTACCAAAGTGGACCTGACATTTCATACCCTTTAACCATTAATGGAAATACATGGTTGATCATTTGACCCACCTTAGGCCTCCCAGACCTCCTTTTGATTGATCAATACACTTTTAGAGCCCTCGACCCCATCTTCGCTGGAGGACACAACATCCGCTGCAGCCATACCACGTAACACCTCTAGACGGACCACCACTGTGTCCACATCTCCTTCTCAAAACCACCGCACACAAGCCTACACCCCGCGCAGGAACTGGAGCAAGATCACCGAAGAGCACCGCAACTTCGCCCTCAGCTGCGCTGCTCCTCCCACCACACCTGACGCCAACTCTAAGGCCACACACTTAACAAATGGATCACTGACTGCACAGACACATTCGCCACCCCCCCCACTCCCCTCCAGTACTCCGATAGAAAACACACCACAAAAACCACCTGGTTCTCCATCGACCTCCGATAATCCAAGCGCACTTGCCGACGACTCGAGAAATCCTGGAGCTACAGCAAAACCCCCAAAGTACGTTCTGCCTACAAGACTGTCATGACAGAACACCACCAACTCATCAGAACCACAAAGAAGAATTTAATTAAGAACAGAATCCTCACCAGCTCCCACAATTCTAAGGAACTCTTCAGAATCATACAAGAATTCATCAAACCCCCCAGCGAATCATCTGACGTCCCTCCTCCCCCAGGACCTCTGCAACGAACTCGGCTCCTACTTCCATCTCAAAATCAGAACCCTCTACAGCAACTTCGAGCAGAACCTAGGCACCAACTCTACTCCTACAACTGGCAACGCAACCCAGCCCACCATCACCGTCTGGACCCTAGTCACCACAGAAGACATTGCAGAACCCATGAGAAGTATACAATTCGAAACCCCTGCCCATCCCACATCTTTCACAGAGCCGCCTCCGCCATAGCACCTGAACTATGACGTACCGCCAACTGCTCCCTCGAAACAGGCACTTTCCCTGACGACTGGAAACGCTCTGAAATCAAGAAGCCCACCACAGACCCAACGGACCTCAAGAACTACGACCCATCTCTCTCCTCCCCTTTATAGCCAAAGTCACAGAGAAGATTGTCAACTACCAGCTCGCCAATTTCATAGAAGCCAACTCGATCCTCGACTCCTCCCAATCCCGCAGTAACTACAGCACCAGGACCGCCCTCCTAGCCGCCATGGACGACATCCGCACCCTCCTTGACCAGGGCCACGCGGCTGCCCTCATACGATTTGACCTCTCAGCAGCTTGCGACAGTCTCCCACCGCACCCTAACCGCTAGACTTAAGTGGCATCCGAGGAACCCCCTTTGACTGGATCCGCTCCTTCATCACTGTCCGAACCCAAAGAATCAGACTCCCGCCCTTCCTCTCCGTACCCACAGAGATCTGCTGCGGACTACCCGAAGGATCCTCACTCAGCCCCATGCTCTGCAACATCTACATGGCCCCTCTATCAACCATCGTCAGAAAACACTGACTCATCATAGTATCCTACGCCGACGACACCCAGCTCATCCTCTCCCTCACCAATGAATCCGACATCGCCAGACGCAGCTTCCAGGGAGGAATAAAGACTTAACCTCCTGAATGAGCAACAGCTGCCTAAAGCTCAACTCGGAGAAAACGGAAGTCCTCGTTTTTTAATCCACCCCCTCCGCATGGGACAACACCTGGTGGCCCACAACCCTCCGGCAGCACCCCCACCCCTTGGACCATGCTTGGGCCCTTCGGCATCGTACTCGATTCCTCCCTCACCATGAACCGTCAGCCCAATGCTGTGTCTTCCTCGTGTTTCAACATCCTGCACGTCCTCCGCAAGACCCTCAAATGGATACCCCTCCCGAATCCAAAAAGATCGTCACCAATGCACTCGTAACCAGCAGACTGGACCACGGGAACGCCCTCTACGCCGGAATAGACAAATCCCTACTCCTCATTACTCTCTTTATTGTGGTACCACCTAGACTTCTAGGGGGTGCTTAAGTGATCTGGAGGGTGGGGGTGCTCTGACCAAAAGAAGCATTATGCTGATAGCAGTTCTTTGTTTTAAGTGGGGGAAACAAAATAGTCGCATATCGGAAAATCCACTGGTCATGGCATGCCAGATTTAATCAGGTTGAGATCTTTTTAGGGCCTACTCGCCTGTTCTGGCCAACTGACAACAGGTGTTCAGCTTGCTCACAAAGTGAATGAGCAATAAGGATGCCTTTAAATCTTGTTATCACATTTGCTCTGCTTTCAGAGACAGAGGTCAAAAGTTGGTTTGTCTTCCTACATTTACATTTCTTTCTGTGACTGAAGTTAGAGGATTTTGTAAAGTGAACTGTGTGACAATCGTGCTGTGCAAAGAATATAAAATGAAAGGCTGTAAGATTTCAGCCTTTTTTTAACAGAACACAAATAGCTAATAAATAAACTGTTCAAACATTTTAAATATATTTCTCTAGTTATGAAGACCATTTTTTTTAATTCTGTGGTTGAACTAATAGATTGTTATATGATTAAAACAAATCTGAACACTTTACTTGATGATGTGCAAATGTATTTTGTTTTTGCTGAAACCCAATTTCCAAACATTGTTTATGCACTATATAGTTTTCAGTAAAACTACATGTAAGTGGGAACATTTTGTGGCCATTTCAATGGAAAATGTGCTATTTCTAAATGACACGCACTACAACATCATCCTTTAGTGATATATTTATGAAAAGTGAGTTTTTAAACATGAACAGGGAAATGTTCCTGCTTCTGCCTAGATGACAATGCTATTGGTGAACTAAGAGTCAAGCCTGGGATCTCACATGTACCCTATATTTGGTTTGACTCTTATTATACATGGGGCAAACGTTTAGTAAATAAGAGTTTTTTTGTACAGCAGAAATAGTGAACGTGCATATTTGAAGGTGCCCGATCATATGATGATAAAGGAAAAGACAGCTCCGTAAGAAAAGAAATTTGTCTAGGATCACACAATTTGAGACCAGGGTCAAGTACATTAGAGTTACGTCGAGTAGATTATTAAAGTTAATAGACTTGCAGGTCTAGTAAAATCTTAGATTTTTTTGAGCACTGCAGTAAGTCTCTCTATAATGGGCCATCACTAACCTCTATTGTCATGTATATACTAGCTGAGAATGGGTGTCAAAAGGGAAGGGACTTCAAATATTCTTCAAAACCCTCACCCCCATTTATAATAACCAGAATGGGCATACCTTTACACATTATTAAGGCCTGCCGGACCAGATTAGAATGTTTGGCAATCATGTATTTGGTTGCATTTTCAAAACGGTAACAGAACTAAACTGCAATGTTTAAATAAGTTGAGGCATATTTGAATATTACCAATTTAATTGAATAATTGTGAAAAAATTTAGGGGGGGGCAATGACTTTTATTTTTTCACTGGAGGGGCTTGGCATTAAAAAGGTTAATGACCACTGCTAATGGTGCCTCCCAGTCTCTTGTTTTTAAAATACACCAAAAACGTGGTCTTTTGAGTTTGTATCTCCAGCCCGCGCGCGTATCACAAATGAGCAAAACATTATCCATGAGTGTCTGGAGCCCTCTGCATGTTTTGGAGAGTAGCAAGGTGTCGTCGGAAAAAAATAGAGCCGGCACCTTTTTGCTTGCTAGAAATGGTGAGTCATTAACACAATTTAACAGATGGTCAACACATTTGTTTATGAACGAAAGAAAAAGAGTACACATCCTTTAGAAACTCCTTTGGCCACATTAATCACATCTGTTAGTTCCCCGTTTGGGTTCCACAGGATCCTAGCGTAATCCCACTCGTGCAAGCGCATGATTATGTTCAACAGAATACCCGGGAGGTTCATGTCTGCTAAAACCTCCCACAGTTTCTCTTGAGACAAGGTCACATACTGCGCACAAGTTAATGAAGGCAACATATAGCATACCACCACCTATATCCACTTTGTCATAAGCACGCCAAAGACCTGATCTGTGGTTCCTGTCTGTGGACGAAATTCAGCTTAAAGTTGGGAGATTACGTTACTGTCCTCTATGCTTTGTGTAAGTTGTCACAGAACTTGGTTGCAGAAAATGTTGCCCGTTACTTCTCCCGCCGCCCCAACCCATCAATCCACCCACTTTGTCATTATGGCAAGTGTACATCCCACTTTAATCCTAAAAAAAAAAAAGCATAACCCTCGTCTAATTTTCAAATTTGGTATTTTGTACTTCGAAAAATGGGACTTTCAGCCATTTACAACAGACACAGAAAGTTAGAGCGCAATCTGACATTACATGCTACTATCCATTTGCCAAACAAGCACTTCCTGTGTCCCTGAAGTAGACACTACTCTTTACATCAGTCCTGTTGACCTACTTGTACGCTGACCTTTTAAGAAGGACCTAATGATGCCGCTTATGCAGTCCCGTTTCTCCTCGTCACGTGCGGTTGCAAGAATGCCTGTATTTAATAAGAACGCTGCAGCAACAGTTTTTTGTGTGTGCATGTAAATACTGAAAATAGGGATGGATGACATTCTAGTGCTGTGGTGCTCATCGTACCTCTTAAGTGTTCGTAAATTAGGACTAGTATCACATTGCAGGTCAAGAAAAATGGAATGTTTTTGAGAGGCGACTTTTGGTGGGTTCTGTAAACAAGGGCAAGGCAGCGTGAATGTTAAAAGGATTGCCTTAGTTCAGAGACTGAAGCAACTGACATTACAAATACTCTTTGCATGTTTCATGGTTGTATGTGTTTATTTCGTTGCTTTAGAGCCATCTGTACAGAGCTATGGCCAGAGTAGTGGATGCTGTATCCTGCACTAGTATTGGTAAAGCCAGTTGGTCTGGCCCTTGCAAGATCTATTGGCATCGTACGCTTTTTTACCCAAGTGTACAGCAGCTGCGGTGCAACATGTCCGAAAGTAAAAAAGAAAGTGCTATAACACAGTCAATGTTGGTTGCTTCATATCACATTTTTTTCTTCAAGTCAAGAATAACTTTATTCGGTTTGAGTTAAGCATAAAAGTATGACATTCATGTAAAACCCATAAAAAATTACATAAAAGATGCAATAAAATATCATATAGCTCGCATATTTCAAGATTTCCAAACAGGTTTTAAAAACGGGTTTCTAAAAGGAGACGCCAAGATTTGATTACATTTCATATAGTTTCCTTATTGATAACGCCATCCTAATAAAATTTAAAACTGCCATGCAGATTGCTTCAGTGGACAAGGATAATAAAAAATTAAAACCCTCCTGGAAATTACATGGTCTGATGTCTAAGAGTGGTACAAGAAACAAAACTCTTGGGACCTTGTAGAGTGTACAAAAAAGGGTAAAGTGTAGGGTGCTTTGTTGGGGCAGGTTGTCACAAGGGCAAGGTGTGAGATTATTGCATCATCCGACCTGTTTAGGAAAGGCCCCTGAAAAGTGCAATGTGCAGGGCCTAAACCTGGTCAGCAGAAATCTAAATTGCACGTTCCTGGTAAAAGACAGATAAAATTGCTGATATAAAAAAGACTGATCAGTATAAGGTTGTCGCCTTGTTGGTCGCTGGCGATTGTGAAGCTTAACACAATATGCATTTTTTATAGTCAGTTTCTTACTTGTATCTATACTATTAGGGTTATCAAAATAATGCCCTAGGCCAATTTCATTAAATTTTCCTTTCACATAGCAAAGCAATGGGATTGCCTCGGCATTATCCGATGACATGCAATTCTTGATAATTTCTCTTGTGAGCTTTAACTCTTCCGACAGCCAGACTTTCGCCCACAGTATCAATGGGGCAATATTTATCCGATCAGAGATAAAATCAACCCCTACCTCAGAGTGACAGAATGCTGTAGGGGTGCTTTTTGGGATCATCAATAATCTCTTTAGAAAATTATTCTCTAGAGTTTGGAGTTTCAGACTTTTTTGATGTCCCATACTCCCCGCCCCATATGTGGCAGTAGACAAACATTTCGATTTATATAAGGTTATTAATTCCGTTACGGGCTTATGGCCCAACTTGCACGCAAAGCGGAAAAGACCTTCCACAGCATGACTAGTGTTCTGTACCCTGGATATTATGAGGTGTTCCTAGGTCAATTTGCTATTAAAAACATTCCCTAAATAATTAAAATTCGAGACTTTGTCAATTGTCTTCCCCTTTACCATGAACTTTCTAGATTTGGTATGACTTGGTCCACAGACCATGACGTAGGATTTAGTGAAATTAACCTTTAAATCTAGAGCTAGCATAAAATTTGGGAATGTGTTCAGAGACTTCTGTAAACTATTATCGGTTAGAACCATTAAAACCGTGTCATCCGCATATGACAACGGAATCGGCTTACCCTCTATTATAGGGAAGTCTGACTCCTGATTTTTTAGAGCTAATTCTAGTCTGTTTGTGTATAGAAGGAAGAGGAAAGGGGCCAATATGCACCCCTGACAGACTCCCTCTGTAGAGACAAAGGACCCTGTCCGTTCTCCCCTAGGACCAAATGTTATAGCTACGGTGGTGGATGCGTGCAGCCTACGCAATAGGGTGCCCAAAGGCTCCTCAAAACCCATTTCACCCATCATGGCCCACAGTTTGCTCCTATTAACAGTATCGAACGCGCTGGATAAGTCCATGAAGGCAAGGTGTATTGACCCTTTCCTTGCCTTCATGTACTTGCCCATGATCAGCGCCAGGTGAAGACACTGTTCGTTTGTCCCCATTCCTCTTCGAAAGCCATATTGTGTTGGGGACATTATACCTATGAAGTCTGCCCAGGTCTCAAGGCGTGCTAAAATCATCCAACCCCTTGTCCGTAGAGTCAATTTAGGAAATGGGCCTATAACAGGCTGAATCCTCCTCCTTTCCCTTTTTGTACACAGGGAACACTATGGCCTCTTGCCATGATGTTGGAATGGGACCTGTTATTGCTGCTCTAAAGACATTCGTTAGGAGAGGTGCCCAAAGTTGGATATTACCTTCGAATAAATCAAGAGATACCCCATCCGGGCCTGGGGCGTTTAGATGTATTCCTCTCTGTAGGGCATCTTCTACCTCACTCACTGAATGGGAGATGCTCAAGTGATGAGCGGACAATGGATTTAATTGGTCCACCTGGCTTAGTCCCTGACTAATGATACAGTTCGAGTTAAAAATCTTAGTATAGTGGGATTCCCACATGTCCCTTGGTATCAGTGAGTCCATGCCCCCTGAGTCCTTTGAGAACAATGGGCGGTTGATTACTTTGATTACCTCCCAAAAGCACCTAGAGTCTTTGAGCGCACTTGCTCTCTAGTTCCTCCCAGGCCTGCTTCCTCTGTGCCACTATGCGCTTATAGGACTCCCTTGCACTCTTAAGGCCTTATCTCGCGGGTTTGTGTGTAGTGCCTTCTTTAAGTCTTTTTGTGCCCTTGTACACTCAGCATTGAACCATTTGGTTTCCCTAGGTCCCCTTAATGCTAATGGGTTCACCAGATTACTTGATGGATCCCTACAATTTCCTTGAAATCCTTGTATAACCATTTCAGGGGTGGAGTCATAATCAAGGAATTTCAAAAAATAACTTAAATTTGTTTTTACAATACTTTCCTCAAATTGAGGGGGGTTGATCCTACTCCACTTCATTCTTACTCCTTGATTTGAATTATACTGAAGGGGGCGGCCATCACCTTAATTCTCCTAGGCAGCTACAATTAGGGAGGCAGTGAGAGGGTTGTGGTTGCTGGCGTTGTTTGGCTCCACCTCAAACCTATCTACAAGGGAGGCATATTTTCTGGATTTTAGCATGAAGTCAATAACGCTTCCACTACCTCTGCCCATATAAGTTGGGTATTGAATTCCTGAGTTACTGACCAAGTCATTCACGATGAACAAATCATTCACAATAATGATGTCATTTAAGGCGTCTCCCTATGGAGTGTGTATAAAATGCGGTAGTGGTTGTCCTTCAGTGTCTGTTAACCCACAAACCTTATCTGAGCTATATCCATATAAAGTACAATTAAAATCCCCGACCCAATAGATACACAGAGGCTGCCACTTCCCTGCAATCTTGTCAATCTCCTCCTTGAGGTTTACAATAATGACACTTCTATTTGGGTCGAAAACATTATAATACCAGTTAATTAAGACTCCTGACCTGAAACAAATTGATTATTTATTTTATTTATTTAAAACATTTATATTGCGCCGCTATCACCTTACAGGTATCCTGGCGCTGAAAGATAACTTCTAAAATAGATGCATTGGGAGCTAACAGTAGGATAGTGAACAATTAACTTTCAGGAAACAGCCAAGTTTTGACCCGTTTCCTGAAAGGAAGAAGTTCACTTGTTTGACGGACAACCAAAGGCAAACTGTTCCATGTTTAGCTGCTGCAACCTTAAAAGATCTTCCTCCTGTCCTGACCTTTTTAAATCTTGGTACTTAGACAAGATAGGCCGCAGCAGAACGAAGGGCTCTGGTTGGAATGTACCAGTCAAACATAGCTTGTACGGTGCCGGGCCCGACTCCATGTAAAGCTTTAAAGACAAGACAGAGAGATTTGAAAGCAATTCGCTGTTTCATAGGGAGCCAGTGAAGCTCGGCCATTGCCGCAGTAGCCGAAGCTCTCCTAGGCCAACCCAGGGCCAGTTTAGCTGCGACTGTTTGAACTCTTTGGAGTCTGTCTAGCAAAACGGACGGGGCCTCGAGCAACAACGCATTAAAATAGTCAAGGCGACTAAGAATGGTACACCTGACTATTAAGGCCCGGGCTTGTGAGGGAAGGAGTGGCAAGATCTTGCGAAGCGAACGAATAAGGGCCGAGCAAGTGGACACTGTTTTCGCAACCTGGGCTTCCATGCTGAGTTTGTTATCCATCATAACACCCAGATTGCGAACCGTGGTGACCGGCTGTGGCTTTTCCGAAGTTTCAGGGGGCCAAAACTCCGCCGGGAACGGGCGGGCAATCCGACTTCCGGCACAGAACATCAAAATCAATTGATACCATGGTGAATTAATAACAGACTTGACATTAATAGATCCGTATTTAAGATTTCGTAGGTCAATTAAAGTAGGGTGAGTGGAGGGGTCGTTTCCTGACAATCGTTCCTCTATACTACCAAAAGTATCTAATGTGGTATGTGTGTTGTGGTCAGCAGGGTAGAACCCCAGTCTATCCTCTTCTGTTCTTCTTTCTGGGCATTTAGATTCCCTGGCTAACCCTCCTAACCGTGACATTTTACCTGGACTATATAGGGCTACTAGTAGTCAGTCATTATCCGATAAGCCCGATAATACTTCAAAGCGATTTGTGTGGTGCCATGTGGGGGGCGGAAGAAGAGGAGTTTTGTTAGGGGAGCGCAAACCAGAACTAATGCTCCTTTGGTGGGGGGGGGGGGATAAAAAAAGGCCAAAGAGCGGGCCTGAATGTTTTCCCTAGGGGAATGTCTGGGGTCTGAGTCTCTGAGGTGACATAAGGCAAATTCTACCCATCTCCTAACATTAAAGTTCAGGACCACACAGTCGCCTTCGATGTCGTTTTGAGTTTTCCCCAACCAACTCACTCGTCTTGCCATTATAATGTGTTTACGCCAGTTTACCTGGGGCTCTATTTTACTAGAGCACCAGTGGGCAGACTTTTTAATGAGGCTCTGACAATTTTCGTGATGGTCTGGGGGAGAGTTTTGAACCCCTGTCAAGATCATCGTGTAAGGGGTACATGCTGGCGGGAGGTCTTAAACAATATTTTCCTCCCGCCTAGTTTGCTTGAGTCCCTTATTGGGCCCTTTCTTATTCCCTTGGTTCCCACTATCGTCCCTTTTAATGTTCGCGGAACTGGAGTGCCCTTATGTTTTAATAATGCTCCTAACTTGATCATTTACCTGTGTTTTCAGCACTATTTTAGGGTCTGAACAGTTTGCCCCCACCCGATCTGCAGCTGATAGTCTTGGCTTTCCATTTGTAATTATTGATCTATCTATGGCCACCGCCTCGCTCTTGGGGGCGATGGGGGTAACATTTACTTCCCTCTCATTCTGGTTTTTACACACAGAACCCCTAGCATTAGGCCCAATTTGCAGAGCCGAGTTCCCCAGATTTAACAGTACTCGGCCAAGCTGCTCCTCTGTGCAGGCCAATTGCAGCAAAATGGGCTCGGACGAATCAGACACTAATTTCCCCAATTGAGCTGCCACCATCTCCACCGAGGGCTGGTAGGTTTTGTTTTGTCCTCTTCACCCTAGGCAATTGACCCACGGTCCGCTGTTCGCACCCAATAGGGTCAGTGCGCTTCTTTTTTCCCCCAGCTGTGTTTTGGTCCTCCGTAGTTGGTGTTGCAGTGTCCATGCCTTTTGGCTCACCACCCAAGGAGCCTTGCTTCACAATAATAACAGTTGGTGAGAGCACGATTGGGGGATCCCCTTGCCGAGATGGAGGGTACATAGATGATATTTGCTTGGGGTCCTCCGCACTTGTTTGGTGGGGGGACTTGCCTGAATGAGTGTTCATTACAGCGGCTAGGGGTACTGGGGCCAGCGATAGTCTGTGTTCTGCCAATTCAATTTCTTTATTAAGTGCCCCCACGGCCTTTTGTAGAAAGCCATCTAGGGTTGTGTCTGTGCTGTTAGGGGCCGGCATAGGTTTCTTTCTTCCCCTCTCCCCACGCAGAATCAGTACTGATATTCCCCAAACTTTTCAGCCCCACTCCTTACTTCTATGTCTCTGATGATAGGGCCAAGAGATGTGGCCTGGCCTCCTCCGGTCGCTGACGGGTGCTTTGCCCGGGCACGTCCCGGGTACGCCCGTGCTGCGGGAGCCCAGGTGGTGCTGCTTTAAGCACCTCCTGACGCGTCCTGGTGATCTGCGCGCTGTGCGTGTTTCTGGGGCCTCTGGGGGATGTAGTCTGCTCCCTGCGGCTCCCCCGGTGTGGGGTTCTGGTTCCCGGTGCTGGGGCTGAGGGCTCAGATAAATGGTTGTTGATGGAAAGAGAGCTCCCCTTTCAGATTTGGTATTTATTGCTACGAAAAATGGGACTTTCAGCCATTTACAGCAGACACAGCAAGTTAGAGCACAATCTGAAATTACATGCTACTGTCCATTCGCCACAAGCACTTCCTGTGTCCCTGAAGCAGACACTACTCTTTACATCAGTTCTGTTGACCTACTTGTACGCTGACCTTTTAAGAAGGACCTAATGATGCTGCTTTTGCAGTCCCCTGTTTCTCCTCGTCATGTGCAGTTGCAAAAATGCCGGTATTTAAAAAGAAGGTTGCAGCAACAGTTTTTGTGTGTGCATGTAAATACTGAAAATAGGGATGGATGACATTCTAGTGCTGTGGTGCTCATCGTACCTCTTAAGTGTTAGTAAATTAGCACTAGTATCACATTGCAGGTCAACAAAAATGGAATGTTTTTGAGAGGCGTCTTTTGGTGGGTTCTGTAAACAAGGACAAGGCAGCGTGAATGTTGAAAGGATTGCTCCTTAGTTCAGAGACTGAAGCAACTGACATGACAAATACTCTTTGCATGTTTCATGGTTGTATGTGTTTATTTAGTTGCTTTAGAGCCATCTGCTTGAAGCTTTGCGCTTATAAATTGATTTAAATTTTAATTATAACATTCATCCTGTTCTAAGGTAATTTATCTCCAGGTGGTCTGACACTTCTTGGGAAGCCTGGGTGGAAGGGAAGGAGGAGCGAAGATAATACTAACTGGTGCTCATGTACATCTTTGGGTGAAGTTCGCAATAAGAGCAATATAAAACTGCAAACGGAACAAGTGCCCTGAGGACGTCTTTGTTAGCATGTGTGCACTACACACACGTTACATACATACGTGCATACCGACTCTACATTGAGCGACTTAATAAATATAATCTTCAGCTGTGAGAACACATGACTGCCCTTGTAGGCAATCAACCCGGCTTCCGTATCTCGACCATGTGCAGCATCCTCAGATCCGGAGTAAATCCCCTGGCAACCGGGGCGGGAAGCCCCTTACCATGAGAGATTGTGCACATTAGCGCCTCGGTAGGGACAGGGTATAACGGGTGTGAAGAGGTGAAGAAGAAAGGAAGACTGGGAGTGAGGGGAGAAAGAAGACGAGAAAGAGAGCGTGAGAAGGCGAAGCGGGGAGAGAGCGTGGGTGTGGGAGAGGAGAGAAAGGAGTAAATATAGTGGTGAGAGGAAGAAGAGAAGGAAAAAGAGTGAAGGTGATACAGTGGGTGTTAGAGAGAAGAGGGAAGCAAAAGAGAGAAAAGGGACCAAATGTGGGTATATGAGAGAGTAGCAGGGAAACAAAGGATAAGAAACGGGGGGAGTGAAAAGAGAGGAGAGAGGCAGAGGAACGAGAAGAAAGACAGAGTGCAACAAAGGCAGTGGGAGAGGGAGACAGTGGGAAGGAGGAGCACGCAGGAGAGAGGGTGCAAGAAGGGGTGTCCCATAAAACTACGTAGCTTGTCACATTGTGAGTATTCCTTTAATCATCAACTTCCCCCTTCCCCCTCAGCCCTTTGCACAACACTTGAAACTTTCTATGGTGGCAGACTGCCATCAGGTGTTGGCGCTAATTCAGTTAATTGATTTCTGATGTGTGCCATTTCCCGTGCTCACAGCAGGCAGGCACCAGCCTGCAAACGGACTGGATCTGATGGGGAATTCAAAATTTGCGAACATACGTGACAAGAATTTTCAATTCTATTAAGGACAAGGAGGCGAGGATTATGCTTTCTCATTTCTTTATTAGAAATGTTCAGCAGCCAATCAGAAAACAGTAGATAACGAAAAAACTACAGTACCCATAAACACTAGGGTATCACGTGGCTAACCATAGAGACCCATACAATAAAAGGTCCTGAGGAAAGTAACATATCCTCTTTCTTTGGTGAGTAACAGTTCAAGTCAAAGCAGTAATTCCCAGAAAACGAAGAACAGCAGGGATTCAGTAGAAGTCCACTTCGAACCAAACAGGATTCTGCAGCCGAACATCCATGAAGACAGGAAAGCTGCAAATCGGATGAACCAGAAGGAGCAGCAGCCGCTACTTAGGATCCGAACCTGAAAAGAGACATACAGCCGTAATACACATCCAGTAAATGGAATGAAGTCAGAAATAGAGGGGGGGGTAGAGAAAAGGTACATTGCATTTAAACAATAATCATATGCAGAAAAACACAATATAAATGCAGAACAAGTGCAAAAGATAATCACGGGTGGGATAATCCTCGCCTCCTTGTCCTTAATAGAATTGAAAATTCTTGTCACGTATGTTTGGAAATTTTGAATTCTATGTCAGGACAGGAGGCTCCGATTATGCTTGTTCAAAGCTGATCCACCACTACAGAAGCAATATGATCAATGGGTTTAAAATAGAAAGTTTTAAACACTGAGTCAGAAGACCAATCTACGGCCTTCATGATGTCAAACAAAGTAACACCCATGGAAAAAGCCTTAGAAGCCATAGCCCCACGTGACGAATGAGCACCAAAAATTGAGACATCAATGCCGGCCTCCGACATGAGCCATCTGACCCAGCGAGCTAGAGTAGCTGGAGTAACAGGACGAAAAGGCTTCTGCAAAGCAATTAGTAATTGACCATGCATATCTGAACGAAAAGGGGCAGTACATACCTCATAATCCTTGACACATTGAACAACACAAAGGTTGGGATGATTGGGAAAAGACGGATAGGTAATTTCAGAAATATTAGTCTTGGTACGTCTGGAAAGGCGAAAAGTGACACCCTCAGGTGTAAAACTGCGACCCGCCAGATCCAAAGCACGCACATCCGAAATTCGTTTGCAAGAGACAAGGCAAAGCAGCATGGTCAACTTAGCCGACAGTTGTTTACGAGAAAGTAAAGAATTGGAAGGCCATGACTCCAGAAATCGCAAAACAACAAACATCCCATAAAGACGTGTACTTGGGACTAGGAGGTTTCGAAAGACGAATGCCCCTAAGCAATTTGGTAATCAGAGGATGTTCACCTGCAGGTTTACCATCGATTGGAATGTTAGCTGCCGAAATGGCAGAACGAAAATTGTTTACCGTGCAATAAGCCAAACCAGAGGAGGCAAGAGAGGCAAGAAAATTAAGGATTAAAGAGATATCTGCTGAAGAGGGATCAGCCTCCCGTTGAATACACCAGTCACACCATCGCTTCCATGACCCTCGGTATCGCTTATGAGTATTGGGGGACCAGGCGTCACTGATAAATTTGGAAGCGTCAAGAGAAAGGCCTGGGAGCGACCAGCGATCCCCGAAATTCGCCACGCTAGCAGAAGGAGAGTGCCCGACAGAATCAGGTGATGCGGATTGCCGAGAGGATCTAGCAACAGGTTCCACTTCTGGGGAAGAAGGAGAGGGACTGCGCAACACATTTCTAGGAGAACCAGGAACCACGCCTGAGCTCTCCACAGAGGAGCAATCCGGATCAACTCGGATTGAAACCGTTTCGTGCAAGCCAGGACCCTGGGAATCATCATGAACGGGGGAAAGGCGTAGCACAGGACCGACGGCCAAGTCTGGAGAAACGCATCCGTGGCCAGAGCCAGAGGGTCCGGTCTCCAGCTGAAAAACAGCGGAAGTTGAGTGTTCAGATGAGATGCAAACAGGTCTAAGTGGCAATGACCCCAAATCCGTGTGAGAGAGCGGAAGATGCGGGGATGAAGACGCCAGTCGCTGAAATCCCGCAGATGGCGTGAATTCCAATCCGCAATCTGGTTTTGGCGACCAGGAAGGTATTCAGCAATAACCGCGATCTTTTGTTGCAGACAAAAGTGCCAAAAATCTTTGGCGATCTCCGCTAATAATTTGGACTTTGTGCCCCCTAACTTGTTGACATACCTGACCGCTGAAATATTGTTCATGCGGAGAAGGATGCAACAATTGGAACGAAGAGGCGAAAAGCAACGGATCGCAAACTATCCCGTCAGAAGTTCCAGGCAATTGATATGGAGAGACAACTCCTGGGAGGACCAACGACCCCCCCGTCGAGACTGGACCGCACCGGGCTCCCCAACCCCACAGGCTGGCATCGGACTCGATCACTAGATCCGGAGATGAACCGAACAGGGCTCGTCCATTCCAAGCCTCCATGTGGTCCAACCACCATTGCATCTCCGTCTTTGCCTACTCTGAAAGAGGGATGAGATCGGAATAACGAAGACCCTTCTGGAGCTGACGTATCTTCAAGCGTTGAAGAGCTCTGTAGTGCAGAGGGCCCGGGAAAATCGCTTGGATGGAGGATGCTAACAGACCTACAACTCGTGCTAACGATCTCAGTGACACAGTCTGTTTGGAAATAACTGAATTCAACTCCCTCTTGATTTACCGAATTTTTTGATTGGGCAAGAGAAGTTGACATGAAATCGAATTGATCTGAAAACCCAGCAAGTCTATTATCTGCGATGGAGTCAAGATTGACTTTTGAGGGTTGATCAGAAAACCCAGAGATTGCAAAAGATCTATGGCCCATTCTAGGTGAGTCACCACCTTGAGTGGACAGTCTGCCAGAATGAGAATGTCGTCCAGATATATTATTAAGCGGACTCCCCGAGCGCGCAAGCATTCCACGACGGGCCTCAGAAGTTTCGTGAAGCACCAAGGTGCTGACGAGAGGCCGAACGGGAGAACTTTGTACTCGTACCAAAGCCCCTGCCACCGAAATTGAAGGAATCGCCGATGAGGCTTGAAGATGGGGATCGACAAATACGCATCCTTGAGGTCTAGGCGAACCATCCAATCCCCCTCGCGAAGCAGATCGCGTAACAAGTTAATTCCCTCCATCTTGAAGTGTCTGTACACGACACCTCCGTTGAACTCCTTTAGATTGAGAACAAGGCGAGAGCCGCCCCCTTTTTTCTGCACCAAAAAGACCGTGCTGACGAACCCCTGGGGATGGCGAACAGTCTGAGTGCCCCTTTTGCCAGGATCGACTGAATTTCTGCGGAAATAAAATCCTGGTCTTGAAGAGAAAAATGCAGAGGAGAAGGAAGGAGGGTTTGATGCAGGGGCTGATAAAATTCTATGTGAAAACCCTGAACGGTTTGCAGCACCCATGCATCTTTGGAGATCAAACGCCAATTGTGGAGAAAAGATTGAATTCGACCCCCCAGAACCACATTGGAAGCTGGAATCAAGCTCACCTGAAGTGTTGGAATCGTGGTATCCACCTTGATGTCCTCCGGAACGTCCCTTTTTAAATTGCCCTCTCCCCTTACGAGAGGAATAGAATTGAGCACGGGAGCTGAAACCGGAATCTTGTCCACCGCCTCTGTGGGACTGGAATCCCCTTTAAGAATTCTGGGAGCCACGGCCGAACGATCGTCTCTGATGTCGTCCGGCCCTGGCAAAAACCGGTTGAAAGGCTCGTCGCAAGGAAGATTGAGCCTTATCTAGGCCACTGAAAGTTGCCGCAAACTTAGTGAGCTCCTTCAAAAAAGGATGCCCAAAAAGAAGCCCCTGAGCTAAAGGGCCGGACTCGGAAGACGAAAGTTCCGCTAGCTTAGGGTCTAATTTGAGAAGAATAGAGCGACGGCGCTCACTTGAAATTGCACAATTTGCATTGCCCAATTGGCAAATAGCCCTTTGAGCCCATTCTATGAGTTCATCTGGGTTGACAAGGGCTGAAGACTCTTTAGCCAAGAATCCGAGGTCTAAAATTTTAGCAAGCGGCCCTAGTAAGTATAGTAACTTATCCTGGCAGGAGCGCCAAGATCGATCCAGACCCTTCTTGGGGTCTTTGGCATATTTTTTCAGATATGAAACCATTGTTGGGTCCAGCTCTGGAGTGTCAGCTAAATGGTCTGCAAGATCCGGACGCGGACACTCAGACCGAAGGCGTGCCCTAACATCTTTCTCAAAAGGTTGCCTGATGTGAGCCTGAATATACTCCGCCACCGCCGGGGATGGAAGCCAAGAAGAAGAGTGAGGGTGAACAATTTCGGAAGGCTCAAAAGTCAGGAGGACAAGAAGGGGCATCAACATAATGTTCCTTGCGCGACTTTTTGCGAGGTGGAGGAACATCTGGCTTAGTGGAAGCTGAGGAGTGAGTACCTTCAGTGTCCGAGACCAAGCTGGTGGAGGCCGAAGCACCCCGTGAGGATAATTTAGGGGATTGATCAGAGGCGAAAGACTTGGCCAGTTTCTTAAAGTCTGATTTATGAGGATTAGAATGAGTCTCAAAGGACGTACGTGAGGCGGGTAACCAGCCTTGTTTCTTGGCGTAATGTGTCAAGTGACGCTTCAATGGATTTATAGCACACACAAGTGCCTTATTCACTGAGTGTTGTACACCCTGGTCTAAAGCCTCCACTAAATCCTGTTCCGAAAAACCAGAGGCGTCATCCTCATAGTAATAGTCATCTTCTTCCAAATAATCATTCATTGTAACACAAAGTGTGACAGTTAAGCCCACAAGATGACAAAGTTATTAAAGGCCAAAGGCACAATGCAGGGGAAGTGCAAAAAACCCTCAGCAAGCCAACAGTACAGAAAATAAACTGTCTAGACTGTTAAAAATATTTAAATGTGGAGGGAGGGCTTGCTGCGAAAAAACCACACTCTAGGCAGAGCCTATGCTTAATTGTACAGCCCAACACACTTTCATATGCAGAGGGCGTCAAAACGGGGCCAAAAACGCGAGGCTGTGGGCAGTGGTGTGTGAAACAACCTTCTTCATAGCAAAATGCGTATAAAACAGCATTAAAATGGCCGCCGCGCATGCGCGGTAACGGCCGCCTCCGTGAACATAGAAAGGAGGTCGCGCACAGCGCGAGTCCTCCGGCCCCTGTCTTCCGCTCCACAAATGTTAAAAGCAGGCGCGAAGCGCCCGAACGCCGGGGGGTGAACACACGCCCCCGCTACAAAGCCGCTGCAGCGCGCGGCTCGAAGGCACCAGAATGGGTGAAAACAATGGAAAACAAAGCGCCGCTACGAGACCTCAGCGCGGCTCGTAACCACAGCAACCAGCAATGCGGAATACCAACAAAAGGCAAGCACAAATCGCTTACAAAGCACGCGGCACGAGCGTGAACAGTAGAAACAATAACCGCACCATATAGGAACAAAATAGTAAATATAAGCACTTAACTGGCTGCGGAGCAGCAAAGAAAGAGGATATGTTACTTTCCTCAGGACCTTTTATAGTATGGGTCTCTATGGTTAGCCACGTGATACCCTAGTGTTTACGGGTACTGTAGTTTTTTCGTTATCTACTGTTTTCTGATTGGCTGCTGAGCATTTCTAATAAAGAAATGAGAAAGCATAATCGGAGCCTCCTGTCCTGACATAGAATTAACAAAAGCGCCCCTCCCACGCACATCCTAAGGGTCTCCTGGAAGGGGATTAGCTCCCCTGCGGTTTGGCTCTACTGTCAGTAGTAGTAGTACTGCATAACAGTTGATCTCAGTATCCACGTCATGTCTGATATAAATGCAATTTAACAAAAATACGTAAAGGCATTCCAGGAAAATTCACGTTTTTCATGTTTCACGTTTTGTCATCCCACTACTGTGGATTTTTTCCATCAAAGAAAGAAGCGCTCTGAAGCGGTGTTAAGGCAACACAAGATTATTACAAAAATAAACACATACACGGTTGTTACATAGACAACGCGTTTGACTTGCTGAATCGGATCTACCTTTTTAAACTTATAGAAGCCATTAACCTGGGACCCCGGTTCATGGCATATGTGAAACTGTCTACGGATCTCACCGCCTCGGTTCATGCGGCCGGATGCTGCTTGGCCCCCTTCCCTATCCGCAGGGGTACGAGGCAGGGGAGCCCCCTATCCCCTATCTTATTCGCCTTAGCGATTGAGCCCTTAGCTGTATGGGTGCGCCAGTAACCTGTCCTTAGGGGACTGGACTGGTTGTAGGAGCACTCATACGGGATGGCGCTTTACGCCGACGACCCCCTGTTCTTCATGTCACACCCTTGGGCCTCGTGTCCTCCAAATTCTCTGAATCTTCGGGGAGACCTCTGGCCAACCCATCCAAATCTACACTGTTCCTTATTCATGGCAAGCAGAGGAGTCAGGCCTGGGCTTCGCAGCTGATCATTGACACGGGCCTTAAGTACCATGGGGTCTTCATAATGCGGTGTCCCAGCGACGCTTGGACGCACAACATAGCTCTGTTGCTCCCGGCCGTCCGGGATGAAACAACGATCTGGTCCCAGCTACCCCTATCGTTGTACGACAGGTCCGCAATTTTTAAAATGATGTCTCTGACGCGCTTACTCTACATGCTCCAGAACTACCCGTACCCTATCCCCCCCCCCCCCCCACCCCCGTGTCATGGTCTCTCCAAATCAATACACTCCTGAATAGATTCCTCTGGCAAGGGGGCGCGATCCGCGTGACTTTCGCAACATGTATACAGTCCACGTATTGGGGTGGTATTGCGGCGGCAGACGTCCGCGCATACTACTGGGCTTCGCACCTCCTGGTGGTCAGAGTGGTGGTATGGTTCCCAGACAGATCTGGCCTATGCCGTGGAGCGGTTAGCCATGGCGGGTACCCGGCTGCTCCATCTCCTAGTCATTTAGACATGGAGGCGGGTGGTTAGGTCCACAGGTTGGTGGGGTAGTTTGACCGGTGCCACTCCCCTCTGGCAGGGAACTTATCTTCGGCCTGTCTCGTCACTTGTGGGGTTTCGTAGGTGGGAAGATATTGGTATATCCACGCTTGGGGACATCATGCAGGGGACCACTCCTTAAATCCTTTCAAAGGCTGCAGGCGGATTTTGACATTCATAAATCGCAGTTCCATCGCTATTTGCAGCTCCGTCACGCACTGACCCCCCTGATTCGGCAGCTAGAGTCGCTACCGGAGTTCCACCCGCTGAAAGGTCGCCTACTGATGGGAGATCTGGGGGCTCACAAAATCCGGCAAATCTACCAAACTATCACTACACACTCCAAGACCACTATTCACTGAACCCGGGAGGCTTGGGAGGTGGATCTGCCAGCCCATACGGCCGACGACTGGGCCGAGGCGCTGGCTAGCCCTGGGTACGCCGCCGTCTCTACCAGATATAGGCTAATTCAATTTAAATACCTCCATAGGGTATACTACACACGTCTCCGTCTTTGGGAAATGCGGGCAATTCAGTCCCCTATCTCTCTGCTGTGGTGCAGACGAGGGGTCGATCCTACATACTGTGGGGCACTGCAGCTCTTCTGGTCTGGCTTGTTGAATAGCTTGGGGCATGTTCTGGCATGGGATATCCAGACGGACCCTAGATTAGCGCTCTTACACAGCACGGAAGACATCGGGGGGAACAGGTATGTATAAAAGACACCTTCTGTTTTGGGTCTCACATTGGCTAAGCGGGACATAGCACAGCACTGGAAAGATACGTCCCCGCCCTGTATAACTAACTGGAAAAAAGCCCTGGATAGGTGCATGTCAGCAGAGATTGTAGTGTTCCAGGCGAGGGGGTGTCCACAGAAGCATTGGAAGATCTGGTCTCGGTGTGCCAAGTACAGGGGTATAGATCTGTACTCACAGTGTCGCAGACTGCCAACTAGGACCCTATTGAACGACTGGTGGTGAACGACTTACCTGTTTAAAGTATCAATGCTAAAAAGACGTAGATGGGAATTCCTTTGGCTTGTACATATGTTTTTGAAGTATGTATGGTGGGCACTTGGGGGGGGTGTGGAGATGGGTGTTTTACTATGGGGGGAGGGTGTTATACGGTACCCAGAGACATTCTATTATGCATTTCAGTTGTGCTTTGCTTGCTTTGCTCTGCCCTTTTGATCCGAGGGACATTCAATAAAATCTGTTTAAAAAAAAAACCCCAACAAAAATGCTATGCGTAATGCGCCTTCATTTCTGCAAAGGTCGATGAACGAGAAATAGTGAAACAAGTTATATAAGATTCTATGGGAGAAAAGACAGCTGGAGGTTCCTTAGAAACGTGATTGCATATCTAAGTGACGTGGAAAGCAGATACTGCGCAACAGATATATAGGAGCTTACGTTCTTCGTGCTCGTCCCTTCCTGTCAACTCATGGGTAAACTGAGTGAACCTGGGGCTGCGCAGACGTAAGATAACCAAGGCCTGCCCACCTGCAGAGAAGCTTGAGCCCTGCAGGAGGGCGCATGCCCCTCAGCTCCAAGCCTTGCGTGACACAGTTTACCAGTAAAGCAATTCACAAGCACGAGCCCATTTGAAGATTGTAATCAAAACACAAGCTAAATAACGCCATGTCATGTTGACTAATTAGTTTTATTTATCATGCCCCTGGAGAACAGCGCTCTCTGTTCAGTGTACTTTCAATCCAACAGTGTGGGCGTATTAATTGCAGGTGCTAAAAAAATAAATCAGCACGAAAGTGAAAGCGGCCGCGAGACAGGCAAATGTGAGCAAGCGCGGCCTTGCTAATTACAAACAGCCCCTGTGCACTGCTGCTCGCTACCGGAAGGTGGATGCCCCCACCAGCACGAGTGCATGAAAAGACCGATTTCTAAAGGCCCTCTTCTAGAGCAGCGCATGCGCGCTGCGCTAGGTTCGATCTAAAAATGTTTACGCCTGGTCTAGGCAGCGCATGCATTGTCTTTGAGACATGCTGTATCTGCTGTGTGTGCTTACATCAAACACCCGCCTTTAGGTGTACTGTTCCTTTGATGGACACTGCCCCCATTACATGTTCCTCACTTCTTTTATTTACTTATGTCATTTTTGGTGCACTTTTTTTTTCTTTTTCTTTAGGCTGGTACAATCCTCCTCAGTTATGTTCTGGACTCACATTGGGCGAGCTGCCCCTGTCAAGCACCTCTATTCGCGGTCGTACTCGGTGCCACACCGTGGGCCTCTGGCTGGCTCTTCGTCGCTGCTGGACTGTGCGGGCAAGTTTGTGGTTGGGAGCTGGGCCTTCAAGCGGGTGTAGGAGCGCTTCAGCCGCATCCCCAAACCTTTGCAGTGCCGCATTGTTTTCCTGGAGGTTCCCCTCCAGCAACAGATATGCATGTACTCCCGCATTATATAAACACTCCGATCTATAGCGCCTAACCGCTGCTGCAGATTCAGACTCTGTCTTTTCCGGCTGGCCATTTGTGATTTTTGGCGCACTATTTTTTACGATTGCCTCGGCTTCTTAGTTACGAATGTTGCATTTTTTGGCTTTCCAAATGCAACACGCTCGGCTGATGGCATGTTTAGTTTACAAACACAGTTTCCCTCAATTCCCTTGGTTTCTGTGTTAGGAATATTGTGTTTTTTGGGCTTTTCTAACAAAAAGCACCTAGCTGTTGAATTTATACTTTACACCCATACACGTAATATCTTTAGTTTACAAACAAACAGTTACCCTCGATTGCCTTGGCTCGTTTTATTTTGTTTCCTGCTTGTTTCTTCCTTTTATCTCGTCACATTTAATGTGCAGGCAAAGACCAAGATCAAATGTCAGACGCTTTCCGAGGGCGCCTGTTCGTATCCCAACCCCCTACCGCATGCTGTTTGTCGCCTTCTTTCTCCCCATGGAAATAAAGTGGCTAACGTTGGACTGCTCCACACATGAACTGTTTTAATCGCAGTTCTTTCTAATGAATTTAATCCTTTTTAAATGCGCTATTTGCTCTGCATTGTAAAACGTTTTGTATTAAAATACCCAACAAGCGTCGCAAGTCTGGCAATTCAAATATCCAGTTGTTTTTGGAAGGAAATCCCAATTTGTTGCTGGACTGTGCTGCCAGCTGCCGCCTTCAAGTGAGTGGAGGGCACTTTGGCTGCATCTCCGAGCAGCGCTGCATCTCTACCTTGAGCGGCACATATGCATGTACTCCTCCTTTATATAAACACTCCTATCTATAGCGTCTAATCGCTGCCGCAGATTTACCCCAAGAAGTGCTTCAACCATCTTCCCACACCCCCTTTCACTCCGTCTTTTCCTAATCGGCAGTTATTTTCAGCGCAATATTTTCACGATTGCTGCGGTTTGTCAGTTAGGAATGTTCTGATTTTTGGCTTTCCGAATACAACATGCTTGGCTGGCGGCATGTTTAGTTTACATACCCACAGTTTCCCTAGATTCTCATGCTTTCTGTGTTAGGAATGTTGTTTTTGTGGGGTTTCTAACAAGATGCGCTTAGCTGTTCGCGTTTATAGTTTACACACATATACGAAATCTTTAGTTTACCAACAGTTTCCCTCGATTGCCTTGACTCTTGTTTGTTTCCTGCTCGCCACTTCCTCTTATACTTGTCACATCTGCTGTGCAGGCAAACACAGAGGTCAAATGGCAGACGCTTTGTCAGGGCACAAAAGTGTTCCATACATTGTTAACCTTTTTAATCGCCGTTTATTTCCAATGAGTTAAATCCTTGATTAAAGTACTATTTGATCTGCACTGTAAAACGTTTGGTTTTTAAACAGGCAAGCCGCGTCTCAAGTCTGGCAATTCATATTTTTAATTGTTTTTTTTAAGGTGATATGTTTCACTGTCAATAGAGCTGTAGCAAAAGCGTATAGCACTTTAAAAAAGTACTTCTCAATACAGTGCTATAATATGTCTAGTAGTGTCGAAACTTCCACATCAGAGAATAGTAGATGTCGTAGCACCCAGGATAATGTGCTACATGGCTAAATACTTGAGGTATTAAAGGAGAGACCTGTTGGCTATGCCAAGGCTTGTTTACCTTTTAGCCATTCTGCAATGCCTCCACGCTTCTATACAACATGGCTAACAAGCATTTGCAATGCAATAGGATTCGCGTTTACGCAAGTTTAAGCTATTGGCATTGTAAATGCCAATGCCTTTTATTTATGTTTTTTAAAACCAAAACATTGATAAAAGGCATTGTCATTTACAATGCCAATAGCTCAAACTCGCGTAAATGCGATACCTATTGCATTGCAAATGCTTGTTGTTGTCCAGTGTCTACCCAGCCCGTAGTTACCGTGCAGTAGGAGTGATTTTGTACTTTATGCAAGAAGAAATCTTGGTTTTGAACGATTGTCTGTGGATTTGTTTTGCTATTTTAAGAGAAAATATCAAGTCATAGAAAGCGTTCATCTCCAAATGCATTTGATGTGCTTGTCTGGCTTTTGCTCCCCTATTCCCTCCTCCCTTACCTCCCACCTTCCCCACCGAGGGACCCCTAATCTAGAGCCTTGTTTTCCAAGGAGGACAAACATTCTAAAAAATACACACCCGAAGCATATGCGACATATAGTCTGCACATGCCTTTGTATTAATAATAATTCTGTTAAAGTTTGTGCCCGTATGTGTAGCGCTCAGACTGCTAACTTGCCTAATCGACACTAAACAAAAATCCTAAATAAACACACAAATGCTTTTTATTTCAGTTTTTCAGTGCTGACTTTACATAGTTTATTTAAACAGTACTGATGCTGTGTTCTGAACCTCCCACTCCTTAAGAGAAGCCCACGGTACCAAAGTTAGACTCACCCTTACAGAAGCAGTGACGCCAGTACAGGCTGGTTTCATTCTGGCCCTGCAGCCGCCCTTTCTTTATTTTGTTTTTTAGTCTGAACTTCAGCCCAGTGTCATTGGCAGATGCAGCAAACCTGACTCCTGTGTTTTGCTTCTGTGTTGGGGAGTGGAGGAGAAGGAACAGGAGCAACCGGCTGTTATTTTGTAGTTTGCCGGTGCGAGTGGATGTGTTGAGGGGGAAGGGGGCATAGGTAGGCGGCAGTATTTTGTATTTGCTGGGGAGGCCGTGTACAGGGAGGGGAGGACAGCAGGACTCAAGTGGTATAACATATCTGAAAGAGACACGTTAGTGATAGATTCCTTACCTTAGAATATCCCCAGGCGTCACTCGATCTGGAAAATTTTCGTCAGCAGTACCCCTGCGTGTCGGTAGGCGCCGTCATACGGCTCTGCGTACATCGCTGGCATCGTAACCGCCAAGATGATGTTGTCAGAGCTACTTAGACGCGCCCACGCGCGCTGACGTCCGTTCTTTCTTTTTCCATGCAGCAGCGCAGATCCGAGAGAGAGCGGTACCCCAAGTTAAAAGTTTTAACTTGGTTTCTGACAACTTGTTTTGTTGTGTACTTGACTCCTGGTGCAATACGGATGCCCGGGTTTAAGTCCTGTAGGGCCTGCCGTTGAAACATGTCGGTATCGGACCCTCACGACGTGTGTCACTTCTGCTTGGGGCACTCCCATGACCCCAATGCGTACCCCGATTGTCGGGCCATGGCGCCGAAAGCTTTGCGGGAGCGTTCCCGAAAGAAAGTTGTTGGAGGTCCGGCAATCGGTTCCACGCCGATTGAGGTCCCGATCCCGTGGGAGGTCAGGGGACCGGTCGCGGAGCCATCAGCATCGTTCGTTGTAATCGGGCACAGGTAAGTTTAGGTGCTATAAAAAGTCAAAGACGCAACGTCGCTCTTCCTCTACCCCTCACTGGTCGCGATGGAGGGGGTGGGCGGTAACTCCCCCGCGGCTCTGTTGGAGCCTCCGTCGTTGCCTGCGGCCTACCCACCCTTTCCTGGCCCGCACGCAACTTTGGACGAGGTGCAGGTCTTTATGACAGCCTTGCGCCATTTGTTTGCCCCACCGGGTCGCTCCGGAGCGCCTTCGGGCCCCGTGGATTCGTCGGAAGGGTTTGCCTCCGTGACACCGCCTCTGGCCTGGGCTACGCCGGCACCATACCCTGCGACTGCTTCGGCGCCGGCCCGGATCCGGCTTCGGCGCCGGGCGCGGCGCTGACGCCGAACGGCGCCGGTATCTTACCCTCCCATTCCATGTCTTGGAGGGAAGTTTATCCCATTTCCCAGGGCACCTCGTCCTTACCGGCCTCTTCAGCAACCGGTGGATGAAGGGGAATACTGGGAGGGGTCTGAGGACGCTCTTGCAGCTCAATGCTTGGATGAGCCTGAGTGGGAAGGTGATGCGGAGGGTCCAGTGGATCTGGATTTCTGGTACTCTGTCCCCTTCTTCTGTTGCCACGGAGGAGGTTGGGACATTTTCGGTGGTTTTGCGTAGGGCAGCTGAGGCTCTTATCCTTGAGCTCCCTTCTGTACCTATCAGGACCAATCCCCTGACTGAGGTCCTGCAGCTGCAGTCCTCCTCTGCGGAGCCGTTTCTGCCCTTCAATGAAGCGTTTACTGATAACCTGTTGGGCACCTGGATTAAACCTAACACAGGAGTCCCTGTAGACAAGGGTGTGGCGCGCCGCCATCGCCGGGCGATCCCAGCTTTCTCATACAACACCGGACGCCCAAGAGTCTGGTTGTCCAGGCTTCTGCCTCGCCAAGTGCGTTCCCTTCTGCTCCTCCGGACAAGGAATCTAGGAAACTGGAGCAATTTGGGAAAAAGATTTTCACATCTGTCTGCTCTGGGTTGCGGGCTGTGAATATTGTGTGCCTGCTAGGCTGCTATTCCCATTCTGTGTGGGACACTGTGGCATAGGTGCTGCCTCAGTGCCCTGTGGAAGCACGGGTGGTTCGCTCCCAAACCATTACCGAAGGGAGAGATGCTGTAAAATGTACTATTCGTTGTGGGCTTGACACGGCCGATTCTCTCGGTGGGGCACTTTCCACAACTGTGGCGCTTTGTCGTTATGCTTGGCTCCGAGCTACTGGCTTCTCTGGGGATGTCCAGAACACCCTGTTGGACATGCCCTTTGATGGTACACGCCTCTTTGGTGATAAGGCAGATAGCACCCCGGAACGCTTTAAGGACTCTCGGGCTACGGCCCAGTCCTTGGGTCTCGCCACCACGCGTACTCCCTCGGGGTCAGGGCGCTCAGGTGCGTTCTTTTCAGACCTGCAAGGCTGCGCAGCCGCGGACGTGGGACCCCCCGTGGTGGGTCCCGAGGACAGCGGACGGGTCAGCCCACCACCTCCCCTGCTGCCGTCTCTAAACCTTCCTAGTCCAGTGTTTCAGGCCCACCTGACGCCAGTGGGTGGCAGGATTCGCCATCACCTTCCCCACTGGTGCTCCATAACCTCGGACAGGTGGGTTCTGCAAATAGTTCGAAGGGGCTACTCCCTCCCCTTTGAATCTACCCCTCCAGCCATGCCACCTCGGTACTGCCGCTTGTCAGGGGAACGCTTGACACTTCTCCAGCAGGAAGTTACGACCCTCTTGGCAAAGGGGACCATCGAGCGCGTTCCGACACCAGAAGTCGGTCGTGGTTGTTACTCCTACTACTTCTTGGTTCCAGAGAAGGACAAAGGTCTGCGCCCTTTCTTAGACCTCCGGAACGTCAGTCGCTTGCTCAGGTCTTGTCTGCCCTACACCCGCAAGTATGGCTGGTAGCGTTGGACTTGCAGGATGCTTATTTTCATATCCTCATCCTGCCAGCCCACCGGCGTTACCTACGGTTCACGGTGGGCCACAAGCACTTTCAGTTCACCGTGCTCCCTTTCGGCCTTACCAGCGCCCCTCGGGTGTTCACGAAAGTGATGGCAGTGGTCGCAGCTCATCTGCACAGATCAGGGGTTTCAGTCTTTCCCTCTCTTGACGACTGGCTGATGAAGGCGGGCTCGCCCCAGGCAGTCGTCTCCCACCTCCAGACTACGGCCGACCACCTGCATTTGCTGGGGTTTTCCATCAACGTGCACCTGATACCCTCTCAGAAGTTCCTCTTCATCTGAGCAGTTCTGGATACGGTGCAGTTTCGGGTTTATCCTCCCAAACAGCGAGTCCTGGACATTCGGGCTATGATTCCGATCTTTCGGCCCTGGTCCTGGGTTTCGGTCAGGAACGCACTGAAGCTGCTGGGCCTCATGGCCTCCTGCTGATCGATCATGCCAGATGGCATATGCGGGCTCTGCAGTGGGACCTGAAGTTTCCGGTGGACGCTGCATCGGGGAACCTGTCCGACTACGTCCAGATCTTGGAGGGCACAGGGTTGGGTCAGCGGCCGATCCCTCTCCCTTCCCCAACTGGAGCACACAGTAGTGATGGACGCGTCCCTCCTGGGATGGGGCGGCCACATGGGAAAGGCGTAGATCATAACCTCTTGTCTTCGGCGGAGTCCATGCTCCATATCAACCTTTTGGAGCTCAGGGCGATCCTACTTGCACTCAAAGTATTCCTTCCCTCAGTCAAGAGGAGAGTAGTGCAGGTGTTCACAGACAACATCACCGCCATGTGGTACTGCAACAAACAGGGCGCGGTGGGGTCGTGGACCCTGTGTCAGGAAGGCTCTCCGTCTCTGGACGTGGCTGGAACGTCAAGACATTTCCTTGGTGGTTCAACACCTGGCAGGTACCCTGAACGCCAGGGCGGACAAACTCAGGTGCATGCTGCATCACGAATGGCGTCTTCACTCGGAGGTGGTACAAGGTCTCGTTCAGCAGTGGGGAGAACCTTGGTTAGATCTATTCGCCACCGAAGAGAACGCGCAATGTCAGCAGTTCTGCGCGTTGGAGTTTCAAAGGCGGCACTCGCTAGGCGACGCTTTTCGTCGCGAGTGGAGTTGCCGTCTGTTGTACGCCTTTCCGCCTATACCACTTCTGCCCAGAGTGCTGAAGAAGATCAGGCGCGACCGGGCCCAAGTCATTCTTGTGGCACCGGGCTGGGCTTGAAGAGTTTTGGTATCCCGAGCTACTCAGTATGAGCGTGGATCCCCCGATCCGACTGCCTCTTCGAGAGGATCTCCTGTCGCAGCAACAGGGGGCGGTCCTCCACCCAAACCTGTCCAGCCTCCACCTCCTTGCGTGGAGAGTGAGCGGCGACAGCCGATTCCATTTGACTTGCCTCCCGAAGTCTGTAATGTGATTCTGACAGCCAGGTGTCCCTTCAATAAAACAGTATACGCCTTTGTGGCATGGTGCACAGCAAAATCTGTTGATCCTCTTGCCCCTCTTTCTGAGGTCCTATTGTTCCTCCTTTCTTTGGCCCAGCAGGGCTCTGCTTTGGGCACTATCAAGGGCTACCTTTCTGCTCTTTCAGCCTTTCTTAGGTTGCCTGATCAGCCCTCTCTTTTCAAGTCCCCGGTTGTCAATAGATTTCTCAAAGGCATTACTCACCTTTTCCTTCCTATTCCTTTTGTGATGCCTCAATGGGACTTGAACCTGGCTCTCACATATCTGATGTGCGCTCCATTTGAGCCTCTTCATAACTATCCTTTGCGGTTATTGACTTTGAAAACTGTCTTCCTGGTGGCCATCACCTCCGCTCGGCGGGTGAGTGAGCTCCAGGCTCTTTCCTGCAAACCTCCTTTCCTGGTGATTCATCCGGACAAGGTTGTGCTTCGACCGCGTCCCTCCTTTCTACCAAAAGTAGTCTCTGCCTTTCATCTCGGGCAAACTGTATCTCTGCCCACTTTCTTTCTGCCTCCGCACCCTTCAAGAGAAGAGGCTCCACCGTCTGGACCCAAAACGTGCGCTCTCGTTCTATCTCAACCGCACACAACAGTTCTGGGTGGATGACCAGATCTTTGTTGGCTACTTGGGCGCGAAGGAAGGCCAGGCTGTTCACAAGCAAACTATCTCCCGATGGGTGGTCCTGTGCATTAAAGCCTATAACTCTATGGCTAAAACAGAACCTCCAGCTGGGCTGCGCGCCCATTCTACCAGGGCGACAGCAGCTACCACAGCATTTGGACGCGGTGTCCCCCCTGCAAGACATCTGGCGGGCGGCCAGTTGGGCATCGTTGCATACTTTCACTAAGCACTATTGCCTTGACAGTCCGGTCTGGAGAGACTGCTTCTTTGGCCGTTCAGTTCTCCGTGACTGTCTGGTGTAATCTCACTTCGCAGACCCACCACCGGGGTTAGTTTGCTTGGGTATGTATTCTAAGGTAAGGAATCTATCACTAACGTGTCTCTTTCAGATGCACAAGTTACTTACCGCCCGCCCATCCTCCCCATTCTGTGAACTGATCTCTAGGGTTCAGGTCATCCCTTTTAGGGCCCTAGTTCTATTGCACCAGTATTCTGTCTCTGGCATGGCTCTGCGCTTCTGATGCGGAAAAGTTGTGTACAGAACTGACGTCAGCGAACGTTGGCGTGTCTAAGTAGCTCTGACGTCATCTCGGCGGCTACGACGCAAAGCCATACGACGACGCCTACCAACGTGCAGGGGTACTGCTGACGAAAACTTTCCGGTTCCAGTCTGACGCCTGGGGATATTCTAAGGTAAGGAATCTATCACTAACTAATGTCTCTTACGGATATATCGTTACACAAGTAAGTGACTTGTGCGTTATGTAATTGTCTGACTCACACTTCTGTAGTTTAGTTGCGGTATGTGATGTCCAAATGCATCTAAGTTACGCATGCAAGGATGTGACCTGAGTGAGAATGTTAAGTTTAGTATGTGCACCTTCCACTTTTGTTAGTGAATCTTAGCGAGACCTATTGCACTGCAAATGCTTGTTAACACATTCATCAAGCAACCGCGAGGCCCTGTCCTGTTGGCACCCCAGAGGCAGACTCTAGTGCCAGTATGAACCCCAGCCTGAGGCACGGTCCCGGTCCAACTCCAGCCACAGGGCCATTTCCATTGGAAGCATCCTTTAATCGCTTTAATAAATAAAGCCACACTAAACCAACTAAGCATTGAAACCCTTTCCGTGCAGTCTCAAACGGTGATGCGAGATCCTTCTGTGGCAGGGCAGAACATGTGCAGAGGCGGAAAATCACAGTAACAGGCGCCTGTCACCCGAGGTCGCAGAGTTCTTTAAATACCCAGTATGGGACAGTTGGGCAGCCTTCTACACTGCAGGGGCATGTATGACACCCCAGGTTAGTGTGCTAAGGCCAGAATGGTTGAGAACAAGCCAATTTCAATCTCGTAATCACTGTCTGGAAGTCCTTGGGTTAAAAAAAAAATAATAATCTTTAGAAGCGTGTAATGCAGCTGGCTGTATTTTACGTACATAATCCAAACGTCTATGAATGTGCAATGAAACCTACTGTAGCCTATAGTCTTATTCATGTGATATTGAACCACCAACATTTTTCAGCAGAGATCCGTGAGTCAGCTGACAGTATAATCTCATACTCTAGTGGCCGGTTCATCATCCTGCCAAGGTCTGTACCCCGTGGTGTGGATTCAGATATTTGATTGCTGCTATGAAATGGACTGGGGAATTGCGTAATCGGCTGCAGGAATACATCGCGTTGATTTAAAAAAAAAAATATATATATTAAGCAGGGCTGGCTGCTCCCCTTATGGCCTTTCTAAGAAACACCAAGGATCGGTGGTAGAGACAGCCCAGAGCTTGAAGTGCTGGGTCCTGGCCCTAGCAGAGAGTGGAAAATATGAATGGGACCGAAGGAAGAAAAGTAGAGTGTTGCCGCTGGGTGGCGCCCTTGAGGTACGGGAAAAGCGCCGTCCTCATTACAGCACTTTGGTGCTGCAGAAAGACTTGTTGCCATTGACAGGCGATTTTCTTTTTACCTATTCACAAAAACAAGTTTGACCGACGTCACTTTTCAAAGCTCGATGTTTTGCTGCATTTGCTTAGCTGTGGCGCCGCAGAACGCTGCACACGAAAGCTAGCGGCAGATGATAATGCCATCGACTGCTCTCGAACATTAAAGTGAGATTTAGTGCGCCGCCAGCAGAGAACCTGACAAAACTCCCTGCAGGGGTGTGGAATTTAATAAAATATCTACTTGTCCATGGGGCAGGTTGCTTCATAAATCTACTTGTCCTGTAACAAAATCCACTTGTCTCTTTTGTGCCATGTAATGTAGCGACAAATTACGGCAGCAATATCATTATATGAGAGTTCTGCTATAGCCTCTCTAATTATGCCAGGGCTCGTACCATAGTAGGGTTGAATACTAGCAATTCCCTTATGTTGCTACGTTTCTGCAGGTCTACATACTGGGGCTGTAGGTAGTGGTGGGGAACAACCTTTACAACGCAACTTTTACAACGCACTACACTTACAACGCATTTTTTACAACACAACATCCACTACAACGCATTCCATTACATAGCATGACACTACAACGCATTTTTAAAAACTACCTTTACAACGCATTCCATTACATCGCATACTACCTTTACAACGCATACCATTACAACGCATAATATTACACTACACTATCCAACACTTTCCCTACTGTTGCACCCCCTGGAGTTAGAATAGTAATTTTTACCCCTATACTATCCAACACTTACCCTACTGTTGCACCCCCTGGCGT
This sequence comes from Triturus cristatus, assembly GCF_964204655.1. NCBI lineage: Eukaryota > Metazoa > Chordata > Amphibia > Caudata > Salamandridae > Triturus > Triturus cristatus. The sequence goes on from NC_140589.1 coordinate 1,681,528,710, forward strand.
TAGAATAGCAATTTTTACCCCTATACTATCCAACACTTACCCTACTGTTGCACCCCCTGGAGTTAGAATAGTAATTTTTACCCCTATACTATCCAACACTTACCCTACTGTTGCACCCCCTGGAGTTAGAATAGTAATTTTTACCCCTATACTATCCAATACTTACCTTAAATGCAATTTAATATTATGCGTTGTAATGGTATGCGTTGTAAAGGTAGTATGCGATGTAATGGAATGCGTTGTAAAGGTAGTTTTTAAAAATGCGTTGTAGTGTCATGCTATGTAATGGAATGCGTTGTAGTGGATGTTGCGTTGTAAAAAATGCGTTGTAAGTGCATGCGTTGTAAAAGTGTGCGTTGTAACGACATACATCCGTAGTGGTAAGCAATAGTTCAAGGGTTGGAATGCGCTTTTGAGTCTGTGCAAACCTACTAACTTGCATGTTTTAAGGGTTTTCACCAACTCTTTTCTAATCTTTTCCCATACTGAAAAAGGTTGGAAATGTACTCCTGGCAGTGGCAGATGTAAAACTTCTGAAGGGTAGGGAAAAAAAGTGGTCGGAGGAAAAGTGAACTTGAAACGTTCAGATTTTCACATGAGCAAATCTACACAAGCACATTTACTCATGCTAAAATGCAGTTCACAAATATTTTCTAGGAGTATTATTACTTGGCCTACTTCTGTAAATTCTTGTAAATTCACGTAGACTGTATGTATGCACTTAATGCATGGATATATACCATGGATGCACTTTTGAGACTTTCTTTAATAATTGGGCCTCTAATTAGGCCTGGGGTTAACCATGACCTTTTGTATTTAGTAAAATTATGTCTCTCTCTCTCTCTCTCTCCTTCTCTCGGTCTATCAGCTGGCTTCACTGTGAGTGACAGTATACTGCTCTATTACAAGGAGCATATTGGCACACAAAGTAGTTTTGTTCAGTGCCTGGAACTGCTGCGACAATGTGTGCTTTTTGAGACCAAAAACAGTTTTTTTTGTGCTTTTGCCAATGCTTGTTAGAATGGCAAGGGCCCTGCAGCTCCCACACAGATAAGGTTTTACAATAACCATGCCTAAACAAGTCACGCATTGACAAAACCAAAAGCCTGACCACCAATTTCAGACCAACTGGCTTTGCCAATGCTTGTTTATTTTTGTTTCCCACAATCCTATTTTAACTGGTTACACTGATTTTCCATTATGAATATTTTTGGAAAATACAAGCATACATCAACATGTTACTAAATGTTGCTGCAAAGATATGGTACCTAAAATCTTACAGTAGTATAGCAAAATATTTTTTTCCTACTTGCATTTTTTGTGAACATTTTAATTTGAAAGCAAAGAATCATCACTGTTGCTTTCAAGCTTCGGCAAATATTTGCATATAAGAGAGCATTCTGGGAGCATTATACATAGCCTCATATTACAAAACTTTGAAAATGTGTCTACACGTTTATACTGGAACCACCGTCGGTAGTGCAGGCAGAGCTGACATTTACTTTTAGTGCTCACCCTGGTAATAAAGGCTTTTCAATAATGAACCATAAATACAAGTTTGAACAGTGTTAACACATGGACACACAATGCCCTTCCTTGATCCAAAATGTGGTATTGTAAACTGGCAGCTAAAGGGTTTGTCCTGTAGGGGGTTGGGCCTACTTGTCCCAAGGACAAAATAGACATTAAAACTTGTTGCCCTTGACCCCAAACAATATGTCCCGGGCGTCGGGCTATAGGAATTCCACATCCCTTTCCCTGGTTATAAGAAGTGGTGGAAGTACATAAAGGCATGTGTGCTCATGTGTACGCACACAGAGTGAATATTGAACACATCTCCACATGTGGCACTGCTGCCTGCGCTGAAATGTTTTTTTTGTAAGTGAGGAAGCATGCCCTGATGGCGGGGATGAGGCGTGTCTGAACTACAACACCCCAAAGGCATTTTCAAACACAGAGGAAGGGAAGTTCTCACCTGATCCGGTATAAAAATTAGTTAGTGGCCCTTATCACAGAGCAATTTAGATACCACCAATGACACGGCGCGTATTGTAATTGCCTTATGGCCTATGTTTTCTTTGCTGGTGAGCGCCGTCAATTACGTCAGTGCCCCTCGGTGTTTGGAAAGATGCAGTCATATTTATGTTGTGAAATGCTCCGGTTTGTTTTAAAAATCTGGTCACCCCATCTCTCTGCGTGATATTTGAGAGTGGGGGCGACGGGTCTCGCAAACTCGATATTCATTCTCTAGCAAAACAATGAACTGTCACTGCGTCGCGTCGTTCAATAAGCTAGGGCCTTACGGTCCTGATAACGGCTCTGTGTCGCTGCTGTGAGTGGCTCGAGGGGTTCCGCTTCCTTCTCTGGTCAGCATGCGATGAAATACCACCAAAAACCATAAAGTAGTTGGTAGAATTGTCGAGTTGCAAATGTTTGTTCTGTTGTCAAAAAGCGAGATAAATACGTAACAAAAGGCTGAAATCCCAAGTTTAGGTAAAATATGAGAGTTAAAAAAAACAAGGAACTGCTGCAAACCAGGAACGGAAAAATAAAGTCTAATGGAAACTGAAACCAAGGCTGCCCTGCAAAATGCACTGAGCATGTACAACTCCGACCAGGCTCGCTTCTAATACTGTCCATAAATGAAGGCGGAAGAGCAGACTATCGCTGCGAATCACAGACCAAAAAAGAGCATTCATTTCCGCAAGTGCGAATTTACCAAATTGTATGTATAGTTCTCTGTTACCTTAGACTCTGAGTTGGGGTTGCAGGACATAAAAAAACTGCCCTCATGATATCTAGCACTTTTTGTTTTTAAAGAGACATCTTCTGTATTTACCTGCAAATAATCTGCCATAAACAGAGCAAAGTATTAACCTTTTAAAAACCAGGGTGTTGTGACCCATGTGCAAGGCTTTTGTGCACGTAAGCAAACCAGCTTCAAGTACCATCACAAAACAAGCATTAGCAATGCCCATATATTTAGCTTTCAATCGAGGGCCCCACTACAATATTTTAAACAAGAACCCTGCAGCTCAGTTTCAGACCTGCCGCTGCCAGTCCCAACAAGCATCGATCTCTTGTCTTTATGGGGCCATGTGTTTCTAACACATGGCCCCATAAAGATAAGAAACTGCTTTGCGACAGATGTAAAGCAGGCCACCAAGACCGGCTCGGAGGCCAAAGGGCGTCCACCAAAAACCCTAATTTCCAATGGCAGGCCACTGTTTACCATTAACGGTGACGCCAGCCAATGGAAATAAGGGGTGGGGCTTAAAGCCCTTTTCTAAAACTACTCGTTAACAATAAATCTCGCTGAGCGAGCTAGGCGAGACCTAAAAAAAACAGTGATGGAGCCAGTGGATCTTGCGTAGGCAACAGCTGTTTGCTTGCCAATGCCTGTTGAATCTCGAAGTATTTTTAGGCCTCGCCTGGCGTTGGCAGCGCGCATGCGCCGCACTCGCCATGCGAGGGCTTCTTGGAATCAATACGGTTCCAGAAGCCGTGTGTCCGCTCCGCCTGCTATTGTTATTGGCGTGCGTCGATTTTCGGCACTAATTCTGCTAAACATGCTTCGTTCATTGTACAGCAGGGTTTTTAGACTCTCCTGGTTGACACCCTGTCCGCTTTAGGCCACGCCCATCGGGATTGGATTATTTACTCAGCGGCGTGACACAGTGCCTTCTAATTGCTGGGTGAGCACTTTCTTTTTTTCATTGGCACAATGGCTTGGCGTGGCAACAGCTTTTTAGGTCTCGCTGAGGACCGCACTTGTTTTTAAGTTACATACGTGGTCCGCTTTCACTTTCGGGACCACAATGTTTTTTTAAATTACTTTCATAACCGCTGCGCCCGCTAGGGGACACTGTGCTCACTTTATTTATATTTTTGTGGCGTCCACTTCAGGGACACCTTGCTCTGTTTTTTACTGAGGCTCGGGGGCTTCCTCGTGGTTCCACACATGCGATGCGATAAAAACCGTCTTTCATGTGAGCTCTGAGAAAGAAAGGCTCCGAGGCGGCCATCGCTCTAGTTCCGGACAAGACATTCGCCCCCTGCTTTAAAGGCAACACCGTGTCTTAACGCTTCTGGTGTTCACCCCCCCAAAGGCTGAAGGACGGCGATGTTCAGCTGTGTGTAGTGTGCCCCCAGTCTACAATAAGTGCTGTGCAGCGCCTGAGGTCCTGCAACTTCTGTCTTGACCGTTCTGCTGCTTCTGTCTGCAGGGCATCACATAACCCCTGTGTGCTGGACAGTTAGTGTGCTCTCTATAAGCTTCTGTGGTACCGCGCGCCCTGTGTACCACACCGCAATAAACACACCCACTCTGCAGAGTAGGATCATGCATGCGCCCTCCACACACACCGATGCTTTGTGTCTGTGTGTGGCGACCGCTTTTTAGGTCTCGCTGAGGACCGTGCTTGTTTTCAAGTTACATACGCGGTCAGCTTTCACTTTCGGGACCGCAATGTTTTTAAAATTACTTTAATAAGCGCTGTGCCCACTAGGGACACCGCGCTCACTTTATTTATATTTTCGCGGCGTCCACTTAAGGGACTCCGCGCTCTGTTTTTTACTGAGGCCAGGGGGCTTCCTCGTGGTTCCACACATGCGATGCGATAATCGTCTTTCATGTGATCTCCGAGAAAGAAAGGCTCCAAGGCAGCCATCGCTCCAGTTCCAGACACGACATTCGCCCCCTGCTTTAAAAGTAACACCGTGTTTTAAAGCTTGTGGTATTCGCACCCCAAAGGCTGAAGGACGGCACTGTGCGCCTCCCAGGCTGAAGGGACGGCGATGTTCAGCTGTATGCAGTGTGCCCCCAGTCCACAGTAAGTGCTGTGCAGCCCCTGAGGTCCTGCAACTTCTGTTTTGAGTAGGGCGTTCTGCTGCTTCTGTCTGTAGGGCATCACATAACCCCTGTGTGCCGGACAGTGCGTGTGCTCTCTATAAGCTTCTGTGGTACCGCACGCCCGGTGTGCAACATCGCAACAAACACACCCACTCTGCAGGGTAGGATCATGCATGCAGCCTCCACACACACCGATGCTTTGTGTCTGTCTCAGGGCTGCTGCTTGTTCTTTTTGATGCTCTGCTTCGTTGCAGTATGTATTTTAAACGTGCACACTTTTGATGTGGCCGCGGCTTTCACTTTCGCGTGCACAGTGACAAGTCCTCTTCACATCCACACCCTACAAGTGGTGCCTCCCTCACACGTGCGGCTGGGTGGCTCTTGTTCACTACCCAACCCCACCATCTTGGGCGCCCTGTTCACAATCTGGCCACCCTAATTTAAACCTCTGCCACACACAGATCTGATAGCTCCACCCACCGAGCTATGGTGTCCGCAACAAAGGACCTTTTAAGAAATGTAGGGTATTTATAATAAACACAAGCAGGGTGACCTTGTCAGAATGGTATGGGGTCTGGTGTTAGTAACTAAGGCCAAGGCTTCATACATTCTCTGTAGTGATCTCTGGGTAACATGCACATGACAGCGTGCGTTCCCGAACAGCTCAGGCGGTTAACGTACCTGCAACGAAAATTGGTTAATAAGCCGCAAAACCCTCACAGAAAGAGTGCTCGGGGCGAGTATGAACTTGATGCAGAAATCTGTATATGCTGTAGTACATACATTCTAACACAGGGAAAATAGTTAAGGGGGCAAATGCGTCTGCTACAAGGATCTGTGTGTAAACTGCATGTCTCCGGTTCCAGTTCAACCAGGGCCTGCTGTCATCCTTTCGAAGAAGCGGAAAGAGAACAGTTGAAAGCCTTTCCTGTTTTTTAAAGACATTTTAATTGATTTCCATTCTTCCTAACCGCCCTTCTTAGACTGATACTCCGCTGTTGAACCCCGTAAGGAGCCTTGACACCATACATATTTATCGCTGGTGTAATTAATTCTGATGCTGCGTTGTATAGTTCTTCTTCTGTCGTAAAGCGCTCCAATCCCTCCTGCAATGCCCACGCTATACAAACATCATGGATACGTGAATAATATGATAAATAAATGCATAGATACATAATGAGTAGTACTAGTACCTGTTTCTAGAACACCAAGATATTACTCAGATAGGTGTGGAAAACATGACGTGGTTATCACGGTTATATTCTAACCATTAGCCGTGCCAACTGAGACACTTCCGGAGATCTTCTAAGCAACTCTCCAGCCTCCAACACTGCAAAACATCTGGAGAAGGCACTCCAGCAACACCCCCCATGCCCCTGTAATGGGATTTATTTCACAGGACCTCCTGGTTCTACCCCACTGGCTTCATTTTGATATTAGAACATTTGTTGTGAGGACAGCAAGAGTGACCCTCCGAGAACACCCCCTGAGGCCTGTAAGATTAACACGAGCTTTGACAGTGGGGATTACCCTAATCCCCTCCTGTGCAGCCGGGAGGGCCTGTGTGTGACTTCCCCTCAGCCCCGCCACACCCCCAAGCAGATACAAGGGAGTCATCCTGAAAAAGCATTAGCGGGGCAGCTAGCAGCAACCACCACCCCGACTGTGATTGGTGGGCTGGCTGCATGAAATACTCTGTCTCTCTCGTGTCACATCAACATTTGGAGATGCAGACGGGACGGAAGGCCTCAGCTCTTCACCCAAGGCCAGACATTCTGATTTCTGACTTGCGGGACGGCGAAGAGCCATACATAGGAGCAGCCCCAGAGAAAACAAGCATTTGCAATACAATAGGTCTCGCATTAATGCAAGTTTAAGCTATTGGCATTGTAAATGACAATGCCTTTTATTTATGTTTTAATAACCAAAATATAAATAAAAGGCACTGTCATTTACAATGCCAATAGCTCAAACTCTCGTAAATACAAGACCTATTGCATTGCAAATGCTTGTTTCATCTGCATGCAAGGCAGATCATGTTAATTTGTGTATTCATTGGCCAGTCTAAGTTGTTTATATTACATGCTTTGGATTTGTCAGGAGCATCGCCTACATTCCTGTTAGTTTCTTCCAAGAAATGTGTCTTTATTTCTTTTGGATTAAACGTTTAAACTTGGTAACCGTTAAACTTTCCCCAGAGGCTAACCTCTTTTCTTCATTAGATCTTAGTAAGATCCATCACCATTTTAAAGTTATTTTATCATCAAATGAAGCATGAGTGAAACTTTTACTAAAGTTATGATCAGGGAGTGGGTGTTCACCCAAAGCACAGAACCGATCTCTCCAGAAACCAATTCCCGAAAGTTGATTTGAGCATCATAGACTGTTAGATGGATCCTGGAAATTACTTTTCCTCTTCACCCAAGGAAATGCAAAGTAGGTTTTGGCAATGCATACTTTGTCCTCATCCTGTTCATTCATTTAAGACCTTAACAGGCGTCAAATTTACAGCATGTTTACTTTTGGCTTGGGTGCATTATTAGATGGTTAATTGTACGCATGTGCTGCCTTATTGAGCCTTTCATCCAAACTACCTTTTACTGTTCACCATTTGACCGCTTTCATTTGCGATGCTCTGGTGGCACAAATGATTAGTTATTGCTGCCTCATTTCTTGTCATTTGATGGGCAACAAAGCTTTCACCCCCCCATTACTGCTCACTTTTTCATTGTACGTTTTATCTATTTTATCCAACTCTGTATACTAGTTATATGTTAGGTGTTGGAGGCTGTGTTTTTGCTTAGTGTGACTGGAGGTAGTTTTAATACCTTACTCCTCGTGTGCTTTAATAAAAAAAGAAAATGCATATAATGATTTTGCAAAAGAGAAATATGCAGTACAAACCAAAAAACACTTAAATAAAAAAAGACAAAAGAAAAAGCAGTCGCATTGTACATACGTGTAGACCAAGGAACATTTCAGAAATCAGAATACAGAACCATGTGGTATTCGCACAGGGGAACATTGTGCCTGTTAAGCATATAGTTATCTAACCCATTCAAGGCTGCCATTTACTTCCGAATACTAAGTTATCTAGTAGGACCAGCATAGGAACAGTACTCCCCAGTCGGCATGTAATCCCCTGTTATCTTGCCAGAAACCAAATTGAAATCTGGCACATGAAACCCGTAGCGCCAAGGTAACTCTCTCAGCGCGCCTCCTACTACCTAAGTTTCAGAGAATATTCAGTCCTTACCAGCAATGTAACTCTGATTATAGGGTCCACAAGTGTTTAGGTCGGCTCTGAGGAGGGAGCAACTCACTATATAATTAAGTTTGTGTGTTGCTGAACAACATGTCCTTAGACCATTGTGCAACAGTAGGGAGAGGCCCTCTTGCCCAGCTCATAGTAACAACGCACTTAGCTATCAGTAGACCCATATCTACCAGTCGGCGTATTTCTTTCCGCACATGTTTAGACTAACCCAGGAGGGCCAGCAAGGCGCCAGGTGACAAAAGCTCTCCCGTGATATCACTCAATTTTGGAATATTAGTACCCAGTTATTAGCGATATCGGGACACAGCCAGTGCTTGATCCGCACTACATCTCTCGCATCTCGCAGTATCTTGGAGGCCATATCTATGCAAATGAATGAGTTGATGTCGTCCATTCAGAGAGACATTCCTTGTGGCTTTGCAGCAATAAATGCCATTTGTCATTGTCTAGTATGACCCCCAAGTCGGTCTGCCCTGCCAATCTACCCTTGATAAAAATGTTCTTCCGATAATCTTGCGCCATGCAAAAAATCCTGGAAACTATTTTACAGGGAGACTCCACACGCAGCATCAAGGAAAAGGGAGCCACTTCTGGAGGTTCAATCATCTCCTCCCCAAGCATGTTGCGAAGCAGATGTCTAACTCTGTAGAAGTGGAACATAGTGAGTGAAGTAATATCTTGCCTATCCAAGACTGTCTTCCCATCTACGTCCCATTCCAACATCGAATAGTTCACCTATTTTTGAAATACCCAAAAGCGCCAGAGCGCGTAATAATTCCGGCTCGTTAAAGATCGGCAACCACTAACCCCACTCCACTGGGGCGAGCGGAGCATACAGAATTGAGGCGGCTTGCCGTTTAATAAAGTTCTGCTATGCATGGGGGGTGACATTTATGGAGTCCACAAGACCAGCACACCGAGACTGGGCTCGATGCAGAAAAGCGGCTATGGGGGAGGGCGCAGCTGCAACCCTTTGTATATGGATTGTTGGTGCAGCCAGTGAAGCGCTTGAGAACACTGCGCCACTCTGTAATAGAGCCCCATATCCGGTGCACCGACTCCACCCATCGAGTAAGGCAATCTCAGGATGTCCCATGCGAACCCCTGGGCTGTTTACCAGCCCAAGCCAATCTGACCAGTAAAGACCTGATGCGTTTGAAAAAGTCGGCAGGAAGGACCATAGGTATGTTTAAAAATACAAACAAGAATCTGGGCAGCACCACCATCTTCATTAAGGAGATGCGGCCTAGTAGAGATGATGGCAGCCGCACTCATCTGTTAACTTCGTCTTCCAGTTTGGCAGTTGCCCTGCCATAGTTCTGAGTACGAACTCAGAATTGGTATGTAACTGGATGCCTAGATACCGTACAGATTCAATAGACCAGCTCAAAGGAAATCCAGTTCTATCTGCTCCATGGCTGTGGTAAGGGGGAAAATGGTGGCTTTAGCAGAGTTAATTTTGAGACCTGAAAATTCACCATACCGTACCATTTCCCTTAACACCAGGGACAGGCTAACCTCCTGGTCTCTGATGTATAAGAGAGTATCATCAGCGTAAGTGGAAATTATTAAATTATATCCAGGGAAGTGAATCCCTCTATCGTTTTGGAACTCCCTAAGAGCACAGGCCAGGGGCTCAGCAACAATAGCGTAAAGTAGAGGCGATAACGAGCACCCCTGCCGAGTGTCTCTGGAAATCTTAGTTGGAGAGGTCATCAGTTTCCCCACCCTAACCCTGGCAGAGGGGAAGTTCTATAGAACCTTCACAAGCAGGGAAAAGAGATCACCTACTCCCATTCCTCTCAAAACCACTAACATAAAATTCCATTAAACTGAATCAAAGGCCTTTTCGGCGTCTAGAAAGGTAGCAGCCGCCTTTATCCCTGGCTTAGTGTGTTGAATAGTGCCAAATACAGTGCACAAATTATGGGTAAGAGTGCGCCCAGGGACAAACCCTGCCTGCTCAGGACTAACTAGAGGTGATACCAGAGGAGCTAGGCGATTTGCCAGAACTTTAGCAAACAATTTGGTTTCCACATTCAATAGTGACAACAGCCAATATGATGAGCATTCATCAGGGGGTTTGCCTGTGTTTAAAAGGGTAACAGTCAAGTCCTCAGGCATAGACTAGGGCATCACTCCACTCTCCCCATCTCTTCAAAGTGAAATCCGGTGAGGGAGCAGGAGCTCCACGAACTCTACATAAAAGGTGACCTTTAAAGCGTCCTGGATCTCCCAGGCCTCAAAGGCATCATAAGGTATTCCCTGTGCTAGTCAGCCAGCCATGGGAGTTTAATATGTTCCAAATAGTCCAGGACTGTGGCCTCTTCTGCTATCTTTCTAGTACGATATAGATCTGCATAATAATTAATAAATCTGTTCGCTATGGAGTCAGGATCACGTAGTATCTCTCCCGTTGCAGTCCGGAGTTCTGTGAGACTAGCTGTCTCGCGCCTACCTCTCAATATGGCTGCCAATGTAGCACCCAGGTGCTCCCCCTCCTCATATGTTTTAGCTGCAGAATATTTCCCTGAATACTTAACCTCCCTATCAGCGGCCTCATGCTACTCCACAAGGTGTTTTTGAGCTCTCCCAGGGCTTGGCCGCTTCCACAATCCAATGCCTCCTGCTCCAGAGTCACCAGTTTCTTTTCTAGCTATTCCAATTGCCCTCTGATTGACCGTAGCACACCAGTGTGTTTGGCCATCCCCATCCCCCTTATGTAGACCGTAAAGATACCCATACCGTGGCAAACTGGGGTACAGAGCCAATATTTGTAGCAAAAAAGGTTTTGATTGCTTCCGTCATTTCAGATTTAAATACGGTATTAAGGGGTGCATAGGGCGGGAACCTCCAAGTGAGCGGGGCTGGTCTTTTCGAAGGACTCATAAAATCTAACTGAATAGGTGAGTGATCTAAATATGAGCGGGAGTGAACCTCACAACTGCAAATCAACTCACTCAAGGATCTAGAGGTGAACCAGTAATTGATCCTAGTGTACAAGTCATGTGGAGCTGAGTAGTGTGTAAATCCTCCCGCCCCACGGCTTCTCGAGCGCCAGACATCACCCAAGTGCAATTCAGCAATAGCATCCACTATTGCCTTAGCTGCTAATGACTTACGCAGGCTCGGCCCTCCAGAGCGATCTAGAGCCGGATCTAGGACACAATTAAAATCCCGACTCAGCCCCCCTCCGCCCCCCCCCACACCTGAGGGATCGGTGCCAGTCGATGCAAGTGCCCAGGTAGATCATGGTAGAATTGCGGGTAATCAAAATTAGGGCCATAGACCTCAACTTAAATGAATTCCAACCCCTAGCTTTTACACCTAGAAATGGCATACCTGCTCTCCTCTGTCTCGACCTCCTCCAGTGAAATACCAGCTCTGGGATTTACCCAGGTGATTAGGCCTCACGCATGTGTAGAAAACCCAGCAGCATGAAATATGCCATGTAATCTCCTGCGAGTGAGCTTCTGGCTGTCTATGGGTAGATTGGACTCTTGTGAAAGAACAACATCCACATTGTCTGGTGAGATAAGCAATTACCTTTCTAGTTTTCCTAAAATCATTTAGGCCCCTAATGTTCCAAGTCAGCAGACGCAACCTATCCCCCAGGGTCTAAATAAAGGACCGTGTTCTCCGTATTATATTCCAATTGCGCACCGCAGGGCTCCTTCCAATCTCAAGGCACCCCAACTAGGATTGATGAACATGCTAGGCCCACTATGACCATGACCACACAATACAAAAAAGACACCCACATAGAATTTCCCCCCACCACCCACACCATGCGGTCTCAACTCAGCGCAGTCGAAAAAACCCCACCCTCCTCCCTTTCCCACAAAGAAAGGATAATTTGAAACCATAAAGTGAGTAACACGCGGGGTCAGATGTTACCTCCGCTCCTCTAAGAGCACCTCTAAGAAAATTCTCTGAAGTGCCAAAAAGTTTATCTAATACATCCATGCAAAACAGTTGAAATACTTTTAGTTTGCCGACTATGAGCAGGCCCCCAAAATCTCCCATGTGCTAGTAGTTCTAACGACATAGTAACTGGTTTGGGCAATCAGTATATCTCGCACTACCATCCTATCAGCAGAACTATAATAACACTTGCAATGTGTGGTTTTCTTGAAGCGTGAATGGCAGTCATGAGTTCAACAAATCCCGATTCGTGGGCTAATACGGAGTCTCGAACCCAATCTGCCCAGATCAAAGTTCAGGGAGTGGATCTACCAATCGGCTATTTCTTTAATCCTGTTCATTCATACCGCCACCAGCTACGTCTAGCCTCTATGCTTCTGACTTAGAGTACTCTTAATGGGCTTTCTGCAAAGATTTTGGGTCCAGGAAGATCTTTGACTTGCCATTCATTATTAACCTGAGTCTGGCTGGATACAGCATGGTGTAATCCATTTTTTGTTTCCGCAGCCATCTCTTCAGAGGAGCGAACTGTCGTCTGGTCTCCTGTACCTTCATGGTGAACCGGGTACAATGATATCGTGGAACCCTCCTACTGTAGGTCTCTTTTTTTTTTTTAATCTGGCCTGCTTCAGGGCAGCATCCCTGTCTTGTAATTTTGCAATCACTGGGTACAGAGGGGCTCCCAGGGGAGGTTAAGGTCCGAGCGATCGATGAGCACGTTCCACTACAAAGATTTCGGAGAAGGTTTCCCGGCCCAACAGAGCGACCAGTAATTTCTCTATGAAGACATCCATATTGCCCATTGCAGCAGACTCCGGCAGTCCCGTGATGCGTATATTACTTTTCCTGGACCCGGCCTCCAAATCTTCCGCCCTGTCCTACAGCACTGTAATCGTTTTCGCCAATTGCTTTTGGGCTATATCCACTTCAGATTGCGCCGCTTCCCCCTCTGACACCTGCCGTTCCGTCATGACAATTCATTCAGAGTGCTTATCGAGGCGCTCCGAACTTCTATCCATGCGGTATTCCAACGTGTCACCCTCTTCGGATACATCTGATCGCTGCCTCTGTCTCTCTATTCCTTGATTTCCGCTGTTCGAACTGCGACTTAGGCTGTGTTTTAACCACCTTACCCATTCTGGTGCACGATGGGGGCCCGAGTTCTACCAGCCTTCTCTTTCCGAATGTCTCACAGACCCCACACAAAGCCAAGGGTCTCACAGGACCCACACAGGATCAATCAAAGTCTTGTGTGTAGTGAGAGGGCGTTTAGCTAGTGGTCTCCATCAGTTCCCAGTGGAAGGTCTCACTATTGGCACGCTGGGCCTAGCAGGCAACCGCAGTGTCCAGATTGGGGGGGACAGGGGCGCACAAGCACGCTACAGCCAGTATCTACCTGGAATCTGATTCAGTGAGCAAGTAGGGCCATGGAGCTTTTACACGAGTGCAGGCCTGACGTCGCAGTGCAGCTAGGCAGGGTTGCTACTGTGTGTGTTTTTTCTGGCTCTTTCTTATCGTGCCCCCCTCGCTCCTCTTATCGCCACATCTGCAAGCCACTGCGTGAGGTCCTCTGTCTGAGGTAAGTTGCGTGGTGAGGTTTAAGGGCTTCTGGGCTCCACCACCGCAATCCAAGATGGGCACCGTAATTGTAGGCGATGCCAGTCCGACCATGCAAGCAGAGATCCGGGGACCAGGGTCCGATCAAGCCAATCCAAAAGGGATCCTTGGGCTCGGGCATTGTTAGCTGATTCCCAGCCACGGGCAGGACACCCCCTTCAGAGCTCCGCGTACCTCCGCTACTCAGTCAAATGTGGCTGCAGCGTGGAGTAATCCGCAATGCATTTCAGGCGGCGCTGTCCGTGTCAGCCAGGCAGCGCGTCCTCCCAGGTCGCCTCAGACGAATGGCGAAGACCTCTAAGGCCCGTCTCCGGCCGTCACTGTGTAGTTTCACTGCCGAATGGCACCTCCACGTCCGGCAGGGCCGGGGGCGGAAACTCTGATCCTCCGCGCCCCCCATCCAGGCAGGATTTCTTAGGGAGCAGGTCTCCAGCAGCAAGCGTACCTGGGCAGAAAAGGCACAGAGAGGCCCTGCAACCCCCAGGGTTAAGTCTCCACCACGAAGGGTCTCGGAGGCAGTAGCGAGCACTCAGTTACGGTGCGCAGGCCACAAGAACAGGCTGCACCCGCCTCCGGTCTTCAGCACCACCCGTTGTCGACTATATGCGCATCGAGTGAAAGCGCAACACCAAGGCTACACCATCCACTGGTATTGGTGCAAAATTAATGCACAGATGCCAGAATAAAGTCGGATTGATGAGACTGCTCGCAGAGCTCGCTCAGAGCACGTCCATCTTGAGTCTCGGCAAACATCATGTGCTGTTTTTGATGAGACGTTGAGCTGGGTTTTTTCCCTGTATCTAGCTCAGTAGGTGAAGATTTGAATAGTGGACAGAGTTAGTAAGGCTGCAACCTTGGGGTGGAGCCTTGGCTTTCCTTTTAACTCTGTCCCTGCATCCTTTGCGGGGAGCATGTCTGGGACAGCACTCTGAGGCAGCAGGTCCAGTCACGGTCCAATCTACAAGGTATTCAGGCTCCCGCTGCTGAGGGGTGGTGGTAGATTGCTGGCCAGCCTTTGAAACTCTACTTCATCTCTGGAGGGGTGCTCTTGATGGGTTTGATAAAGGATGGGGAAGATGGCCTAAAACAACTCTACCTGAAGGAAAAAAACACATTAAGCGGCCTGGTTTTCGGGAGTGGCCCTTTTCTAGCTTTTCCTGGTGTGGGTGAGTGGTGGCCAGATGAGCCTGTGTGACTAAAATACAGTTTGGCCTTTCCTTACTGTTTCTCTGCCCTTGATTTTGTTTTTTTATAAATATTTTTTATTGTATTTAGTGACCTCCAGAATCGCAACCAAAGTATTTCAACAGTTATACTTCACAGGAGCCATGACATTGATATTTACAAATTCAGTTCAAGAAGAACATATTTTAATCCGTATCAAATATGAAGAGGTACATTACTGGATCTGGACAGATCAACGATATTCTAACAAAAAACAAACCATAACACTTAAACTACCCTCCCAGCCCTCCCCTCCCTGGTCGCTGAACATTTCCCTACTATATCAGATCCCCCAGGTCGGGCCATGGCTCACAGACACACTGTTTCTCCCACAGTTCTGGGCTCCAGGTGACTCCCATGCAGTGGTACTTCCCTTGAATTAGTGTGTCCCATCTGTGCCCTTTCAGAGCCTTGCGAGGGGATCCCCGCCACCCACGGGAATCTCTATCATAACATTCCAAGTCATCACATCATCTTTTAATTTGTAATCCCTCCTGAGCTTTTTCATCCTGATCAACTCTGCCACCACCCACTCCCACAGATCTTTGGCCGCGTTCGCCACCGTGGGGGTTGTCTGACTCATCAATCTAATTGCAACCCTCCATTTGGCTAGCACCAGCCACAACTGCAAAAATTTCCTTGCAAACTTTTACCCTTTAGGGCTAGGGAGGAGACCCAGTAGTATCTCCCGAACGGTGTGGGGTATCTGCCACCCTGTAATCACGTGTAAACTGTCCACTACTGACCTCCAGTAAACAACCAGACAAGTACAATCCCAAAACATATGTAGGAAGTGGGCATCCTGAAAACCACATCTAGGGCAGTGCGCCGGACGATCCGGATATATTTTGTGTAAAGCTGATGGAGTTAGATAGGTTTGGTGCACAATGTTGTACTGTGTAAGTTTAAACCTAGGATTAGAACTAGTGTGCTTGACCCCTGCACGTACCTTCCTCCACTCAGATACTGTTAAGGGTATGTCCAGAATCGCGTCCCACTTGGCCTGAGCCAAAAGGGGGGAAGCCGGAATATCATCCCTAAGTGCCCGATAAATATGTGATATTAATTTACGTCCTCCCGTTAAGGTCACAAGTGCCTGAAGTGTAGACTAGGTGGGCGGTTCCTGTGGGAACATCAACCACAACTCGTAGGCTACCGCTGATATTTTCCTGTATTGAAGGTATTGTCCCCTCCCTGGCTCGAACGTGGACTCTGCCTCCTTCCTGCTAAGGAACTGTTGGTTAGAGTATAGGTCCCCATCACACGACATCCCCCCCTCCGTCCATTTAGTTACAGACGTATTACAACCTATCCATTTAAATGGTACCACCGCCCATAGTGGTGCGTCTGGAGCATAAGGTGCCCTTTTCACCACGGTTTTAATTGCTACTTCCCATGTCGTAGCTACATGTCGAATAATATATGGAAGCCGATCCGGAACCCTCGATCCCAACATAAAAAGTTCAGGAAGGGGAATTCCCAGATGTGTACCTGACAATAACTACTTCTCCCAATTATCGTGGTCATCAAACCACTTCACCGCATGCTGCAGCTGCGCTGCTATATAATAAAGACCCAGTCGAGGCACCTCAAGTCCCCCTTGTTCCCATGTCCTCTGTAATGTGTCCAGTCTCACCCTCTTTCTTTTAGCTCCCCACAGCAGCTACACCAACTTCCCTGCTATAGATGATTGAAGGATGGTTCTAGAGGAAAAAATTGACACTGTCTCAAGAGTTCAACCTCCTGCGTACAGACTTGCGTAAAGTGGCAAATAGGATCCATGCTGCTGAAGAATCAATCTGCTTACGCTTTTGAGAAAAATGGTGGTGTGAGATAATGTGCATGGTTTTGCAGCGATTTCATTTGTGTAGGAGATCTTGATTAGAATGCAATGCCTGTGGTACTTGTGTGTTTCATAGTTAAGCAATAGGAGAGAAGTTACTCCATAGGTCAGGGTAGCTGGAGCAAGGCATGCCCAGCCGTGCCTGAAATGTACAGGTTTTGCGGTCCGTTGGGGGTAACTGCTCTCCCGTACATGTTAGACACTAGGTTGTTTCATATGATGACTGGTAGGTAGTTGGGGGAGGGGGGGGGGACAAGCCCGGGGTGTGTGGGGGGGAGGTGGGGGGGGGGGGGGAGTTCTTCACATTGCTGTCTTATTGTTGCGAACTGTGCTGAGTATTTGTTTTGGCCAAAATTGATGGGCACACATGCCATCATGTTTCAATGTGTTTACCCGAGGTGGGTTAATTGAACGGTTATTTGGAGTTATATGGAATGACTCTTAGTGTTATGCCATAGAAGTCTCTATTGTACAGTGTAAGATTATTTCAGGTGGTGGCTCTTGGCTACTCACTAGTGTGGTATAACACGAGACAGGACGAAGTGCTTGTATGCTCAGTGATGTCTACATGCTATAAAATAATCACTTTGAATGTCCTGGGTCTCTACATTTTCACCAAATGATAATGTTGTATATTAGATTAAAATACTACGGGGTTGGGCCCTTGACCTCAAACATCCTGGGCCTCTGTTGAAAGTCAAAAACAACTAAAAAGGTGGTTGGTTTTCATTCAGAATATTTGACTAAAGACCCAGATAATTCATACACTGGAACTATGTATTCACATCACCACTCGTGAAATATGGTTAATACATTTAACAAGCCTTCAAAAGGAACACCACACTTATTTACCACAAATCACATTAATCAATTAAATCGGATAACCGTGAATTCCTGAACAAATTGGTGATAATAGTGCTACAGAAATAATACTGGGGCATGAAAATAATCCTAATGCTTTTTTGCATAAATAACATAAACAAGAATTTTTTGGTACATTCGAAGACTCCCACAAATTCTTCAAACCAGTCCAGAATTTCAAAACCGGAGGGTCATATCATGGCAATTCAAAAAATAGCCTGGCCCTATCGGTATTTCCAATCTGGTTCCAAACCATCTATTATGGATAGATAATGATTGTATAATTTTGAATCTACAGGCTGTTGCAGGTACATGTATATCTAAAAAAAGAATATGCATGACCATGTTAAAATGTTTTCAACAACCCCTCTCAATAAAGTTTCACGAGAACAGCTGGAAGGTAGATGTTACCTTATATCTACACAGAGGAATTGATCCCAACTCGAATACTGTTGTTCGCGGGAAAACGGCTGAGTTGTCTTTCTTTAGTGAATCACAACACATATTTCTCTATCTGTACCGGAGAAACCCTATTTTATGTCATTACATGGCCTTAATATTACCACAGCCTAAAGATGTGACACTAATGTATGTGAAGTTTGGTTTTAGAGCCCAGAAATAACGACGTGCGAATTATTTACTAATGAGGGCATGTCAATTCCTTCAACCTAAGCGTTAAAAGGTTTGCAACTCGGAAGCAGACAAGGAGCAGTCTGTTTTTAGGTCGAGGACTACCGGTCTGCCGAAAGGCAGAACCGGAAGTCGGAGATTTAATGACTTGGAGAAGAGGGGCTTGAACCCGCCCCTCTTCTCCCCTGTTCTCCATTGGCTGGCCTCGTAAATGCTGGCCAGCCACTGGAGAAGAGGTCAGTCATTCCTATTAGGCCCCGTCCTTTTCGGATCGGGGGCGTGTTTTTTGCGAGAAGTCTCAGGGAGGAGACAACAGCAAAACACGCCCCCGAATCCGACAATGCCGCTGCCTTTCTCCGAGGCATTTCTGCTCTGCCTCGGAGAAAGGCGGTGGTGTGCCTTTTGCTCTGCCTTGTTGCAAAATACTATCGGACGGCTCAACACACCAACGTTTACGTAGCAGACGACCCTGGTTTCCTTTTACAGATGTTTAAAGTGCACAGCTCGTTGCGGTGACATCCTAACAGAGGCTCTTGTTAGGAAAATAACATTTTCTTTTACAAGAACGAGTTTTGTCTAAAACCACACAAATACGCTGGACAACTGTACTCAATAAAACTTATATTGGGCACAAGAGGTCTGACCTGAAAGAGGCACCATGTAAGCGATTACTGTTGCTGGCGACTATTCATAGCACTCCATCTCCCGTAGCATCTGTCAGTCCCTGGCTGCCATTCATTGATCTTCCCCGTCCCCTCTGCGGCACGAGCTGCCAGCTCCCGGGTGTCGGTTGCGATGGTTCCGATGTCAACAACGATCACTTCCAACCTAGGAAATCTACCAGGCTCCGCCCATCTCAGCACTGACTCACAAAGGTTACGGGGCAGTGTGAAAATATTATATTGTAAACTGCAATAATAGAGAAATTGCGAATTAGGAGCTTGAAAGCGGCCAACTAGAATAGCAATTTTAAACTTCATTAGTAGCAACATGTTTTTAGGATCAGAAATAAAATGCACTTTCAAATTTAAAAAATATTTTACATTAGTTTCTTTAGAGCAACATAGTAAGTTAGAAGGCTAAGTATAAAAGAATCAAATTGTGTAAATAAGTGTGCTTGAGAAAGGTTGCGTATGTTTTCCCTATAATTTTATTATGAGGAGGACACCATCTTGAAGTTTCAAGATGGCCGTACTGTTTGACGATGTTCACCAATAGGGGGAATCCATAGGCTATGTGTATTTTCTGATCATTGGCTATCTTCGGAGCTCTGTCCTATTGGATAGCAGCTCCATAACCCCGCCCATACAGGGAGCAGTGTGTAAATAATGTTACTCAGTGCTGCTGCGCTTTGACGCTATATGTCCGTCCCTTTACTGATTCTGATAGCCAACCAGTGCCATAAAAGCAAAGGTTTTAGATCGCTTATGTATGACATTTTCATAATTTCAGTGTGATTTTGAGTTACATTCTACAATTATGAGTGACACCATCTCGTAACCCAGCCTCATTTCATCACTGTACCTCACTGACTTACTCCGTGACGTCATGTCTGTGAATCTGTGCCGCGGGTGATTAGAAGACTATTGGGAA
This sequence comes from Triturus cristatus, assembly GCF_964204655.1. Lineage (NCBI taxonomy): Eukaryota > Metazoa > Chordata > Amphibia > Caudata > Salamandridae > Triturus > Triturus cristatus. The sequence continues at coordinate 1,681,548,531 of NC_140589.1, forward strand.
AAATACATTCTCCCGATTGTTTGTCCCGCTTTCCTCCTCTAAAATGTCGGTATGTATGCCTGATGGGTGTCCTACTGCTAAGCAACTGTCTGTTGTTGCCACGCTGTAAGCTAAGAAAGTGTATGGACATTTTTACAAGTGGCTATACTTCTTGCGTAGCGCCCACTCGATAGCCTTGAAGCACTTCCTCCGAATATTCGAGTTGGTAGATCGGTACCTGGGAATTGTCCACACCAAGACAAGTTTGCACGTGCACAGCAATGTGTCAAAAGCCTTTCCAATGCTAAAACTCTACTTTCGGACTCAGGATTACTCTTTTATTTGTGGCTGGTTTTAGGTTAAACCTGGGCAGCGCCCGCTGCTCTGTGATGCCTGCAGTGGTCGAAGTGGGGAAAAACAAGCATTTACAATGCAACGGTCTCAGCATCGTTAAAGTTAGAGCTATTAACATTGCTCATGACAATGCCGTTTCTTTAAATGTTTTAAAAACAAAAACATAAACAAAAATATTGTCATGAGCAATGCCAATAGCTCTAACTTTACCAATGCAGAGACCATTGCATTGTAAATGCTTGTTTATTTAATTAATGGCGATGTTAAGCATTTTGTTCACCCGCTCCGTTCAACATGAAATAACTGAATTAAGTATAAAGAAAGGACCGTAAAACCACATGCTGATTTCGGCAACGGTGAGAGACACTTACTTTAGTTTAGTGAGAATCACGGATTACTGGGACCTCCATCTTCATCAAGGAACAAGTGGTGCAGTGGCCCGCGTACACATACGTTTTAAAGAAAGGGAAAAGCAGTCGATTGTCTAACGGAAGCTGCAATGCATTTTTGTACATATAGTGAATTCGGACAAACAGTCTGGTATTCTGATGAAAATGAAATGTGGCCTGTATTTTAATTTGTTAGTTTGACATTTCATTGAGGCCTTGACTCGCTGTGTTAAATTTCATGATTAAATATGCCTCTTTTGATCAATTGGGCTTCCACATCGCCTCCTCTGGGGTCTGGTAAGATAACACTAAGTAATGTCCATCTAAATTCTTTTTCGGTGTGTTGAAACTCACAGAAGTGATTGACCACTGGGGCGGATGATTTAGTCTTAATACAGGAATTATGTTGGACTATGCGTTGTTATATTTCTTGATTGGTCTTTTTGATGTAGATGTGTGTGTGTGTGTGTGTGTGTGTGTGTGTGTGTGTGTGTGTGTATATGAGTATGTTTATAAAGGTGTGTGTGTGTCTATATATATATATCTATATATATATATATATATATATATGTGTGTGTATGTATATGTGTGTGTGTGTGTGTGTGTATATATATGTATATATGTATATATGTATATGTATATGTATGTATATATATATATATATATATATATATATATATATATATATATATATATATATATATATATATAATATCCTACTGGCAGTTCTCAGTCGGTAGTTATAGTTAGGACCTATTTTCCATAAGAAATCCGCAACATTCTATTTGGAATAACGTTGGCGCCGATTGACGAATCTTAGCGAAATTTTCTAAACTTTTGGCCAGCTCCGGTCCGCTCCTATCCTGAAAATTTCACGGTGATTCGTCAAGCGGGGGCCGAGGAAAAAAGGGGGGTCCCAAAACGCGTTTTCCCCATGCATTTTCTAATAGGACCTGTTGATGCAGCTACAGCCCGAACTGCTGAACGGAATTACACCAAATTTGGCAAAGAGGTAGTCCTCAGTTCAGACTCGTGCCTTTTGCTTAAATGTTGTAAATCCGTTCAGTAGTTCCTGAGAAAATTAGAGTTAAAAAGATATATCTGGGCGGAGCCTAACCACACATCTCATCGTGAGATCTGATTGGCTCTCAGTACTTCATCCAAGAAGTGTTGGCAGTCATCTTGGGACCAATATACATGATAGCACCTCATTAAAAAGCATTGCAGTTAATAGAAGGTTTTAAGACTTAAGTTACATTATAAATCATTTGTTGATGGTACCCTACTCATTTTAGGAATTGTGGTGTGTTCTAATGTGATTTTACCATGTGAAAAAGCCTTCTGCTGTGATATAATGAATCATGTTTGAGAGAACTATTTTCTCATGTGTGAGAAGTTGGCCTGGTATATGATGCTCACTAGTTAAAGTGATCACCTTGTACCATGCCAAGCAACCCTTATGGCGTGGTTGTAAGTCAACCTTTTCGGACTAGCTGCCCTAGTGGTAGCGTAGGCTAAGCAGTCTTTGAGGCTAAACTCGTGAAGCGTGTTAAGCCAGCTGTTTTACCAAATGCAACCCCCTTTTATACCAATGAAAGGACACCACACAGATATATATTCAAAATATATATGTATTTATTTCTCAAAGTAACCCCTAGTCTCTTTATGAGCACAGGAGCACAAATCGTCAAACAAGATTACAGTAGAATACACAGAAGTTGCACTTTATATGGATAGGCCCTGGTGGCCGCTCGAACCATATACTAAAATAGTGGTATAAGTACCACGAACAGAAAAGGGAAAAGGCCTAGGGCCTCTAGAATCGCTGGGCCTACAAGGAGCTAACTTCAGTTAGTGACCAGGAGGTCCACGGGTGGCGTGTGCAGAGCAAATAGTCACACGCGTGCTCCCATAGGTTTCAATGGGTGCGTAAAAAGTACAAAGTTACTGCAAAGAGGATCTTCTGGATGGACTAGGAACTCAAGATTTGGAACACTGGCACTAGAGATGTAATACTACACTTGGGCACAGGAGTGCCAGCTTTACCTCACCCACAGGAAGCGGGTGCATAGGCCTCGAAGTGCGTCGGGTTTCTTCTATCTGTTCCGTGGAGCCTGTGGACAAAGATGCTGCAGGCGGTCGGTCCGGGAGAGATGCGGTGGATCCAAGAGTGGATCGGGGATTTTGAAGACCTGTAAGCAGAGGGGACAGTGTTCACAGTCACTAGCCAGTGACCAGCGTGGCACCAGGTGGGTACCAGGCAATGTCGGGTGCAAACAGGAAGAAAGGTGTAGCTTGTCTCTGCAGCCACGTGGTCCCTGGAGGTCGATGACGTCCAGGAGTCGGTTCACGAGCTGTCCCACGCAGGCTCTCGCTGTCGGCGGTGTCGGCGACTTGATCGAAGCAAACAAGCCTTGGCAAAAGCAATTGTTGTGGAGAACAAGATAAGCTGATTGTTCTGACCAGCAAGGTCAGAGGGACTACTCCTTTGGAGGGGAGCAAGGGCCAGTCTGGAGCAACCAGACCAGCGGTGTATTTCTTGAAGTTCGTCGCCAAGATGGCCACTAGCCAGCGGGCCAGCAACCGGTTAGGCGCGTCGAGTGGCAAAATGCAGAAGGGCCCCACGCAGATCGTGGAGATGCTGGAGGGCTCACCTTTGGTGCAGATGCTGCTCGAGGGTTGGGCTTCTCAGATCCCAAAGCACAACTTGGAGGGAGCCTCGGTTGTTGCGCTTGCAGCTTGTCGTCGTCGTTCCAAGATGGCTGGCTCCACGTGTCTCGTTGCCTCCACGGGTCTCCTCTTTTCAGGGACTGTGGATCGGGCGGTGAGAGGTCTGGAGGTCCAGGTCTTGTCAGTCTCTGGGCTCGGGCTCCGGCGGGAGGCGGCGGCAGGGCAGACGTTGATTTGCTGGATGGTGCTTGCGTTAGCAAGGTGGTCACTCCCTGACCACATGGGAGATTTCCTTCAGTCTTCTGTGCAGCAGAATGTCGAAGTTCCCGTCTTCTTCTTAGTTTCAAGTTGATTCCAGGATGTCTGAAGTCTTAGGACACAGCTCCTACCTTTAGGCGGATTCTAGGGGCCGGACTACCTGCTAGGTCCCTCCCTATGGGTGGGACTAGGAAGGGGGGTGGTTACACCCCCAATCCTTTGTCCAGCTCGCCCCAGGCCCGGGACTGGTGTGCCCCAGGACCGGTTTGAACTGGCATATGCACCGAGGCTCCTTGTGAGCCACAGGCATGTCTGGTTTCTTTCAAGCCCTACCTGACCAATACACAAAATCCTGTCTGGGGTGGTGCATGCACCTCCCCTGGCAGGAAACCCTTTGTCCACACCTCCCAAGCTGGAAGGACTCCCAGCAGCAGGAGGGCAGACTTGTGTCTGTGGTGGCAGCATCCATTTTGTGGAGCTGAGGCTATGTCTGATTTTACCCGGGTTTCAGGTACTGTACATGTCGTGTCCCTCTAGAAGGGTGGAATGCTAACCCCGTCGCCAGAATTGGCGAGGGGTTAGTATTCCAATTGGTATGACACCTTACTCAACATGTTTTGATAAAGCCAAACCAAAGATAGCATTTAACCGCGAGGTTCATAATGCACTTAAGAGTATATGGTATGACGATATCTGGAAACAGTAGAAGGAAGTTGTTCCGACCACTGCAGACAGGCTCAGCTCATGCCAGAGCACCATCTCACATAGAACCAAGCACTCTGCCTTCAGGATTGTTAAGGCCTGCCATAGGAGTGACTTATAGGTTACCAGGTGTCCCATTTAAGGTTAGGTATAGGTATACTACACCTAAGTAAGATGTGGTTACACCAACTTACCCCAGCTGAGTGATCAGCCAGTTGTGTCAAATTGTTAGGCCAAGCCTGGGGTGGCATAATACATGCTTCAGCCCCTGGCAGGCCTTGGGTACACCAATGCCCTGGGTACCTAGTGTACACTGGTACAGGGGCTGACAGGGTGATCCACTTCCAATTGGTTATGCACCTAGGGTGCATAGTTTTAATTTAGTAGAGAGAACAGCAGGCTGGGGGTCTGATTGGCAGGCCCACAGCCTCAATATGTCAAAAACCAGTGAAGCAAAAAGCAAAAATTTGGGGTGACCATAGGATAGCAGACCCTACTCTCCTACACAACCCCCCCCCCCCCCCAAACGCAGGGACATTAAACTAGCCTTGACCAGTCTCGTCTTCATGTCCTAAGTGGAAGTACCTGGAGAGACCATCTGCATTCCCATGGTCAGTACCTGGCCGGTGCTCCACTGTAAAGTCCATCCCCTGTAGGGAAATGGACCACCTAAGCAGTTTGGGGTTTTCACCCTTCATCTGATTTAGCCACAAGAGGGGCTTATGGTCGGTCTGAATCTTGAAGTGAGTGCCAAACAAGTATGGCCTCAGCTTCTTCAGGGCCCACACCACAGCAAAGGCCTCCCTCTCAATAGCTGACCAATTCTTCTCTCTGGGGGTAAACCTTCTGCTAATAAAAGCAATGGGTTGGTCTTGACCATCTACATTAAGTTGTGACAGCACAGCTCCCACACCCAACTCAGAAGCATCTGTTTGGACAATAAACTCTTTGAGTAGTCAGGACTTTTCAGGATAGGTGCAGAGCACATGGCCTCCTTCAGGTCATCAAATGCCTTTTGACAGCTTACTGTCCACTGAACCTTTTTGGGCATCTTCTTGGATGTCAGATCATTAAGAGGAGTCACAATGGACCCATAGTTCTTAACAAACTTCCTGTAGTACCCAGTCAAGCCCAAGAAAGCTCGAACTTGAGTCTGGGTGGTTGGAGGAGACCAGTCCTTGATGGATTGTATCTTACTCTCCAGTGGTTGAACTTGGCCTCCACCTACAAGGTGGCCCAAATATACAACCTTACTCTGCCCTATCTGGCACTTAGTGGCCTTGATAGTGAGGCCTGCCCTTTGCAGAGCCTCAAGAGCCTTCTTCAGGTGGATCAGGTGATCCTCCCAGGTGGAGCTAAAGACAGCAATGTCATCAAGATATGCTGCGCAAAAGTCATCCAACCCAGTAAGGACTTGGTTCACCAGCCTTTGGAAGGTGGCAGGTGCATTCTTCAGACCAAAGGGCATCACCACAAACTGGTAGTGCCCACCTGGGGTTGAGAATGCTGTTTTGGCCTTAGACTCCTCAGCTAATCTGATTTGCCAATAGCCAGCTGTCAAGTCAAATGTGCTCAAAAACTTTGCAGAAGCTAGTTTGTCTATGAGCTCATCTGCCCTTGGAATAGGGTGTGCATCTGTCCTGGTGACAGCATTGAGTCCTCTGTAATCCACACAGAACCTCATCTCTCTCTTGCCATCTTTGGTGTGAGGTTTGGGGACCAGAACCACTGGGCTAGCCCAGGGGCTCTCTGAGGGTTCAATGACACCTAATTCCAGCATTTTATGTACCTCAGCCTTTATACAGTCCCTGACGTGGTCAGGTTGTCTGTAAAGCTTGTTCTTTACAGGCAGACTGTCACCAGTGTCCACCACATGGGTACACCAGTCAGTTTGACTAGGTATCAAGGAAAACATATGTGAAAATGATTGTAGAACCTGTCTACATTCAGTCTGCTGATGGGCAGTGAGGTTGCCTCCAAGGGTCACTCCTTCAACTGAGCCATCTTCAGGGTTCTGAGACAACAGGTCTGGGAGAGGGTCACTCTCTTCCTCCTGTCCCTCATCTGTAGCCATGAGCAAGCCCATGTCTGCCCTGTCAACATATGCTTTAAGCCTGTTAACATGGAGTACCCTGTGGGGACTCCTGGGAGTTCCTAGGTCTACCAAGTAGGTGACCTCTCCCTTCTTTTCCAGGATTGTATGGGGTCCAGACCATTTGTCTTGGAGTGCTGCTGGGGCCACTGGCTCCAACACCCATACCTTCTGTCCTGGCTGAAACTCAACCAAGACAGCCTTTTGGTCATGCCAAGCTTTCTGTAAGGCCTGGCTTGCCTCAAGGTTTTTGGATGCCTTCTCCATATACTCAGCCATCCTGGAGCGGAGACCAAGTACATAGTCCACTATGTCTTGCTTAGGCTTTTTGAGAGGTAACTCCCATCCTTCCTTCACTAAACACAGTGGGCCTCTTACAGGGTGCCCAAACAACAATTCAAAGGGGCTGTAGCCAACTCCTTTTTGTGGGACCTCTCTGTAAGCAAACAGAAGGCAGGGTAGAAGGATGTCCCATCTTCGCCTGAGCTTTTCAGGTAATCCTTTGATCATACCCTTTAGGGTCTTGTTGAGTCTCTCAACAAGCCCATTGCATTGTGGGTGATAAGGGGTGGTGAACTTGTAGTTGACACCACATTCCTTCCACATAGTTGTCAAGTATCCTGACATGAAGTTGGTACCTCTGTCAGAAACTACCTCCTTAGGAAACCCCACTCTGGAGAATACTCCCAGCAGGGCCCTGGCCACAACAGGTGCTGTAGTGGTCCTAAAGGGAATTGCCTCTGGATACCTGGTGGCATGATCCACTACCACCAGTATAAATCTGTGCCCAGATGCAGTGGGAGGATCCATGGGACCCACTATATCTATTCCCACTCTTTCAAAGGGGACCCCCACCACAGGTAGTGGTATTAGGGGGGCCTTTGTTGTGCCACCTGATTTGCCACTGGCTTGGCAGGTCACACAGGAGCGACAAAACTCCTTTGTATCTTCATTCATGTGAGGCCAGTGAAAGTGAGGGACAAGCCTGTCCCAAGTCTTATTCTGGCCTAAGTGTCCTGCTAAAGGAATATCATGGGCCAAGGTAAGAAGGAAGCCCCTAAATTGCAGAGGTATAACCAACCTCCTGGTAGCACCAGGCTTGGGGTCTCTAGCCTCTGAATAAAGGAGCCCTTCATCCCAATACACTTTATGGGTACCTTGAGCATTCCCAGCAGCCTCAGCAGCAGCCAGCTGTCGGAGGGGTTCAAGAGAGGGACAGGATAACTGAGCCTGCCTCAAGTCAGCCCTTGAAGGTCCCCCTGTCCCCAGAAACTCAACCTGATCAGGTTCAAGCTCTTCAGGGACAGTTCCTTCAGGGTCCTCTAGATCAGCTTCCTGGGAAGGCTGATCATCACTCTAAGGCAGGGGGGAAGGCACAGCCTTGACCCTCCTGTTCTTCTTCTTGGTAGGTGCTTGGTCCATTGTTCCAGGATCCAAGACCTGAGGTTCAGTAAGGCACTTTTTGGCCTGTGACCTGGTCACAGCAAGGACATGTGGTGATATACCTAACATCTCTGCATGAGTCCAGTACTCCACTTCTGACCATAGAGAACTCTCTAGGTCATTGCCCAACAAACATTCTACTGGGAGGTCTGCACTAACCACAACCCTTTTGAGGCCAGTTACCCCTCCCCATGAGAAGTTAACTGCCACACTATGTGAAGTAGTGGCATTGCTGGCATTGGTCACCAGGTAATTCTCACCTGGTATGTACTGTCCAGGGTCCACAAAGCCTGGTGTCACCATAGTGACACTGGCACATGTGTCCCTGTAGGCTTGAGCCACTTTTTCATTAATTAAAGGAGTCTATCTGTACTTGCACAGGTTACTGGGGCTCACAGTCCGGGACAAATCAATGTCCCCATCACAGATCAAGACTGCCTGTGTCAGGGTTCTGTCTAAGTCAGAATCTCCTTCAGTTCCCATAGTGATTCCCACTACACCCTTTGTCTGGGGACCAACACTGCTAACAGTAGTACTGGGAGCAGGTGCCTTAGGGGCTACAGTGTTGGGGGCTCCACCCTTCTTACAATCACTAGTCCAGTGAGTTGTATTCTTGCAATGATTGCACCAGGGTTTCTTTTGACCTTTTTTCTTCTTTCCCTTGGATTGTTGTTGGGACCCACCCTCCTTAGCAGTAGTTTGGGGCCCTGTTGAAGACTTCTGGTCTTTAGATTTCTGATCTCCACCCTTTTGGTCTGTTTTCTTCTGATCACCCCCTTGGCCCTGGTTCTGGTTCTTTTGCTTAACCCTGGTTCTGACCCATTTGTCTGCCTTCTTTCCCAATTCTTGGGGAGAGGTCAGATCAGAGTCAACCAAGTGTTGATGCAGTTGCTGGTTTTGACAGTTATTTAAAATCTGTTCTCTCATCATCAAATTATACAATCCTGTAAAATCAGATACCTTACTTCCCAGCAACCAACCCTCCAAAGCCTTAGTGGCACATTCAATATATTCAGACCAGTCCTGAGTCTGTGTCTTTTCGGTGTCTCTGAACATTAACCTGTACTGTTCAGTGGTTAAGCCTAACCCATCAACCAGAACACTCTTCAGGACTCTGTAATTTCTGACATCCTCTTCTCTAACAGTGAGGAGTCTGTCTCTGCCTCTTCCTTCAAAGGAGAGCCAGAGGATTGCTGCCCACTGATCTTCAGGAACCTGCTGTACTTTGCAGGCTCTCTCAAGAGCAGTTATCCATTTGTGGATGTCATCCCCACTTTTGTAGGGGGGCACAACCTTAGACCGGTTCCTATTATCAAAGACCCTATCTTTGTCCTTAGGGACAATGCTGCCACCAGTGGGTATAGACCCACTCTCTCTAGGTTGCCTAGCCTTGTTCAGTTTTTCTTCCATCAGGGCTACTTCTAGCTCCTGCTTCCTGATCCTCAGCTGGGCTTCCTGCATTCTGGCCTCATGTTCCCTCCTCTGAGGGGTGGTCATCCTTTTCCTGGAGTGACCTTGAGAGCCTCTAGAGGCATGAGAAGCATTAGTCACCTGAGTGATTCCTTTGCCTCCCAAGCCCCTGGTTAAGTCCACTGGGGAGATCCAATGGGATGATCCCATTGTCAGTCCCCAATAGCCTTAGTTTAGCTGGGCCAAGTATAACACTTGGCACTGGGCTAGTTCTCCCTTCATCATCACTACTCTCTGTATCCTCCCCACTTTACTCCTCTGTAGTATGGTTCTCATCTAAGGGATGGCTATTGGAAAGGGGTACTTCTGTAGCATCTTCAGAAGGGGGGCCTCCTGTTCCTGTCCCTAAGGGGGCTAACTGGGAAGCTTTCTTGAGCTCTCTCTGATTTTCATCATTTTGCAAGAGTTCTCTGAGCTCAGCAGAGGTAGGGTTCTTGGGCTGTTTAAGGCCTCTAAGAGTTGCCAAATGCCTGAGCTCATTCTGGTTAAGGATAGCAAAGATGGATGGTGCCCTCTGGGGGTCACTCTCAAAAGAGATGGGTACATTGGACCCCCCTGCCCCAGCCATTGCTCTTAAGTGTGGGTGGATGTGTTGCAATCTACCTACACTTGGGTTTACCTACTAAACCTATCTAGTAGTTGTAGTCAGGGTGTGCTACTCCCTTTGCTCTACAACAACTAAGTTCAGTAGAACTTATGTATATCTAATCTTGTTTTATATGTACCTACAGGTACCTATGTGATCTTTCAATTGGTAACCAAGAGATTACAATGGTAAAACACAGCAAGCTCAAATCCAACCGCTGCTCACCAATGTGAGAAGTTGGCCTGGTATATGATGCTCACTAGTTAAAGTGATCACCTTGTACCATGCCAAGCAACCCTTATGCCGTGGTTGTAAGTCAACCTTTTCGGACTAGCTGCCCTAGTGGTAGCGTAGGCTAAGCAGTCTTTGAGGCTAAACTCGTGAAGCGTGTTAAGCCAGCTGTTTTACCAAATGCAACCCCCTTTTATACCAATGAAAGGACACCACACAGATATATATTCAAAATATATATGTATTTATTTCTCAAAGTAACCCCTAGTCTCTTTATGAGCACAGGAGCACAAATCGTCAAACAAGATTACAGTAGAATACACAGAAGTTGCACTTTATATGGATAGGCCCTGGTGGCCGCTCGAACCATATACTAAAATAGTGGTATAAGTACCACGAACAGAAAAGGGAAAAGGCCTAGGGCCTCTAGAATCGCTGGGCCTACAAGGAGCTAACTTCAGTTAGTGACCAGGAGGTCCACGGGTGGCGTGTGCAGAGCAAATAGTCACACGCGTGCTCCCATAGGTTTCAATGGGTGCGTAAAAAGTACAAAGTTACTGCAAAGAGGATCTTCCGGATGGACTAGGAACTCAAGATTTGGAACACAGGCACTAGAGATGTAATACTACACCTGGGCACAGGAGTGCCAGCTTTACCTCACCCACAGGAAGCGGGTGCATAGGCCTCGAAGTGCGTCGGGTTTCTTCTATCTGTTCCGTGGAGCCTGTGGACAAAGATGCTGCAGGCGGTCGGTCCGGGAGAGATGCGGTGGATCCAAGAGTGGATCGGGGATGTTGAAGACCTGTAAGCAGAGGGGACAGTGTTCACAGTCACTAGCCAGTGACCAGCGTGGCACCAGGTGGGTACCAGGCAATGTCTGGTGCAAACAGGAAGAAAGGTGTAGCTTGTCTCTGCAGCCACGTGGTCCCTGGAGGTCGACGACGTCCAGGAGTCGGTTCACGAGCTGTCCCAGGCAGGCTCTCGCTGTCGGCGGTGTCGGCGACTTGATCGAAGCAAACAAGCCTTGGCAAAAGCAATTGTTGTGGAGAACAAGATAAGCTGATTGTTCTGACCAGCAAGGTCAGAGGGACTGCTCCTTTGGAGGGGAGCAAGGGCCAGTCTGGAGCAACCAGACCAGCGGTGTATTTCTTGAAGTTCGTCGCCAAGATGGCCACTAGCCAGCGGGCCAGCAACCGGTTAGGCGCGTCGAGTGGCAAAATGCAGAAGGGCCCCACGCAGATCGTGGAGATGCTGGAGGGCTCACCTTTGGTGCAGATGCTGCTCGAGGGTTGGGCTTCTCAGATCCCAAAGCACAACTTGGAGGGAGCCTCGGTTGTTGCGCTTGCAGCTTGTCGTCGTCGTTCCAAGATGGCTGGCTCCAAGTGTCTCGTTGCCTCCACGGGTCTCCTCTTTTCAGGGACTGTGGATCGGGCGGTGAGAGGTCTGGAGGTCCAGGTCTTGTCAGTCTCTGGGCTCGGGCTCCGGCGGGAGGCGGCGGCAGAGCAGACGTTGATTTGCTGGATGGTGCTTGCGTTAGCAAGGTGGTCACTCCCTGACCACAGGGGAGATTTCCTTCAGTCTTCTGTGCAGCAGAATGTCGAAGTTCCCGTCTTCTTCTTAGTTTCAAGTTGATTCCAGGATGTCTGAAGTCTTAGGACACAGCTCCTACCTTTAAGCGGATTCTAGGGGCCGGACTACCTGCTAGGTCCCTCCCTATGGGTGGGACCAGGAAGGGGGGTGGTTACACCCCCAATCCTTTGTCCAGCTCGCCCCAGGCCCGGGACTGGTGTGCCCCAGGACCGGTTTGAACTGGCATATGCACCGAGGCTCCTTGTGAGCCACAGGCATGTCTGGTTTCTTTCAAGCCCTACCTGACCAATACACAAAATCCTGTCTGGGGTGGTGCATGCACCTCCCCTGGCAGGAAACCCTTTGTCCACACCTCCCAAGCTGGAAGGACTCCCAGCAGCAGAAGGGCAGACTTGTGTCTGTGGTGGCAGCATCCATTTTGTGGAGCTGAGGCTATGTCTGATTTTACCCGGGTTTCAGGTACTTTACATGTCGTGTCCCTCTAGAAGGGTGGAATGCTAACCCCGTCGCCAGAATTGGCGAGGGGTTAGTATTCCAATTCGTATGACACCTTACTCGACATGTTTTGATAAAGCCAAACCAAAGATAGCATTTAACCGCGAGGTTCATAATGCACTTAAGAGTATATGGTATGATGATATCTGGAAACAGTAGAAGGAAGTTGTTCCGACCACTGCAGACAGGCTCAGCTCATGCCAGAGCACCATCTCACATGGAACCAAGCACTCTGCCTTCAGGATTGTTAAGGCCTGCCATAGGAGTGACTTATAGGTTACCAGGTGTCCCATTTTAAGGTTAGGTATAGGTATACTACACCTAAGTAAGATGTGGTTACACCAACTTACCCCAGCTGAGTGATCAGCCAGTTGTGTCAAATTGTTAGGCCAAGCCTGGGGTGGCATAATACATGCTTCAGCCCCTGGCAGGCCTTGGGTACACCAATGCCCTGGGTACCTAGTGTACACTGGTACAGGGGCTGACAGGGTGATCCACTTCCAATTGGTTATGCACCTAGGGTGCATAGTTTTAATTTAGTAGAGAGAACAGCAGGCTGGGGGTCTGATTGGCAGGCCCACAGCCTCAATATGTCAAAAACCAGTGAAGCAAAAAGCAAAAATTTGGGGTGACCATAGGATAGCAGACCCTACTCTCCTACATCATGCTTTTCCCACAGAGGTTTGGAAGTTGATCTATAAGCTAAACTCGGAGCATATTTTCTGTAAATTCACATTATCTTTCTCAGTCATGTGAGAATGAAGTCTGACATTCTCAGTAAAACATGTACATCCAACAAGGGCAGAGACTGTCAGTTGATTCCTTTGTGTTCTACTGCAGCTTCCCAGAGTGTTCTAAAGAACAACTAGAGCGCTAACAGTCCTACTTATGACAAACGTATTGCACACCTGAAGCCATCTTGATTGGAATAAAGTGGTAACTCTTAAAACATTTAATTTAAAAAGGAACACAATGAGGGGGTTCATTTTGCCATAGAAATTATGATTAGTGCTGCAAAAAGAAAAATTACGGCACATTTTGACTTCTCAAATCCTCTTCTATTTCATAAAAACATTCTGACATGCAGACTGAAACATGCACTTTGAATACCAGCAGCATACTTCCCTGGTGAGCAGTAGCTTTACTACAGTGATCTAATGAGCAACTAGAGTGCTAACATTCAGAATTTATGGCAAATGTGTGACACATCTGAATGCCTTCTTGATGGAACCAAAGTAAAAAACTGAAAGTATTTCCTACTGAGGAGACTTCAGTAAATGAGGAAATTAGGAAACTTCATAACAAATAAATTTCCCAAGATGGCCACCAGAGACAAAAGAGCCCAAATGTAGCCCAAATATCACCCAGATGTAGCCCAATGACAATGTCCCAGAGTGTTATAACGAACAACTAGAGCGCTAACAGTCTTACTTATGACAAAGGTATGGCACACCTGAATCCATCTTGATTGGAATAAAGTGGTAACACTTAAAACTTTTAATTTACAAAGGAACAAAATGAGGGGGTTCATCTTGCCATAGAAATTATGATTAGTGCTGCAGAAAGAAAAATTAGGGCACATTTTGACTTCTCAAATCCTCCTCTATTTCATAAAAAAATTCTGACATGCAGACTGAAACATGCACTTTGAATACCAGCAGCAGACTTCCCTGGTGAGCAGTAGCTTTACTACAGTCATCTAATGAGCAACTAGAGTGCTAACAATCAGAATTTATGGCAAATGTGTGACATATCTGAATACCTTCTTGATGGAATCAAAGTAAAAAACTGAAAGCATTTCCTACTGAGGAGACTGCAGTAAATGAGGAAATTAGGAAACTTCATAACAAATAAATCTCCCAAGATGGCCACCAGAGACAAAAGAGCCCAAATGCAGCACAAATATTACCCAGATGTAGCCCACATGTAGCCCAATGACAGAAGTGTGCAAAACACTTATTTTTTGTGTATTTGCAGTTTTATATAGTGCAGACTTGTCAGGTATTGGAGTGCTTTACATGAGCATTGGTTACATCACACAAGATCAAATTCATTTTGGTTATAGACATGGAGAGATTAAGTGATTTGCCCAGAATCACAGAATATTGAGCTGAAGCAGAAACTCCAACCTGGTTCCCGAGTTGCAAAGTCTGCAGCTCTGGAAGTAACACCACATCCTCTCCCCTAGGTGCAACATTTAATCAAGTGGTCAATTGGATAGAAAAAACATAAAGATTACAAATAATTTAAAAGTTCTTTGTCGCTATTTGAAAACTCAGAAAATATGTCCTCATATTAGTTTTTTAGAGCACTAACCATAATTTTGATGCAAATAAGACCCTCTCATATATGTAATTTCTAAAGAAAATGCTCTAGGTATTACAGTTTTGATTACATCAAGCTGACGTCAGGCGTTCCACACTTTTGTAATAAATATAGAATGTTAGCAATCTAGTTGTTTATTGGGATACTGTTGAGAGGCAGAGGCCGGGGGCACGGACACTGAAAACTGAAGGCAGGTAGGAGAGTGCAGAGGCAACAATTTGACCACACTGGGCAGGCAGGCGGGAAGGGCAGTGGCAGCACAACAGACTATGGAGGGCAGTGGAAAGGGGGGCAGGGGCAACAAACCAACAATACAGGACTGGCAAGAGAGGCTGTGGCAATATAATAGACCATTGTGGGCAGAAGGAAGAGGCAGTGGTAGTTCAACCATGCATGCCAACAGAACTGCTTCAGCCAGGAAACGTCCAATGTTTTTAAGCTCAAATGGGCTTTATTTGATCTGTCTCCTGTCTACAATCTCCTCTTTTTCAATGTAACTCAAAGAGGAAAATCAATACCCCAGTTTTTTTTCAAAATCTCCCTCTTACCAAGTTCAAAATGTTCGCAAGTATGGTACATTGGATCATGGTAGGCAGGAGGAATTGGGGTAGGGACATGGACTCGGATAACAGAGGACAGGAGGGACATGGAGAGGTGCACCACACTGGCCCTACAGGGCAGGCATCAGGGTTTGCAGCAGCACAATACACCACACAGGGCATGCGGGACGGGAGTGCAGCACAACAATCCATAGAAAGCAATAGGAAGGGGACAGGACCATGCACATGGACAACAGAGAACAGAGGGGAAAGAGGCAATGGTAGCTAGCTGACCATAATGGACAGACAGGAGAGAAAGCTGCAGCATAACAGACCATAAAGGGCAGGAGGGACGGATCAGGGGCATTACAATGGAACAGACAAGCCAGGAGGAAGGGAATAGGGGTCTGCACATGGAAACAGAGGGCTGGGGGCAAGGGGGCAGGGCAGGAGCAGCAAGATGACCATGGAGGTCAGGCAGGATGGGCACTAGAAACAAGACACACCATGGAGAGCAACAGTGAGACTATGATGGCATACACACAGACCATGGAGGGAAGGTGGGAGGGGGTCAGGGGCAGCTAGCTGACCACACAGGGAAGGTGGGAGGGGCCATGACAGCACAGAAGACCATGCATGGCAAGCGGGAGGGTTAGTGGCAGCACAATGGCTATGATGGCAAGAAGGAGGG
Organism: Triturus cristatus; assembly: GCF_964204655.1. Classification (NCBI taxonomy): domain Eukaryota; kingdom Metazoa; phylum Chordata; class Amphibia; order Caudata; family Salamandridae; genus Triturus; species Triturus cristatus. The sequence continues at coordinate 1,681,564,345 of NC_140589.1, forward strand.
TGCAGGGGCATGCACAAAGGACCATGGAGGATAGAAGGGAGGGTCAGGACCTGGGCACAGACAGAGTTCAGGGGATGGGGCCTCACAACAGACCGCACTGGGCAGGCCGGAGGAGCAGTTGCAGCACAACAGACCAGGAAGGGCAGAAGGGTGTGGCAGTAAAATGGACCATGGAGTACAGGAGGAAGGGGATAGGGGCATGGTATGTGGACAGGCAGGGTGGAGGTGGCAGGGACAGGTTACAGTCATCTGACAATGCTAGGCAGGTGGGAGGGGAGTGGCAGCTCAACAGAACACTCAGAGTAGATAGGAGTGGCAGGTCCATGGAACATGGGCAAAAAGGATGGAGCAGGGGCATGCACAAAGACATCGGAGGGCAGGGGGAAAGAATAGGGACAGCAAGCTAAGCACAGAGGCTAAGCAGGAGGTCACTGATGGGCCATAGAATTGGGCAATGGAGGGCAGGAGGAGTGGACTGGTACATCATGCTAAATGGAGGGCAGTGGCAGCACATCAGACCATGCATGGCAGGAGGGAGGAGGCTAGTCCATGGATTCAGACAACAGAGGATAGGGAGGAGGTGGATGGGGCAGCAAGCTAACTGTTCAGAGAAGGTGGGTATTAGGAACTTTATTGTTTTTAAAATGTGTGTCTGTGCGAACTACTTAAAATATGAACAAGTATGCAGCATAATCTCACTTTTATTCAGGAAGAAGAGGACGTTTGTGACTGTGACTCGGGGCTCACTTGGCAGAAACACCCCCTGACCCTCCACCCCCCATCGCAAAATGTCATGCCCGTGAAAAGGGTAGGTGGACGCAGTGTTATATAGAACATAGTCCTGAGAGCACGATTGAAAATGAAAACTAGATATAGTATATGGTATAAACTATGCACCAAAAAGTGTGATACAAGATGAACCGGGCGTGAAATATAATATGCAATACATTGTGCGCAATGACCGATTCATTGGAGCGCGAGATAGCACAGGCACTAGCGCGTGCTATGCGATATGCGCCTTGGAGTGTAATATGCACAGGGCGGTGTTGTGTAACCTAACTAGTCTCTAAAGTTGTAATATAAAATATGTGCTGGGGAGTGTAATGTTGCATATGCACTGTGACACAGATATGGATCCCAGATTGTAATATGTATGGCATAGCGCTGTGCGTTATAACATACACATCGAGGAAGGCACGTTAGATGGGGCAATATAACCCGTGCGAAGGCAAGTGTGGCATGACATATTCACGGGGTGGTGTTACAGTGCACATGGGCTAGAGAGTGTCATAGCATACGCGCTAGCTGGTGGAATACAACACAGAGGTGTGTGGCACTCGGCGGGCACTGGTGGGTGTAACACAGCATTGGGCTCAGCCAGGAGCACGCTTTGACTCTCAAGTGAGGTTCGTCTCCTTTCCAGAGAGTAAAATGAAAAGTATTACACATCCGGCGGTGGATGTGTGTTTTATTAACCGTGAGGGGGGTTTCTTGCATTGTTTGGTTGAATTTTTGTGGAATCCCCTTTGAATGGCTTGGTGTGCGTGTGTATTAAATGTGCCCGTCAATAGCTACCCATGTTTGTATAAATAAACGACAATGGTGTCTACTTGGAGAGTACCCACCAGCGGGGGCGCCGGGATTAGGCACGGTAGGGCGTCAGACACGTCAGAGCTTCACTAGCGGTGTAAATACATTCCACGTGGATTCATTGTATGCATAGTCGCCTTTTAATGAATATCACGCAAATCGTCATGGTGATAGGTACATACGGTTTGTCCAGCATGGCCTAGGTGTTTCTATAAATATATATTTTTTTAAAATAATAAAAAACAAAGGCCGGCCCCGGTGGATGGGGTCCCCGGGGCCATAAGTGGCCTGAGGTGGGGGGCAACGCAGCCCCCCTCCTAAAGAATGAAATTTAAAAAAAAAAGCCCATGACCCGGGGGTTGGGGTCCCCGGGGCCGATTAATGCCTTGGGAGGGCAAAGTTTATTTTTTTTCAACAACAAAAAATTAGGGTGCAGGCCCTAGGGGATGGGGTCCCCAGGGCCAATAAATTAGAAAAAGGGGCATCACACAGCCCTCCTTCTTAAAAAAATAAATAAATAAAAGACCGGCATCGCGCCGGAGGCCACACCCCCTCCTTGCAGCACTCTGCAAACACGCCCCCTGGCCAGTTGTAAGTTGGGGAATTAATTCCCCTTCAATACTGAGGGTCCCTGAGGGCCAACTAGCCCAACAGGTATCTCCAGTATGTGCCAGGGAGCTGCGTTGCAGACAGGTGTTCTGAGGCCACGCCCCTTTTTACACCTCTATGCAACGCAGCTCTGTGGCGCTTACTGGAGGTACCTAGTGGGCTAGTTTGACCCTAGGGACCCTTAGGATTCACGGGGACTTAATCTCTCAACTTAGAACGGCCACAGGGCGCGTTTACACAGTGGTGAAGGGAGGGGACGGGGCCTGAGGTGACGTGTGCAAACACTCCCTGTGGCGCGTTTTCAGTTGGGGAAATAATTACCTGTCAATCCCGAGGGACCCTGGGGGCCAACTAGCCCACCAGGTGCTTTCAGTAAGCGCCATTGCTCTGCGTTGCAGAGAGGTGGTGCAGGCCGTGCCCCTTTTTACACCTCTCTGCAATGGCGCTTACTGGACGTACCTAGTGGGCTATTTTGCCCCTAGGGACCCTCAGGATTCAAGGGGACTTAATCTCTCAACTTAAAACGGCCACAGGGCGTGTTTACACAGTGGGGAAGGGAGGGGACGGGCCTGAGGTGACTTGTGCAAACACGCCCTGTGGCACATTTTAAGAGGTAGTTTTAATCCCCTGCCTTATTATATACTAGGGGCTTACAGAGGAGGTCATGCTAATCACAGGGGGACCCCAACGCATAGTGTTCCCTAGTGTATGTAGGTGTTTTCACTGTATTCTAAGTGTCTTTTAACATAGCACTGGCTCTAGGACTGGTTAGTCAGACTCAGTTACCACCAGTATCCGTCTGAAAAAGTTGAGGGTACAGGATGATTTTGCAACAAGGCTTCTTTCTGCTCTTCTTTCTGCACGTTATCCTTCTTCCTGCACTTTTCTTCATCTTTGAGGACTTCTGTTGCTACTTTCTGCATTTCTTTTTTTTCTTTCTGTGCGTTTTTTCTTCTTTCTTCACATGTCCTATCTCTGTAGGCATAGTTAGAAATTAGCATTTAAAAAACCTTTGAAATTCACTGAAAAAACCATAGGTTTCAGGCACGTTATAGTTAGGAATTAGCATTTAAAAAACCTTAGAAATTCACTGAAAAAACCATAGGTTTCAGGGGCGTTATAGTTAGCTGGTCTTTTCACTCGTACAAAACCATTGAAATTACCCCGTTATAGTTAGTTCAGCTAACTATAACTCGCGTGCCCGCAATGCACTGCTGATGACGTCACATAATACATCACTCATGACATGGTCAGTGACATCACCCATGACATCACTGATGACATCACTGATGACATCTCAAATGACATCTCAAATGACATCTCAAATGACATCACTGATGAAATCACTGATGACATCATCCTTGTGATAGAGTGGCATACCTCCTCTCCCACTAATATAACCTTTGATACACACATTCAAAAATAGAAACTAAAAATTTCAAAACAATGGACATACCAATACCAGTTACAACAACCTATTCAGTAATTCTAAGATCCACATCCACTCATTCACCAATAGTCCTATACAGTCAGTCATACAGGTACTCACTCATCATATGTACTCGTACACCTATACATCCTGTTACACAACGCCACTCATCCATAGAGTTACTCACACACATAGTCACTCATGCTAATAAAGAATCAAATATCCATCTACTTGCATATACAGTTATACACACACCACCACACTTACTTCTACAGAAACTTACACATACTTAGTCTTTTAAACAATCACTTATAGAAACACATACTTATTCATACAGGAGGAACTCTTCCAATCTCTCACTCTCACATATACTCACTTATATACACCAGTAGTCACATGTACTAGTTTAAAACATATGTAGTTACTCCTAAAGACACTATTGGGACAGTCATTCACTCACCAACACACCCATGCACACACTCATCCACCCATACAGTCCTGCACACATGCTGTCTTCAACACATACAAACAGTGAGTCACTCATTCATGCACCTATGTACTACGTAATACCCACCACCGAACCATTCAGACACTCATACTGATACTCAAAAAACCAACTAATAACCTATATAGACACTCATGTAGCTACTCACCAACCCATGCAGCCACTTATACAAAAAGTGAGACTGATACAGATATTTACACATTTAAACATTACTCACTAAGTCATGTATTCACTAAGATACACTTAATCAGTCAGTTATACAATCAATTTTTCAAAAACAAATCCTCTATTTAGACACTTATATACCCATTTATTCTTCCATCGACCTTGAGATATACATATATAAAACATATGTAATTTTCAGAGAAACACATTCACTGGATGATGTCATCAGTGATGTCACTGACCATGTCATGAGTGATGTAATATGTGACGTCCTCAGCAGTGCATTGCGGGCGCGCGAGTTATCTGAACTAACTATAACGGGGGAATTTCAATGGTTTTGTACGAGTGAAAATTCCGCTAAATAGAACGCCCCTGCAACCTATGGTTTTTTCAGTGAATTTCTATGGTTTTTTAAATGCTAATTCCTAACTATAACGTGCCCAAAACTTATGGTTTTTTCAGTGAATATATATATATATATATATATATATATATATATATATATATATATATATATATATATATATTTTTTTTTTTTATATTTTCCGTGCATCCCACTGGGGGTTCAGGTTCACCCCTTGACGTAGTGGCAGTGAGCGCCAGGTCATAATTTCTATATTGGCCCACTTGAACAGGTTGTTGAGCAGCTGGAGACTTTCATGCAATTGCTATACGGTGTTTGAGTAGGACATGGGCTAGTTGTATATATGTCCTGGTACACTTGTGTGTACGTGGTAATATCCTCAGTAGGCACGGTATGGGGTAAACCCACAACGATCGACTTATAATTTCTGGCACTGTACTCACAACCTCCAACCAAAATTGCCAGATCTCTGGCAGACCCATACGATGTGGCAAAAACTCCACATTCTGGCATGTACATTTGCGGCATTTTGGTTTTACCCATGGGCAGTATGCAATGGGCACGCTGTGAGTGAGATATGTCTGGTGCAGGTTATTACATTGGGTGTATTTCAAGCAGGGTTTCTGACACTTTTTGGACATGTTCCAGTGTGGAGGTCCATTGTCTGTCAGTAAGGTCTTGTTCAACAAGGTGGGGCCCATTGTCCCTCATAGCAATCAAGAGTGAAGCGTGGGCTTCCAATAGCTCCCCATACAGCACTCTGACTGCGCTCTCATCGTTACCATGGCTGAGCAGAAGCTGTAATGTTGGGGATGCTGTGAGTTCTGTCCAATCTGGTCCCCATACAGTCCTAATCGTGTTGGCCAAGGCATTGTAGGGCAGGAACTTTTCTTCATCTAGGTCAAACTTATCACTGTGTTCTAGAAATAACATCAGGGTGTTGTGCATATAGAGATCACCCACTTGAAGGAGGCCCGCCTCTGTGCAAGGTCTCATATTATGGCGGTTGGTCACCGCATGAAATGCCAGTAGTGCTCACAATGGAGTGTTAAATGAATATGGTGGGGGATTCTTCCGGGACTGCGCATGTGTGCCAGCAGCATTTAGCCTTTCTGGCAAAGGGTCTCTGGCAGCAGGGGAGACCCCTGAGGGTGGTGCCTCTGAGGGTCCATCAACCAATCCAGTGTCTTACAGCCCCCATTTTCTCTTGTAACAGACACATTTTTGGGAGAGGAGCCATCTGAGACACAGCATAGGCATCTGCAGTTCTGCCGTCCTTTAGCAAGTAGAACTTGTAATGTGTAACTTATAGTCCTCCATTGTCTCGCTCTTGTCCAGTAGGGCATATAGTTTCTGAAGCGCCACTCTTTTTCCTCTCTGCACCACTGATTAGATCAGAGAGAACCATATTTAAATGTAATCTATACGCTCGGGTAAAGTAACCAGGAGTGCTGTGAAGTGATACAACGATCTAGGAAGTACCATTTTGGCTATAGCCACTCTTCCTAGATGGTGGGAGAGAACTTCATAAAGGTAGGGAGCACCTGCTGCCACCCTTCCTAGGTTCCCCTGCACAATGTCCTCATCGGAATGGTAGATGTTACCCCGCAGAGATCTAAAAAATAAATGGGGGGGGGGGGGGTTTGAGCACGATATTGTCCAGTATACTTTCAGGCCGTTGACTGTTCCAAATTCATTTAAGGTCTCCGTCGCCCAGGGCAGATCTGTGTACATCCCTCAAGTACACCAACAGAGCATCCACATAGAGCAAGACAGCCTGCCAAAAATTGCGACTCCCCGTATTCATACTGGCCCTCTGCCAAGGGTTCCATTGCCAGAGCAAATACAATTGTCGAGAGTGGGTACCTGTGTCTGGTGCCGCCGCTATGAACACTGAAAGTGTCCGAAATCTCTCTGCACATGTGTACTCAGGCAACCGGATCCGTGTAGAAGAAGCCTATCCAGGCATTATCCTGGGCCCCAATCCCATTCTCTTCAATACCTTCATGAGGTAGCGCCATCCAAGGATGTTAGAAGCTTTCTATATCTAGAGAAAGATGTGTGAAGTGGGTTAGCTTGAAAATATTCATGCATGAGGCTGAAGAGGCGCCCCAGATTAAGAAATGTATTCCTCCCTGGGATAAAACTATTGTTCATAATGGACCAGTGTGGTGAGACAAGGGAGAAACCTATTGATAATCTTCCAGAGAATTTTAAAATCAATGTGGAGGACAGCAGCCAGTAGAAGAGCACTTCCAAGGTGTGTCTTCCCTAGTTTGCGAAGGACCACAATTGGGGCTTCCCACATAGATGCTGGCAGGATACCTTTGTCTCTGGTGAGCTGAAAAAGCCTTGTAGACTTAGTAAAATTCCATTGGGCACTGGGCACCCGTCTGTCCCTTCTTTCTTATTGTTGGCCAACTGATCAATTGCCAGTCTGACCTCCTCTAACAACAGTGGGTCATCAAATGCATGGTATTGCAGAGGGTTAAGCATTGGAATGGTCACATTGTCCAAGTATTCATTCAATGGCGGACACCTGTGGTCCTCTGCTGTGTCATTCAGGGATCTGTAACAGTCTATGAAAACTTTGTTGACGTCTGATTGCGTGGTAAAAATGTCTCAGTTTTGGTTTCGGATGGCATTCACCTGGGATCTAGGTTCCTCAAATCGCAACAGCCACACAAGTATGTGCCCAAGTTTGTCTCCCTCGGTGTGTTGCCTAACTATACATTACTTATAGTCTGATTTCAGAAATCTATCCACTGTGACCCTATGCTACTTTCTGGTAGTTATGACGTTGCCTTAATTCCCAAGGCCCTGCCTCATTCACACATCGTATTCTCATATACCGCATTCCAGATCCAAGATCTGCTTACTTAGCACAAGTTTCGTGCCATACGTGGTCTTATTGCAATGGCCTCTTATGACTGCCTTAAATGTAATTGATCAAAAAGACAGCAAGGAAATAGGAGTAGCTTGTTCCTTTCTCTTATGTAAATATAGACAATCAAAAAGAACTGGCTCACAGAATTAATTCTGCATCCAAAAAGTGTGTGCTAGAAACCAATAGGTTTGTAAAAAGAGTCCTCATCCACCAACCTGGTTGGTGATATGCTTCATCATAGGATTCCCACCTAGGATGCCAAGTGCATCCTAGGTGTGCTTTGATGCCTGATTACAGAAGCGCTGGTATTTTTTTGATGACAGTTAGTGATAGTAGCGAGAGAAAACTGCCTACAGGGTCCACCTCCTGAGCTGGAGTGCTTTAATAGGGGTGACCTGTGGTAGGATTAAAAAGGAAATGTGGATGTCTTGGAGATTTAACTAGTCTCGTAGTTATCCTATAACTGGTCTACATGTTTCAGCCAAAGGGGGTTTTTAATACATGGCTTTCTTCAGGACCAAGGGTGGAGACCAAACTAATTATTTAGTCTTTAACATGTGAGCTCACACACACTAAGGTGTGCTAAGTGTAGGAGAAATTCTCTCCTTGTAAAAAAGGTAACTCACGATTTTCACCTTACTCGATGTATCTGAAAGGTAAAAGTGGGAAAATTATCCGTAGTTATGACACATTTTTGATGCAGTACATGTCATAGTTCAATGTCATCTGTCATAGCATGCAACTGTCAAATTTCTGCATGCAAGCCACTTATTTCCCCATATTCGTCTGTCTGTTTTTTTGAGCTGGGGATGCCATATTTAATTAATTGGCACGGCCTAATTTCCAAAGTGTGAGATAGTGAACGATCGTGAATGTGTGTTAATTTATCACAATTCCAAACTATGCACCATTTGTAACCCAGTGGGTGAAATTCAAATTGTGCTTCAGCCAATGGTTGTCAATATTAAAAAATCCATATGGCAGAGAAAGCAGGGGTTAAGTAAGTAAGTGAAAATTGCCTGAAATCGATTTGTGAGGCATATGTAACTAAATAAAGATAAACAAAGTCTTACTTAGGTTGCTCTGGGATTAAAGTGACATGGATCCCGGTAGGGGCAGTGCATGTAGTCACACTCTACAAGGCAAGTATCAGCAGGTCAGAGTAATGCACTAAGTATTTAAATCAAATAGTACTTAAATAGTACTTATGTTTTGTTACATCAAATTTGTAAAGCGCACGTACACCAAAAAGGTTTCATGGCAGTAGAAGCACAGCAGCAGCACAAGAACTTAGCCATATGCCTGTCTGAAAAGCCAAGTTTTCGGCGGAGATCTAAAATTCACATAGGAAGTAAATGCTCTGATGTTAGGGCAAGGAATTCCAAAAGCTGGGGGCAGGCAGGCATCCCCCCAGTCTCTTCCTCTTGAATTTAGGATACTTTAGTAGATTTTGGAGCGCAGACCTCAGATTGCGCTGGGAAGGGTGGTGGGGGTTGTGGGTCAGGAGGGGGTATAGTTCTGAAATCTGGAGGTCAAGAAAGATGGGCTTTTGCCATAGTGAGATTTGAAAATAATACAACCAGCTTTAAAGGGGGGTCTCTGGGCAACTGGAAGCCAGTGTAATTTTTCCAATTAAGGTCTGGTATGACAGAATCTGGGCTGGCACCAAACCAATTTAGCTGCTTGGTTTTGAATAAACTGGAGCCTCTGACTCAGGCCCTTGGGGAGGCCCAAATAGAGGGAATTTTTGCATGATCATTTTATGAAAGGACAAGGGTAATTATATCTGGATGATGGCGTCAATGGAGAATATTTTCCAGATTTATTCCCCCCCAACCCCCCCCCCCCCACACACTTTTCGGAGAAAAAAGAAACAAGACGTAGTCACTGCGCTAATCAGAGGCGTCAGTGAAAGGTCATCCTTGACTATGATCCCGAGACTTTTGACTGCACTTTTTAGGGGTAGGAGGGGCACCCATCTCCAGAGGCCAGGTGAAGGATTCCAATGGTGTAGTTTATTTGTAGTCCTCACAATCTCATTTTTATTTGAGTTCCGCTTCAGCCAATGACAATTCATCCATTCACAGATGTAGAGCATGGGGGTCTGAAAAAACTCAATAGATTCCAAAGTCATCCACATTCAAGAGTAACTGCATGTCATCAGCATAATTGGATATCTTCAATTTAAGCTTCTGTAAGATTTGAACCAATGGGCAGATATAGAGGTTTGAATGGCAGGGTAGACTAGGAAGATCCCTGCAGTACTCCATACTCAAGTCTGACCTTGGTGGAGCAGAAAGGGGAGAGAGAGACCGATTAGTATCGGTCAGATAGAAAGGATGTCAGCCAATCTAATGCAAATCCCTGCAGTCCAGTGGCCTTGACACAGTCTATTAGAATGTCAGAATCCACTATGTCAAAGGCCGCCGATAAGTGCATCAGGGCTAATGCCTGGGCCTGTACTGTCTCTTCTCTAATGTCATCAACTACAGATAGTAGGACTGCTTCTGTAGAATGGGCGGGATGAAAGTATGCTTGATGAGCTTCCAAGAGTCTTCTAAAAAGAAGCAGCGGTAGTTGGCAATATAGTTCTCCACTGTCTTGGCCAGTTAAGGAAGTAAGGAGATAGAACAATAGAACTACCACTGCTTCTTTGAAAGTATCGGCGGACTATGCCCTGACTTAAGGTTTAGCAAAGAGAACGCTGGATCGGGAAGCTTAGAGGAAACAGTTTTTTGGATCAGGAATATTCTTAGGCAAGCCTGATTTGACCTTGGTTGTCAACTTGAACAGACCATCTTTAGTGAAAGCTGGAAAAGCTGTCCGTTTTATTGGGTTTATATCTTCCTAAAGGACATCACTGGTAAGAATCCAAGGGGATGCTATTTTTTAATCATCTTAATTTTTTCAATAAAGAATGAATTCGTCATCACAACATTTTTGAGTGGGGGACCACCAGAGCATTCAAGCGGTCTGGGTTGGCGAAAATTACTTTAGTTTTATTTTCAGACCTTAAAATGTTATTAGAAAACTATGAATGATTAGCCTCCCAGATTTGTTTCTTATAGACTTTGAGCAAAACAAACTAGCTATCCTTTCTGTCCAGCGAATGCTTTTGGCCAGTTGCTCTCAGACTGGCGTAACACGAGTTTCGCTTTCTTTAATTCATCAGTATACCAAATAGGCCAAGCTTAAATAGCTTTGAGGATCAGACCCATTCCGTTCTGGCTTTAACAGCCATTGCAAACTTCATCTAGTAGTATTACAAAAACCAGTCATTGATCTAGTGCTTGCGATAGGCTGATAACTGTGGCAAACAGGGAAACTAAGCTACTGTGACATGAAGTTCTTTGCCAAAGAATTGCTCAATGAGCTCAGGTAGAGTTTAGTCTGGCTGTTTTTGTTGATCCTCAGCTGGGACTCAGACAGTTGGATTTATAATTTGGATTTATTGCCACCAACATTTTGTGAAATTGAGGGAATCCTGAAAAGTCAGATTGTCAAAGCAAATCGCAAAATGCTTCCTTGGGAACTAAAGTTGGAAAAAGATCAAGGGTTCCATTAGAGCAATGATATAGCCTAAAAACGGATAGAACAACAATTCTGGCATAATGAAAATGTTTAGAGGTGTTGTGATTTCAAAACTAATCTTGATAGAGCTCATTTATACAGAGAATACGTGAACAAACTGGAATAGGAATTTTGTCTGTGCACTGGAGGATCTTTCTGGCTAGGACACTTCATGGTTGTGGCACCATTGTACAGATGCTGGTATGTGTCATACGTATCTGAGGGAGATTGATTCTATGAGTCCTGGTTCTCCCACCTGTTTTTTAACAAGAACTTACAATGAATCCACATTTCTTACAGGGAAAATGGAGTAAGTGAAAGCGACACAGAAGCCTCCGGTTGTCAGAATGAGCTGGCACGGTCACAGGATCTTTGTGCTCAGGGTCTTTAGAATAGGCCTGGGCGTAGTTTGCGGAGTTTTGCTACGCGGAACTCCGGGAAGTTACAAAAAACTCTGCGAGGTTCCCCGAGTGGCGGAGTGCAGTGCGTACTGCAGTTTGTTCTGGTATTCCTGCCGCTTCGGTAGAAATTCTACCCGACCGGCAGCTCGCGCTCGCAAACTTACTGTTCGCGATCGCGAACTTACTGTCCCCGATCGTGATTGGGGAAAAAACTCCGCTGCACATGGCGAGGCAGAGCGAAGTTCACCGCCCAGGCCTACTTCAGAGTCAGTTAGTACAGTGAGATAAAGAGACCACAATTTTCCTGGGGAGCCAACATATTCCTTGAGCTCAGGCCTTGTCCCCCAATCTGACGAAATGCTATCAATGGGTTTAGAAAGGAACATTTGAATATTGTAAATTAAAACGTTCTTGGCTTTTCTACCCAAGTTACTGTTACAGAAGTGAACAAAGGCTAGCTTACATTTACCAGGCACCTTTGATGTATTTGTCTGCCAAGTCATAACTTTGCAAGGAACTGTTGAAAGACTAGCAATTGAAATTAAGCAATACATATAGATTATAACCAGGTGTTCTTTACTTAATAAGTTAAAATATATTACCTCATAGAGAATAACCTTATTCTGGGAGTTTCTTGATCTTGAAATACTTTTCATTTTTATTTTCGTAGCCACACATAAATATAACATAACACTTGCATCAAAGACATCACAATATAGCGCCAATCGTGTGATGGAATAGACCCAGTAACATCAAGGAGGCCCTCATCCAATCTCCGCAGATGGAAGCATTGTTCCTCTCCACTTCCCATGGTCTAGCAGCTCATCCATGTGTAAATCTTGTGTTACCGGGGTAGGCTTGGGGTGGTGCCTGGGCCACCCAGCCAATGATGTACTAAGTTCTCCAGCAACCCTCCATCTTCCTAAATTTCCTGGGGCAACCCCTGGCCTCATACACAACCCTCTCTGCCTCCATACAAGTGTTCATGACAGTTATCCACACATTCTTGGTTGGGGCTATCTGGCCCGCCCATCTTCTCACAATGTAGCGTTTCACCAACACCTCCAATATAGAGAACAGGAGCTTTGCTCTAGGTATGTATGTGTCACTTGGTATTCCTAATATAACAAACTGTGGGGTATATGGACAGACTTCCAGGACCGCCAACAATTCATACAATATATCCCACCAGTATCTGTGTTTGGGGACATGCCTAACAGCATAGAAGGTGCACTCTGCTACTTTACATTTCATGCAATTAGAGGACTGCACTATACACATCTTGAATAACCTGCTTCTATTATAGTACACCCTATGCATCACCGTTAGTTGGATGAGTCTCAGGCTTTCCTTAATTATTTCCCCGCATTGGTGCATCACTGCAGACTCTCAATCCAAATTCTTCAGCTGGCAAACTTCTGCTTCCAATTTAGCTCTGATTTTGTGAAGGTTGTCTGGTCAGTTGCTGATAAGCATGCAATATATGAGGGATATCTCTTTAAAAGTAATTATTTCCACCTGTACTCTAACCTCCACGGGGCTGCTATCTGGCAAGCCTTTATAGTCTATCCACTCTGCATGTAAAGCATGTCTAATCTGCAGATATTTATATTCCTGAGAGGGGTCTAGATCCTAGACTCTATGTAGGTCTCTAAAGGATATCATGTTGTTCAGTGTGGAGATGCCCATCAGATCCCATCACTTAAAACATTCCGGTGCTGCACCTCTGTCAAATTGTTACCTTTCCACAGAGGAGTAGAATGGGAGAACTTACCTTACTACTCCACATAATTAGTCGCTTTGTCCCATGGCCCCAGGGTGGTCTTAACCACCTCCAGAAGTATGGTCCGGTAGGGCTTCTATGTATTGAACACCGTTCATTAATCACTTGAAGCTGGGAGGCCTAGTAGTATACTGTGATGTCTGATAACGAAACGTTACCATTGTATGCCGATCTCTAGAGTGTCCGCAGTGCAATCCTTTGATTGCTCCTGTCCCAAAGCAAGGTGGGTATGTGCCATCAAACTTGTCAAACGATGTTGTGATTGACCAGAGGGAGTTTTGGAGAACATATAGGATTGTGGATAAGGTCATTTAAAAAGTGAAGCTGTATCCATAAGTGAGAGCTGGAGTCTTAGCTCCCTGTCTACGACTGCATGGAACTCCCAGTAACTCCTCTAAGTTCCTTTCCAGGAATAGAGACCTGCAAGTAGTAATTCTGAAGTCCCTCAGTTGTGGGCTTGATGCCAGTAGGGACTTAGATTAAACCATTCCACATCCTACTTTGTAGAGTATCGACTTGTTCCAGTTGATCTTGTATCCTGCATAACTTTCAAAACTACGGAGCATCGGCGTACAATGACTCCTTCTCTGGCTCCCTCACTACCTCAGGGAAATTCACAACGTTATCCATGATTATCAAGCAACACGCCAGTAGCTACATACATAGGAGAAATAACGGGGCAGCAGTCACCCTTGTATAGTTCTCCACCTCCGTGTGAAAGTAGTCAATAGTCCTCAATTTCTTTCACTGTCGCTGTTGGGTTTCTATAGAGCAGTTCCATCGATTGTCCATACCAGGGAGTTTAATGTCTATGGCCATGAACTCCCACGCGTCCTTCAAGTGAGCAAGCCAATTATGCAATTGTCAGGATTTATGTCTTGCCTCTTGTTTTGGCACAACTCCAATATGGTATCTGTTGATCAAAAGGACAATGACTTTAATCCGGCATAGTTCAAAAATCTTGGTCAGATTCTTAACCTCTGTGTTCAACAACATGAGGCCTACAGGTTTCCATATTTTCCACTGTGGAAAATTGCCACGATCATTGCATGAAAAGGTCAGTAGGCAGCTTGCCTATCTCCGGCGCTTCTTTAAACATGGCCACGGAGTAGAACTCTGGGTCAAAAAGTGTTCGTTTTAAAAACTCCACTGGTATCCCATTAGGTCCCAGTGTGTTCCCGGATTGCATCAGTCCCACCTCTCTGATATTTCAGGGAGGGAGATGTCTTTATCTAAGTATTCTCTGCTGTCCTCATCTAGACTTGTAACTGTCAGCTCCCACACGAAAGCTGTGATGTCTTTCAGTATGATTGTGTCTCACTTTGTAGAAAGTCTGGTAATTTCTTGTGAATGCAATATTCTCTACCTGTTGTGGCCTGTGAACATTTTACACCTATAATTTTTCTCACCCATCTAGCCTCTTCTTTCCTTCTACTCAACCAGGCGAGGTGGCGCTCTGCCTTGTTTCCCACCTCATAATTTGCTCTGTTTAACTAAGAACTTGCTGAGTTGTTTTGTGGGTCAGGACATGGCATGCTTACTCATGGCCGCCAGCTGATGCAGTGCTGCCTGTGCTCCGATGGGGATGTAATATTCTTTGGCCTTTGTAATCTCCTGCTTGGTGATTTGCTAATTCTTACCCTCTTTTTTTTTTGAGCTATGACGTTTTGCGCCTTGTCACGAAGGACTGTTTTGTACTTCTTCGACAATGCAATGAGTGAAGACATCAAGTCCTTGTTTCCCTCGAAGTAGAGGGAAGAGTTTATCTGAAGTTCAGTTACCATCTTTTTGTCTTGAAGTTATCAACTATTTAAGTGCCAGGTACCTTGTCGGCAGTCGCTGTTCTTCTCCATAATCACTCTTAGTGGGGCATAGGTGAATTCCTCCTTTTCAAATACTGCGCATCTAATCTGCTGTGGAGTACTCCATTGTGGGAGGACAGCCATAGTCCAGTAGAAAATATTTTGTGGAACTCGGTAAAGAAAAAATATTGTCTATCTTCAGGGTGTTTGGCTCTCCAGGAAGCCTACTGCACATGTGAATTGCACTAGGTGTGTTAATGTTTTTTTTCTTTTTTCAATATAAATCTTTTTATTGTAAAAACAAACATGGCCCTTATGATATCTTTTACCATAAAATTATGCATCGAAGGGACATTCTGACAATGGGTGATGAGTCAGTTTGTAAACTGTACAAGACTTGTTCCTCTTCACCCCATTCCTACCCACCCATCTCATTCAGCAGTACAAACCTCTGATCCTGTCTGTCAATCAGTTGGCCTACATATCATCCCATGATATTCGGCCCATTTCCCCCAGATTTATGTCCACTTGTGTGTGCAGCCACTACTCTTGTATACTGCTAAACATACACCAGTCCATATCTGGCCTCCATTCATTCAACGTCTGGGTCGTTACCCCCTTCCACCACTTAGCACTATCGCGCTTGGTGACCATGAACCCCTAAGGCTTTTCCTGTTGGTTAGATTGACTCTTCCCATATGTTTAGGAGACACTACTTTGGCGATTTAGTTGCCTCTTATGCACTTCTCTCATACATGTCCATACCGCCTCCCAATATTCTTTTTTTTTTTCTTTAAATCTTTTTTTATTTTAACAATGCTCGTAAGACCATATGATACTATGCCATATACAAATAGCACATTAGGGAACAATACAAACGCCTCCCAATATTCTTGGAGCAATGGACATACCCAAATCATGTGGAAGAAGGTGCCGTCTTGTTTGCACCCCCTGGGGCATAGCGGAGAAACAGCTCTACCCATGGGTAGTGCACACAAAGTAGGTTCTGTGCAGCATCTTTAGCTGTACCAGCGGAAAGCGCAAGCATATGGCCATCTCTCTAGGGGAGGCCATCACCTCTAACCATTCTTCATCCTCAAGATGCTCGGACCCGAAGAAACGATAAGAGTTCTAGGGAATTGTTCATAATTTTGTGATAACTAGGGAGATCGCTTTCTTGTCTAAGTAATCATCTAGCAGCCTGTCTTCCAATGGCAAGACACTTGTATTTCCGTTCCTTTCGGCAGCACTGCCCTCGGCACATGGCTGATTTAGAGGTAGCAAAGTCTCTGACTGCGCCAGCTGATATTCTTTTTGCAGAGTCGCGAATGATCACGTCTCCTCCCTCCCACAGATCACCCACCTTCGAGATTCTGATCAAATTCCAACTGTCAAACCCCCTCTACTGCACCAGTAAACCCAACTTAGCAGAGTCCCACAGCAGGGTTTTTTATGTAACTCTGTCTTGCCAGCCCAAAGCTCTTGTCGCCTCTTGCTAGACCTGCAACGTAGTCGGCCCATGGACTTTGCCCACCCTTCTTCCCCCATAGATCGCTCTGAGGTAACCTCTGGATTGCATGTTGCGGCGGTCCATTCTATATGCTGGATCAAAACTGGGTCCATGCACCCAGTGATTGATCAGAGTAAGCTGAGCCGCCCAGTAGTATCTTCGGAGGTAAAGAAGCGCTATCCCTCCATCGTACCATCTCCTAGTCCGTTTCAGGAGTGAGAACCTTGACGCACCCCATCCCACAGTAGCAGCCTCACTGATGGGTCCACTAGCTGAAAGTAATTTGGAGGCACCACATAAGGAATATTGTGGAGCACACAAAGCAATCTGGGCAGGGCCATCATCTTAGAATGTGCTGCTCTACCCAGGAGGGACAGTGGCAGAGACCGCCAGTGCTGGATATCTCTCCGCAGACGCACCAGTGGGGATTTTAAATTTTGTTCATAAAAAATCTTGGGATCCATGGTAATATATATTCAGAGATATCGTAACACCCCCATATCTATCCGTATCTCACAGCTTCTGGGGACCTGCGGTGGGTCGCCTGCAAGTAGATAAATCCCCGACTTCTCCCAATTAATGGAGTAGTCTGAGTACTTACGAAACAGATCAAAAATATGTAGTATTCTATGAAGGTTGTACTGAGGCTCGCCATATACAATAGGATGTTGTCAGCTTAAAGGGAGATCCTGTCCTCTCACTCCATGGACCAGCGCAGTTCCCGAATCAAGGGGTCGCCTCATATCTGTACCACCTGGGTTCCAGCACCAGCGCAAATAGTAGCAGGGAGAGGGGACAAGCCTGCATCGTTCCTCTCTGCAACGTAAAAACCCTTGACACCCTCCCATTTACCGACACCTGAGCCAGCAGATCTGAATAAACAAGTCTAATCCATGCTCCAAATCATTGCCCAAAGCCCTGCCTGTCCAAAACTGTGTACAAGAATGGCCAATTAACCTTGTCGAATGCCATCGGCGTGTCTAGGCACACCACTGTTGCATCCTCATGGATATCAGCCGCCCTGCCCACGGCTCCCTGTAGTCTTTTAAGATTGAGCGCTGTGTTTCGCACTGGCATAAAGCTGGTCTGATCAGGGTGAATGATTGTATAACTTGGGTCAGGTGGGTCGCGAGCAGTTCTGCCAATATTTTTATATCTGCATTTAGTAAGGAGATCAGCCTGTATGAGGCACACTCATTTGGAGGTTTGCCCTCCTAATGTATCACCGCTATGTTGGCTAGTCTTTGGTCTCTTGGAAATATTCCTGTGTCACAGCTTTTGCAAAGCATTTGCCGACAGAGGGGTGCTAGTTTCGAAGCTGTTTGCTTGTACAACTCAATTTGTAGGTCATTCGGGCCTGCCTTCCCAGACCTCCGATCCAGAATGGCCTGAATTATCTCTACTTTTGTCAACTCCTGCCTGAGAAGATATTTGTCTTTGAGCCCAAGGCTGGTTACCTGGAGAGTTACCAGTAACTCCTGTACCACCTCAGTTGAGGCCATGTAGGCCGGCATGTAGAGCCGTTCCTAATGGTCAGAAAAGGCGTCTGCTATACTTTTCCCTTCTCCGAGTATGTAGCCATCCATTCCTTTATCTTAAGTCTTCAGTTCCTGGAGTTCATGTTCGATTGCATCTAACTATGGCCTTTTCTCTTTTGTATGATCTGCTATTAGAGAAATGCCATGTCCCCTAATTACTGTTTTGAGCACCTCTCAGAGTGTACAGGCCGAATCTACAGTCCCTTAATTTCTGATATATAGTCGTCTGTAGCCTCTTGGAGCTTTGTCTTAATGTGTGGCACTTTAAGATACCAGGGGTTAATCCCACAATGCGTGCTGGCTCTGCATGCCAAGCTCATAAAACACACATACCGGAGAATAGTCTTGGGTACCCCGGTGAAAAACTGTGGGTTGGACCACGCACTCCTACCTGTTTATCAGCCTATGTTCTCCAGTGTACTCTGTGTAATCAGTTTAACCCCTTCCCTGCTCATGACGGAACCGTTCCGTCATGAGCCACGGTTGCCGTGTGCTCATGACGGAACGGTTCCGTCATGACAATCCTGTCGGCGGCCGCTCCGCCTGCGCGGCGCTGTTTCCCTGCCTGTGCGGGGCGACAACGCAAATGGGCGGAGTCATGACGGAACCGTTCCGTCATGAGCACAGCTCAACTGTGGCTCATGACGGAGCGGCTCCGTCATGAGCACAGGCCCGCCGCGCTGCCCCCCTGCCCCCCCCAGCGCTGCAGCGGAATGTCCGCAGCAGCGAAGGGGTTAAGCATGCTGAGCGGGTGAGAGGTAGCCAACCTCTGTTATCAAATGAATTACTAATGCAAGTGTAGTGTTCACTTCCCCCTACTCGCACTGCTGTGGTGCAAAGGAACTTTGCTAATTGTATTGGACTACTCTAGAATGTTGTATTGGCATCAGTGCATAACTTGTCAAATAAATGTTTTCACATTGTCTTAACTTGTTTATTACGGATCAATTTGCCGCAATTATAATACTGTACGATGTACAAAACATAAGAAAACTTTACACATCATATGTACAGTCTTTTGTACAAAAACACAATTTCTATGATTAATTCCCAATGCATTTCGGGATATCCTTATCCCTTTGTCAGGGGAAATCCACTATATAGCACCGTTATCGACAGGGTGCCCAAAAGCACACACATACTGTCCGTATTGCGAAAACCTTGGATCTACTGAAACGCTGGTGTGCAGTGCTTTAATCTGCCACGCAAACCTCAGAATTTTCAATGGTAAAACTGAAGACACCGTGGTCCACACCGAAATATAACTTGAATGCAACGAAATGCTGGCTGCCACGCGATCACGGTTTACGAGGAATACACGGCGTCTTCAAGTTTGAATACCGAGAACATGGAGGTTCGCGCGGCAGACTAAAGCATTGAACGCCAGCGTTTTGTTGCATTGAAGGTATATTTCGGTGTTGACCACGGCGTCTTCAGTTTTACCATTGAGAATTCTAAGGTTCGCGTGGTCCTGATGGCACGAGGGCCATCGGTCATTAGTGTCAGTCACCCCCTACCACTACCCTATCCTTTTGAAGACCAAGGAGCAGGGCCCCCACCTGGCAGTACCTAAGACTGCAGTCTAGGAGGAACATAAAGCGAAATTATATTGAAGAGTTGACCTTCCCAGTGACCTGTGACAGCAACAAAGAGTCATTCGTGACCTTCTGGATCGTAAAGGGAAAAGAGGAGCGCATTACATTGTCCATTCCCCTAGAGTCTCTAGTGTAACCTGTGCCATTAACTTGTCCCCCTCTTGTTGAGTGCCCAGTATTTCGTACCCTGAAGATGTGTCTCCTGTAGGAGGACCATGTCAGGTAAATGTCTCTTCAAATATTGTAGGACCAGTCCTCTTTCTTTTCTATCACCTAAGCCGTTTAAATTTCAGGAAAGCATCTTAAACCTTTTGTTTGCTCTTGGGGATACCACTCTCCCTTCTATTTTAAAATTAGTCTAAGGGTAAGGGGACTTCTTTCCATATCTTGGAGAGTTAGTAGGAATAGTATGATCATTACTGACCTCTTGGACTCTGAGGTATCGCGGCTGCCTGAGACTAGTTTTTCGGATTCAATGTGTAATACGTAGTGTCATCATAACTAGCAGTAACACACATAGCTCAAACAAACACCTGTTACATTCCCCCCTCCCTGCATGACAGACTTTAAACTGCCAACCCCTCAACTATGCAGATCGCCTTTGAACCCTTGTGTCTTAACGTGTGGGAAGCGTGTACCTGAACCACCTCCCTTTCGCTGCCCCCTCCAAACCATTCAGATGAAGTCGCTGCCACCGCTATACTTCCAGAGTCAAACATGTGCCCTCAGATTCTTTGGGACACCCCTTCCGGATATAGTCTTGTGAGTCCATCTGGATTATGAACCTCTGGGGGATCTGCCCAGAGAGTGTTGGTCACTTCTCGGTTCCGCCGCCTCCAGACAATGACTGCGCCAGTCTAATGAAGGTACCTGCTCAGGGTGCTGCCGCTGTCTGGTCTTGTTTGACTCTATGCTCTACGATGGCGTCTCTGAGGCCTGCCAGACTGTGGGCCGGTTCCTTCTTTGTCTCTCTTCACCCAGGATTTTTTGTCTGACAGTACGCCATCCTTCAATAGGTGTGTAAATGTTAGAACCGGAGTTGAACTTAGTGAGGAGCTGTCTTATGGCTGCACCTTCACATCACTAAGGTTATCGCTTATTATGGAAATGTTGTCCTTTTCCTCTAGGAGTATAGATCTCAGCGCTGACACGTGGGGGTGCATACACTTTAAACACAAACATCAACTTTCTACCCCAATTACCCTGAATCCCCACAAATCGACCTAATTTGGTCAAGCCAAGTCTTTTTTTATCCGAAATGGGAGGCTGTTCCTCACCAGGTTCACTATACCCCACAACCCCCTTGCATACACCCCAAATCCCCTTGCATATCTAGAGTGCGCAAGAGCTATGTACTGCCTCCATTGAGACTGGGACAATGGTTGCCATACAATTATGTCTCCAAGTTTGGAGCCTGTCGTCAAATGTATTTAGTAAATCCCTCTCTTGAGCTTGCTTATCAGGTCGTTGACACTCCACAAAATAATTTTCAGTTTTCCATTTTCACTTAGGTGGTCGTTTAATTGGTAGTGGTTTATTGGGCCTCCTTCGCATGTCTTGTCTTCTGCAGCGCATCACCCCACTAGTGAGTCCTTTAAAGCTAGGCATAGTCTACTGTGAACAGTCAAGCCTGAGATATAATGTTTTTTATATTACTTATTATTTTGTACCATAGTATAGGCATATACAATATCAGTACCATCAAACATGATAGTAGCAATATAAAGCATATGCAGCATATACAAATTTGTACTGAGATTAAACATATATGGACACGCCATAACACTTACAAATGTCCGATCCAGTTTTTTAGTAACTCCCGACCATAACAGTTGCATACTGTGTCAGTAACACTGTCTTCCCACATTTAACACCACAGGAATTACCTGTTAGCATTTGTCTCATATCCTATACCCCATTAGGGTGTCATGGAACAAGGAGGAGAATGGGGGCAGAGGGGAGAGAGGGCAGAACAATTGTGTCGAGAGAAGTGGGGTGTGGTGATCCCCTTTTAGAGGAGTGGGATGGGCTCTTGACTGGTGTGGTCTCTTAGAGTGAGTGATGTGGAATGTGCAGTGGACAACAAATATGCACAAAGAGGTTGCCAAATATCTTTAGGTCTGGAGGAGGTGTGCTGAAGCGAGGCATACAACTCACTGATAGTATCACAACGGGCCAGGCTTGTAAACCAATTTGAAATGGTTGGTGGGGTGATTATCGCCCCAGCGGAGGGCTATCTCTCGTCTGGAAAGCAAGCGAGCTATTGCTGTATTACAACAGATGCCTTTTAAAAGGTCCTGAACGTGACCCAGTAAGGGGGGCTGGGCTGGTACTTTCCAGGATTGCGTAATACGTATGCAAGTCCAGTTCATATATAAAAAGTTTGTATCTGTGTCTGGGCACTTATGGTATATGGGGGGGGGGGGTGTACAGTAGCAAAGCCATTGTGCATCTTGGTAGCTTGGCTTTCCCATACTTGTGAGCCCTGGCATACCCTAAGGAACAAGACCTTGCGGTCCGCCAAGTCACATTACACTGCTAATAGCATATTGCGTTTAAGAGATTGTGTAGCATTAAGAGGCGGATGTGTTTTGTTGTCCAGTTGGGTGAGGGTGCTTTCAAAGCGTGTTAGATCCCTATGGATCTACCGCAATACCACAGAAATACATTGGCTCTAGTAGGCTTTAAAGGCCTCCCATAGTGTAGTCTGGTTAGCCACAGATTCCTCATTTAGTCAAAAGTATTCGAAGATCGACTCCTGTAGTGTGGAACTAAACAGCGCAACTTGTAGGGCCATGGTGGGAAATTGCCAGAGACCGAAGCGAGTACCTCCAAAGGGGATATGGAAGTTGGCTAATACTGGGGCGTGGTCAGAAAGCGTGCTAGTTAGGTGGGAGACTGACTAGCTACGTGCCAATTGCAGCAGATATGAAGCAATAATCTATGCAGGCCTAGCTGGCCTGTGGGGCAGATCAGTGGGTGTTAGCCAGGGAGGAGGCACCCTTCACACGCTAGGCGTTATGTCATAGAGAGTATAAGTGGTACAGATGTCTTGCAAGACATGAAGGGAGTGCAGTTTACCAGTTGGGGGCACTGATTGTCGAGTCGCGAGATGCATTCATTAAAAGATTAAGATTTGCCCCCATTATAAGTTGGTCAAAGTCAAATTTAGCAATTTGTATGTTTGGTGTCCGAAAAAAATCAGGGAAGTCAATGCTTGGTGTGTAGATATTTGCTAAAAGGATCAATCTGCCCACTAGTATCCTATTTACTAAAGTGTATGGATTCTGTTCAGCTGGGAGAAAAGGGACATTTCTATGAATTAAGATACAGACGCCTCTGGAGTAGTTGCTATAACTCGAAGTATTGATGCGACCCCCATTGGGATGGGGTGGTATGACAATAGTGTACATTTTACCTATTGTGAATCGGGTTTGTGTGGGTTTCTAATACGAGTGTTTGATGAATAGTGAAGTCAAGCTTTTTAATCAGAGACCAGTCAGGTGGACAGCCTTGGAAGACCACTGTATTAGGCATAAACAATTTCTCAAAAACCCTCACACACTAAGCAGTGAAAGTACCAGTGAATCCCCAAATAAACTAACCAACAGTTAACAAAAGAAAAAAACAGTCATTAGTTTGTATACCACTTGGGAGCGGCAACCGCCTAGGCGGCAGCATGGGGAAAAAATTTAAATCAAGAAGCAATTAAGTGTGGAGTGGGTCCAATTGGCAATGATGTGTCCAGTCCCACAGCATGGCAAGGACGCCAACGCTGCACCAGTCTGGGGAACGCATCCAGTCAGCAGTGCAGGCCACGGAGAGCCATCGCAGCCCGAGGGGAATAGGTCCGCACTAGCGTTCACCATAGAGTCTGGGGGAGACCTTGGCAGCGTGGAGCGACCAGGCTGCTTGTCGGTGTTAGAATACTGTGTTCGAGGCATATGAGCTGCAGATTGTACACTTAGCATAGGTCGCCATCTGGTGTTGGGCCCGGATGTTTGCAGTTTGTTTTTCTTCTTGGACCGTCTTTGGAAGTCACGAGTTTGGTGACTCCTCCTTCGGTCCGTACTGCGCATGGGCTTCGGCTCCATCCTCAGATTGTTTTTTTCCGCCATCGGGCTCGGATGTGATACTTCGTACTCCGGCTTCGAACTTCTACGGTTCCAGCCTCGACGGAAAATCCTCGATTCTTCGAGTTCCTTCATCATCTTCATCTCTCGAAGCGGCACTTTTTCCATCCCGTACATCGACACCGGCCTTCGGGCCCTCCGCGACTCCGGTCCCGGCCGATGGAAAGGACTCCGTTTAAAAAGTGCCCAAAATGTGGGTCTAAATTTCCCCACACCGACCTCCATCAGGTGTGTAACCTTTGCCTCTCTCCGGAACACGAGGCTCGAGACTGCCCCGCCTGCAAGTCTTTTCGATCGAAGAAAACGATCCGAGATCGAAGGGCTCGACGCACCATGGCGCACTCATCCTCGACAGCTCCACCGGACATCTTCGGAGACGACGCCGAAGCTTCGGGGCAGACACACACCGAACTGGGAGAAGACATCGTCAGCGCTTCCGAGGCCGACGACTCCGACCTGGAGGACGTAACACCAGGACAGCGGGCCGTGAGTACAATGCCCCCTCCCAGCCCCGCACCGAAAACCAAAGAGACTCCGGTTACTCCCTCGCCTGCCGGCCTGGGCAAAACCAAAACCAAAGCCTCGATCACCCCACCTTCGGGCCCGGTGTCGAAGCACTCAAAGTCTCACGGCAGCTCGGGATCGAGCCAGCCGACGCCCGGTGCCGATAAACACCACTCGGCACCGAAGCCTGCAAAATCCAGCTCGACTCCGAAACCACCGGTGCCGAAGCCTGGACACTCGGCGCCGACCAAACACAAACAGAAATCGGTCGGCACCGACGCTCCGGCGCCGAAACAGCATTCGACGTCGAAACACACGGAGACCTCCAAAAAGCAGGGCGTACACAGAACATCGAAACCTCCGGTTCCGAAATCGCCGGTGCCGACAGACGACTCGGCGCCATTGGCTCTGTTTACACCAGACCCTTTACAAAAGACTTTGTCCAGAGATCCAAAGACTGGCCTTTTGACTGTGATTACTAAGAAGCGTCGCCTTGAGGCTCCGGCTCCTCCTCCTCCACCCAAAAAGAGGGACTCAGCTACTTCTCCCCTTAGAGTACCCTCCCCACTGCCACCCCCCCTCCCACCACCACCCCCTCCACCTTTACCTCACTACGATCCGGCCCCATCCCCAGACCCGGATGACGGGGACCCGGACAATGACCCAGGGGACGCCCCAATGGATCCCACTCCACCAGGGACCCCAGATCCATGGGAGGATTATAATAACCCTGATGTACCCAATGTACCTCAAGACGACCTATACCCATCAAGGCCGTCTCCTCCAGAGGACTCTTTAGGGTTTCACCATTTAGTGCAGAGAGCAGCACACTACCATGGGGTGGACATGCACACGGAACCAGTGGAAGAAGACTTCCTACTGGATACATTTGATTTACAAGATCGTTCCACTGCTATTTTACCCATGCTTAAGGGTGTCACCAAGCACGCTACAGAGGTATTCAAAGACCCTGTCAGAGCCAGAGTACTAAACCCTAGAATAGAGAAGAAGTACAAGGCGGCACCCACAGACCCTGCATACATCAAGGGCCCTGCTCCTCTAGATTCCCTAGTTGTCTCCACAGCTAGAAAGCGGGCTAACTCCCAATCCTCAGGAGATGCCCCACCACCAGACAAGGAATCTAAACTTCTGGACGCGTCTGGTAAACGCACCGCCTACCAGGCTGCAAACATGTGGCGCATTGCAAATACACAAGCACTGCTTGCGCGATATGATAGAGCACACTATGATGAATTAGAGGCTCTTATGCAGCACCTTCCAGAGAAATACAAACGCCAAGCTCATGACCTGATACAGGAGGGCAAACTAATCACAAACACCTCCATTAAGTGTGCCCTCGATGCAGCAGACACTGCTTCTAGAGCCATAAACACCAGTGTCCTGCTTCGCCGCCATGCCTGGCTCAGGATATCAGGGTTCAAGCCTGAGGTCCAGACATCAATACTTAATCACACCTTTGACCAGCAAACACTCTTTGGCCCAAAGGTAGACGAAGCGCTCGAAAAAATGAAGAAAGATACAGACACAGCGAAGTCTATGGGAGCGCTCCAGACCCAAGCCTCTAAGCGTTCCTTTCGACGCTCGTCCTTTCGTGGCACAGGTAGAGGCTCCTCCACCGATAATGCCTCTACCTCCTACAAATCCCCTCCTCAAAATACCTTTTCAAAGGGCAACCAAAGAGGTGGTTACAGAGGCAACAACAATAAGGGCAGGGGCAAAACCAACAATACCCGTTCTGCCACCCCACCCGCACAATGACTCCCCTTCGCTCCCCCCAGACCATTCCACTCCGGTCGGGGGCAGACTACAAGATTTTATCCACGTATGGGAGTCCATAACATCGGACAAATGGGTGACCCAAATCATTCGGTCAGGGTACTGCCTCGAGCTAACATCTACCCCACCCAATATCCCACCAAGGCACCGTCCAATGTCCCAAGAGCATTCCACACTGCTCAAACAAGAGGTACTCTCGCTCCTCCAGAAACACGCCATAGAGCAGGTACCCGGCAATCAACGAAATCTAGGGGTCTACTCCCTATATTTCTTAATCCCAAAGAAAGACGAGACCCTCAGACCCATTCTGGATCTCCGGCCTCTAAATGCCTACATACATTCAGACCACTTTCACATGGTCACCTTACAACAAGTCCTCCCACTCCTCTGCCAGGGAGACTTTCTCACAACACTGGATCTGAAAGACGCGTACTTTCACATTCCAATACACCCCTCTCACAGAAAATACCTCAGGTTCGTGGTGGACGGGCAACATTACCAATTCAAGGTTCTCCCCTTCGGGGTCACCACTGCACCACGGGTGTTTACCAAATGCCTAGCAGTAGTAGCAGCACACCTCAGACGTCAACATGTTCACGTCTTCCCTTACTTAGACGACTGGCTCATAAAAGCCGCGTCCTACCACCAATGCGTGCAACATACAAACAGCACCATCCAACTGCTTCATCAGCTAGGCTTCACGGTGAACTACCAAAAGTCCCACCTCATACCATCTCACACAAAGCAATATCTCGGGGCCACCATAGACACCTCAAAAGGTATTGCCTATCCAAACTCAGCCAGAATCACAAGCATTCTAGCCTTACGCAAAATATTCCTTCCTCAACACTCTCTACCAGCAAGAGTGTTTATGAAGCTCATAGGGATGATGGCGTCTTGCATCTTCATAGTGCCCCATGCAAGACTCCACATGCGTCCACTTCAGGAGTGCCTAGCACAACAGTGGAACCAGGCCCAGGGTCAGCTGACGGATCTGGTGTTGGTGGACGGCCGCACACATCACTCTCTGCAGTGGTGGAACACCACAAACCTTTCCAAGGGACGGCCGTTCCTGGACCCGGTTCCCCAAGTGACTCTAACAGCGGACGCATCGCTCTCCGGCTGGGGAGCGCACCTCTTACACCTCACAATGCAAGGTCTATGGACGCCACAGCAAAAAACGCTCCACATCAACCATCTGGAGCTTTTGGCGATCTTTCTAGCCCTAAAATCTTTCCAAAAGCAGATTTCAGGCAAAGCAGTCCTCATTCGCACAGACAACATGACTGCGATGTATTATATACAGAAACAGGGGGGGACACACTCTCCCCAGCTCTCCCGCTTAGCCCAGAGCATATGGAGATGGGCAATTCCCCAAAACATTTTTCTCCTGGCACAACATGTTCCAGGCGTACAAAACACCATAGCAGATCTGCTCAGCAGACAGACTCAACAACTACACGAATGGGAACTGCATCCACAAGTTCTTCACCCATTCTTCCGACAGTGGGGGCATCCTCAAATAGACCTCTTCGCCACCCACGAAAACAAAAAATGCCCAAGCTTCGCCGCCAGATACCCACACCCATTGTCCAAGGGCAATGCGATATGGATGAACTGGTCAGGCAGATTTGCATACGCCTTTCCACCTCTCCCACTAATTCCATTAGTGGTCAGGAAACTACAACAGCACTCCCTCACACTCATTCTGGTAGCTCCGACGTGGGCCAGACAGCCGTGGTACACCACGCTACTACAACTATCAGTGGTACCACATCAAAAACTGCACCTTTCCCCATGCCTCCTAACCCAGAACCATGGAGAAATCAGGCACCCGGACCCAGCTCAGCTCAACCTGGCGATCTGGCTCCTGAAATCTTAGAATTCGGGTACCTTAACCTTCCCCCTGATTGCATGAACATCATCATGGAAGCCAGACGTCCTACCACTAGAGCATGCTATGCCGCAAAGTGGAAAAGATTTGTAATGTACTGCCGTAACAATACAATCAACCCTCTAGATGCATCCATACAACACATCATATGCTATCTGCTCCATCTTCACAGGTGTAACCTGGCGTATTCATCCATACGCCTACACCTAGCAGCGATCGCTGCCTATCTACAAAACAGACAGCATTTGTCACTCTTCAGAGTGCCCGCTATTAAAGCCTTCATGGAAGGCCTCAAACGAGTAATTCCTCCCAGGGCACCACCCTCCCCTGTATGGAATCTAAATTTGGTCCTTACACGACTAATGGGTCCGCCCTTCGAACCAATGCACAAATGTGAGCTACAATTTCTCACCTGGAAAACAGCTTTCCTTGTAGCTATCACTTCCCTTAGAAGGGTTGGTGAAATACAAGCGTTCACCATACAGGAACCTTACATACAAATGCATCACAGCAAGGTCATACTTCGAACTAATCCGAAGTTCCTGCCCAAAGTCATTACCCCCTTCCACCTCAATCAATCAGTGGAATTACCTGTCTTCTTTTCGCAACCCCAATCTGTTGCGGAAAGGGCCTTACACACACTAGATGTGAAAAGAGCGTTGCTATATTACATACAAAGAACGCAACCCTTCAGGAAGACCAAACAGTTGTTCGTTTCCTTTTCTCCACCACATAAAGGCAACCCCATCTCAAAATCAGGGATAGCTAGGTGGATTGTAAAATGCATACAAATTTGCTATCAGAAGGCAAAGAGAACATTATCTGTTCCCCCTAAAGCCCACTCTACAAGAAAGTTAGGGGCTTCTACGGCTTTTCTAGGGAATATACCCTTAGATGACATATGCAAGGCAGCCACATGGTCTACACCGCACACATTCACAAAACACTACTGTGTAGATGTGCATTCCCAGCAGCAAGCTAGGGTGGGCCAGGCTGTACTAAAAACACTCTTTCAAACAGCTGCAACGGATACCGGTGGTCGCCGCTAAGGTTGGGTACTGCTATATAATCTATGCTAAGTGTACAATCTGCAGCTCATATGCCTCGAACGGAATATGCTACTTACCAGTATGCATCTGTTCTTGGCATGTAGAGCTGCAGAGTTGTACACGCCCACCCGCCTCCCCGGCTACCTGTATCCGTTCCAGTCCATCTTATTTAGATACAACACACATGGGTTTCTCACTGTTATTACTACGCTCCATCATTTCCCTGTTGGCGAAAAACAATCTGAGGATGGAGCCGAAGCCCATGCGCAGTACGGACCGAAGGAGGAGTCACCAAACTCGTGACTTCCAAAGACGGTCCAAGAAGAAAAACAAACTGCAAACATCCGGGCCCAACACCAGATGGCGACCTATGCTAAGTGTACAACTCTGCAGCTCTACATGCCAAGAACAGATGCATACTGGTAAGTAGCATATTCCTTACAAAAGTCCTGGACAGCTGCTGGTGTCAAACAAGCGGGGTTTCCCGTTCACTTCCACACTGAACCTTGCAGGATATAGCATGCCATATTGAAGTCCCAGTTTCCTGAGGGAGGATTTGGCATCGACCAACTTGCGGCAAGTGTCCTGCACCAACTGGGTAAAGTCAGTATATAACAAAATCATGGCCCCCTGCCAACGAAGTGGGCCCATTTCGTGTGCTAATTTGAGAGCAGTGTCTCGGTTGTGGAAATTGAGGAGCCTGGCGATGATGGGTGTTGGGAGGAGGCCTTGGTTGTGGCACAGTCCCAGGGAGTGATGTGCTCTTTCCAACATGAAGGTGGAAGTGAAGTGTTGTTGGCCTAGGAGGTTGGAAAGCAGGAGTTCGACGAATGTGTCCATGTGTCCGGTATCAGTGGACTCCGCCACACCTAGGATACACAAGTTATTCCGGCGACCTCTCTCATCCAAGTCCTCGTTTTTAACTGCCACAGTCTTCACCGGCTGTTCCAGCTTGTCTAAGTGCTTAATGGTCTGGGCCGCTCTGTCCTCCAGGCTCGAGACCCTCTCCTCAGCTGCATCAAGTTGAGCTGTGTGTCCATCAGCCACCCAGCCAAGGTGTCTACTTGCCCAGCCAGGGCATCCAATCTGCCATCCATGGCACGAAAACCCGCTCTCATGTATGCCATGATGGCGTCTGTCCCAGACGTCTGTTCGGGTTCAGGTCCCCCAACCACTCCCAGGTCTTCAGTGGCTGCAGGCTTTTAGGTGTCAAAGGACCGAGACCTGCCAAATGCCAGCTTTCGCTGTTTCGGGTCACCACGAATTGTCGCTTGGGCAGGGAGCGCAGGCGACAGCAGGTGGTGACAGCTTTGTGCGTTCTTCTGATGCCTGGAGCCCAGTGTAAGTTGTGGTACCTCACGCCGGCTCTGTGGTCGGGTTCCTGGTAGCAACAGGCCATTTGGCAGCAAAGTACTGTATCTGGTAGGGCAACCTAGTAGGCCAGCGCAGGGCCTGTAGATGTGTGTAGGCACCAGGCAGATCGTGGCAGCAGGCCCCAGTGGCAGGGTCACACGATGACCCGTACGGTTCCCCACACGCCTCAGAGGACCCACAATCACAAGCCCCGACCAGGAGCACACAGGCCAACTCTCCTGTTATAGCAAATCTGGAACGCTGCTCGACAATACCACCATGAGCCTCACAGGACGCGTAGATAGACCGTAGTGGCTGGACCCCCCCCACCAGCAACCGGACATACCAACAAGCGAGGCTCGTACCAACCCTAATACCCCATCCGTTACACATACCCTGGGTCCCATGAACACTGTCCCAGTTTTACATCCCAGTTCTACATAGGAATTGTTTGACAGGATTGCATAAACATAGGACACTGGTCCACCCAATGCAAGGACAGCAATGTCCAATGGTGCAAAATGCATGAAATGAAGTCAAATTACATATATTGTAACGCAGTCTGGTTCTTGTAACAAGAAAATGTCAATATAAATATTTTTTTTTTTTAAATCCTCGCCTTTCTGCCCTCAATAGAACTGAATCTTTACTTTACAATTGCTGGGACATTTATCATTCTATGTCGGGGCCGAAAGCAAGGACTATGGAATGTCAAAGCTTACTTAACAGTAGAGAGGCTACATCCACAACAGGTTTAAAATAAAACTTCTTAAATGTGAAATCAGAGGACCAGCCAGTAGCATTTCGAATGTCCTCCGATTTCAAACTTGCAGAAAAAAAACATTAAATACTGTGGAACCTCTCACAGAGGTGGCTCCGAACATAATGGTGTTGATGCCTGCATCTTGCATGACCCAGCTATCCCTATCTAGCTATTATTGGTGACGAAACTGCTTTAAACACTTTCCAAAGAGAAATCGTAATCTGACACACTCCAGTCAGCCTGAATTTGTCAGTGACACTTCACAACCCATAATTTTGGACAGCCATTGAAAGCTAGATAGGAAATCACAATGGTTTTGTGTTTTAGTACTTTTGAAAACTGTAAAGTTAACTCCATGCGGAGTATACATTCTGCCAATGACGTCCAGCAAACTTCACATCTTGCACTCTGTTATATAATATCACGCATCACACCATAGCCAATTTACTGGACCGTTCTTTACTATTCAGGCATTTTTTAGATGACCATGAAAGGAGCAAGTTCACGTCCCATCATTCTGAGTATCTCGGTTCTCTCAGAAGTTTTCACACTAGTAGCTGCAAGTCCTCAATCTGTAAATGCCCAGCTGAAATACTAGACCTAAACGTGTTAACCGAGGTACAAGCTATGCCGAACTTTTCAGTCTGATAGATGGGGGTGAAGTTGTAATGATTTTGTAGATGTTGAAGCTTTTTTTGAAGATGGCGCGAGCTTTCAAGGGGAGCTTTTGCAGTTATGTTCAGATGATGTGATCTGCTCATGGCGAAGCATGCCATTACTAGTTGGATGCCTGTAAGATGGACAATGTGGAGCCTGGGGACTACAAAGCAGGCTGTTTAAAACCTACAATTTCAAGAATATGGCTGCTTGCATGGAAGTTCTGAAGTGTCATTCAGAGAGGATAGGGTTCAATATCTAGAGGGGAGCGAGCGAGTACCAGGCTTTTGTGATTTTCTTAGCAATATGGCTCCTAAGGGCAAGGTCTGTTGTCCAGAGTGAATTTTGATGCTGTTATTGGTGAGTAAAGTCTCATGAGGCTTTATGTAGAGGTAGAAATTGAGGGGCAAGATAAAGTATAAAATAATCATCTAAGCAAAGACATACTTTGTTCTGTGATTTTACATTTTTATTAGACAGAATGTCTATACAACTTAAAGTATAAATGTTAGATCAATATTTCTTACAAAATATACCACATGATATAGCGATTTAAAAATGTTGTAATGACTATAACAAGAATAGCTTTTTACCTTTTTAATGCCATATTTTCTTGATAGTGATCAGAATATAAGTTGACCTTAAACTAAACTTTGGAAAGAAATTATATGAAGCCTTCAGTATAAGACTTATGAATATATATTTTTTTAAAAGCTCATTTTTGTATGAAAGTCTGTGGCAGAGAACTAAACCAATCCTTGTCACAAGCAATAATAAACATATTTTTGTCCTGCAGATTGTTTTAATGATTAAGCCAGGCACAAATAAGTGACCGCAATACCTTGAAATCCTTTGAGAATTCTCATGTGTTCAAGATCTTTCATGTATGACTCAATTTCCAAGACAATTTAATTGTTTTTATCATGCACAGCTCAGAAAATACAACAGATTTTCAGTTGTTATAGTCTTATTTATTACACCAATCCTCACATACCCTTTTCTTAGCAAGGGCTCATTCAGCGTCATCAAACATTTGCTTTGAAAAATTGACTAGTCATCAGTTTTTTTTCTTCTTTTTTTTAACTCAAATGACACAACCTAACTATGTCTGCCAACACCCTCAGATTCATGGAAAAGGCTATTTATGTCCAGATGTGGTGTGAAACCATCAGCAGCTGCTGCTGACAGTTGCTTTAATGATCTTTTCCAACAATATCCTTCAAATTTGTTTAAATCAGTAGAATAGTCTAAATAATGCTGAAGTTCCATAAAGTACAATTTGGAACAATTTTTGTTGTGATGGTTTAATCAGTAGCTATGAAGTATGCCCACTCAACAGCCAGTTGAAGTATGATCACCTTTCTATGACCTGAAGATTGCGCTTAGCTATAACATTCCAGAGGAACTTCATCTAACTTGGAAAATACACACCTAAAAAATTATTATACTTCACAATACAGAATTTTGAAGTTCCGAAGTACCAAGAATATGAGAACCTCTTCCTACCAAGGAGGAGTACCTATGTTTTTTACACATTAATAGATGCTTTTTAGAGCAGCTGCTGAGCTTAACCAATTACCTCTGTCATTTGATAAGCCTTTGATTTAGTACACTCTACATAAAGTTATTGGTATCTCTTCTTTCTTTATTATCCACTTTATTAAAAACATGAATGCAATTAAAGGATCACACCATCCTTAATGGCTAAATAATTTGTCTTTCAAATCAAACATTTTCTTTTTAAAGGTTTGGATTTTATTGCAATGATTGTGATGAGCATCTCTCACAAATTACCTCGAATAACTGTATTGTTCTCTTGACTTCTTTATTTTTACATTAGTCCAAATTGTTAAATTCAGTAGCTACTCAATCACTCAGATTGGAACTTAATTGAGTCACCTTTCTTTTTTCTACAACCTTGCCCATTATGTCTGATACAGATCTGATATATCATATATCAATATCTGTCAATTTGTGCTTGTGTAATACTTGAAGATGTCAGCTTAATAGTGTATTCTGGTTTTTCATACAATTTGAGAGGGTGACTCATATCAGAATCCGTGTTAAAATTGTTTTTTCCAAAGAATGAAGAGGTGTGTAAATAAACAGATAATGGAATTTTAGAAGTTTGTGTTTAGGCCTGTACATCATTGGAAATATCATAAATGGTCTAATGCTCAAGATATTGCGTGGGGCTCTGTGATTGATAAATCACAATAAATTTGCCCAACATTCTATGTCACATATAGCACTGTTTTATTTACAATCATTACTTTTGACAGACATAGTTTCAGTAGTAACATGGGTCTAATTCTCTCACAATCAATATTTGAAACGTTCTGCATAGACATGCGTTACATAGATACCCCCTGAAGGAGAGAGGGGGAAGGGCCAGTGAACTCCGAGCTCTTTGATGAGGATGTGCAAGATATTTTTATTAATAAGTTATTGTTACTTAGCAGCTGACAGGCCTGAGCATGGTACTGAGCAATGCGTCACAGGCAGCAACAAGGAAGGGGAAAAGGATTGTTAGAAAAATTAAGTTGTTTCTTTGTTTACTTGATAATGTCTCATTGTCGTGGAGTGCCATCTTCCAGTCCAGTGTTCCTTCTACTACTCTTTTTAGGTTTCTCCTTCAGACGGCTTTTAGCGGTCATTCGTAGAATACCCATTTTGAATAATGAAAATACTTAAAACCACTGTGGACCATGCCATTGTTTTTTTCCCATCCTTTTTATTGGATGACTTGTATCTTTCCAGTATTCAACGTTCTTTTTTCTTTTTTTTTCCCACCTCTCCAAGGGCGTGCACTTGTTTCCTTCCTTTCTCTCTCACTCCCTCCCCAAAGTGTCACTTCCAATCTTGAATACCCATCGTCCAGCTGCCCCTGTGTCGCTGCCCCCTCCCAGTTTTCTTTATTGCTTCCCCCAAGACACTTGTTGTAAAAAAGATTACAATTATTTTGGAGGATCAAACTGTTGCAAGTTTGCTGTTGAACCGCTACTTTTTGGTTAATTCTAAGGAACCTCATCAAAAAGTATTAGCAAAGCCAATAGGTCTCCACAAACAGCCAAAAGGCCAGATCTATTAGCTTTGGCAATGCTGGTTATGCTTGAGATTTCCTCCAATTTCTTCAGTTGGCCCGAACTGAGACGATCAAATTTTAGAAGGCATTCGGTTGTTAAATTACAGGCTAAGGCAGGAAAATGGTGCCTCTTATGGCAGTAAGGCATCTAGTAACCTGAAGGTTTTAAGCAAGCACATCATTCTTCAAACACCCACATGCAGTTCTTGATGCTAGACCTAGCTAAAATCTTTAAAAAAAAAAAAGTAGGAAGAATGTTACAGCTCTTAAAAAGACCGCCTTGATCATGTCACATATTGCTAAAGATTTTTTTCCAGATAGAAACAAGCATATTTAGAGTTCTGAAAAACACTTTGTGCTTTGAAAAAGTAATAACTACAATTCTAACATCTGCATGTGTTTCATCTATGTATGCAGTTTATCTCATCAAGTCATATATATGCAGCACAGATTAACCAAAACAAGACACAAGCTGGGCGTGCTTGTTTTTCTGCCCAAAGAAGCTCCCAGAGCAGGAAGGTGAAGTAGTTGGGACAGTCTAGCAATCATACCTACACAGGGGGGTTAATCTTAGCTCAACCCCAGATTACTTGGGCAGACTGATGGCGAAATGTGTTGATAAAGAGGAGTGAGATAAGCAGCTGCTCTTCTGCCAGTAGTCTTAAGGTAGTGAAGAAAACAAACACAGCTGGGAGGACTGTGGTAAGATGTCATGAGTTAGTTGCGTCGGTGATTGGGAGTTCTTTGAAACTAAGAATATTGAGGGTGGCAGTTATTGTGAAGGACTTAAGGGAATAGGATGTTTTCCTTTCATTGTGCTGGAGATGCTGATGGAAATAAAGCTGTAAAAGGAATCCTGGAAAGAGATCTTCATTTCATGGAGACAAGTTCCTCCGCAAAGGGCAGGTACAAGCATCTTCACCCCTAGAATATTGATTATTTAATTTCATTGACTGATATGGTGGATTTGTCCTGGGAACGAGGTGAAAGACAGGAGGCACACTGACATGGGGTGGGGAGGGAGGGGGGAGGGCCGGTATGGGCCGGAAGCTCATTCTCCCGGTTGTTGGCTGGTAACTTTATGTGTACTAAACATTCTTTGGCCGTGGAGGAAGCGGGTTTGTACTGTGCTGTTGCTATGAAAACAATAAAAAATGTTTCAACAAAAAAAAAATGGTGGATTTGTCCTTGCGCTGTAAGTACACCTGTCCTATAGCCTAGGAACTCTAATTGTAAGTAACGTTCCTCTACTTATAGAGTTTTTATTTCAATGTATATTGCTTTGTTATCGCCTTGTGACTAATCAACAGCAAGTAATCAAGCCATTTACTAGGGCTCGTGAGTAGCCGCGTGTCCAAGTGTTGCTCTCTGACTTGTACTCTGATCCTCGTCTCACATTGATATGGGCAGCTGAATTTGCGCTGCAAATACTTGTTCTCTCTATGTGAACGCTGTATACTGTAACAACTACTACTGTCTGAAGGACAGACTAGCATTGGCATAGCCAATAAGTCTCGCCTTTGTGAGCTTATAAGTGTGTAGCCATACAACGGTTAATGTTGTTGCAACAAGGATATTGTGCTGCATAACTAAATACTTATAAGGTCCCAACAGCGAGACCTATTGGCTATGCCAATACTTGTTCTATCTTCTTTCTTCCCCATCTTGTATTTCCTGGTTATTACCCCCTTTCTTATCTCTTTTGCTTTTCCTATTTCGATCACTTGCTTTTTTACGTGTTTATTATCCCAGTTTTTTCATGCTTTCCCTTGTTGGTGTTTTTCCACTACCTCTCACATTTCCTTTCCCTTTGTATTCCATTCTGTTGATTCCACTTCACAGTTCCTTCTCTATTCCTTTCAATCTCTTGCCCTTCTTTTTAACTCAAATATTCTTTCTGTGTCATTATGCCGAGTCCAAACTCCCCTGTACCTCCTACACCCTTAGTTCTGTCAGATCTGCCTCCTCACTAGATTATCTATGACCCACTGGAGGAGTGCATAGGTTTATTTTCAATACTTGCAATAGAGTGCAACAGCCAAACCAATAGAGAACAATTCTCACTCAGAGAATACCCACAGCACAGACAGAAGCAGTTCAAGTTTCTCATACTCACAAGAAGCAGTTCATAAGCAGCAGCAGTGCAACCTTCACTCACACACCCACAGAAGGTACTGTGCAAGTACCAGCATTGCAAAGCAGAGAACGATTTCCTCATGAGGTTTATGTGCGAGCAGCACCAATGTGAGTTTCTTGCAGGCAGGAGAGGAATAAGCACACAGAGCAACACTGTAAGCTTTCTCCCTGTTGTGGCTATATGTCTTTCCTATGCCAACTGAACCTATGTATGTCTTAGTGGCACTGGACAATTCCATGCACAACCATACCATCTTCTATCGTCACCTTCTTGTTTATCCTACAATAAGGTTGCAAATTCATGTTCAAGTCTTTCTCCTTAGGCCAATCTTCCACAGACAGTCTCATTACTTCTTTTTGCTCATTATCTTTCTCCATGGCATGTGCCCATCTTCTTTTGCTAACTGTTTTCATTTCTGTGTCATCAACTGTCACCCAAGCCATAGCTACAACATTATCATCATTCAAGTCATTATCACAAGGTGCAGATGAGAAACCATCCACTACAACATTTTTTGTCTAGTATTTATTTCCCACTGAAAGTATATTTGTGTAACTTTCATGTGAACTTGGCAATGCATCGTGACACATTCCTAGTAAAACCATCCCTCAGAATATTTGTTAAAGATTTGTGCCAGAAACATTTTTATACTCGTTGATAGCCCAAGCACACAAAGTTAGTTCCCTTTGGATTATTGAATACTTTTGCTCTTCTCCTTTGAATTCACTTGAAGCAAACATTATGGTATGTTTGCCTGCTGTCTTTTTGACCCAGCACTGTAGCTAAACCAATTTGGTTACTGTCTAAGTTACTGCAGATCTGAGTGTTTCGTCAAATAGATGTAGCGATTGTGCTGCTTGTAGCTCTTTCTTTATTTCATCCGCACTGGCATCAGATGCTGGAAATAAAATCCACATCCTTCTTGACCAACCCACTCAAAGGCTCAAATTTCCATATGTATTCCTTAACAAACTTTGCGAAAATACACATACCAGGTAACATCATTAATCTCCTCTGTTTTGGGGTGCCAGAGATTTTATAATGGCAAACCCAAGGAAAGTCTTTGGGCATTCTCCATCAAACAAAAATAGCATGCCCTTAATATTTTATTCTTACTTGCATGCATATGCCCTTCTTTTACTTAACCACACCACCATGTTCCAATCTACCCCACTCCAATGTAAGCCAATCTATCCCACTCCAATCTATCCCAATCTACCCCACTCCACTCTACCTCACTCTACTCTACCTTAATCTAGACCTCACTGGACTCCACTCCTTTCTCTACCCCACTCTAATCTTCCTCTCTCTACCCCACTCCTCTCCAGTCGGCTCCACTCCCACTCCAATCCACCCCACGCCTCTCCACTCCAATTTACACTGCTTTTATCCAATCTACCCTAATATACTCCACTCTACCCCTCTCCAATCTATCCCACTCCACTCGATCTACCCCGCTTCACTCCAATCTACCCCACTCCACTGTACTCCACTCTACACCACTCCATTCTACCCCATTCCATCCCACTCTACTCAAATCTATCCCACTCCACCTACAGTTTACTCCAAACCAATCTACCCCACTTCGCCCCAATCTACCCCACTCCAACCTACTCCACTCTATCCCTGTCTATCCCAATCCACCCCACTACAATCTACCCCACCCCAATCCACTCCTATCTGATCTACCCTACCCACATCTACCAAACTCCTTTCTACCCCACTCCAATCTACCCCACCTCACCCCAGTCTAGACCACTCCGATCTACCCCACTCCAATCTACCCCACTCCAGTCTACCCCAATCCAACCCTCTCCACTCTACTCCAATCCAATCTACTCCAAACCACTCCCCCACTGTACTCCAATCTACCATACTCCACCCCAATATTTACCCCACACAAATCTATCCCTTCCCAACCTACTGCACTCCACCCCAGTCTACCACAATAAACCCCAATCTACTGCAATCAACCCCACTCTACTCCACTTCAATCTACCCCACTCTACTCCAGCCCAGTCCACTCCACCTACGTCTACTCCACTACAACCAATTACACCCCGCTCCACTCTACCCCAGTTCTACCCCAATCTATCCCACTCCAGTCTACCTCAATCTACCCCACTTGAACGCACTTTGGCCTACTCCACTCTACCCCAATTTAGTATCTACCCTTCTCCACTCCACTAACTTTTAGCCATGCTGAACAGCAGCCACACTGGTGTACAACAGGGCCAAAACACATTGCCAAAGCCAATAGCTCTTATGTAGGCGAGTCCTATTGGCTTTGCCAATGCTTATTTGGTTTTGTCACGACCCACTAGAGCGAAATAAACGCTCGCATGCTGCCCCTTTCACCGCTCGCAGGCTGCCCCTTTCACCGCTCGCAGGCTGCCCCCTTCACCGCTCGCAGGCTGCCCCCTTCACCGCTCGCAGGCTGCCCCCTTCACCGCTCGCAGGCTGCCCCCTTCACCGCTCGCAGGCTGCCCCCTTCACCGCTCGCAGGCTGCCCCCTTCACCGCTCGCAGGCTGCCCCCTTCACCGCTCGCAGGCTGCCCCCTTCACCGCTCGCAGGCTGCCCCCTTCACCGCTCGCAGGCTGCCCCCTTCACCGCTCGCAGGCTGCCCCCTCCACCGCTCGCAGGCTGCCCCCTCCACCGCTCGCAGGCTGCCCCCTTCACCGCTCGCAGGCTGCCCCCTTCACCGTTCTCAGGCTGCCCCCTTCACCCCTCTCAGGCTGCCCCTTTCAATCTGGCCGGTTTGGCAGTGCCAAGGTTTCAGAGCAGAGTACCGACAGGCCAGTCCAGCGCCACAACCCTCTTCTTGGCAGGAGGGATGTCGCAGATCCATACATGAAGATCACTCTGGTAAGTGACAGAGCGCTTCTGTACAGCGCGCCGTGGCCTGTATCGAAACCGGAGTAGTCTGGGATGCCTGAAGCGACCTTGGCAGGATGCCCCTCATGCAGCCTTGCACACCGTGATGATCCAGGGCCCATGAGTGCCAGCTTTTGTTTATATGGCGGACTAGGAGTCGGAAGGTGCATCATACACGAAACACACAAGGAGGGCTGTGAACACGTGCATCGAGGCCTCCAAAGCAGCACGCCACTGGGCATTCAAATCAACGTTTTGTCGCCAAACAGAAGTAGGACTTTGAGGTATCAAACCCGTTCATTAACATCCCAGTGACTTCACTGGAAATAACAGTACACACGCCTTTGGCTCGATAGTCATCGGACAGTAAATGTGACCCACATCAGAGGAGTGAACATTTGTGACATCGCGGGATGAAGAGTATTGTGACCAATGCGGGCAGCCTTCTCTTGGTAACGGTGTCTGTGGCTGCAGCAGCGATGCAAGGGGTGTACTTCTAGGCGCTGCTAGCCTACAGGACGTGTTGGCAAGCCCCCCTGCTTAGAGAGCCAGGCTTTAAATGGGCAGGGCCTGAGTGTCTGCACTTCTTCAGTGTGAAAGGGAGTGCACCTGCGCTTCTCACCGGGGGTTCAGTGTTTAGAGGGGAGGGGGGTAACAAACACTTCTGGTTAGTAAACTGTCTCTCTGGGATAGTGAGTTACCTGCGCGCTTTTGTATACTTTAATGTTCAGCCCTGGTAAGCAGGTAAAACACACCGCTCCCCCAGAAGCAGTAGGGCGTCCTGGAGTTGGCAAATATGGATGTCTGGCAGGGCGGAGAAACCAACCAGCACGGTCCGCTTTCACTTTCATTCGTTGTGAAAGCTTTCATGGCCCCATACAGATAAAGTTTTCACGACGCACGGAAGTCAGACGAGCCCTTCCAAATGGGACGGCTCAAAAAGCCAAACGAAAACATCACTACCGGCTCTTTTCCAATGGCTGGCCACCGTTTAGCATAAATGGTGACACCAGCCAATGGAAAAGAGGGGCGGGGCTTAAAGCCCTTTACAGAAAATACTTAAAAACATTAAATCTCGCCAGCAAGACTGCGCATGTGCGCAGCCCATGCCAGCCGAGACCTAAAAAACGTATGCGCTTCCCTTCTTTCCTAGGCTGTTTCCTCACGGCGTTCCTTCGCCCAGATTGACAGGAAACCAGAGACGTCTTCATGGTAAACCTAGAGGAAAGACTACAAGGCGCACTGGAAAAGTGAAAATACAGTCAACATAGAAAGAGGACCACGTTTTCAACTCTGCAAAAGAACGACATAAAAGGGCAAACCTTTTGTTTTTTTAAGGAACTAGTCTGCAGATACAGAAGACTTTTCTCATTGTTTGTTATTTTAGTTTATTGCTTTTGCAAATTTTAATTTATCTTAACTTGTTTTGCATTTTTATTTTTAACAGGTAAAATATCAGACTAAAACATGTCCTCTCTGCCACCATTCTTACCAACACCTGGAGATCCAATCATACCTTGGAAACATTGGAAAAAAATGCCTTTAACCTATATGTTAGCAATAGGTGGAGATAAGTATGGTCCTGTACGACGTCAAGCAATATTACTTACTCATTTAGGTGTTGAGGGAAGAAGTATTTATGAAGAGTTGCCAGAAATATCACTGAGGATGGGAGATGGGCAACTCGATAATATTTACGAAATTTCAATTCAGATCCTGAAGTTACGTTTTACTCCCAAAACTAATGTAGTGTTGGAATGTCATAAATTCTTAACCAGAGTTCAAAGAAATTATGAAGATATTGCTTCTTATGTAGCTACTTTGAGGGGCTTAGCTATAACATGTTGCTTTGAACAGTTACATGATTCTTTATTAGGAGACCAGATAGTGCGCTGTACTAGCAGTAAACAAATTTAAAACAAATATTTTAATGAAAGTACATACGCTAAAGTTAGCCATACAGATAGCAAAAGTAGTAGATCACACAGCCATATGGTTGAAGAAATGGAAGGTTTGTCGAAGGTGCTACAAGACCAGGTTGAAGTTATTGAAAGTAAAATGGAGGAGAAAAGAGATGGAGAGATGAACAATGATTCAAGAAGACTACAAACAGGAAGGAGGAGTACTCAACCTCAATCTAGGGACATTAAGTGTTTCCGTTGTGGTTCACCAGGGCACATTGCTTCTAGTTTAAACTGTCTAGCAAGAAGTGTGTTGTGTAGATGTTGTGGAAAAAGGGGGCACTTTGCAAAAGCTTGCAGAACCAGAGTGCCTGAAAAATATATATAATACAAGCGGTTGAAAGTATATGTGAGGATGTTCAGGAAACTGTATTGACAATGGATGAGGTGGGAAATGGTGTTAAAGGTGAAGACATTAATGTAGTATTGAGACATCCACGTGTGAAGATGGAAAGTGTGGATACTTTAGAAAAAACAGATTGTAAGGTTTCTTTTGAGGAAAAGGACAGAAGTCTTAGCAGACTCTGGAAGTTTATACACTCTTATTTCTAACAAGTGTCATGAAGACAATTGGCCAAAGGGAGATGGTCCTAGGTTAAGTAATCTCGACATTCGAGCATTAGGTTATGCAGGGAAAAGGCTAGAAATTGTTTGAATGTGTTGGATGACCATAAGGTTTAAAGAGTAAGCGGTGAGAGAAAGAGGTTATAATCCTAGATTTTGGTTTCAATCTTCTTGAATGGCGTCACCAAAAGGATCTGAATATAATAATAGACCCCAATGCTAAAGAGCCTGTGATGGTGAAAACGAAGGTTGGGGAAGTGAATGATTGTACTGAAATGGTGAAAAGATATCCTAAAGTGTTTAATTCTAAATTAGGTTTATTGAAAGGATTCTCCTACAAAATAATCTTAAAGGAAGGAGCGAGACCAGTAGTTCCCAAAATAAGGGATGTTCCTAACATGATGATAGAACCATTACACCAAGAATTAGAGCAATTGTTGGAGCAGGAGATTATCAAACCTATTGGAGTGGTTGGCTCCAATTGTAATAGCTCCGAAAGATAGAGGGAAGATTCACCTGTGCATAGACTTGAGAGATCTTAATAAGAACATTTGGGTTGATAGCCCCTTCCAAATATTTCTCTGAAATATTGTCTACTATGGAGGGAGGGCGTAACCTTCGCGCGTTGAACACGTTAGTCGCTTATATTACATGAAGATTTGAGACATCTTACCTCCTTTTTTGTAACGCCTTTAGGTGCATTCAGATATAGGAGAATGCCTTTTTTGTTTAGCGTCGGCCTCTACCGAATTCCAGAGGGTAATGAAGAATATCTTTGGAGACATGAAGCAAGTATGGTGTTTCCAAGATGATATTTTACTGGTGGGGAAGGATGTATGTGATCAAGATAAATTGTTCAAAACTGTGTTGGAACGACTGGAAAGATATGGTCTAGCCATAAGAATGGATAAGTGTCAGTTGACGAAAGACCAAATGGATTATTTGGGACATGAGGTAAGTGTGGGGTGGTATAAGACCTAAGATAAATATTGTGAATGCTGTGGCCATGGCGCCTGAACCATCGAATAAGGATGAACTGAGATCATTCTAAGGATTAGCAGAATATTGTGCTAAATATGTATTAACAAATCTGAGATTGTGGAACCATTGAGGCAAATAATGAAGAAAAATGTAATGTTTGTTTGGAATGTTGAGTGCAAGGAAGCTTTTGAAATGATTAGGAGATTATCAGTAAGGCGCCTACGTTGAAATGTTTTGATGTAACAGAGAGAACCTACATCTCTGCTGATGGTAGTGGTGCTGGGATAGGTGCATTACTGGTACAAGTTGTGAATGGAGAAGAATGGATTATTGAATTTGCTTCCAGAAGGTTGCAAGGTGCAGAACGCTCGTATACCGCCATTAAAAGGGAAGCTTTGGCTTGTTGCTGGGAGATAAATAATTTCAGATTTTGTGTGGGGTCTTCCATTTAACGTATGCACGGATATCAAGCCATTGATCTATGTTTTCAAAGGGGGGAAGAGGATTAGAAGGAAGTGTGACTCCGCACATATCAAGGTAGTTGGTGTCTGTTATGGAGTATAATTTTGAGGTTTATTTACGTTAAGGGCAGCAAAAATGTAATCTGTCAGCTGATTGTCTGTCGAATATGCAGATGGAGAAAAGTTATGATTAGGTATGTAATGACATTGTGGAAGGTGATGGTGGTGAGATGGCTTTATGCAGTGAAGAATGGAATAGTGCGATGGGAATGGACTCTGTATTGAAATAGTAGACTTGAAGATTGTTCCAGGTTGGAATCATGAGGACAGTGTGGATAAGTAAAGGAGGCGAATTCGTTAAAGTGGGAAATGAGTTAAGTGTGTGTGAAGGAAGATAAAAAGGAGACAACAGTTGGTACCACCAAGTGGGGTACGCAAACGTGTTATGGCTACAGCTCATGACGGGCATCCTTGGCGTAGTATATCCAAGCGTAGGATCAGACAGGCCTTTTTGTGGTCTGGCATGGATAGTGATATTGAAGAATTGGTGAATAATTTTATATATGTGCCAACAGTGGTAAGTTGAAGGTTGTGAGGCAATCTCCTTTGGTTTATCCTGAATTTCCGTCAAGCCTTTTGGAAAGGGTGGCAATAGACTTCATCGGGTCTGTGTAGAAGTTAGGTTCCAGGGACAAGTATATTGTGCTAATAGAGTATCATTCTAAATGGTTTGTAGTGGAGCAAATGGGTGAAACTAGTACTGCCAATGTGAAGGTTTTTGGAGAAGG
Organism: Triturus cristatus; assembly: GCF_964204655.1. Lineage (NCBI taxonomy): Eukaryota > Metazoa > Chordata > Amphibia > Caudata > Salamandridae > Triturus > Triturus cristatus. The sequence goes on from NC_140589.1 coordinate 1,681,609,095, forward strand.
TTTCTTTTGGAAAAAGGTTTGCCTGGGTCCATTGTGCCTTACAGTGGAGTACAATTTGTCTCCAAGGAGATTACATTATCTAAGAAGGATGTGTATTGTACAAAAAAGCTCTTCTCAAACCACAGGCAAGTGGCTTAGTAGAAAGGATCAATCGTATTGTGATGGAGATTATCCAGTTATCTCTTGTGAACAGATTGTCGTTGTGAACAGATACGAGTTGAGAAGAATGGTATGGACTCATAGAATTACTCCACATTCTGTGACAGGAGTATCTGTTTGTGTCCTTGAAGGGAAGGGAGGGAGCCAGGAAGAAAGAATGTCCTGTATGGTTGAGCAATCAAGATAAGGTTTGAGTTGATCGGGGTGCAAAGAAGAAGAAAGTGGAACGAGGGCAAGAAAAAATGGAACAGGCTTACAATCTAAGAAAATGTGGGAAAGTTGTGGATCCAAGCGGGAGATTGGGTAGTAGTACGTAAGAATGAACAAGTTTGCAAAGGTGAAAGTTTGTAATCCTTAGAGTTATGTATTTAGAGTGCATTAGTGGGAAAATATTTGTTAAACTGTGTGTGTATATTTTGTGCAGACGTACTATGCATTGGGTATTTTGGTGGGTGGGGGTGGGTGTGTGTGTGTGTGTGCGTGTGTGTGTGTGTGCGTGTAGTTTGCATATTGTTTTATTGTATTAAAGGGGGGGGGGGGAGTTGTGTTAAGATGTCATGAGTTATTTGCCAAGGTGATTGGGGATTTGATAGTAATGTTGATGGTGGCAGTTACTGGGAAGGACTGAAGGGAATAGGACATTTTGCTGGAGATGCTGATGAAAATAAAGTTAAAATACGAAACCTGGAAAAGTCTCTTCATTTCAGACAGATTTTATTTTGTGGCTGATTTGCTAAAATATGTGGACATTGCAGCACTTAAAAGTTCTGCAGGAAATGCGTAATTTGCTAATTCACCAAAAACTGCCGGTGAGGTGTGTCTGCTAAATACATCGTGTATCAGTTTTTAATGGGGTTGAGTTTTTTTATGTTTGGGGGCAGAAAGGGTTGTATTACATATCTGAGGGGGGTGACTAGGTCTTCATTAGGCCGTTGGTTATTCACGATTATATGTACAACTTCTTGCTGTTACCGAACAGCTGAGATGGGCCTTAGATGAGGGTCGTACATCGGCACTGATTCTGCTTGATCTCAGTGCCGCGTTCGACATGGTTTCCCATCAGATCCTGCCAAGGTGTTTGGAGGAGGTTGGTATAACTGGTTCCGCCCTGGATTGGTTTGCGTCCTTTCTTTCTAGAAGGACTTTCCAGGTTGCCACTCCTCCCTTTACCTCCAGAGTTTATGCCACCAAGCAGGGTGTACCGCAGGGCTCTGCTCTGAGCCCTACTCTTTTCAATTTGTACGTTCAACCGCTGGCGAGAATGGCCAAAAAAATAGGGCTTAGAGTAGTGTTGTTATGCAGACGACACTCAGTTGGTCGTCACACTCTCCAATTACATTACCCGGGACGCTTGTAAGTTTAGTAGCGATCTTGAGGACATTTCGGAGTGGATGACTGCCAACTGTCTCCAGCTCAACGCCAGCAAGTCTGAGGTACTGCTGGTGGGGAGAGAAGCGGAGCTGTGGAGTGAGCACTGGTAGCCTGCCGCTATGGGGCCAGCACCTGTCCCCAAATTGGTGGTAAAAAACCTAGGGGTCTGGATAGTCACCGCCCTTAGCTTTCGAACCCAAACCTAGAAGGTGGCTGGGACTTGTTTTGGGTTACTGCTGGGGCTCAAACCTCTGTTGTGTTTTTTTTTTTATCCCCCTATTAGGCAGGTTATCGTCCAGGCCTTGATCCTGTCAAGACTGGACTATGCCAGTTCCCTTTATCTAGGGGTTAACCAGTCTGAGATTGTCAGACTACAAAGGATTCAGAATGCAGCGACTCAAGCTCTCCTTGGCTTGCTGAGGAGGTGTTCTACTTCTAATGCCATCCGCCGCCTCCATAGGCTGCCCTTGGCCAAGCGATTAGAGTTCAAGGCCCTCTGCATTTCTTTATTTTTCATCTCCATGTATCCTGACTAATCTTCATAACTGCTATAACTGCTATATTCCCTCCGGCCAACTTCGTTTCTTGGGACAGAATCTTGTGGTTGTCCCCAGGGTGAGGAGGGCTCGTGCTGGAGGGCGCTCCTTCCGCGTGTTGGCCTTGAAGCTCTGGAATGCGCTCCCCATTTCTATCCGCAGTATAAAATCCTACCTGCCTTTCTGTAAAGCTGTGAAAACATTCCTCTTCCCTCCTTTATAAGCGGTCTTGTTTGCAACCAGCTTTGCAGTTTTCTGTTTTCAGCCCCGGGACGCCCCTTTGCTGGGGCAGCCGTGCGCTCCACAAGTCACCATAACAAAACAATAATGTAATATATTTAGAATGTGCTATAATGGCCTGCTATTATCTGGGGAGACTAATTTTTTTTAACATTCATATAGTCATCCTTGTGTTTACGTGTTTCCTTTTATGATAAATGTAAACTATTTAAAACCATAGAGAGTGTTTGTGAGCAAAGTATCGTCATCTTGTGTATCTGAAACGAATTATCATTATAATTTTCGAGCTCTGGGTGTCTGTCTGCCTGTCTCACTAGTTCATAAACAAAGAAAAACGTTTAACCTTTTTGTCTCACATGAAACTGTGTTCAACTCTATTCCAGAAAAAAAACTTCTATTATCTAGAAAGTTTCATTTACAGTGCAACTGCTAAAAATGTTCAAATGGAATATGTTGTGGCTTTTGACTGCAAAGTGAACTCAATACAGGGGTGGGGAATTTAATAAAACATCTACTTGTCCGTGGGGCAGGTTGCTTCATAAATCTACTTGTCCTGTAACAAAATCCACTTGTCCCTTTTTTGCCATGTAATGTGGCGACAAATTAGGGCAGCAATCTCATTATATAAGAGCTCTGATATAGCCTTCTATGTCAATTAGTAGTCATTCCTAAGCTGGGAAAGGACCCACGCGAGTGTGCCTCATACCGCCCCATTTCTCTGCTCAACGTGGACCTGAAAATCTTCACTAGTATTTTGGCCTCCAGACTTTCTCCCCACATGCAGGGCCTGGTGGATCCCCACCAGTCTGGTTTTATCCCGGATCGCAATTGCGGGGATGGGACTCGCAGACTTTGCCATTTATTGGACAAGACTCAACGAACCCAGATCCCGGCGTTGCTTCTCTCAGTGGATGCCGAGAAGGCATTTGATCGGGTCCACTGGACTTTTTTGCAACAGGTCCTCTGACGCTTCGGACTCGGTGACAGGTTCCAGAGATGGGTGAATTGCATCTATCACGGCCCACAGGCCCACATCCGAGTTAATGGGGTGGTTTTGCATCCCTTTCAGGTCCGACGCGGCACGAGGCAGGGGTGTCCTCTTTCCCCCCTTCTTTTTGCGCTCTATATGGAGTCAATCGCTGAAAGAGTCCGCCAACTCCCCTCGGTCACTGGGATCCAGATAGGGGGCAGGGAACATAAGATCTCCTTATAAGTGGATGACGTGCTCCTTTTCTTAACGCACCCGTTGCGCTCTCTCCCCCCCTCTGCTGGCAGAGGTTGAAGGCTTTTAGTGCGGCGTCAGGTTTTAAAATTACCTTGAAAAAGACTCCGGCTTTGAGCCTCACCCTTCCCGCGGCGGATCGGCTTCAACTATTGCTCCACTTCCCATTTTCTTGGGCATCTACTGATATCACCTATCTGGGGTTACGGGTTTTCTCTACCACCATGAAGACTGCTCAGGTGAACTACATGGAGGCTCTGAACAAAATGCGCCTCAAACTGAACAGTTGGAAAAAGCACGCCCTCTCTTGGTTAGGCAAGATTGCCACCGTCAAAATGACAATTTTGCCCCGTCTGCTTTACATAATGCAGACGCTCCCCCTAAGTCCGCCAACCATGACACTGGCTCTAATGCAGCAACTTATCAGCAGCTTCATCTGGGTCGGTAAGAAGCCGCGTATGGTGCAACATCTCACTTATCTGAAGCAGGACGAGGGCGTCCTCGGTATTCCGCATCTCAGGCGCTACTATGAAGCGGCACAATTGAGATGGATGGTTGAGTGGTGGTACCTTACTTGGGAGGTCCTTTTTGGCTCGTTGGGTGGCCATGTTCGGCAGCATGCTGACGGGGGACCAGTGCTCCTTCAGCGACCGTCAAGTTCTGTCTCAGAGTGTGTCGCTGAGCTGCCATGGGTGTTGGTGCTCGTCTGGGACAGCCACTGCGGGAGGCGTTCGGGCCTGTTGTCACAACCAGGTCCTGAGCGTGTCACCCGGTAGTCTGGGCAGGCTTGAGACCTTGGGGAGGGGTGGGGGGGCCTGCCTGAAGGTGCAGAGAGCCTGTTCACCCCTATTTACTCATCACTGTCGGCCAAGGCCCAAATGAGTGTCACGTCCAGGCGAGGCGATCCACTGCTTCACCCCTCTGCGGCTCCGGGGCCCCGCAATACAGGCTGTATGGTGCTGCGGTCCCACCTGGTGCGTCGGCTCCCCCCGCTTCAGGCGCTACTTCCGCCCGGGGGCCCTACCTCCAAGCCGGTGGCCCTCGCTGCACTTAGGCCTATGTGGGGGAGGCAATAGAGATGAACCCACCTCAATGGCTAAGGTCGCCCCGGTCTTCCAGACAACCTCTCCGTTGTGGGGCCAGTCACTTACGGGGCTTCCCAGGGCAGCGCTTCGTGCCTCGCCCACGCGGTATGGCCGTCGCACGGTCAGCGCCCTACCAGATTCAGCCGCCGCCGGGGTGCCTGCGCTGATCAGCCCCCTACTGCTGCCAAGGAATCAGATAAAACACCCCAGGGGAGAGGGCCACTCGAAACACCCAGGCCTCGCTCTCACCTCCGGGGGTATCCCGCTGCTCACACCGCTCCTCTGCTGCGGGGCTAGACACACCACTCCTTCCCGGGCTGTCACTGCGCCCTAATGGTACGGCCAGTGCATGGGAGCCCGCCCTTTGAGGCCAGCTCCTACGGGCGGTCGGTGGATCTCCTGCCGGCTCCGCGCCCCTCCCCCTCCAACGATCACCCTGGCACGGCCTACATGTTCTCACCGCCTCCGGGCCCTCTGCGCTGCGGCGGCTGCCCAGCCCGTAGTCCTCACCTCCACCGCAGGTGCACAGATGCCGCTCATGGTGCAGGTGACCGGAGACCGCGATCCTGCAAGTTACCGGTCTCAAAGCCGCCGGTGGATGCACATTCTCTGCCTCGGCGAGCGGAGCCCTGAAGAATGGTACTACTCTGCCGCCATCTTGGCCACGCCACCTCCGCATGTCCTTTAGACAGGATTTAAACTTGTCTTTGATGGAGCCGATTTCTGTTTGAATCTCCTGTAGAAAGCGGTCCATGTATGCTTAGGTGATTGGGGCAGTGCGTAGTGTGCGATTGTCGGTGCGTTGGGGGAGGCCGTCCGCTTGGATTCAGGAAGAGGTTTCTTGGACCAAAGGGAGGTCAGCGGATTATCCCTCACAGCTTTGAAGTGTGGCATGACCAACCTGATGGTATAAGGGGGATAAACAAGCCAGTAGAGTGACCTCGAGAGACTCCGCCCAAAACCTCTCCTGCAGTTGACTGCGGGCCAATGGACCAGACTGAGCAGGGTTCCATGTATTCCACTGGGATCTGAGGCTGTGAGAGATGTGGCGAGGAGATATGGCCAATGTTCAATCTGCCCCCCCGTGGGGCACTGAGGGGAGGGCTGGTGCACCTAGAGGTCAGGCCACGCTGCTGGCGGCACTTCAAGAAGGCAACAGCCTCTGGTAGGGCCACAGTTCAACCCTTCCCGCTAGCCTCTATCGTCCCCTCGATTGGAAGGCGTTGCAGGATGATGGAGCTGCAAGATGTCTGCTGGGCGCTCTCTTGAGCCGGGCCTCTGTATGTAGGCAAGTCGTGCTAGAACGGGCTTGGCCCCTTTTGTGAAGGGCCCCAAGTCAGTAGCCTGAGCGGAGACAGGGTGCGCCGATGTTCCTCCTAGACCCTCCCCTATGGTAGCTCGTCTGGGAGAGCAGGCACTCCGCACCTCCCCCTTTCCTCCACAACCAGGTAGCGCTACTTCAGGGTGCCCAGGCAGTGCAGACTAGGATTAATGCCCACAGATCACCATAAACTATTCTGCTGTTCCACTAGCCGCTGCTCTAATTAGCTGGTTGGCCGTATGGACGCCGGGGAGGCACGGAAGGGCTCAAATGGGGCTATGCGAGTGAGCTCCCGCCGTTTCCTTGTTCCATGGAAGCTCTCCCTCGGGGATGGATCACCGCACGCCCAAGCCGGCCTGCGCACCTCCTCACCTCCAAGGATCCTCTCGATGAGAATGGGACCTCCCGCGGGCAAGGAGGCCGGGCTGCCACCAACACTCCCCTTGCCTGCTCCAGACACATTCCGTCAGTGGCCCGCTGCTCGCGTCCCAGCTGCACCGCTTCGCAGGCTGTCTCCACCGGGATAGGGTACCGTGGCCCTCAGTTCACTCCTGGCGTCTGCAAGGGCCAACAGAGGGTCCTGCCACCGTATCCCAGGAGGGGTGCTGAGGAAAACGGCAACACTGAGCTTCCCCTCGCCGCTCGTGCGCTTGCTCCGGCCCTTTCCGGCACTCGTCTCGGCTGGCGAGTCGAACTCTAGAAGCAGAGCCAGGCAGGCTGAGGTCTATCTGCGACGGCACCAGTGCGCCCCAAGCATGGTCGTGAGTGGCGAATGGATGGCGCACTTAACTTGCTGTCACCGGCGGGCACACCAGTCGATCACAAGAAAGATGGCGCCCAGAAGGAGATGGGCGAACACTGAATCTTTGTGCAGGGCTGTGACTGGGTGGCCTGACCTCCAGGCGGGCCCACGCCAGACGCACTTCCGCTTGACACCATCCCACCTGGTACCGGTGCCCGGGCTCGTGCTGTTTTGCCGTGGATGGCTGCTGATGTTCCCCGGACTAATGGAGCACGAGTAAGTTGCGACCTACTCCAGTTCCCTCGAGGCCACGCCTCGTCTCCTCCCTTTTATTACCTTTTTCTCAGGACCCATGGCGTCTCTGCTTCAATGCACCTCGGGACCTCCCAAGTGCTCCATTCCTATTTCCGAGCCGATCAGTCTTTCGGAGCAGCAGCTCCATCTCTCATGCTTGTGGCTGCTCCCTCTCATTTCTGACCAGTCAGGTTGCAGCCTTCTGAACCAATCTCTGTTCTCTTCTGATGTCCAGGATGCAGAATTTGAACCGGATCTTCCTCTGCCGCACCTTGGTCATGACTTGCGTCATCAGCCCACCCTCCTCTTGGGCCCCAGACTTTCTCTTCATGACTTCTCCTCTCTGATGCTTGGTTTCCATGGTGGTATTGTCTAGGTTGCCTATTCTACCGCTTCCTGTACTCTGTCGGTCAAGCTGTTTGTCATTTCCCTTTGCCTGCCATTTCATCCTATTTGCGGTTCTCGCCCATAGAGAGACTAAAACAAGGATAGAAAGAGGGCCAGAAATAAAATGCCATCCCTCTACCTGCTGTTAGTTTATTTCAAGTTGAGGCATTCGCCAACATCGATTCAGTTGCGCGGTGGCAGCCTGGCTCAGGATTATTTTAAATGCATGAATTTGGGGTCTGGAGCTCCCTCTTCTGATTGTCGTCTTGGTCTCCTTCCAGGCCATTTCACCTATATGTTAATATGAATTCCACTACATTGACCTCCCACTACATAGACTCCTATTTTGACCCTCGAATACATACACCAGCAATCTTTATTATGTAAATAGCCCCTACCTGGACAAGGCTATTGTTTGTACATCCTGCCTGCATCTAGCTTTGTTCCACCAAAACCTATTCTTCCTAACTTTACCATAACAATAACCCTAAATCATATATTAACCCCCAATATATTCTTAAACGTACCTCTGCAGTAATTCTCACCTTTGTCCTAACATAACACAACGGTTACAATGTAGTTTTGTTTGTTCTAGCATGTAGTAGTTTTGTAGTAAGTGTTTTGGCAAGTGTTGATGTAGTGTTGTCTCTGCAATGATGATTTGATGTAGATGATTTAATCATCCAGATAGGTTATTTTCCATGTTTTTTTGGAGATGCTCTGAACATTTTTTAGTTCTCGACTACTAGACAGCAAATGCCCTCTCTGTTGGGGAGATGTTTTTTTATCTTAAAGTGGGTTTAGAGCCCACCCATTATTTTTTTTATAACTTTTTTTATTTAACATTTGCTCAGTATACCTGGACAGGTTTATAATTGTAATTGACAAAGTACAAAAATAAAAATACTTCGCATTTACAATGTCTGGTAATCCCAATTAATGACCAAGGCATTGTTCCATGCAAAGTGTACATCTTTACATTGTTCATTAATCCAAAGAAATCTGTCTAAGCACATCGTCAATCTCTCGAGTATACATTTTGTGTCCCCTGTATGCCTCCCACAGACCCCTAATGTTTTCCCACTTCCGTGGGCATCCCCGACTCTGATGCACCACTTTTTCGGCTTTATCACACCAGTTTGTTGCTTATTATTGGTTGGTTTCGTTGTCTCATTTATTTGCTTATTCCTTATTGTGTGTTAGTTGGTTCGCCTTTCCTTCTAACCAATCTATGGTATTCAGGCTGTGACTAATATTTCTGCCTGTGTCTCAGTGAGGACAGCTGTGAGATTTCTTGGCCTTCTTGCCTCCTGCTTCCGGCTTGCTGACCATGCCCAATTGCACATGGAGGCTCTGAAATGGGATCGGAAGTCTTTGTGGGTCCAGCACCAGGGTAACATGTTGGATTCCATCCAGATCAGAGGAGACTTCAAAAATCGGTAGTGGTGGCTGCTCGACAATAATTGGACCCTGCCCCACTGACAATTGACGGTGGTGACCGACTCATCACTACTCGGTTAGGGAAGGTCATCTGAGAGAGGTGAAGATTAGAGGACTGGTTTCCAGCAGAGTCTGGCCTTCAGCATAGTCTGGCCTCCACATAAATCTATTGGAGCTGCAGAACATTCACTTGGTGTTGTAGGCTACCTACCGAACACCAAGGGCAGGCTTTTACATGTTCTGGCTGAAAACCGCACTGCAAAGTGGTGCTGCAACAAATGGAGAAAAGTGGGGTCTTGGGTCCTGTGACAGGTGGTGCTGCACCTCTGGTGCTGGCTGAATCAATAGTGGATCTGTCTGGTGGTACACCACCTGGCAGGGTCTTTAAATGCCAGGGCAGATGAGTTCAGCATGGAGCACCATGTGGATCACAAATGCAGGTGCACCTAGAGTTGGCACTGGGTAGCTTCCAACAATAGCGAGAAACCTGGCTTGATCACGTCGCCACTGCCAAAAATGCCCAATGTTAGACTTTTGCACACTCAAGTTTCCAAAAGGCTCTCATGGAGACTCATTCTGCCTAGAGTAGATCACTGGGCTGCTGCATGCTTTCCGCTGCTTCCGCCCGCTGCCTCAATTTCTGAAGATGAGAAATGACTGGACCCAAGTCATTCTAGTGGCTCTCCTTTAGGACAGGAGAGTATGGTACCTGGAACTTCTAGGTTTGAGCATCAATCCTCTGATCAGGCTGCCACTTCTGGAGGTCCTCCTGTTGCAACAGCAGGGCAGGATTCTGCACCTGAGCCTGCACAACCTGCACCTTCATGCATGGATATTGAGTGGCGAATATTGATCCCCTTGTTAATCCTCTTCCCAAGATAGTTTTTGTCATCTTGGCAGCGTAGTGTCCTGCAAAGAAATCTGTGGATGCTAGTCGTGGGGACATACTTGTGGCTTTGTACAGTGCCTGTCAGTTGGACCTGTTGTAAGCAAAACTGCTGAATGTGTTAGTGTATTTTTAGCCCAACAAGGACCTGCTCTGAGCACAATTAAAGGTTACCTTTCGTCTCTTTCGACCTTTCCCGGACCAACCTTCGTTATTCAAATCACCGGTTAGAATGCTTTTCCTAAAAGGTTTAGAACTCATGTTTCCACATAAGCCTTTCTTGATGTCACAGCGAGACTTAAATCTGGGTCTCATGTTTCCAATATGTACCCCTTTTGAACCAGTGGACAGTTGCCCATTGCGCCTAACACTAACTGTGCTTCTGTTATGGAAGCATCCAGAAGACAGGCAAAATTTACTGTCCATATTTCCTTCCAAGCCTGATTTGCGCGAGGCTGGATTGCCTTGTAGATCTAATCATTGCATGTAGTCCTACAACTTTTAGAAAACAGAACATTTCAGTTTTGTGTATTAACTTGACTAATGTCAACGTATAGCTATGAAAACAAGGCTAACTTCCGCACACACACTGTTAATGTTTTTTTTTTTAACCTAGTTTTTTTAATCAAGAATTCGCACAGTACTGTACATTACATGTCATCACATATGTAAACTGTACAGTACTAAGTAGCATGTATCATCTTACAGTCTGCCATACAATGTTTAAGCGCCTTACATCGAACCTGTTCTACGTGCCATGGATCCCAACCCAATAACATCATGATATAATAAATACAATGCCACAGCAGCTTAGCAACATACGGTGCATTATATCTGGGAATAAACTACCCAAGTAAAACGTGCAAACCATCAACTGTGGTGACCACAGACGTTAACTGGCGTGCACATACACTGCAGTTGGCGGTACTAAAGAAAACAAGCATTTGCAATGCAATAGGTCTTGCATTTATAAGAGTTTGAGCTATTGGCATTGTAAAATTACAATGCCTTTTATTTATGTTATAGTTTTTAAAACAAATAAAGGGCATTGTCATTTACAATGTCAGTAGCATAAACTTGCATAAATGCGAGACCTATTGCATTGCAAATGCTTGTTAATTCTGTACTTGAGGAACGATCATGACGTTTGCGAAAGATAATTTGAATATGGAGTGAATCAGGTAATTTGCTCAAGGGAAAGACTTGGACTACCCTCCTCATTGCATGAATATTGATCCAGAGTGACGAGTATGATAAAAGTAAAGAGAATATTTTACTGTTTATTATCTTATTTCTAAGTTATTAAGGACTAGTTACCCACCGCCTCGGCGCATGCCGACGCTAAGCTTCATGACTCTATAAAGCTCTTGGACGCAACGTAGTTTGACACTAATTTATCCAGCTCGCCGATTAACTATTGCACATGTTAATCTCAGAAAATCAGCTGCTCTCCAATAAACCAACTCAATCACAGAACGAACGTCGGACACAATCAATTGATGGTTTTCATATCCTTCAACACAGGAAACTCAGTACAAATATAAAAGCTGTGCAAATTGTGGTTGGCAAGCAGTAAAAGAAGGCGTGGCACTTGTGTGGAACAGGCGCTGATAGTTTGAGTGTTTACAGCGTGACGGGCAAGGGAGGGGGCAAGTACGATTGTCGAGTGTGGGTCAGTGCTATTTATCTAAAAGGGTGCATTTTCGTAGGTCTGTACGTAATTTAAGTTAAAAAAAATTGTTTGTGTGCTGAGTGTACAATCATGTGTTCCCATGCTATTAATCTTAAAGGGTGCATTGTGTGGCCCCATTGTAAAAGTAAAAGCGTGCATAGCGCTCTAAATAAATTAAAAGTGCCCGCTATTACTAAAGCTGGCGTCGCACCAGTGCTCTTTCGATAAACTGAGTTAAACAATGCGTTACTAAGCAGGGACTAACAAAGCCTGTAAATGAATCAGAAGCAACCATTTACAAACCACTGCAACAGGAGACAATTGAAACTAGTATGAAGATTTTTGCCTGTCACGCTCTGAGTAAGTTGGCCAGGAGTTTGTTTGGTTTGTTACTAAGCCGCCGAGGGATGGGGTGGCAAATGATTTGCACTTTTGCGGCCGCTTTGATGTTCTCAGTGGCCGCGCGGCTCACTGAGAACATCAAAGCGGCCGCAAAAGTGAATCGGCAGGCTGACAAATGGTGCGCACGCCCAGCGCACATGCACTGTATTTGGAGGCCTGAAAAGCACTAGTTTGCACTTCCAAATCCCCCGTTTACTAAAGCTCTCGCCAGAGCAGCGCTAAAGCGCTGGCTCAGGCGAGACCTAAAAAGAATTGGGTTTCCCGGGTCTTCAAGAGAAGTCAGTTGTCTGCTCCAGATAGGGAGTATTCAAAAGGGGGGGTGAGGGGGGATGACGACGACACTGTGGGCCAGGAGATGCAGAGCTTAACCAATCCGCAGGTGGTTGCCACTCATCCAGAATCAAGTAGAGTCAGCAACCACGGGGGTCACTGTTAATGTTAGTATTCAGACTATTACTTTACTAGACCCATACCCTGATGCGCACACACATACTGTATAGGGTTATTGGTCCCATATTTACATAGTCAGGCGTGGCTTGTATATAACATGTATGTATTACCAGGAAAGCCTTGCCACCTATTACATTACAAAAATCCATGTTGCACTGTTTTTGTATTTACACTTTCGTGATTTACTGCCCACCAATGACAGGAATATGTGAATTAGGGTATTACTGCAGAATAAATGCTGCACTAAAATTTCATTGGAAACCTTGCTCAGCAAAGTGAGCCTGCTACTTCCCTTTGGTACTGATTGGGTAGATCACCATCTTGTCAATTTTCTCTGAGTTGTATTATTGGAGGAAATGAGTGGGAGTGATAAACTGTCTGCAGAAATAAGTGTAGTAAATGTTTCTGGTACAGTATCGGTCCTCTTGCACATGTTCTATTTTTATTATACCTACGAACACGTAGGAGCCTCAAATGGTTTACTACTGAAAGCCCTGTCCTGGCATTTCATTCTGTCCTTTAGCCTGTATGCTGTACATTTGCAACAGTCCAGGACGCTCTGTCTGGCCTTAGCTACACTTTGTAGTCTCACCCATCACTGCACTTCATTATTCGCACTCTCAGTCAGGAGCTACATGCAGCCAGTAATAATCTACTCTAGTGGTACTTAACATGTGGCCTGGGGACCTCTTTAGGTCCACAACGCCTATTCTGGGGGTCCGCGACTGGTTAGAAAATGAAACCATATTAACAGATTGATAGTGTATACAAATAAAGAAGGAAAATGTAAAACGGATTTTTTTTAAATGTTCTGTAAATATGAAGGAGTTTGCATTGCAGACAAAAAATTAAGTTGGTATCCTCCGATTCATCAGAGAAGTGCAAGGGAATCAAACCTAGCATAGTATTAGATAATGAGGCAGCCTCAATTGAATTTAGAAAAGCCCCAGCGTTCCCATTAAAATTTTGATTTTGAAGTTATTTCAGCATTTGCGTATTTGTTTGATGAATGCTTGATCCTGTATTTTTGTCTGTTTTATGGTTCAAATCGTTGACATTTCTAAAGCCAGTGTCCCGGGCTTCCAGTAATTACTCGGTGGGAGTCACCAGGTTCGAATAATGATTTAGTGGGGTCCCCGCATTTCAGTCCTGATTATGTGGGGGTCCACAGAAGTCAAAAAGTGAAAAATAAGTGATCTACGCACCTCGATCCATTCTCTGCAATCCCAACGCTAAGCTCGTTTGTGTGGAGGTACAGGAAGGGCACTTTTGCAACTTGGGAGAGCTTGTGAAAGCACATGCGCACACTTTTGCATATTTGTGGAAGGACACGTGCTTTGGAGGTAGAAAAAGACGACACTGGGGCTGCGTTGCACAGGGTTAACAAGAATATTTATTGCCTTGTCTGCTGGTGTCCACCGGTGCCAGTTTTCATCTGCAAGTTACAGGATACCTGAAACACTCCTTGCACCCAGAAATGATCATTATTGCGGAGCAGTACATGGCAACAAAAGCTCGGACTTGAGCCATTGCCTCCTCCTGCGTTTCTTCTCTTGTCTACTATCAAAAGGGAAACGCAAGGAGCTTCCTGGGCCAACACCGATGTACAGCAATGAGCCCAATGATAAAAGTAGCTATTTTCCTTGGACTATTTGTACTTTTGAATCCTACTATTCATCCTTCTCAAAATACTTGCCTCAGTAGATGTTGACATTAATAAAGGTAATCACTAAAACCGTGCAAATCCCAGTTCTGTAACCTACTTAGTCCCATTAATGCAATAGAGAGAGAGGAGTATATTTTATATAGGGCAGCTGTACGATATGACCTGTGGAGAGATTTAAAGTATGTGAGATGAAACTGATTGCGACCTAATGACTTTTGGTATAGGCTAGCAACTTAGGCCATTCACATTCCGAAACAGGCACTCCACAATCTTTATCCCATTTACATTTAATCAAGGCGTAAAGGTGCCCCATGCTGTGGAGTGTGACACCACCGAGCCCTGATTAGCCAGAAAGGAAGCCTCAGCCTTTCTAAGGAACTCTTAATTTCCTCCTGCAGTACCCACAAAGTATTAAGTTGCCACATAACTACCCTGTTGATCTGTTCACCCTTGCACTAGCTCGATTTAGCAAGTTGTCTGATAGGCTGCAGGGTGGAGAGCAGAATAATTCTTAAATAAATATGTTTGCCTTGAGAATGACCTATAGACCCCAGCGAAGAAAATGTGTTTCTTTGTAAATGGATGACGACGCCAGCCGTCTCCCAGCCCTAAGGGAGCTCCAGAGTCCGTCAGTGCATTCAGAGTCCCTGAAGGAGAGAGTGGATTCTGTCCCTATGGATGCCCATCTCTACATCGCGGTAATCGCCAATGAAAAACCGTTATGGTGCCTGCAGAAGATGTGAACCCAGCAAACTAGGAAATATTGTGCAGATTTTTTGGGTTGCCCAAGAACTTAACAATGTTTGAGCATAGCCTTTGAGTTCACCAGGAATACATTTAGAATATGAAGTGTGCCAACAAACCTAATTTCTAAGTTGTGTGTGCTTACCAAATACTAACCATTTATTCATGCATCCATTCATTAACTCACTCACTGAAGGGGCCAGGGTTTTTCCTGTCCATTGTTTCATAAGTCTGCTGCATTTCAAACTGTGGTTTAAACAGGAACCTCGTAGTTATAGGCAGCGAATGCGCTCTTTCTCTCTTATACTTGTGAATTAGAAAAGTGGCAGCAAACCTATGGTGTAAGGTGAGGTATACCTCCTTAATAAGGTTGACTCATATGGGGGTCAACCAGAAACAAGCATTTACAATGCAATGGTCTCGGCAATATTATAGGTAGAGCTATTGGTATTGCTCATTATTTTTTTAATCATTTTTGTATCCCTAAATAAATGGCATTGTCATTTCTATTGGCATTAGCTTTTTTTTGCATATGTGATACCTATTGCATTAGCAGAGAGAGAGTGAGGTATTGAAATAGAGAGTGAGGTAGTGAGGTAGTGAGAGTGAGGTAGTGAGGTAGTGAGAGTGAGGTAGTGAGAGTGAGGTAGTGAGAGTGAGGTAGTGAGAGTGAGGTAGTGAGAGTGAGGTAGTGAGAGTGAGGTAGTGAGAGTGAGGTAGTGAGAGTGAGGTAGTGAGAGTGAGGTAGTGAGAGTGAGGTAGTGAAAGAGTGAGGTAGTGAAAGAGTGAGGTAGTGAAAGAGTGAGGTAGTGAAAGAGTGAGGTAGTGAAAGAGTGAGGTAGTGAAAGAGTGAGGTAGTGAAAGAGTGAGGTAGTGAAAGAGTGAGGTAGTGAAAGAGTGAGGTAGTGAAAGAGTGAGGTAGTGAAAGAGTGAGGTAGTGAAAGAGTGAGGTAGTGAAAGAGTGAGGTAGTGAAAGAGTGAGGTAGTGAAAGAGTGAGGTAGTGAAAGAGTGAGGTAGTGAGGGCGAGGGATGTTGTGAGGTAGTGATATATAAGCATAGAGTGATGTTGTGATGTAGTGATATATAAGCATAGAGTGATGTTGTGATGTAGTGAGAGAGAGGTAGTGAAAGAGAGAGTGAAAGTGAGTTAGTGAGATAGAAAGAGTGAGGTAGTGAGATAACAACCAGGGCTTTAAGTGGGCCGGGTCTCACCGGGTCTGAGCACCGGCAGTTTTTTTAAGGGGGCTTCGAAACAGATCTCTATCGGGCTCTGTTTTGTGCCCGCACAGGCGGTCCCTTTTTTTTCCCCCTGGACTGCAGTGATAGGTAGCACATCGATGTGCGCGTGGTGAGCGTTGTAGAGGAAGGGAAATACTTTAAAGAGAGTCATTTTCTCTCTGGATTTCCTTTCTCTTTTTGAAACTCGAGAGCAGCAACATTGTTGTGTTGTCACCAGGGTGTTAAGTGGAAGTGTTTTCAATATTTTATACAAATCATAGTTGCTGCGTATTTATCGTATGCAACTAGCAACTATTGACAAAGCCAATAGTCCTGACTTGTAGGTATGATGTGACTTGCATCATATATCTGAATGCAATGACAGGAACAGCAAAATACAAGTCGGCGGCACACTGTGCTAAACACGGATTTTTAGATTAGGTGTTTTAAAGCCACGTCCTTAATTATATTGACCACGCCCCTTTGAGTAACCCCCCCCCCATTTTTTTTCATCCCACTTAAAGCCCTGCTCGTGGGGATGGGTCTGGTTGTCGCGGGATGATTTCAGAATAAAGAGAAACCGCCACGCCCACCCACTCCTGAAGTCAGTGACTGCAATGCCGCCAGTGCCGCGGTTTCAGATGTGTTGTTACTGTGGCAGAGTAGCTGCCAGCAAACAAACACACACAGCGCGGTGTCCCTGAAGCGGGCACCGCGCTCAGTGTGAAAGTTTAAAACGAGACTCACCAAGGGTGGCATCACAAGAAAACTTAAAGCGCCAAGAGCCCAGAGACGGCGACGCACGGAGTCAGGCAAGGGCAGCACAATCCCAGCAATAGACCCCTGTAACAAGGTGCGCGCCCACCGTAGCCAGAATAACTAGGGGGCTGCAGAGACGAGGCTAGAAGCAAGGGGCGTGGCCAAGCACAGAAGGTGCAGGAAGACATGCTAAACCGAGCGGGGAGAGGGGGGGGGGGCGCCGCTCGAATGAAACCCAACCGGAGACTTACTGAGGCTAGGGGTGGCAAGTGAGAGAAGGTGGGGCAGTGATTTGATTGGAGGAGTGGGACCCTGAAATGGATGTGGCCCACAGAAGCTCTCTATGTGGGAGTGTATGCAGTTGCTGCGCTTATTTCAGACAGGAGGGAACTGCGAGTAGCGACCTCCGAGCGAAAGGTGGTGGTGGGGGCGGACTCTAGTGTTGTGATGGACAGGCAAGCAGTGTTCTAGGGGGCGGGAGTGGTTGGGTCCATAGCACTGTATGAAGAGAAAGGTGGGATGGCCCAAAAAAAGCAATCACTAAGTGAAATCGCCTCGGCTGAAACAAGCAGCCAAAGGCAGGACAATTAAGTGTAATGGACAAATAGAAAAGCCTCCGAACGTAAAATGGATGCGTGGCGGTGACATAATTGCAACAAAAACAAGACAAAACACGGGAAGCTTCAAAACTTTTTCTGCTTCGAGGGTGTGTTCCTGAATTCACAGCTCAGCTGGTAACTCCCTTGCAATGCCACTCAAAAAAAACATATTTTGTCATGAGGACGATTCACGTTATTCCATCAATTACAGCCAGTTACCAGGTACCACACACCCTTTAGATTGTAGATTAACCGGCTGTGCAAATTTACATTTCTTTTAAGCAAGCAGGGCACCACTGCCTTTCTCCGAGGTGAAGCAGAAATGCCTCGGAGAAAGGCAGCGGCGGTTTCAGATTCGGGGGCGTGTTTCTTTTTCTTTCCTCTTGCCATTGGCTGGAGGAGAGAAAAACACGCCTGAGAAAGGGCGTGGTTAAAAAGTGGAAAGAACAGCACGGAACACGCCCCCAAATCTGAAAAAGACGGAGCCTATTTGGAGGGACGGCTCTCTCCTCCAATGGCTGGCCTCCGTTTAGGAAGCCAGCCAATGGAGGAGAAGCAAAAAGAGAGGCGGGCTAAATAGCCACTCTAAGAAACATTAAATCTCCGGACTTCCGTTTCTGCCTTCGGCAGACCGGACGGTCCCTCGACCTAAAAAGGTTTCTAAAAAAGAGGAGCATTCCTTTTAACGGGTACAGAAGACTTAAATAAGGTGTTGTGATGCTTTCTTTGTGCAAGAGTGAAACATTTTGTAGTAATCCTATTTTTCTATTTTATTCGTGATCGTTTTTACTGCTCATCGGGCATGTAGCTTTTCGAGACAAGGACTTTAGAAAGTAATTGGATTTCTTTTTTATAATCCAGTTTATTTGTTTAAATGCATACAATACAGCCACATATGAGCATGATAAATTACTTTTCGACCCACTTTATGGTTTTGCTTTTCCTATCATCTCAGCCACAATATTAAGAAGTGCATATACACCTCCACCTGAACAGACTATTAGAATGAGTTCACCCATCCTATTCCACTAGACCCACATCCTGTCAGACTTCTGCGTGCAGCCCCCTGCTAAATACACTTGTTTCTCTTGAATCGCACAACAGTCCAAGCCTCTGTGACGCTGTGAGGGGGTGGACTGTTTCCATTTGCTGGCTATGTCTCTTGTTACTACCATAAGGGCAGTCCCCGGAATGCTTTATTTGCTGGAAATCCTACTACGCCCTCTGGAACCCCCAGGAGAAAGGCCTCTGGTGTGCAGGGGCCCTCCCAGCCCAGTACTTCAGTATGTACTGTGGCCATAGCGGTCCACTATCGGGAGAGGAGTTGGCCTAACGGCTAGGGCGGTCGACCTAGAATCTGGGGAACTGGGTTAGTCTCGGCAATGACGCTGAACATCCTGTGATTCTGGGCAAATCACTTAATCTCCTCGTGCCTAACAAAAAATGAATGTGTCCTTATGTAACGCAAATGGTGCTATGTAAAGCGGTCTGATACCCGATTCGGGTCAAGTTTGCGCTATATAAAACTCTGTAAAATAAAAAAGTAAAAAATAATAAAAATAAATAATCTGTCTGCCACTGGGCATGCCCACACCTTGTGATAAAAATCTGCCAGGGTCTTCGCACAGCAGGGGCAGTCAGGGCTCGATAAAAGGCCTGTCCTGTATAATTTGGCCGGGGAGAGAGAAGCACATTATAGATATTGTCTGGATTAGTCGCGGTCTGGAAGAAATGGTCATGACCGAAAGGGGGGTGGGGGCGATGAACCATAAGGGCATCCTGCCAGTCATCATCCTCCAGGGAGGGGTCCCAGCCAATGCTCCCAGAGTGTCTTGAGGTAGTCTAGTGTAGGGGAGGCATTGATAACAAATGTGCAGTAGATTTGGGAAACACCACCCTTCACTAGTACCCCCATTATGATCTTGGCTTCCAGTGGGCCAAATTCTGGGGTGGGAGTGTCAGTGTAATATGGGTGGTAAGCGCATGCCTAAGTTGCAAGTATTTGTAAAATGTGTAGGGTTGATCCTGTAAGTATCCTGCAATTCCTGGAACATGCATATATGGATTCCTGACCAAATGTCTCCCAATTGTGAAATAACTATGAGATCACACTTTCTGAAACCCTCCAATGCGAACTCTTGCCTTTAACCGGATGCCATGCCACAGAGGGGTCTGTAGTGTGAGCTTTGTGTTCCAATGTGTCAGCTGAAGCGCAGAACTCCACGCAAGGAAAACCGCTCGGTTTACTGTTTGGATGGAATTAGTGAGTGGGGACCCATACAGAATTACTTGGATCTTGGAAAACCCCAAGGAGGAAAGCTCCAGTTGGTACACGGAGTCTGACCCTCCCCCCCCCCCCGCCCCCCCCCCCTCTTGAAAACCAATCGGTAATCACCAATAATTGAGTGGCTAAGTAATAGAGATAAAGGTTAGACATCCCCAGGCCACCATCATAGGGGGCCAGCTGACAATGGGAAAGAGCCATTCGGTGTCTGAGCCACCCACAGGAACGAGGTAGCTATTCCATCTAGGGCTAGGAGCCAATGACACGGCACACAGAGTGGGAGATTCTGAAAGACATAGAAATCGGTAAAGGATCATCATTTTATATAGGGCCTATATGCACATTGGATTTAACGATAGCATCTTCCATCTTTGCAGGTCTTCCTGTGCTTTCTTAGTTACTGGGGTAAGATTCAGTGCCCAAGTGAGATCCAGGAGGAGCGCTACCCAGATCCCCAAGTATCAGAAACGTAAGCGTCAAATTGAGATAGTGGATTGCCATGCGACAGCCACAAAAATTGGCCAGGGGCACTAGAATAGGTTTAGTCGGGTTGATCCTCAACCCAGAAGCTTTGTCAATTGGAAATGTTATTCTGAAAGTTACATTAATTGCATTGGATTGCACTATTAGACCTCACATTTTAATGGATCATCTTTTGTTTTGCTCTTGAGTGACCCAAATTTTGAAGGCTGTCTGTTTTTTTAAAAGAGCCCCTCAAGTTGGTTTAGCGGAGTCCAGAAGGTTTCTAGTTTGTTGAAACGGAAACTACTTGAGTGCTGAAATGGGAGCCCGCACTAAGTGCACTCTTTACTGGGCCGCATCGCATTGTTTTACGGAGGACATATCTATATTCATATGTCATCCGCAGATCTCTGCTTGTCCCAGATGAATCAAGCTGCCATTAAAATTCAATATTTTTCTTTCTTTTCAGGCTACTGTTATCTAAGAATTTCTTATTTATATAAAATTATATATATTTGTATTCTTTCAGGGCCTTTGATCCATACTGCTTCCTCCATTGGTCTGTTCTCATGCCATTCACATATTTTCCCACCCACTGTAGCATACTATACAGGGCTGTGGGTCAGCCCCCTTTGGCTAATTTCACTGTAAGTGACTAAATTCTATGTCTGATGGCTCAGATTATTCCTAACTTTCTTCACTTATTTAGCTCGGCAGCATTTTTAACAATAAACAAAACCACTTTCTACTGAAGGATTACAAATTCCATGAGTCCAAGCTAAGATCACCAACATCCACCAACCAGATTCACCGTTCAACGCATAAGTTTATCCTCCGTCGGCAACACTTCCTCTTTTTGTGCTGCTCAGAAGCCATAAAAGTGCATTTCCTTGTGAATACTTTCATGCTCATATAGACTGTGCGTATTGGATTTCTAAAGAACACTGGGTAGTTAGTTGCCTTCGCTTTTTTTCCTTTGTGGGTGCTAAGGTCTATCAACGCTTGTACGACCCGCGATCGGTTGACAGTTTCCACCAGGGCACCTTTCCTTGCCTTCTCTTTCCTCCATGGAGGCCTGATTTCCTGTACTTTGTTGGCCTGCCACGCCTACAAAGAGAAGCAGTTACCGTGCAGGCGGGCTGTCTCCCTGCATCTACAGTGTGCAGTTCCACGTTGGCACTGCTAAGGTTGCTAAAGTCTGGAGATGCTCAAACTTCGATCGCGACCATCTCTCCTCATCCCATCGCGGATGGAGGGCGAGCAACGCAAGTTTGCAAATGTCTCCAGAGTTTTTTCCTCTGGTGCTAGTACCCGGCAGTGACATTGGGATGAGTTTTATGAGCGGTTAATGCATAAGTTAGGTGCAGCATTTTGGGCTACACGCTTGTGTGCTGGGCCCGCTGTTTTTCTACGTAAACACCGTATGTCTCATAGCAGCGGTATTTGTCACCACGCTTAGGACAAGTAAATACTACCTTGTGTATCCAAGGTTGATTCAACACCGTGCAGGTGCTTGTACTTTCTGAGTGGCACTAATTTAATAGAGATTTTACTGTCTCTTACCTCGCAAGTACAACCTGTTCAGCCCCAGTTGTCGGTATATACATTATATTGCTCCTGAGCGAACCATGCAGGAGCCAGGAGGGAGGATGTTAACGCTGACACAAAGGAGCAGGCTATTTCCTTTACCCTTGATGAGCTATTGTTGGATGCTGCCTTTAAATGGGCTATGTCTCTGCCACCACCAAGATTCACATTCAAACGTACAAAAAGCCTGCAGGGCATGTTAAGGCACACCCGTCCACAAGAGATAAACGTGTCAGACCAAGGACCGTTGTGGGATCTTCCACCGGTGGTAGGTCATTTTCCTTGTGGTTTATGTGTAGCTTGTGCCTCCATGATCACCAGCAGAGAGGTACAGCTCAGGACAGATTGGGTATGGACACTAAAAGTACATACAAACTGCAACACAAAAAACTGTGTATCTTATCACTTGTCCATGTGAAAAACAGTATGTAAGAATGACCACACTTCCCATTAAACTAAGAATTGCAAAGCTTACTACAGTTCTCCCTGAAGATGGAGAAGCTCTGCAGTACTCCCACTGCCCTGAGGAGAGATAATTACGACACTGTGTTTGATCTATACTCCTAACAACCCTTCCTCTGTCCACTCCGCTCTTCGGTGGAACTCTAGGCCTCTACTTAACCATCACTCTAGGCCCTATAGACTCCTGCCCCAGCTATCGGAGAAGGACATTCTCTCCGTCCTACACTGACACAAGGACTGCCTCCTCCTCCTACCCTACTCTCTACATCCCCTCCATCATTTCGGACCCTGACAGGAAACCTAGTCTTAAGCACAGATTGGTGGTCAAAGAAAATCTACTCCACAAAACCACCTCCCATCTTGAAGTGATCACCTCCAACCGGCCCGTCAAATTGATGCTACTCAACTGCAGATCAGCTGTGAAACATGCAGCAGATTTCTCAGAACTCATTATAGCACAAAACCTGGACCTACGGATTCTCACTGAAACTTGGCTCAATGATACCTCCACCCCAATTCTTGACTTCTTAATCCCCGGATTACGCCATTATCAGAAACGTTCGACCTGTTAAAACCCGGGGGAGGGGGGGAGGACTGCATGCATTCATCGCTCCAACCTCACCGTAAAACAATCTCTATGTTCTGTGTTATCCTCCTGTGAACAACTGGTCACCGAAATCTGGAAAAAAGGCAGAAAGGTTTGTGTACTGCACTCCATCTATCATCTACCGGGTGACAATCTGGTCTTCATAGAACAAATCATGGAGGTCATTAGCTCGGGCTCGGATCAACTCTGCCACGTCTTCCTCGGAGACTTAAGCCTTCACTGGAATGACGCTAATGATCCCATAGTCTGCTCCTTTAACTCTTTTCTCTCTGACCTTAACCTCTCACAGCTATGCAAAGGCCCTACACACAAGGGCGCTACTCTCGACCTGATAATAGCTAAAGACAATTGCATACAAGTAGGTGACTTCTTACACTGTGACTGGTCAGATCATCATCAAATTCCCTTCCTCATCCTGGATAAGGGCTTGGGTAGACAGGGACAACCCCTCAAAGCTAAACAACTGACGCGCAATATGAGAGACCTCAACATCAATACGCTAACCTTAATCGCCGAAAATAGTCATGACCAACCTGGACGATCTCTCCGATCACTACATTAACACAGTGTCTAACATTCTTGATACTATTGCACCAAAGCAACTCAAAAGGATTCCTGTCAAACAATTGAAACCCTGGTTCAATGGTGCCCTTAATGATGAGCGGCGCAATCTTAGACTCTCAGAGAGACTCTGGAGAAACACGCCCTCCACCACTAGTCTTACTCAACTTAGGAAAGCGAGAAGTACTTACAACAAACACATCCGCGTGGCTAAAATAGACCACTTCAGGACTCAGTTGGATGGAGCTAAAAATAGACCTAAGAAACTCATTGAAATCATCAAGGAACAAGCCAACCATTCTTCCAACCCTATCACTTCCCCAGGCTCCGTGCTTCCTAGCGGTGATGATTTCACTGTCCACTTTTCTGAAAAAGCAAGGAATATCGAGCTGGAGCTATGTCCTGGCACTCCAACTCTGAGGCCTCAAATCCATCCGCCTTTCCAGTTGAGCTGGTAGAATCCTCAACAATATCATCGCCCTTAGGATGTTCTCTCAAGAATAACGCCTCCTGGAATTCCTTTCACCTCCCTGATGTCAAGGAGCTTCTACACAGCATGGCGTCCCTTAAACACTCCAACCACTTTAGTGATCCTTTACCTGCCAAGCTTTTTAAAGACCTTATTTCAGCCATTCTTCCTCTTTGGTCCAGGATCATTCATGAATCCCTCTTACAGGGAAAGATACCCGACCGCCTCAAGGTTGGACCTCTCGGATCCCAACAACTTCAGACCTATCACCTGCATTATGACACTAGCTAAGCACCTCGAAAAATGCGTTCACTCACAGCTATGCAAACACATTGAGAAATATTATCTCCTTGACCCCCCATCTATCAGGTTTCAGATCAGGCCACAGTACTGAAACGGCACTAACTCACATTGTAGCTGACGCCTTGAGATCCCTGGACCAAAATGTCCCTGGTCTCCTGATCCTGCTGGACCTGTCTTCAGCCTTTGATACCGTCAAACATGAGAACCTGATTGATCTTCTTCAACATAGGATGGGTCTCTCCGGCCCGGTCCTAAATTGGTTTGCCTCTTTCCTGCATAACCGCACACAAAGGATCAAAATCAACCAGTCCCTTGCTTCCAGTACCCCTGTCATGATAGGAGTGCCTCAAGGATCCCCTCTCTCGCCCAGTCTCTTCAACCTCTTTATGGAACCACTTTCCGTCATTCTGAACCTTGCTAACATTCAGTACCACATGTATGCGGATGACACGCAATTGTACCCGAAGATCTCCTCTCAAGAGGACATAAAAACGCTAAATGCTGCACTTACACAAATTCAACAGTGGTTAGCTCCGAACGATCTGCTGTTAAATACTCTCAAAACGGAATTCCTTTTGACCCCCCCCCCCCCCCCGCCCCCGATCTCTAGGCATCACCTTGGATAAACAATTAAACATGCAAGCGCACATCAGTGCAGCTAATAGGGGAGCCAACTTTCAACTTAGCACCTTTATCAAATCAAACCTTTCCTCACACCAGAAGACATCAAGCTGGCAGTTCAATCCTTGGTTATCTCTAGGTTGGAATATGGGCTGGTGACCCTTGATGAACTTCCCAAAGCTAGCTTGGCCCAACTCCGAGCTACCCTGAAGGCTTCGGCTAGGCTCATCATGGGCTCCAGAAAGCATGACCACAACTCCCCATACCTTGTGCAACTAAATTGGCTATCTATTAAAGCCATTCAAGATAGCTTGCCTGACCCATAAAGCCATTCATTATAACACTCCGATCTACTTGGCAAATAAGCTTGAACTCTCGGGCACGGAACCTTGGAAGTAGGTCCACGCTACTCTTAAAACCACCAAGATTCACAAACAAAGTCTTACTATCGTACTTTCTCTGGTCTGGCTCCAAGAATCTGGAACTCCCTGCCTCCTGAGATCAGATCCAATCCCTCCACATTATCTTTTAAGAAACTTGTCAAACAGCTACTCTTGACTGAGCTTTAACAGCATCAACTGACTCATGTACTTATTTGTTAATATCTTTTTCTTATTATAATACTCGAATGTGCTTTATTGCATGCTGGTATGTTAAACTGTTTTCGTGCTCTGGGACACCCTAAGGATACCCACCACCTTACAACTGTTTCAGTTTTTCCCACTCTGTTCTAACCTCACTGATTGTCCCTTTTGAGTTTTTTTTTTTAACACAGATTTTTATTAGGTTTTCAATTTTGAGGAAGAAGCGTCTTACAGTACAATAGCATTGACATGATTCTGTTAAGTCATGGAGACAACAGTAAGCAATAGCATGGCATCTTAGTCAAGCAATAAACTGACAGGATATACATCGTTATAGCATTCCTTTACATATACAGGTCATAGTAATGAGCAAAGCTGGATAGAGCTAGTAAAGCAAATACATGTTACACAAGTATAAACAATATATTGACTATAATCTGGAATGTACTAGCCGTCATCCCATTATGCAACCACAAAGCTGTGTCTGTTAAAACACAACATTAGAGAACTGTGCTACTAAGAACTAAGTGTCTGTTCCATCGTCCATCGGGGTGCAATCATGACAGGGGCAGGAGGGGAGGAAGCAGGGGAACATAGTCTGCGAGGTCAGTATCACATTATGCATCAGTAACATCTACATTTTGTGTCTTGAAATGTTCTAACAGTTGAGCCCATTCCAGAGCTATTGGTTTCTTCCTTAACCCTCTGTATTCTTCACGGTACAATGCCTCTCTTTCAGCAGTGGCCCAGTGTAGGACTTCCTCCCTCCACTTCCCTTTGCGTGGTGCCCTGTTTGACTTCCATCGTTGTGTGAGGAGTCTCTTGGCAAGACTAAGATGAGACTTATAAAGCTGCACAACACTTTTGCCTTCTTAGAAAGAGGAGAAAGCCCTAGGAGGCCGGCTTCAGGGGTGTTCCACGAGGAACGCTCAGTGAGGTATGTGAGGCCTTATATAACCTCTGTCCAGAATTCCACAAGTGAGGGGCAGGTCCAAAACATATGGATAAAATCGGCCTCCTGGTTACGGCACCTAGGACATTCCGATGAGGAATTGGGGTATATACGCTGTATCGCCCGCGGTGTGAGATAGGCTCTATGTAATCTAAACAGTTGTATTGTTTTAAATCTTAGCATTTCGGGAGGCGCTCCTGGGATATTCAAGGACCTGTGTCTACTCCCCGTCAGTAAGTTCTCTGGACACCTCTGTTTCCCATTTATGATGAAGAGTCAACAATGAAACTCACAGGTGGGGCCATAGACCTCGATACAACCACCTAACCAGGTGACTACCATGACCTATTATGTGCAGTGTCTGTAATAATCCAAAGATCGGGGGTTCTTTCTGATCAAAGAGCCAGTGTCTGCGCACATATTGTGTGACCGCAGGGTGTGTTAGGAACAGTGTGGGAGGGGCCAAATAGGTCTGGACAAAGTCACCATGAGGCATTAACTTCACCTTCCAGAAACAAGTCCCCCACAGTATTCGCACCTGCCTCCATCCAGCCACAGATTCTAGTGGCAGAAAACACTCCACGTAATGTGGGTAAACCGCACAGGGTACATTCAGGGCATAGGTCATACGTGTGTCAGCATATTTCAACGCCATTTTCCATAATGTAGCGCAATATGTAAAAGAAATGGAGGGTCTTTCATCTTAGTTGCTCTAGGGCATAATAAGGAGTGTAATGTCCCAGCCCGTAAGCTTTCGGGCGAGTAATCTATCGCAAATAAATTATGGCGAGCCAACTATTGTAATTGGGATACTATGGAATAGGCTTTAAAATCTGGTGCTTCCATACCACCCTCAGTACTTGTTAACTGCATTTTGGCAAAAGCCAATCTGCAGCGTCCTTGCCCCCAAAGTAATGTCAATAACGTATCTAGTGTTCTATAGATCCAGGCAGGAAGTGCCACCGGTAGATTCGCAAATTGGTACAATAGTCTAGGGAGCATAACCATCTTAGAGACGACTATACGGCAATCAGTAGTTAAAGGCAAAGTATTCCAGAATGCTACTTGAGTTTTGAGGTTATTAAGTGCCTGGACAATATTTCCATCTACGGTTCTGTAAATGTAAATCCCCAAATATTTAAAGGTGATGGGTTCCACCCTCAACTGCATTAAACCGAATTGAAGCGTGGGGAGTGTGTATGTATCATAAAAGGAAAAAGCCACTGATTT
This sequence comes from Triturus cristatus, assembly GCF_964204655.1. Taxonomy (NCBI): domain Eukaryota; kingdom Metazoa; phylum Chordata; class Amphibia; order Caudata; family Salamandridae; genus Triturus; species Triturus cristatus. The sequence goes on from NC_140589.1 coordinate 1,681,636,411, forward strand.
GGAGGCATTAAGGCGTAATCCCGCTATTTCCCCAAATAGCAATGTGATAGGCGCCATATCCCTATGCAAATCTGCAAAGTAAAGCAACATGTCATATGCATAAGCTGAGACAGAATGATGTAGTCGACCCACCGGGATACCATAAGGTGCCATCATGCAGCGCAGCTGTTGTGCTAGGGGCTGTAGAGCATATTTATTCAACAACAAGAGCACCCATATACGGTCGGCCTGGGACCATGGGAATCATGTAAATATAAACAACAAGGGTCCCTAGGAGCAGGTAAGATAGGGAAGGGGATAAATAAGGACCCGATCAGTGCTTATTTTCATAGACTTGTCCAGCCGGACAGTGGTCATAGGTTTTTACTGATATAGTAATTAAGCGGCAGTATACAGAACAAATTCTCAAAGTTGGACACAAGCCTGTGACCCGTACATTTAAATAGGAAAAAAACATACATAACAAAAAAGGTTCAGGCAAAGAGTTGTTTGTTACAATTGGGCAAGAAATCGCGGATGAACTTTAACAAACAATACAAAAAACAACCTTATGTATAGAACATATTATCATTAAAGACATATAGGGTGTGTACTGGTGTCGACGGCGTTTCGATCCTATTAACGCAGTATAAGGATCATCATCAGGACAACATAAATAATGCCTGTACAATAAACCTGAGTAACTTAGTTGAAAAGGGGAAGAAGAGAGGAGGAGAAGAAAAATGGGGAAACGTGATAAATATACATGATAAATTGCAATAGGAATTTACTATACAAAATTATTTACAAGAAAGTCAAAGGTATTTACAAGAAAGTAGAGACAAAAAATCTGACTAGGCATACTGTAATTCTCCTGTGTCAAGGAACAGAGAACTCTGTTCCTTGACACAGGAGAATTACAGTATGCCTAGTCAGATTAAGTTACTCAGGTTTATTGTACAGGCATTATTTATGTTGTCCTGATGGAATTCGCCAACACAGCCCAAATATATGGCCACTCCGAAGTGTCGAACGCCATTGTAGCATCTAAAGACGCCAGGATGGCCGGCTCACGTATACATTTCGCTCTAGCAAGCACGCCGTGCAACCGCCTCAAATTTAGAGCGGTATTCCGATGAGGTATGAAACCGGACTGATCCTGATGAATCAAGTCGCCCACGACCCGAACCAGTCGATTAGCCAGTACCTTGGCCAGAATTTTGGGTTCTGTGTTCAACAGCGAAATGGGCCTATAGGAGGCGCAGCGATCTCGCGGCTTCCCCTCTTTGTGTATCACAACTATGGTGGCGAGGCGTTGGTCAGGGGGGAGGAAGCCCGCCGCACGTGCCGCGAAAAACATGTCCCGAAGATGCGGCGCTATCTTATCGGGACGCAACTTATATAGTTCGATGGGAAGACCATTAGGACCCACAGCTTTACCCGATGCGATCGAGCGAGTGGCCAGAGCGATCTCATCTGACGACAACTTCGCCTCCATCAATACTGCATCAGCCTCCGATAGAGTTGGCAATAAAATGTCTCTAAGCAACAGATGAGAATCCTCCGAACGTACAGAAACCGGAGAGTAGACCCCGCGGAAATGAGCCGCGAAGCAGTCAACTATCTCCACCGGGTCAGTCACACGCACTCCATCCATTCTCTCCACAACGGGCACCACCCTGCTCGCTCTCTCCTTCTTATCCAACCAAGCAATCAACTTTCCGGCCTTATCCCCCCACATCATACAGTCGTTCTTGCTGCTCTCTACTCATCCCTTTAGCGGCTTCCGTGACTAGCGCTCTATAATCTGATTGTTTGAGTCTGAGAACATGCACTTTCTCATCAGTAACTCCCCGCTCCAAGTCCTCCATTTCAGCTATTTCAGTTTCCAGGCGAACCACCTCTGCCCTCTCGCACCTCTTAGCATGGGAGATAAGGGACAAGGCCTGCCCCCTGATCACCACCTTATAAGCCTCCCATAGGGAGACGGCCCCGACCCCACATTATCCTTAAAGTAGTGATCAGTGGACTTGACCAGCTCCGCGCGGATCTTAGGGTTACGTAGATACCAGGGGCTAATGGGTGCCACTCTCCCCTCTGCCCCAGGGACAACCTTCAGTTGCAACCATATAGGGGAATGATCAGAAATACCTCGGGCTAAATGACGCACCTCCCCAATCATCCCAGCCTGGGTCGCCGGCATAAGCATGTAATCAAGTCTCGAGAGACTCCCATGGGCCCCCGAGTGAAAGGTATATTGCGTCTGACCCGGGTGCATCAATCTCCAGCAGTCTACCAGTCCGAAGGTGTACAAAAAGCCACCCAACCAGGCCTGAGCCCTAGGGAGATCCCTGGGGGGGTGACGGTCATCCAACCCGGAGACAACGGCATTAAAGTCACCCCCCAACACCAGAACCCCCCCCGGGAGTCCCAGGACCAAACGCCCCAAATCAGCAAATGTAGCCGTCTGTAACCCCGGAGGCACATACACAGCAGCGAGCGAGATAGTCCTACCCTCCCATCTCCCCACCAGTGCCACATAGCGCCCCCTATCATCATAAAGCACCTCATCAACTTCCAATGGGAGAGAGGCCCTAACCAAAATGCCCACTCCCCTAGAGCCAGAAGTGAAACCAGAGTGAGCGGCAAGGCGGTAGCCCCTCCTATTTAGGGCATGGAAGGAGTTCCCCATCACGTGTGTCTCCTGCAGGAAAACAATGTCGAGCGAGATCCGCTTCAAAAACTGCAGCACCACCCCGCGCTTGATCCTGTCCCCAAGTCCATTCACATTCCACGAAAGGATTCTCAATACCCTACCCCCATCCCACTCCCGTGCATGACACCCACATCCCGGAAAGCACAACCTGGATAAGTCAGCAGAGAACTTCACATTGCCTTGCGAAACAAACAAACAATCCCCAACAACCCCCCTCCCCCACGATCCCCAAACCACAACTCCCCCCTCCCTGCACCCCTGCTTGAGCCCAAACAGCCCCCCCAACTCGCAGTGTGCCTGTCGCCCTAACATATACCACAAAAAGAACCCCAGAGGGAGGAAAGGACCCCAATAAGCTCCCCACAACCCCCGGACATTTGAAGGGCATAGTGTGCCAATCTAGGGTCCAATTGAGCCACCAATTCAGTCCATCACCAGGAACCAAGTTCTAGTCCTGCTTCACCAAATCCCGTCCGCTCTCCGCCATCCGACTGTCTCGATCTTGTCCCCGTGGCAGGGCATCTAACCAGTCTCCAGCCGCCTCCGGCCGGTCGAAAAAGTGGGAACGACCCTGGAACTCAACCCGCAGCCTCGCCGGGAACAACATCGCATATTTCAGCTCCATGTCCCTCAAGCGCTGTTTGACACCCACAAATCCCAGCCGTTGTTTCTGGACCGCTTGCGTGAAGTCCGGGTAAAAGCTGACATTGGAGTTCTCAAACTTAAGCGGTCTGGCAACCCTCGACGCCTGAAGGATAGCATCCCTAGCCCGAAAGTTAAAGAGTCGGGCGATTATAGGCCGCGGGGAGCACCCACCTTGGGCGCACCACCCGGAACCCTGTGGGCCCGCTCCACCGCAAAGAACTTGCTCAGTCCCTTGGGCGCGAGATGTTTGGTCACCAGATCCTCAACAAAAAGATCCGCAGCAGATTCCTCCGATCTTTCCGGCACTCCAATGATACGGACATTGTTCCGTCTAGCCCTGCTTTCAGAGTCCTCAAGTCGACGGTCCGTCAGGTCACTGGCTAGCCGCAACCTACGGACCTCTGTCTGCAGGGCGGCCACGTCCACAGTTAGACTCGACGCCGCTTGACTCAAGGAGTCGACCCGCTCGTTAGTTTTGGACAAGTCTGCCCTGACCAAATTCACACCGATCAGGACCGCGTCCAGTTTATGAGCCAGGGTATCAAACTGCTGACCCACCGCGGTCTTCATCTCCTCAATGGCGCCCATGACGTCCAGCAGGGTCAATTCCGACGATGGGCCGGAGACCTCCTTAGACCTCACAGGCGATTTACGCGAGCCACCAGGGGATCCCTTTGCCTGCGCATATCGATCCATGTTATTGATCTGGGTATAGGCGCCCCTCCGGGTTGACTTGGGTTTCGATTTGTCTCCGTCTAGTCTCGCCGCCATCATCCGGAGGCCACCAAGGCCGGCACCCGTCCGCACCAGAAGGGACCAAGCAGCTAATGCAATTGAGCACAGCCGTCGCCGACAGTCAGCCCATGTATAATCCAAGAGTCAGGCCAGACACTGCGCCCCTCTGAAACACCAGAGTCTCTCGGCCGATAGTAGAGAGCAAGCTTGAAAACTAAAGTGAAAGTGCGGGGTCCGTGGCGTCCCACCTCTTTTTGATAATTTTGCTAATGGTGGGCGACGTGATGGAATATTTAGAAACAAACACTTGTCTATTGTGGCTACTTGTCGGTTGCGACTTTAATAGCTTGCTTCGGTCTTTTTGATTAGTTTTGACCACTGCTTTGCTAAGCACTTGTTCTGGATAACCACGTTCACGAAACTTAGTACTCCTGTTGAGAAAGTGCCTCCTCTAACTGATTGGGATCTGATGTAATTCTTTTTGTGCGTAGTGTTTGTGAGAATGGCAGGTTGCGTAACAAAGAAGGTGGATGAAAACTAGAATACAAAAGCAAATTATTCCTATCAGTAGGTTTAGAAAATACTGAAGTTGTGAATGAATTGCTGTTTTTGGTAATAAAAACATCCAAAAATGACAGATTCTGCACTGATATTTTGTGTGGATTTAATCCGACTATTCTTGTCATTCAGTTCTTTAATGCTAGATTCTAGTTTAGCTCTTGAGTCTGTCCAAATCAAAAAAATGTCGTCAATGAATCGAACATAAAATGCTAGATTCGTGTTCCATTGACTATTGTTAAAAATATGATCTTGCTCAAATTTAGACATGAAAGTGTTGGCGTATGCCGGGGCCCCAGAAAAACCCATACTGGTACCGCTGATTTGTAAATAGTACTCATCATGCCATTGTAAATAGCTGTTTTGAAGACAAAATGTTAATAATTCCGGAATAAACACCTTGATGGTAGCCAAATCCGGTAACTGGAGAAGAGCCCATTCACAAGCGTCAATTCCCTCTGTAAGAGGTATTGACGTGTAAAGAGATGTAACGTCAATAGTACACAAAAGCCAAGATGAAGAAAATTTGTCTTCGTAGAAAGTTCTGTCCATAATGACTAGGGCGCCGCCCTTATCAGCCATTTGAAATGCTAGTCTGTCATCTTTAGCTAGGTGTCGTATAATGGCAACCTCATGTTTGCTATTAAAACAGACCTTTCAACTCGCTGTGAGGCAGATTATTGGAAACTTACCCTTGATGACCTTAACAACAAACTTGATATTTATGGCAAAGAAATTCAAGAAAGAAAATTACGCAAATTTCGGTGAGACACAATTGATTATAAATTAAATGAAGTAAAAGAAGGAGATGTTCGAAGCATGAGGAGCAAAGGGAGAGCCTTGTAATTAATATTTCTTCTATTGAACTTACACCAAGCCAATTACAAGTTCTCAATAAGGGTACATCTTTCGGAAGGAAGTTCAGACCCAAAAGTGTATTTATGCCACCTGTATCGCATAAAACATTGGATACATTTGAGACACTTATTCGCAAGGATGTGTCTCAACTTAAATTTCATGTACCGACAAACTAATCTAAAAAAACATGAGGTTGCCATTATACGACACCTAGCTAAAGATGACAGACTAGCATTCAAATGGCTGATAAGGGCGGCGCCCTAGTCATTATGGACAGGACTTTCTACGAAGACAAAGTGGGGAAACATTTACAAGACACCACCACTTACTTGAAATTAGATCCAGACCCCACCACTATGATCAAAGATACCTTGTTTCAGATTTTAGACCATGCTGAAGAAATGTTGTGGATTTCCCAAAAAACTCGCAGTTTTCTAACAGTGACGTATCCTAGGCGACCCACACTGTATATGTTGCCTAAGGTTCATAAGAATTTACAAGATCCTCCCTTCCGACCTATTGTTTCAGGGTGTGATTCTTTGTTTACACCAGCAGGACAATTTATTGATCATTTTCTCCAAATATTTGTACAGTCATGGAGAAGCTATGTTAAAGATACAACACATTTTTTAAACCTCTTGAGCAATGTCACAGAGCAATTTTCTTCATCTTGGCTTTTGTGTACTATTGACGTTACATCTCTTTACACGTCAATACCTCTTACAGAGGGAATTGACGCTTGTGAATGGGCTCTTCTCCAGTTACCGGATTTGGCTACCAACAAGGTGTTTGTTCTGGAATTATTAACATTTTGTCTTCAACACAGCTATTTTCAATGGCATGATGAGTACTATTTACAAATCAGCGGTACCAGTATGGGTTTTCCTGGGGCCCCGGCATACGCCAACACTTTCATGTCTAAATTTTAGCAAGATCATATTTTTAACAATAGTCCATGGAACACGAATCTAGCATTTTATGTTCGATTCATTGACGACATTTTTTTGATTTGGACAGACTCAAGAGCTAAACTAGAATCTAGCATTAAAGAACTGAATGACAAGAATAGTCGGATTAAATTCACACAAAATATCAGTGCAGAATCTTTGTCATTTTTGGATGTTTTTATTACCAAAAACAGCAATTCATTCACAACTTCAGTATTTTCTAAACCTACTGATAGGAACAATTTGCTTTTGTATTCTAGTTTTCATCCACCTTCTTTGTTACGCAACCTGCCATTCTCACAAACACTACGCACAAAAAGAATTACATCAGATCCCAATCAGTTAGAGGAGGCACTTTCTCAACAGAGTACTAAGTTTCGTGAACGTGGTTCTCCAGAACAAGTGCTTAGCAAAGCAGTGGTCAAAACTAATCGAAAAGACCGAAGCGAGCTATTAAAGTCGCAACCGACAAGTAGCCGCAATAGACAAGTGTCTGTTTCTAAATATTCCATCACGTCGCCCACCATTAGCAAAATTATCAAAAAGAGGTGGGAATTACTCCAACATGAAACAGACTTTAATGGTTTGTTCCAGGAACAGCCTTTGTTTGCGTACAAGCGTAGCAGGGACATCAAAGAATTGCTTAAAAGACTTCCAGTAGAAACCCAATTACCTTTCACGGGTATGCGGAAATGTTATAATTGCGTCAATTGTAATAACGTGATGATAGGTAATGTTATCAACCACCCTCACACTGGGAAATCTATCAATTTGAAACACAATAGAGATTGTAACAGCATGAATGTTGTTTACGCTATTAAGTGTCCCTGTGTACTTCTATATGTAGGCAAAACATCGCGCAAAACAAAATTCGAATTTCAGAACATAAGAGTTCTATCCGTACAAAAAGCCAGAAGTCCCATTTGGCTACTCATTGGATCGAACATCAACACACTAATGCCCAATTGAAGTTCACTATACTTGAAATGGTTTCTTTGAGAGCAGATTTGGATATTCCCAAATTATTGGCACAAAAGGGAGGTCTGGTGGATAAAATTCCCCAATACACTTGTACCATTAGGACTCAATGATAAGATTTAGTTTTCTTGCTTCTTGTGAGTTGTATAGATTGTAAGTACTGTCCTCACTATTTTTTTTAGGGGTAACTACTTTAACGTTCATATTTTTCTCTGCAAGGATTTCTCATATTATGGGGTTCAGTCACTGGCATGTCACTTTTAGTACATATTTCACAATATGGCACATGTTTCTTTTATATATATTTAATAGTATATAGCATATCACTTCTTATTATCCACATCTTTCTTCATTGTTTCCAACATTCAGCATCATCACTTTTGGGACCATATATGTTTTACATGAGATCTCTTTGATAATGAGTATCCGGATCGGTCCTATTCAGTTTTTTTCTTTTTTTTGCAATGGATACCGGGATGGTGTTGATTGGGTATCCGTTATACTCACCAACATTAAGTTCGCCACGTGCATACACAGACATTCATTATTTCACAATTTTTTAATATCGAGCGTTTTTTGATATGTTGATAGCATACTAGAACTCGGCATTCCGACTTCTTGAACACCATTTTTAGAGTAGGCTAGTACGTTTCTCTCTTATTATATGGAGCGTTATCGGGCACTAGTTCCAGTCCTCTTTCAAGCTTTACAGCACGCATCCAATGCGTGCACACGTCACATCCAGTTTAATTTAGTGTATTGGGAAGCATCAGTTTCACATCACAGCGTTGCTATTACGCTTCCGGGGCGGTGCCACATTTGGTTAAGATCTTAGGTAAGATTGAGTCCATCGCTATTGCATATGACTCGGTTTGTTAAGTCACGAGCAATGCTATTCTACCTGGAGAATCAAGTTATCTGCTGTTGGTTAAAAGGGTCGTCGGTTTGCTTTTTTATCTGCAGGTCGGAGTGCTATTTTCACCGAGTTTGGGTTCACCTTGGCAATTGATTCTCACTGCATTATTTCAGACGCGGATTTATCGAACGAGAGTTAAGATAATTTGCTATTCTTGTGTACTTATCAGGTTTCATTGACTAGTATGACTTTAGCATTTATTCGAGTATTGCAGTTTGTCATGAATTTTCATTTTCAACACAGGTCTCAGAGTTGTGAGATATCTCCAAGGGGAGTACGAACCAAAGGTGTGGGCAGCTTATAGATTACTTGACACAGTATTCTAGAAGCCAGAGCGTCTAGAGGGTTCTCTAAAGATTCAGAAAGGTCGCTGTGTTTCTTCAGTCAGCTGGACATTTACCATGTCACTGGCAGACTAGATCTCGATATTTGACGATTTCTCGTAAGGTCCATTTGTCTATTAGTTATTTTATCTACTTTTCCTTAAGTTTTCACATAACAGTCATTATAATTGACAGGGAGTGGTTCACTGCGGTTTCTTTTGGGCTCAGGTTTTTCTGTCAGTTTTAGCACGTTCATGCTATGATGCACTGGTCTGGTGATGTTTTCTCGAACAAACTCATGAAGTAAATGAGTACATATCATTGGTATGAAAAATTGCATTGCTTAAAGTGGTTTATTTATTAATACTCACATTTAATCATAGGTTCAGTCGATTACATTTAGAAGTTCAATTTTCAGCTGTGCATCTGGTATACAGGTGCATAGCATCTGCTTTTTCATGTATACTCAGGGTGGCTACCTCTTCCGGTTTGCACGCAGTTCAAGTTTTAGACAGATAAAATTGTGAATATTAGTTCTTTCAATGATTATCCACGTAGTGCGCTGACTTCCTCAGATTGGGTTATTACATATAGCCAGAATAGGTGTAGGGGGAGGGCTGCAGTCGAATTAACCTGGCCAGTAGTGTGCCTGATCTGTCCAAATCTGCATGACTGCGAAGAGTGTATGCATTCAAGTCTATCACTCTAGTGTTCTAACAGCTCTGCATATCTAATCCTGGTTTCCTGGACGTCCGGTTCTTTCCTGCCATCAGTTTGAGCGGCTATTGTTAGCGCTTGCAACAAACTCTCTTGGTCTGTAAGATCTCGTACGGCTTCCCGCCGAATGCCCACTAGTGTCACTATAGTGAGACCCCCCCGGATTATTACTTTAAACGCCTCCCACTCAACAAGCCTAGACGTCGCCGTACCCTCATCCGTAAAATAGATATTAAAGGTAGTAGCCAATTTATCCCGTTAAATCAGGTCTTCTAATTGTATTGGTTGTAGGCGCGATGTGGGAATCGGCATGGGTGTTCGACCCCAGTTAAGTACCATCTCCAAGGGGTTCTGGTCGGAGAGGGTTTTACCCAAATATGAGGTGCGCACTATCATAGAGCAAAGGTCTGGGGAGCAAATGAAATGATCCTGACGTGTGTGCAAGGAGTGTGGGTAGGAATAGAATGAATATTCATGCATACCAACGTGTTGCATCTGCCACACGTCCAACAATCCCCACTCCATCGTCCAATTAGCCAAGTTGGCCGTTAGTACTGTGGCGGCCACGTTGGATAAGGGAGGATGTTATCGGTCAAGGTGTATATCAAACACGGCGTTGAAATCTCCCCCTAATACCCATGGAAATTGTGTCCAGTCAGACAGGGCCTGTGAGAGGCGAGAAAGGAAAGCGTATTGGTCAGTATAAGGGGGATGGATCGATCCCAAAACCACCCGTTTGCCATCCAGTGTCCCCTTTAAGAGAATATATCTCCCCTGTAAGAGAATATATCTCCCCTGGTCGTCAATCCTGCTGTCAGTGAAAAAGGAACTCCCACTCGCAGCCAAATCGCCGTTCCTCAGGAGAAGGCTGAGTATGTAGTACCATACAATTGTTCCCTCCATCGTCTTTGTGCCTTATTTAGTTCGGAAGAGATCAAATGTGTTTCTTGGAGATATACTATCTGTGCCCGGCGGTGGTGCAGTTGGGCAACTATCCTATGTCATTTCTGTATCGAACCCATCCCCTGTATATTCCAGGAGATAACAGTATATGACATCACTACAGGCACATCATCCAATCGTGTGTCCCATCCCCCCATCCCGCCCCCCCACCCCAGGCATCCACCCCCCACACCCTCAGGAACATCGGGGAACAGACCAGTCGCGTAAACAGAACAAAAACCCAATACGGGGTCAATCGACTAAACTTCGGTCGACCAAACTGTGTGCAAGTGAAACACATAACCCTGAATAACAAGAAGGCTTTTCGCCTGTGGGGCAGGTCGCTTACTTTGGGGACGTAAGTATCGGCTATGACAGGACGGGCCGTAGGACTACACCATCGGAGCTTACCCTGCGGTCGTCTGTGGGGTCACCCATGTTTGAATCATAATATGTTTAATAAAACATGGCATGCAATGAAAAAAGATGTGCTCCCATTTGGGGGAAAGGATGGGCTAACACCACGGAACATAAAAAAATATCTATAAAAAAAAAAAACCCTACACATTCACGTTATTCATTCAGCAAATGGATCGTTGCTAAGTTGTGTAGACACAGACGGAAATAACGCCATACTGCCCCTGGAGTTGGAGTCCGATGAGACCTCCACTGATGGGCTAGAGCTGATAGGCACACGAGGAGTCCGCAATGCTGAAGCTGAAGGAAGGTCAGCACGTCTACCCTCCAGTACTGATTGCTGCATGGGATGATTAGTCAGTGTGTTCTGTGTATAGAGTCCCCTTATTCTACGACGCGGAAGGCGCCGTGGCTGCAGCTGCGTAGGGCGTATGTCACGTGCAGTGTCTGGAAAGTTCCTATCCAACCATTCCCAAGCGCTGTCTGGCGTGTCAGAGAAACGGGCACGTTGATTATGAATAATATTGAGTTTGGCAGGGAATAGAAGGGCATATGTCAACCCTGCAGCACGGGCTCTGGCCTTGACCTCCATGAACAAGTGACATAGGCATTGAACTGTCAATGTATAATCCGGAAAAATTTGGATTTTGGTATTGTTAAAGAGAATAGGACCAGTATCCCGGACCGTTTGCAAAATGTGATCACGATCCCTATAATTTAGAATTCTGCCCAACATCGGGTCTGGGTTAGCGCCAGGGATAGGTTTACGCATCGGCACGCGGCGGGCCCGTATCCACCGTGAAATGTGCTGATAGGCCGGTGGGGGCTACACTGGTCTTTAATCATTCCTCAACACAGATCGTGGGACATTGCCCCTTTGCATTTTCAGGAAGCCCAATAATGCGAAGGTCATTGCGTCGGGCTCTACCTTCCGCATCATTAGCCTGGGCTTGCAACGCCTCAACCTGTTGCTGCAACTGTTGTATGTGCACATCGTGTTCTTGCACTTGCGGGTGGAGCAAGGTAAGAGAGTGGTCAAAGTCTTTTACCTTATCCGCAAGTTTCTTTTAGTCGGCTTTAAGCAAGTTCAGTTCAGTAGAGATAGTGCCTATTTGTTGTGCTATGGCAGAACGTGATTCCAGGATTTCCTGGAGTATCATATTCAGCTTGTCAACAGGAGGCAAAGGCGTAGTTCCATCATCAGTTCGATGAGATTGTATTGAGGAGGTCTCCGAGGGAGGCGAGCCTGACCGACCAGAGTCCGTCGCCATCTTTGTCTTGTTCCTGCCCATTGCCGCCTACAATCCAGTCCAGCTGTAGCGAATGGTGATGGCTCTATTACATCTGCAAAGGCAACGCTTGTGGATTCAAGCACAACTCCCCTAGGATCGACGCTAGACTTATACAGACAGTATTAGTTGTGCATCCGCATAGCCAGGCAACCAGAGCCGAAGCTGGGAGGAAGGAAGGTTTAAAGGTGTCTGTCCCGTCTCTTACCGTTACCTAAGCCTTCAGCTCAGAAAATGCGATTGTGGAAGAGATGGGCAACCCCCCCCCCCCGCCCCACCCTGTCGTATAGGTAGAGCTCCCGTTCTGCTAATGCACAGGCGGGGGTGGGGTGGGGGGGGACAGGGTCCCTCCGGAGCACCTCTCCGCTGTCTGCTCGTGGCACAACCACAAGTCGCCAGCCCCCAGGGAGCGAAGAAAAGGACTGGCACCTCCAGCAAGTCAGCTCACTCTTCCAGGGTCCATGCCAAGGCGCCCGGAGCGATCATCAGCGCCCAACGCCTCCTTCAGTAGGTTCTCCAGGCCAGGTATGCACGGCAACAGAGTGTGACCAGCAGCGTTTTATACCCCCTCCAAAACAATTTCCACCAGTCAGACACCCACGGGCACAGTCCATTATGAGGGGGGGGGGGATCTGGTACAGTACGGCACGTCCCTGTCAGGGCGCCCACTTCTACAGTGCTCTTCACCTCTTCAGCGGGCACAGGTGGAGAGTTCCCACCAACCTGCAATTATAGGTGCAACCGGCAGGGCGGGCAGGAAAAGAGAAGCGGTCTCGGGTACCTCCGCAGCACTGCCGCATATAGGAGCACGGATAACTGCCAGTCACTCAGCTCCTCCAGGAGGTGGCACAGACTGTACCAAGTCGATATGAGGCCATTCTATGCTAGGGTACCCTTGGCCGATCTTTGTTGCAAACCCTGCTCGCCTGGCCCCCTAGGACAGCATCTCATGCACTGGCGACGCTCAGCTGCCATGGTCACCACAGGGGGGAAGAAGGGTCGCAAGCCACATGAACAGCATCCGCCAGCACAGGGGTCTGCGCGTTTCCTCCAGAAGATATCGCTGTCGGTGGGTGCTGGGAAGGAAAAAGCAAGGGGGGAGAAAGCGATAGAGTGGATGGCCCGCCTGCATCGGGCAGTTTAGGTTTCTGTTGGTGCGAGTGACAATGTCAAACGCGCCCCTGCTCACTCCAGGCGATGCGGGTCGCACCCAAGCACAATGGTTTTCCCCCGATCGATGAACGCAGGCACCGAGTGGAGGGGCCCCAGGCCGGGGACTCCAGTATTTTCGGCCTCCGGATAATCCGGTCTAGCCAGTCACAGGCGAGCCCGCAGCAACCTAGGCTCCTCCCACTGTTCAGGCCCAGCGTCGCACCGGAGACTATTTCGGTCCAGAACTCATCTCTCGGTCACCCCGTATAGTCTGAGTGTCTGGTGTAGCATTCCAGTTACGGGCAGCTAGCCCTTTGCGTTCCTGCCAGCATCCAGATAGGGCAGGGAATGTCGGATTTGGCCCAAATTAGCTGTCCCGGCCCGGAGCACGTTGCTTGAGCGACCACCATCTTGGGCTGCAAGGCACGCCCCCGTCCCTTTGAGTTTGTTACCCTCGTTTATGCGACTTATGTACAGCGCTCTGATACCCATATGGGTCTTGTTCGCGCTTTATAAAACATTTCAAATAAAATAAGAATGGGCGAGCATCGCAGCAAAAAGTCCAACTCAAAAATGAGTATGCACTTCCGGACTATGGGGCACACACCAGAGGTCCTACTCGGGTTCATATTAGAAACGCATCCTAATATGAATAAGCAAGTATTGTTCAGAAAAGAACAACAATGGATCTTCTGCCTTTCCTCCATCACCATTAGGTTGAATGATGACATTCCGTGGCATGAGATATAGATACTCCATTTATAGGTTAGACTAGATCCGAACAGGAAGGAACACATGAGATAACCTTAAATCGTAACCTAACTTGAGGTGCTCCACCCTGTCTTCCTCAAAGAAACAGCGGTTCTGAATAAAAATATCTAACTAAGGGAGTAACATTTTGTACTGAACAGTCCACATAGACATTGTCCCGACAGCGAGACCTATATCCACAATGCTGAACAGAACTACCTGATCATACAAAGATAATCATCCTCTTAATACTCCTAATATCTTGTAAATATCTTGTTACTTTCAGGATGACCTAGTATAATACGGATAGAGAGCTGAAAAAACACATATAGAGGCCTTTCCTCATCAACGGTAATTTAACCGTGTTGATCTCTACAGTTCCAAGACCAGCGGAATCCCCGCCAGGCACGACTTAGACTTATTAATTGAGAATACACTGTTAAAAACCAACCCCCATTAATAATGGTTAATAAGTAGAAGCTTTAGTCCAATATAGATATTGGCAATGGCTTAATTATAGTGTTAAGATGGCCGCCACGTAAGGAACCTTTTCCTCCCAATGGAGATAAATAAGACTAAACCAGCCTCGTCATTCCCCGCTCTAGTGTTTGCACGCAGGACGGCTCCAATACCTGCAACATCTGGTCCTTGTTAATCCATCAGGAACAGGTTAAATACTCCAAACTTACCCGTGAGCCGACACTTCAGAGTCAGCACATGAGGGTTGGTTGTCCATAGATTTGGTCCTGACCAAACTGTAAGTAGAGGAAAGCCCCCAGTACTCCGCAGAACGGAACTTTCTAGACTCTGAATCAAACAGGACCAAATTGACCCAAACATTGATACATTTTTTCAGCATGCAAACAGCGTGCTGTTGTGCACAACTCTATGAGGCACGAAACTTTACTCAATTTGGGTAAGTTATTAACTGGGATGGACTTTTAATTTATATTGCGTGTGTCTTTTATATGTACAGGTGACATACTTTGGCACAAAGCATGCGATTGATCCAAACAAATAAGCATGCGTTTAGTGTAACAAAAGAAGCACATGTTTCACGATTTGCAAATCAGAATCAACATTGGAAATAATGATTTGGGAATATTGAATTGTATTTTTTACTGTGTACTATGTGTCTTCAAACTACAGGTCTTTGATCTACATGTCATCGCTAAATAAATCACAAATCAGTACAGAAACCAAGGTAGGTGTGATTGGGAGAAAATCAATGAACCCATACAGTAAAACTCCAATCACTAAGTTAATTAGGTTGATACTGGTCCTGATGAATAGCTACTAGATCATTGTTATGACTACACAAAATCTAGAAGCATATTGACCTACAGCTGTCTAAGATAACTAAAGTCTAATAGATAGCACCACACATTTTTAATATGGGTAAAAGAACTTGTTCATTAAAGTTTTTCCTGAGAAGTAACTCCTTCCCCATTTTTGACCTCACACCTCAACACCAATCTACTCCTTAAGGACACGCAGTTCACCAAACGGCAGATGGGTAGATCTCCGGCAAAGAGCCCCCATTGAGGGTGGGTGCCCATCGGGCATTGCAGCCCCAGCCCGACAAGGAGCAAACACCCTATGATGAAACACGACACCTATCCAGGTGTGTAAGGGCAGTTGATTCTTGTAGGGTCACACCCACTGCGCACCCTAAAGAATAGTCGTTGACCCACATAGACACTCATTGTTCTTTGGGAACTGCATACCCCACATGCATTTAATTAGAGTTGGAGCATGTATGTTGGATCTTGATGTTCTGTAAGTCCCTTCCTTTGCTGGACATAGCCTTGAAACCCCTGGGCAGGTAAATCCTGTTACAGGCAGTGCAACTAAGCTGTAACCTTCTGATGAGGCAAGATCTGGGTCCTTGCAAGCCACTAGAAACTCAGGAGGTCTGCAAAAAGCCCAATAGGGCTAAAGCCATCCCCTCCTTTTCGACGCCTTTGAAGGACTAAGGCAAGTACTTGTCTGCAAATATTGTGTTGCTCATTTATCAGATTCCTTTGATTTACCCCCCCCCCCCCCGCTCTTATTCATGGGGAGGATTGTGATGACCCTGATCAGGTCTCAGATGAGCTAGGGCCCAGTAGACCATGAAGGCCAGAGGGTGGCCCCAAGAGTCCCAGGCTGGACTCTTCTCTCACCTTAGAATATCTGGGGTTGGTAGGAACAGAATGCATGCTAGACTCCTAAAATATCAATGTATAAAAGCATACTGTGTCCAGGCAGCCAAGGTAGTGCAATGCTTGTAAAGCAGGATTCACAAACTTAAGGAAAAGGAGGTTTGTGGCTGCCTATGGGTGGAGTGCCCCTTGCTATTGTTGGTTGGCAAAGTGGCTTTGTCACCGGAAATTGATGGCAAGATGGCCACTTTTGTCACCATGTAAATCAAAGACCCCAAGAAGGAGATTGTTCGGTCTTGGAAAGCCTTCCAAGACAAACTGTAGACATCCTTGGACCACTTGCAAACATTTTTGAGATGGTAGAGGAGGTAAAATAATCTGGCAACTTGATTTAGACTGAGATCCTCTTGGTACAGGTCCAAGAGTCCATCTATTTTTTTGGACAACATTAATTATGCCCTTTCCACAGAGAAGGAACTCCATGCTAATAAAGGTAGACAGTTAATTGGGCTAACTAGTCACATCCAAGGCAGGTGCAGTGGTCTCTTTAGGGGCCTTTTCTCAATGGAATTAGGGAAGTTTGCCACCTTTTCCTAGTTGGACAAAGCCTGCCAATCCATGATTTAGTGTTTAAGCAAACATGTTTTCGCGGGGCCAGTAAAAGCAGGGTAGCTACCGGCCTCCCCTACAGTCTAGCCTCCCCTACAGTCCACCCTATCCTACAGTCCAGCCTCCCAAAGATACTCAGGAAACCGATATTACTAGTATCAAAATCAGAAATACTTTGGAGGTTTCTTCCAGACAAAAGAATGCAGAGGTAGAGTAACTTGCCGTGCTGATGCCAATGCCCCTGGTGGCAGCTCGGGTAAGGGTTACCCATTCTTTCCAACCAAATGTGGGGGCTGGTGTGGTGGGTGTTTGAGGTAAGTCCTTAACAAATGATGGGAGGTCACTGGTAATGCCTGGTTTTACAGACCACCTCTGGGTTCTATGATACCAATGTTGAGACTCCGAGGCTACTGCTGAAGCACCCTAGATGGCATATGTGGGCTCTGCAGTGGGATTTCAAGTGCCAGTGGGCACAAAATTAAGGGCATCTCTCTGACCTGCTCTAGATTCCGAAGGAGAATGCAAGAACCGTGATTGGGTCAGCGGCAGACTCCTCTCAGTTTCTTATTCAGAGCTCACAGTGGTGACTGATTCATCACTTCTGGGTTGGGACAGCCACCTGTTAGAGCTGGAGATCAGGGGACACTGGTCTCCGGCGGAATCTCACCTTTGTATCAATCTTCTGGAGGTGAGACCTATGCGCTTGGTAGAAAAGCCTTCCTTCTGTCCATCAAAGGAAGGCTGGTTTATGTGTTCACAGACAACACCACTGCCTTGTGGTATTGCAACAAACACGGCGCGTTGGGGTCGTGGACCCTGTACCTCTGGACTTGACTGGAATGCCAGGACATCTTCCTGGTTGTTTAACACCTGGTGGGCTCACTGAATGCTGAACTCAGTCGTTGATGCCTTGCAGTTCATGAAAGGCGACTACATCTAGAGTTGGCGAGAGGTGCCCAAGAATAGGGAGAACCTTGGCTCGATTTGTTCGCCACTGCTGAGCATGCATATTGTCAGCACTCCTGCACTTTCGAGTTCCCGCCTTGAATGGAATTTGGGATTCCTATCCACCTTTCGCTGATATCACTTCTGCCCGAGTTCTCAAAAAGATTTTGACCGAGCAAGCCTAAGTCTTCCTAGGGGCTCTGTATGAGTACTGAGAGTATAGTATCCCAAACTCCTGCGCATGAGCATTGCTCCTCGGGTCAGGTTTCCCCTTTGGAAAGATCTTTGTGCAGCAACAGAGTAGGGTCCTGTACCTGAACATATGCACTCCCCACCTTCATGCGGGATTGAGAAGTGGCATTTGTGGGTTTTTGATCTGCCTCGCAATGTCTGTGGTGTCATTTTGTCGGCCAGGCTTCTGGTCGTCTGTAAACCGGACTCTTCACCTAAAAGATCCTGTTAGACACTGCACTGTGGTTAAACATTGTGTTTTTACGTAGCTCTGTGTTTTGTGCGAAAATAGTCATGAAAGGAATTAATGTCAGGACACCATTGTGGCTCAATATGGCACCACAGCGTCACTTCGGATATGGACGAAGTTGATGCAGAGCCCATCATCGCCACCTAGCAGCATGCAGAGGTACTGCTCAGGATTTTCCGGTTCCAGCTTGTTGCCTGGGGAATATTCTATTGCGAGGTATTGGTTGGATATTCTCTACCAGAAAAAGCGTTATCCGAGGCAAGTAAATTGTTCGTTTGAGACCTAAGTGAAAGGTAATGTTTTGGTTTTCAATACCACTATTGAAGATATTGAAAGGCAATACGTAAATGTCACATACTCCATTGCAGCCCTTAGGGCTCTTTTAAAATAGATACCAGTAAGCTTTGAAGGTGGTAGTCTGCCTGTAATAACATTATTTTTAAGCACTTAGAAGAGTTGTTAAAAAATATTGTTGATTTCTGAGGCTTCGTTTTGGTCCTTTGTCAAAGTTTGGAGCAGCAGCATTTTGCTTTTTTTAAATTTAATTATGATTTTCTCCATGTCTTCCTTTCGGTTTCTGTTATATTACTTCAGGTAGTCGTTTTAGTTGTTCTTCAGTATGCCTGTTACAGCACAAAAGTTCAACCAGATTGGCAGTCATTGTTCAACATTGGATTCTAGATATGTATTGCCAGATCCTTTTGTGCAACTCCTTTTCAGTGTTTCTCATCTAGAGTGGACCACATATAATCCTGTCGATGACCTTTTTAAAAAAAAATCTTTTTTTAATATGTGCTCGGTGATAAGTACAATTAAGGAACATTTATATTGAATTGCCATCCTATCTTGTTCTTTTAAACCAATAGTACATAGTCATTTACAATAGCAACTACGGAAGGCAGTGTCAAATCTGCCTGCCTGCCAGCACCAATCTAAATCAGTTTTACACTCCCCTATTGTCGGCACGGCGGTCGCTCCCAACCTCCTTGCAATGTTTTGCGTTGCAACTCCCGCTGCCAGCGCCAGCCACTGCCTTACGGGTCTTGGCCAGTCTTCCTCCTCAGGGGTCATTAGTAGAAACCATTTGGGTGCTATTGGCACCTCTATGCCCATAACTGCAGCCATCACCTCTCCTACCCTCCCCCATTATACCTGTAACACTAGGCCTTCCCATAACAAATGGTAAAATGTCCCCTCCAATCCGCACCCTCTTTGGCACCGTGCATCTTCACTGCGCCCCATCTGGTGCAGCACTGATCTGGGATAATACACTTGATGAAGAATCTTCAGCTGGATTAGTCGGAACCTTGCCCGCATTGCCATCTCGCTTGGGCCCTTCAGCGCCTCCACCCAATCCTCATCCTCAAGTGGACTGATGTCTCCCTCCCCAGAGACCCTTAGTGAGCTCAGTACGGCCGGCGGGTTAGTTATTTTCTTGTATAGTAAGGAAATGGCCCTTTCGTGTAGTGGGTCATTCAATAATCTGTGCTCTAACAGAAGGGCCTCTTCGTGTATGACCCTTTTGGTATTGCAATTTGAGAATGCAAACCTCTTGAGGATAGGCGCATTTACACCAACCAGAGTGCTTGGTATTCCACCGTCAAGGACGCACTGGTGGCAAGCTGGGTTACTGCTGAGACATGCCTTGCATGCCTCATGCAGCCTGCATATACAAAACGGGTATGCGGTGATCTGTTCCACCCTTTTCAAAGGAAGACCTTTCAGTGGTAGTTTTCATTAACGATTTATCAGGAGAACGAATGATATAACCTGACATATTGCCTATTTTAGTAATATGTCCTTTCTTTTAAATTTTACTAGCCACAATTATGGTGCTAGTTGTTACTATCATTTTGCATGTATTCTGTACTCGTCTGGCATATAAAAAAAGTATGTAAAGTGGTAGTCCACATTTCTTATGTGCGCTCACAAGCATATGGGGAGGGGAAGTCGCAAAAATTACCTGTCTGTGGCAGGTAATGTTTATTCATAATGAGTTCCTTCCGTTTATGTCTGAGACATGGGACACCATCTGGGGGCCAAGGGAAACCTACCAGGTGTAGTTAGGCCTGGGAAAGGGTCTATACTTGTGAAAGGTGGCCAGGTTGGTTTTGGCCGGCCCTACCATACTGTAGAGTTAGAAGACCGTGGTAATCTTTAGTTTCTCTCACACACCCCACAGATGCAATTTCAAAGATAGTCTACGAAGGTTTAGAGTCTTATTCTGCTCCAGCTGACAGTTGATGGAGTGTTAGCTAATTGTTAATGGTATTTCTTGATAATTCCGAACCCCAGAATTGTGGTTGCTTCATTTTGTATCTGCATAGACCCCCTTTGTCAAGATTTTGGTGCATTGTGTCATAAGTAGAGGTATGTGTTAGTCCTTGTTTATAGGTTCTGTTGGCTTTGGCCAGTTCGTGCATAAAGGTTACTCAATGGAAGATTATTTGAGGATTGAGCGTCTTAAATGTCACTATGGCTTCCAGCGCAGAAGAAAGCTATTGCTGAAAGTTGTCAATGCTAGAATTGACTTTGAGGGTAGGAAAGAGCATAAGGTACTAGATAATGGACCTCTTTTGGTCCATTTGAGACTCTTTGAGAAGAGAAAGGCAATAGTATGACCAAGTGGATAGACCATTAGAGTGAGTGCCTTCATAACTGCAATGCAGTCCACACAATTGAGAATCAGGTTGAGCAGGCATACCTTAAACTCCAGAAGAAAACCAAAATGAAGCAAGTCTTAAAGATTTGGGTAACAGATCAATCATTGTAACTTTACCAGATGTTCTAATTGTTATGAGAAGGCTATTGGCTCAAAGAGCAAAGAGTTGGATTTGAGTACTGTAACAGAAACTAAGCACGCGTGGGACACATTGGTTAAAACTGGGGCAAGAGAGAAGGTGTGATTTGGACGAGGCTGTGACGATCTTCGAGCTACTTATAACAGCCAATCACCCACGTCTGTGGGAGTGGTGTAAATGGGTTATAATTAGGGCACCCAGTTTTATGATATTTATTTTTTTGACATTTCCGTCCATATTTATTTTTTGGGTTATTTTATCTGTATTTATCCAAATTTATTATGGGTTTTGTGTAAAAATGAGGCATATTTTCCACATTTACTTACAGATTAATGTGAACTAATGTGTGAATGCCTGCCAGGTTTCAGTGTTATGAACATCCGAGGAAGATGAATCAATGCGCCTTATGTGAAAATACTCAAATTTCAGTATCAACCATGTGCATATACCTGTGTTATATCCCCTTTACTAAAATCCCAATACTTTCTTGGAAATTAAAGACAATGGGTGAAAATTAATCAAACAAATAGCATCACTGAATGACATCTTAAGTATCTGAGAAGCACAGTTTTTTTTTTTTTAGTGTATCCTAGTTACCACGTTTGCTCCTCATTGTATTGTTTACTGTTTGAAGACTATTTTGACCCTCATTCTCTATTTGACGCCCCTGTATTACCCATGAGGGCATGCTATCTTTCTGCCTGTTTTTCTTAGCTTTTTTTTAATGAACCCTCAATTTGCCCATTTGTTTTACTATCAACATATCATACCTATCTCAGACCAAGTCCCATGCTCAGCACCCCTTTATCTCTAATGCTGCGTGGTGTGTTTAGTTCACATATTCCATGTATGGATTGTTAAAATTGTAATGCAGTTGAGCTGTTCAAAGAAAGAAAAAAAAGGTGAAGTATGTAACATGTGAAATACACGTTTTCACAACATGTGAAATACACGTTTTCACAAAATGTGCTCATCTTAGTACCATTTTCCCCCACACAGCGAAAAGAAAAAATATTTTGTTTGTTACGTACATGTGACCTCCGAGAGCACAATCATTTTGAAGACTTACAGAAAAAACCTTTCAGTTTGCACAGGATCATGCTCGTCCATCTTCTTGACCAATTATAATCTTCTGACCTAATCTAATGTAGGTGGTGATGAATTCAATTTCTTACTGTATATCAGTACATAACAAAGGGTCTCACCCTCAACAGATTTTGACTGTGCACACAGTTTGTGGGAAAATAGAAGCCATTTTGAAATAGTATAAAACCTTGTGGATTCTTGGCTACTCTTCTGGCATATGTGGTATCAGCGATCAGAAATTGCAAGATTTTAGATTATTCCATCAATGAGATCTATAACTAATGTCTTAGTGTTAAATAGTTGCTCCGTGTTCAGTAATGATGAATAACAAAAGATGTAAAGCACATTAATGCAGAAGTAAATTAAAAGAAATATGATCAGCATAAATCTGGTTTCTTAATGGAACACATACCTTGGATGTCTGCTAAGTAAACTTTTATTTGTGTCTTTCTAGATGCTGCTTCAAATGAACAGCAAGACCTTTTTTGTCAGAAGCTTCAACAGTGTTGTGTTTTGTTTGATTTCATGGACTCTGTGTCAGATTTGAAGAGCAAAGAAATTAAAAGGGCAACTCTGAATGAATTGGTTGAGTATGTGTCAACAAATCGTGGTGTGATTGTGGAACATGCCTATCCGGATATTGTGAGAATGGTAAGTAATATTAGTACTTTAAACCTTTCGTTTTCACTTTCTGAAACAGTAAAAATTAATGGCATATGTTAACAAATTTACAATGTTCCAGATTGCCTATTTGTTCTAGTCACTGACACCTTTTCCCTAAACTACATTTGGTATTATTTTATTTCACGTTTGTACAATAAATAATTAGAATTGAACATTTCTTTAAAGTCAACCCACCATGCTCTGCCTATGATCCGAGTTTGACTTGTTGAAAGCCGCTTATTGTCACAGGCCAAGACCCATATCTGGGTTGCGTTTTTCTTCTAAACTTTATCTGTTATTTAGTGCTGGGTTAATTAAAATATAGCATATTTTTTTGCAGTTGTTGAACTACACTGGATTGCTTCCTCCGCAGACCTTGAATTACACTTTTATTCTTAAATCATGAGACCTGACCTTTCTCTTGACTGATAAACTGGATCTTACCAGTTCTGTTGAATGTATTTTTATGATTTTTACATCATTGTAGATTTATAAGTGAAACGCATTCTTAACAATCTTAGTGTTTGGTTATAAGGTTACGCAGAGTGACAATTGTAAGGCTGAGGGGAAATGTAGAAAAAGTAGATATGCTTAAGGGAGAGAGAAGGAAATGAGTCCATGATTGTATTGCATGTAGAAAAGGCTGTCTAAGAGCCATATGGGAAGATAATAAGTTTAGTAGATCTTGTTCTTTGATGGTGGTTTTTTCATTTTGTCTTTAAAAGATTAGAGTTCTTCATTAAGCACTCTAGGTGAGGTCTTGTTCAGATAGTCTGCAAACGGAAGCCAGTTTGTCTGAATATATGAAGTTCCTTGTCAGACCCAGACACTTTAGCTGATACGTAATGTAACACTTTGCCACCCACATCTTGATTCAGCAGGAAACTGAGGCAAGTAAAGAGGGAGGGGCTAGGGGACATCAGGGAACAGATCCTGCAGATGGGATGAGTCAGCCATTGAAGATTTTTTTTACAACACTGTATTTTTGATGAACTTAATCTATGGAAAGTTTAGACCTCTGGGTCGGCATTAAAAAGTGGCAGGACGTTGGATCTGTGTTGATGAACAGCAGGAAACTGGATTGGAACTAAATTCCCTGGCAAATGGGGTAAGGATTTCACTGTCAGAAGATCTGTTATTAAAGACAATAAAGTTAGCAAACGGACAACACCTTGAGACATGAAAATCATACAGCTCTTATAGTCATTCTTTCCTTAAAGATGCACATTGCATTTGTTTGTCTTTCTGTTCCTCTTTGATATTCCTACATGGTGGTTCCCTTGAGAGCAGTACCATTCCCTGTTTTTTTCACAAGAAATACGCTCTCCAAAAATTCAAAGCACCTGTTTCACAATTTGAAGCGCTTCTTTCGAAGTGTTCTTGTTTCTCTTTACATTCGATGTCCTTTCATTCGCAAGTGTCATCAATATTCTCAGGCTAAAAGAGCAATTACCCTGGTTGCTTTGCGAACTCCGTTTTACTCAAACAAAATCATTGAATGTTTGTTCTCACTTAGCTGTTATAATTCACTCCAAAGTCATCTTCCACATAGGTTAGTTCCAAAGCTTAGTTCTAAGTTTATACTCGTAACTTTATCAGGACACCGTACTCCAAAACCTTAGTCAAAGTAACCTTCCAAAATAAAACTGCGCTTATCTTTGCGATGTCATCAGTTGAATACTAAGCAATACTTGAAACCACTCTCTCTCTTTCACTGGATTTAGAACTGTTTGGCTATCGGTTAAGCTCAGTCAAGGTTTCTTTCTATAGATAAGACAATTCTGTCCTCAAACAAGATCTCGTGGGAGTTCCTGTCTACCACTGGATTCAAGATGGCTGCCAGTAAGCCTCATCACCGAGTTGCATGACATCCAGGGCACATCAGGACAGCATATGGATGGACTTGAAGTCAGTATGAAGCATAGATTCACAGACTTGGTCCATCCTTTACAGCCTGACATCTGTGAGAATTTGGGAGAGTCCTGCTCTACCTAGAGTTTGATATATTGTGCTTTATTCTGTGATTGACACACTGCCTTGTAATCAAACTTTAAACAGTGACGGGAAACCAAAATGCGCAAGGTGGAAAAAAAGACTGTCCTAGGCTTAGCAAGAGATGCACCATGGTGCATTGCCATTTAGTTTCCTGAATGTTATCATTCAATCTCTGGTCTAAATTCTTTGCTCAGAGCTTTATTCAGTTTAGCATTGGAGATTATTCACTTCTAGGGAGGCTCAGCATTATAGGCTTAGAGTACGTCACAATAAAGAACGTTCGAGGCATGTGGGCTGCTGAATTCATATCTGTGCATAGATCGCCGCCTAGTGTTGGGTCCGGATGTTTGCACGTTGTTGTCCTGGAAGAGTCTTCGAAGTATCCTTGGATAGGTGACTCCTCCCCTGGACTACAGTGCGCATGGGCATCCTCTCCATCCTCAGATTGTTTTTTTCCGCCATTGGGTTCGGATGTGCTATCTTAGCTCAAGTTAGGAAAATATTTTTTCGAGGCCAAAAGGCCTTTAGTTCGCGTCGGTACTGTTTATCGATCGGGTTTCGATAGAATTTGTTAGTTTACTAACTTTCAGCACCGACTGCTTTCGCATTTACCTGTCCATCGACTACTTCGACGATGGAATCCAGGACGCCATTCAAAAGGTGTCCGGTATGCAATGCGAAGTACCCACACATCGACGTCCATCCGGTGTGCAACAAATGCCTTTCGCCGGACCACGACGAATCAACATGCATGGCCTGTGCCCGGTTCCGCTCGAAGAAGACTCTGCGGAATCTACGAGCGGCGAGACTCGAGGCGCAGCACGCGGCACCGGCCCCAACAGACATCTTCGGCGAGGCCGAAGACGTCGAGGAATTGGAAGTCTTGCCCTCCAGTCCCGTTTCCGAACACGAACCCGGATCGGACGAGGAAGACGAGTCACTCTTCCACAGAGGTGAAGACGACACCGAGGTAGGAGACGACGAGGAGGCCTTCGGGGCCGAAGAAAGTAGCTCCAATGATGAACAAGGCCTACCTGTTCAAACCGTTCAAACACCAGTGCCACAGCCTATGGCTCCGGTCGAGGGATCGCCTTCGGGCCTTACCCGAGACCCATCCCGCAGTTCTTCGGCCCCGCCCTCGGGCCCGGCCTCGGACGTTCAGCGGCAGCCATTACTACATAAACAGGCTGGTTTCCCTACCACAAAACCGAAACCGAAAGCTGCTCAGGTTCCACCGAAACCGAAACTGAAAGTAGCGCTGGTCGGATCGAGGCCTTCGACGCCAGCGCACCGCGTCGGCACCGACCGCACCAAGAGGGACTTCGGTGCCGAACTTGAAGCGGGCGACGTTGGAGTCGACAAACGGAAAAAAGCCATCGGCACCGACAAACCTGCTCGGCTACCGGCACCGACGACACCAAGGGCCGTACCGCCTGCGGTGTCTCACATCGCTCCCTCGACGACACCTAAGCCTCAGGTATCGAAGACTTCGACGGTGATCTCTTCACCCCGACTCGATGACCCGCCGGCACCGAAAAAATCTACGGCCGCCTCTACGAGCCTGGCCGGTGCCAAAGCCTCGAAGGCGCCCCAAGTACGACCTGGTGTGACGCAGGGCAGCAAAACCACACCTGTCCTCCAAGACACGTCGGGCTCCGGTTCGGTCGGAGCTCCCGCAGCCTCTTCGGTGCCGACCAACATTACCTTCGGCTTGCCTCCGTCAACAATCCCAAAAATGTTCCAACTCAGGACACGGGTCACCCAACCTACGGTCACACCTGCTGAGACGTCTCCGGCACGTATCATCGACGCCGGCACTGGCAGGATGATTCTCCAGGACCGAAGGATAACTTCGGAGCCGCCATTGGACCCTTTCAGGATCCCACTAAAAAGGAAGTTGCCTGCAGAATCGGAACCTCTCCTTTATGAACCCTTCCATTCATCCTACCAGGATCCACACCGGTTCTCCCCCACACGCTCCGATACAGACGCATTGGAGGACTACATGGCTGACCAAGTCCCCTACCATGTAGACACGGACCCTGATGACCAGCAGGACCCTGATCAAACTTGGGGCGACCCTGCAGACCCCAGTGCACCTCTTGATGCACAGGATCCACAACTCTATGGGGCAAAGACATCTCCTACGGAGGATACTGCGGCGTTCAATGCTCTTATCGAACGTGCTGCCAATAACCATGGGGTGCAGCTTCACTCTGATACCATCGAAGATGACTTTCTAATGGACACCTTTGCATCCTCAGAAAGACATGTAAAGACTCTGCCAATGTTGAAGGGGGTCCTCAAACCAGCCAAGGACATTTTCAAAGAACCCACCAGGGCACGAGTGATAAACCCCAGGATTGATAAAAAATACAGATCAGCACCTGGGGATCCTACTTACATCAGAGGACAATTACCACTCGACTCCATCGTCGTAGCGAATGCACGCAAGAGGGCACACTCGCAAACAACAGGTGACGCTCCTCCCCCGGACAAAGAGTCCAAGGTGTTAGAAACCTCTGGCAAGCGAGTTGCCGCCCAAGCTGCCAACATATGGCGCATAGCCAACACTCAGGCGCTCCTTGCTCGCTATGATAGAGCGCACTATGACACACTTGAGCAAATATTCCAACATCTCCCTGACCAGTTCAAGGAAGGCGCAGAAATGCTCATCAGAGAAGGACAGCTACTAACGAACGCTTCCATCAAATGCGCACTAGATGCTGCGGACACGGCTGCCAGAGCCATAAACACAAGCGTCATGTTGCGACGACATGCCTGGCTACGGATCTCAGGATTCAAGCCTGAGGTACAAAACAATATACTGAACCAGCCCGTCAACCCCGACTATTTATTCGGGCCAGAGGTTGACACCACCCTCGAAAAGATAAAAAAGGATACGGACACTGCAAAGTCCATGGGCGCACTACAAACTCAGTCCTTTCGGAGCGGCTCCTTTCGTCGCCCCGGAAACAAGGGAGCAGGTAGAGGACAGGGGTCACAACAAACATATAACAAAGGCAATACACAGACCACCTATGATAAAAACACCCGAGGTGGATATCGTGGCTCCAGCACAAAGGGCAGAGGACGCGGCTACGGCAACACCAGGTCCTCCCCCAAGAACAAGCAGTGACGCCCTCTCCCTTCCTCCCGACCACATAACACCTGTCGGGGGAAGGCTACAAAGGTTCCTGTCCACGTGGAATTCCATCACCACGGACAGGTGGGTCAAAGATATTATAAAATACGGTTACTGTCTGGAGTTAACCTCCACTCCACCCACAATACCACCAAGAAGCCATCCTATGTCCTCAGAGCACTTAATGCTCTTACAGCAAGAAGTGCAAAGTATGCTTCTAAAAGGCGCTATAGAGGTCGTACCCATCCACGAGCAGGGTGCGGGAGTGTACTCCCTCTACTTCTTAATTCCAAAAAAGGACGGGTCGCTCAGACCTATATTGGACCTGAGACCCCTGAACCAGTACATTCTTTCAGAGCACTTTCATATGCTCACTCTACAGCAAGTCCTTCCGCTTCTCAAGCAGGGAGACTTCCTAGCCACACTGGACCTCAAGGATGCGTACTTTCACATACCCATCCACCCCTCACACAAAAAATACCTCAGGTTCACTGTTCAGGGGCAGCACTATCAGTTCAAAGTCCTTCCCTTCGGCGTGACAACAGCGCCCAGGGTTTTCACGAAGTGCCTAGCTACGGTGGCAGCACATCTACGGAGGCAGCATATACACGTCTACCCCTACCTAGACGACTGGCTCGTTCAAGCGAAGTCAGCCCAGCAATGTGCAAGCCACATGTCCCGCACCATTCACCTTCTTCACAGTCTGGGATTCTCACTGAATTATCCAAAGTCCCATCTCCAGCCCGCACACGTACAACAGTACCTAGGTGCGACTATAGACACTCTGGCGGCCACAGCTCAGCCAAATTTAGTGAGGATCAACAGCATACAACTGCTGATCTCCAAATTCAAACCCAATCACTCACTTCCAGCGCGAGTGTTTATGCAGTTGATAGGCATGATGGCCTCCTGCATCTTCATAGTCCCGCACGCGAGATTACATATGCGCCCACTTCAGGAGTGCCTAGCACGTCAGTGGAATCAGGCTCAAGGACAGTTAAAGGACCTAGTGTTGGTGAGCGGTCGGGCATACAACTCTCTGCATTGGTGGAATCCACAAAACCTTTGCAAGGGCCGACCGTTCCAAGAGCCTGTCCCACAAATAGTACTGACAGCGGACGCGTCTCTCCAGGGATGGGGAGCTCATGTACTCCACTACACAGTGCAAGGACTATGGACAACACAACAAAAGAAGTTGCACATCAACCTTCTGGAATTGATGGCAATCTTCCTAGCCATGAAGGCATTCAAAGTACATCTATGCAACAAGGTCGTGTTGATCCGGACGGACAACATGACCGCAATGTACTACATACAGAAACAGGGAGGCACACACTCTCCACAGTTGTCTCATCTGGCTCAGAGCATGTGGAAGTGGGCCATTCAAAGGAACATGTCCCTCATGGCGGAACACCTCCCTGGCAAGGACAACCAGATGGCGGATCTGCTCAGCAGACACAGCCACCAAATGCACGAGTGGGAGTTACACCCATCAGTACTCCAACCGTACTTTCAGCAGTGGGGTCATCCGGAGATAGACCTATTCGCGACAAGCGAAAACGCAAAATGCCCAAGCTTCGCCGCCAGATTCCCACATCCGCAGTCGCAGGGCAATGCGATATGGATGAACTGGTCCGGCAGATTTGCGTACGCTTTTCCCCCAGCGCCATTGATACCGCTAGTGGCCCGCAAACTCCGACAACACTCCCTGACACTCGTCCTAGTTGCTCCCACGTGGGCACGCCAGCCGTGGTACACCACCTTCCTCGAACTTTCCGTGGTGCCGCATCAAAGGCTGCGGATCAAACCCGCGCATTTGACGCAGAACCATGGAGAGGTTCAGCACCCAGATCCGCAACAGCTGAATCTGGCGATCTGGCTCCTGAAGTCCTAGAGTTTGGCTATCTCAACCTGCCACCTGACTGTATGGACATCATCAAGGAGGCCAGGAGACCCACTACCAGAGCTTGCTATGCAGCCAAATGGAAAAGGTTCGTCATTTATTGCGGTAATAATGACATCAACCCGCTGGACGCATCCATCCAAAACATCATCTGTTATCTCTTACACCTATATCGATGCAATCTGGCGTACACCTCTATACGTGTCCATTTGACCGCAATATCAGCCTATCTGCAAACCAGGCAGCACCTCTCTCTATTCAGAGTGCCTGCCATCAAAGCATTCTTGGAAGGGCTCAAAAGAGTCATTCCACCTAGTCACCCACCGGCTCCAATGTGGAACCTCAACTTGGTCCTCACACGCCTGATGGGTCCACCCTTTGAACCTCTACACTCATGCGAGATTCAATTCCTTACCTGGAAAGTGGCCTTCCTAGTAGCGATCACTTCCCTCAGAAGAGTTAGTGAACTCCAGGCACTAACCGTTCAAGAGCCATTTATTCAGGTTCACGCCAACAGGGTCGTACTACGTACCAACCCCAAGTTCATGCCCAAGGTAATATCGCAGTTCCACATGAACCAGACTATTGAACTGCCCGTTTTCTTCCAAAACCCACAAACTGTTGCAGAAAGGGCACTACATACACTAGATGTACGGAGGGCCCTCATGTACTACATCGACAGGACTAAACCATTCAGGAAGACAAAACAACTGTTCGTTGCCTTTGCCCCACACCACAAAGGTAACGCCATCTCCAAAGCAGGGATAGCCAGATGGATAGTTAAGTGTATTCAAATCTGTTATCAAAAGGCAAAACGCACATTAACTATTCCACCACGAGCCCACTCAACACGTAAGTTGGGGGCTTCCATGGCCTTCCTAGGAAATATTCCCCTGCATGATATATGCAGAGCAGCCACATGGTCCACTACAC
Organism: Triturus cristatus; assembly: GCF_964204655.1. NCBI lineage: Eukaryota > Metazoa > Chordata > Amphibia > Caudata > Salamandridae > Triturus > Triturus cristatus. The sequence continues at coordinate 1,681,667,038 of NC_140589.1, forward strand.
ACACATTTACAAAACACTATTGCGTAGATGTGCAGTCAAAACAGCAGGCAGCTGTAGGACAGGCTGTTCTCAAAACACTTTTTCAGACCGCTGCAGCTGGCACGGGTAGCCGCCGCTAATAGAGGGCACTGCTATGTATTCTATGCACAGATATGAATTCAGCAGCCCACATGCCTCGAACTGAATATGCTACTTACCAGTATGCATCTGTTCTTGGCATGTAGGGCTGCTGACATTCATATCGCCCTCCCTCCTCCCCGGCGCCTGTCGCAGCTGCAGCTCTCAGAATTACTGCAAGCATGGTCATCACTTTCTGTATCTACTCCATCACTGCCACAATGGCGAAAAACAATCTGAGGATGGAGAGGATGCCCATGCGCACTGTAGTCCAGGGGAGGAGTCACCTATCCAAGGATACTTCGAAGACTCTTCCAGGACAACAACGTGCAAACATCCGGACCCAACACTAGGCGGCGATCTATGCACAGATATGAATGTCAGCAGCCCTACATGCCAAGAACAGATGCATACTGGTAAGTAGCATATTCAATTTTGATGAGCTGTGTCATTTTGCCAATGAAAGGATTAGATCATTCTAATACGATCATGGCACATTAGAATGTTTAGGATGTTTATCCCTTCCTCTCTCATGTCTCTGCGTAGTTCTAACGATCTAACCTGTTCTAACTTAATCTGCCAACAATGAAGCTGGACATATGGTGGCATCCCACTCTACTTGCATTCCCTGTTCCTAATAATCTATATCAGTGGTTCTGAACCTTTTGTGTTCTGTGGAGTGGATGTAGGAAGGTGGAATCTGACTATATGGTTGCCCCCAACTTTTTGCCTGGTATTTGGATGGTGTTTGACTAGTCTGGCTGGGATCCTGCTATCCAGGACCCCAGCCTATCTGCTTCCTCCCTAAAACTGATGTGAGTACCCTAGGTACATACCAATTGGATACTGAGGACACCCTGTCAGCCCCTTGTAGATGGTACCATAGGTACCCAGGGCATGGTTCCCTCAGAGGCCTACCAGGGGCTGCAGCACTTATTGTGCCACCCCTGGGACAGCCATACAAACTGACACCACCAGACCACTACTGTAGTCTGGGTAAGGTGGTGCTTGCACCCCTTACAGGGATATAGGTATCCTGTATCTTACTTAATACAACACATATATCCTCATAGGTCACCCCTAAGGCAGGCCTTGCTAATCCTACAAGGCTGAGATGTGTGAGGGGGAACTCCTACTTGAGTAGGGCCCCTCTGCAAGCTTCGTAAAACTATTGCTGGGTTGTTTGTAGTGTAGCCATACCATATACTCTTGACCGCATTATAAGTAATCGCGATAGCGTGATAACTTGAGAATGGCTACACAGAACCATATCGTGTTTGGTGTCAAACATTTAGGAATCATACCCCCAATCCAGCCATGGGAGTGAGGGCATGATTCCCCCCTGCTAGAGGGGCGATGTGGGAAAAGCTGCAGAATTTAGACACCAATTTAAAAGTGCACACGTAGTACAAAATGGATGCTACCCGCCACCCACACGACTCTGGCTGCCTGTTGCTGGGCAGAACTCCAGCCACGGCAGCTGGACAATAGGGATCTTGTTGCAGGGAGGTGCTCCCACCTCCCCAGACAAACTATGTGGATTGGAACTGGGTGGGTGCACCATAGGATGTCTTTCAGACTTGCACGTAGGCTTCTCCAGTGCCTATTTCTGCATACACCGCCTCAAACCGGTTCAGGGGCATCCTGTCCCCTGCCCAGGCGGGAAACCACACACCACCAATGAGAGGCTGTAGCCACCCTTTCCCGCCTGACCTCTCATTGGTGGGCTCAGATCTGGACACTCCCCTAATCTTTGGATAAAGGTGAATACAGGGTCCCCAGAGCCTCAGATTATTCTTGAACTTCACAGACTTGAACTTCGACTTGCTGCCGCACAGCTAAAGGAAGAGATCTCCCTTGGGGTAAAGGAGTTACCCCCCTGCTTGGCAGGCACCTGAAACATTGCAAGTGACCCGTTTGGAACCTCGCTGCTCCTACGGACATCGACGACTCTTTCCTACCTTGAGGTGGGTTTCCAAGCATCCCAGAGGCCAGTGAGTGTGCACAGCAAAGCTCCGCACCGTGGACACCGTGGGTGCCGAGATCCCCAATACCCCAGGACACCGGCCACCTCTTGCACAGCACCCGACCCCGACGAGTGGGGAAGTTGTGCTTTGGCCCATTATTGAGCCAACCTCTCAGCATCATCTGTGCCAAAGATCGAAGCCCTAGCCCGCTCCGGCGACCCGTGGGCGCATCTTTACGCACGCCAAATTGCTGCCTCCCGCGGTCCCTTGTCTCTCGTCTCTCGACTGGTGGGCCCTAGCGGAGGTCAATCTTCACTTCCAAGAGTTCCCCTGGTTGCTCCAGGCCTGCTCTTCAGTCCCCTCGCTGGAGACCTCGCTCAGACCTTGTGGGCCTGCACCAGTAGCTGTTTTGTGTTTCTTGCGTGGGTTGCGTTTGCCAAGGCTTAGTGGATCCAATCCGGACACTAACACCGCAGCGACCCTCATCCTTCGTGGGACAGTCGCCCTCCAGAAGCTGGCTTTCCTTGACGCCTCCTGGACCCCGTGGCTGACGATCCAAGCTACACCTCTTCCACCTGGAAGCACCCGACATTGAAGGGCTCCTTCTCCTGAGCCCCCTGGTCACTGTGCTGTGACCCAGACTCTGTCCCCTCTGCTTTCAGGTCCTTCTATTCAAGAACTACATTTTCAATCTTCACGACATTGACAACGCTTCTTGCTAGCAGCAGTTCTTCACGTTTTGCCATTGAAAATCAACCCGCGACCCGACATCGAAAACGACCTATGCACCCGGCTTCCCTGGGGCAGGTAACAGTGGTACCTCGGTACTCTCGTGGGTATGGGCCCTTCAAAGGCTTAACTCTAAAGTATTGAACTTGAACTCCTGCTAGAAGTGTTTTTAATCTTGAAAAATTCAACCGCGACATTCACCATAGGCTTTAATAGAGATCCCGACAGTAGCTTCAGCCACTGCACGCGTCTCCCGTGGGTCCCCTTCCTCACTACCTTGGGTGGTTTCACAAGGGGCCAGCAACCCTAAATGCCCTAGGCATTGTCTGTAGAATTGTCGTGGTTCTTATACCAATTTTTCTGATATATGGTTTGGTCCGCCCCCGGGGCCCTATGATTCCATTTATTGTAACTATCAATGCTTGTTTGAATTGTATCTTTACCTCCAGCCTCATAAAGAGACTAGTGGGATTATTCTTAGAATAAATACATATATTTTATATATATATACCTGTGTGGACTACTCTTTCATTTGGTTATTCAAGAGGTTATCTATGGTAAAACAATAAGCTTAACACTCCTTCAAGACTTGGCCTGAAGGCTGCTCTCCACAGCTACCACTAGGATAGCTTTCTTTAAAGGTTGTCTTTAACCTATCACCATAAGAGTCGAATTGGACTGGTGTAAGGTGTGCCCTATAATTAGTGGACAGCATATGCCAGGCCAACTTCTCACAGTGGACTCCCACTGAATCCTTACCTGAATCTAGGGACTCCCGGCCCAAGCAAGTTCTAGGATTCAAACCTTAAAAGACGACACCCAAAAATAATATATATATGTGTGTTTTTCTGTTTAATATTTGCTTTGCTGACAGTCATGTGTATTATTAGATCCTCACATTGATATTTTAAAAATAACTCGTTTTTTGAATAGAAGAAAGACTGAACCATGCTGTTATACTTAGGCACTTAGTAGTTTGGCTATGTCTATTACCCCACGTGGTGCACACAAAGCAGATTTTCAAAAATGGCTATTTAGGCACTGACTATCTGTGAGCAATGGCATCTCTGTTAAATAAATAACATCTTGCCTTATTCCTGGGATTCGTGGTGTCTCTGTTCGCCGAGAAGGAGGTACAGCGTCATCGTGGTTGTTGCATATATATATATATATATATATATATATATATATATATATATATATATATATATATATATATATATATCAAACAAATGCTCAATAATTGAAATATTTTAATTCACAGCCAAATAGTTTTCCCCCCACATTTTCTTTGCTTCTTTTTTTGTATATACTTTTAAAATTTTAATGTATTAATTTTAATATTTCATTTTGTAAAATAGTTGTGGACCCTCTCAGTAGGACTCCCTGACCTCCAGCGTTCCTCAGACCATATTGAGAAACCGTGATCTGGATAACTCCACAGGCTTTTGAAGAATTCTGACCGCAGGTTTAATGCCAAATGAAGTTTTCACTTTTTTTTTTTTTAAACACTTTTTATTAATAACCAAGACAGCGACAATAAACATGACAATGACAGTGCAGAAATGTTTACATTAGCCGTTACCACCATTCTACAACCCCCTACACTCAGCAGCCAAGCTATTCTTTGCAGTTCCCTGTCCAGAGATCGCCCCCCCCCGACCAGTCGCGAAGTTTTCACTTTTAAGTAAATCAGTCACAGTTTTAGGACTGCCATCAAAGATCTCATCTGATCAGATGCTTTTTCCATCTTTGACAGCCACACAACAGGATTTTAAGGTGGCCACAATGTCCAGCAAATACTAGCTTCCGTGGGTCCGAATGCAGTATATATGCATCAAACAAGCATTCCTTTAATAAAAAACAAAATAAAGGTCAATGCCAAAGTCATTGGAAAGTGCATGGGTTTACATTTCAACTATGCTGAGAAGTTGGTGTTAGTAGCTATTTTCCTCCACTCTGTTGTGGGTCTGGTGGTAACTCACACCTTGTTTGTGTCAGTTCTACTTATGCAGGACTCAGCGGCTCTCGGATTCATTGGTTGAAAAGGGACCATATTATCGCTGCTAGAAGACCTCTTTATTTGCTCCCTTTTAAGAACAGCACCTAGTAAACTCGAAGGAAACAAGTCATCTCACACAATATACAATATTAAAGAAGCCACTTTGCCCCTGTATCAGGTTTGACCTGGAATCTCTTTTGCCATGTCTCTTGAGTCCAGTATACACTGTTAAATATAAGGTGGAGTGCAAGTGAGGGACCCTATACCTCTCATATTGAAATTAAGGGAACACCAGATATGCTCTGAAGGACCTGCACAGTGAAGAGATTGGGCTTTGGGTCGCCAAGCTTCTCAGATTGTCGGGACTTGCTCAGGAAAGTATAAAGATAAACTGACATGGGGTGGGGGATGGGGGGGGAGGGATTCCAGTATTCTCCCAGGTGGCTTGAATGCTGACAATACTTGGTCTGATGCAACAGTCAAAATGTACAGCTCCTCCCAACATGCACACTCTGATCCAGAAGCCCTGAAGGTGCCAAATCCCACCATTATAATCAGTGTAGAAGATAAACAGTAGAAAAACTCTTACCTTGTTCTGTGAGCAGTAAAAGCAGTGTAAATGGGTGAAGCGTAATTTCTCTCTCTCTCTCTCTCTCTCTCTCTCTCTCTCTCGCTCTCTCTACATATTTGATCTCCAACCATCCTAATGCCATTAGCAGTGTTATTGCACATGGATAGATTCTTGTGACAAAGCATATTAAGGTATTCACAAGGACATAGAATGTTACTTTATAAATTCATTACATTTTGACACTGTGTGGCTTTCCGGATATTTTAAGTATTAAGTGAAGACTTGGAGTCATGTACTTTTTGTTCAAGAAAGGAATATTCAAATGCTGTTTAGACGTGTATCAAAAGTTTACCCTATGTGAATTAAACAGATTGTTTTTTAATTAAAGATCAGCTCCAACATTTTCAGAACACTTCCACCAAGTGATAATCCAGAGTTTGATCCGGAAGAGGATGAACCAACACTAGAAGCATCTTGGCCCCACATACAGGTATGTGCGTTTGTATTTATTTATAAACTTAACAATGCTTATATACTCAGTATTCTGTCTTTCCTACTTACCATAGCAAAGGCCTTTCCTAGTTTCAGAAATATGATTATTACAAATAAACAGTAGGTCCTGGATTAAATCATCTATGACGAGCTTTATTACCTTTTCCTCACAGAAATATGGTTACTCCAGTATTGGAACCTTCATGGATTCACATGCTTGACTCATTCGCAGTCTTTGAGAGGGGAGTCCCCGGTACAACAAATATCAATGCTAACCAAATGCAAAGCAGAAACCATGCCTAGGCCCGTTTCAATCTTGTAACATATCTCTATCGTTTTGTAAAAGACCTAAAGTAATTCCCAATCAGGACCTCTCGCCCTCTAGAAATCTCCTGAGAGAACCTTGGACCCTCAGATTTGCTACCGCACATTTTGCTTGGGAGTCTCCTCGGAGCTCTGCTCAGTTTTCATCTACGTCAGTGAATTTGTATAAAGTTCTTTACTTCAGATCAACATTTTACTATTGCAGGACCATCTTCTTTAGTGCTGCTCTTCTAGATTCTGACATAACTGTGTCAGATAAGGAGAAAGTCTTTTAAGAGCCTGTGCCACCTGCTCTAAGAAAAGGCTCCACACAGACGACCCTCACAATGACTGTATTTATTGCCTATATCCCAACCATAAGGCAAAGGAGTGTAAGCTATGTCGTACCTTTTCTATAAAACCTTGAGAAATTGTGAGGGGTGCCTTCTTATATGGCTCCGGAAACTCAAGCCAGAAAGATGTGATTTTGAGTGAGGACAGTGATGAGGCATGTTCTTCTTCATCCAGGAGATCCCATGATAGGGGACGATCACCTCACTCCCTTTTTTTTCTGGTGAGCGTCCAAAAAAGTCCCTTAAAAAGACCTCTCATGGGTCTCAAGGGCGCAGTCCCCGTAAAATCTCCTCAAACAACAACAAAAAAGGCGAGTTCTGAGCCTTCTAATACACCCCCTCAAGGCAAGCGCACTTTCAAAAAATCTTTTTCGGTGCTACCTGAAGAAAAGCAGTCGACAAACTCCATAGTCGACGGTCCCGTCGACGAACATTCCTTCACCATCGTCAACTAGTGCGGAGGTTCGCCAGTCTTCGACATCTAAGCAGAAGGTGAGTACCGCTCCAGTGTCGACGGCAGTGCCGATGACTCAGTCGTTGAAGATTTTGTCACCATCAAGTAAACTGTTGACGATGATACCGTTGACGATGCCTGAGGTAACGACGAACTATGTCGGCGACGCCGTCGACTGCTATGAAGACATCCGCGAAAGCTCCAATGGCTTTGTCGACTGCTACGGTAACTACGGCAGTTGTATCTGAGCGTATGGTTTCCAAATCACCACCGATATCCGCTTCTCCGACAATGGCGTAGTCGGCTGTACCATCAACGGGACCGCAGACAAGGGAAAAGCACCTGAAAAAAATTTATTACACCAGAAGTTATCTCACCCAGCAAGGTTACACCTCTGTTGCCTTCTCACCTGTTGAAAGAGCAAGATTATGAAGAAGAGGATGACGGATTCATTGGCTACTTGAGGAGCCCATCCCAGCTGCATGTCAAGTGCCAAGAGGATAATTTTGAGGAGGAATATGGAGAATATCAATACTTTTTTTCTCAGCAGGAATACCATCGGGATCATCAGGAAGAGGTAGTCTGCATGCCTTCATCGTTGCTAACAGACCTGCAATTTAGTTTTTAGTGGTCCCATTCCACCAGGAAGGCGGCTTTGGCAGTTCGGCTGGACTGCAGAGGATGCGGCTGCCAACAAACACCAGGGCACACACGTAGGACTCCGAGACCCACCCCGGTCACTGTGTGACTGATAGATCAGCTGTGCTCTGAAAGAGTCATGAGAGTGATTGTTTAAAACCCGCACTCTGCGTCCGTCATCATCCCATCCCACCGCCTCGACTCCTAAACCAGTTAAAGAGTAGTAGAAGACGCGCACATTCAGCTGTATGCCAACCGTGTGCCTTTAGAGATTTCTGCAAATCTGTTGCTGCACCGGTATGCACAGCTCCCCACCAGCATATGCTTTACCAGTCTGAATGTAGGTGCAGGCTGCAGCTGGGGTGAATGCAAGCACTGGGCAGATGCTGGCAAAATGAAACGGCCCTGCAATTAAAAACAAGCGCTGAAAGACAACCGCGACCCCGAAAGTTAAAGCGGCGAGGGAGCGAGCAGAGGGCCTGTCTAGCGTTTACCTTGCGGGAACGAGTGGCAGGCACGATAATTGCTAACAGATGGCGCCGCTGCTCGCTCCCGCAAGTTAAACGCCATACATGCACGAGTACTAATCGGAAACAGTGCAAAACATGCACGAGTTTCAGCAAAAGCCTGGATCGATTTCAAGAGGTCACTCCAATGCAGCGCGCTGCGCGCTGCATGGGTTGAGACCTAAAAATGCAAGGAGAGGTGAAACGGTTGGAATATGAACAACATAACAATGGGTAGACCATTCAAACAGCCAGCACTAACTATAATATAATAACAGACGCATCCCACATGGACTTGTGAGCACATATGCAGGGAACAAAGATAAAGGACACTGAAGAGTGGAGGAAGCTATTCAACGTATAAATATCCTAAACCTAAAGATGGTTTTACTGGCTCTGAAGGCCTTTCAGACACAATCGAAAGGGAATACAGTGCAAATGCAAACAGAAGTTTCAAGTTTATTTTATTGCGCTCAACTAATTAAAGCCATTGCAATTTAATAAAACGTATAAAACAGCACTATTAAGAGAAATTCCAAATCAAACTATAAAAAATATGTGATAAGATTTTTTTAAAATATTTTGAATCCATATCACATGTAAAAAAGTGGTTACTAATAAGAGCACTGACCAATGATATTGTACAATAGTAACAAAAAATAGCAGTCTTGTGAAAAGTTTAATAGTGATAATTTACTAATCAAAAGCACTAACATTGATATTGCACCTCATTATAACAAAGATAAAAGTGACTGTACATCGTTTAGAATGTGCTCATTAGCAGAGCAATTTTTTTTCACAAGTTCGGGATAGGCTCACAATGTTCTGTATGCATTCAGGTTTTTGAATATCGATCTAATACAGTGCACCTGGCCTTAAAACCTATAAGCACTCTGGGTGCAGATTATATTCAACCAGTATTCGGTGGAGTAGCACTTCTTAGCAGCTTGTCTGTTTTATTTAAGAATTTGGCTAAGCCGCAAATAGCTTGAGGATTTGCGCAGTTGAGCAAAAAACTACTGCTGTCTGACTTGTTTGTGAGCCTTGTTTAATACATATTTGATGAAGAGGTTTCCTACGATGTGAGAAAGGGACATCTTTCTGCATGGTATGCCCCAACTTTTTGCTGAATTGCTGATGTTCTTTGACTGAGTGTGCCCTGGGCTCCTGCTAATCAGGTACCCAGGGCAGATCTTCCTTCCCTAAAATTGCATTGAAGCCTAAATCCAAATTGGCATCTCTGGCCACAGGTCAGGCCCTGGTAAATGGTACCACAGCTACCCAGTGTATTGTGACCAGAGAAGGCCTCGAAGGCCTGCAGCACTTATTGTGCCACCCTTAGAGGTCCTGTATCCTGACACTCCCACACTGCCTTCGCAGGCTGCGTGTCTTGGTACAGAACAAAGCGAAGTCACATGGCACACATCCCTGTGTGCCATGCCCACAAACACCTGCCCTGGGATAGATCAGTCACCCCTATAGCTGGGTGCCCTATGCCAGTGGTGAGGGTACAGGTGCATTAACCCTGTACCCCTCCAGTGCCCAAGTCCATTCCTGGGCATTGGAAGTGCAGTGCTGCCATTAAGAGTATATGGTGCTGGGAGTTTGTCATTACGAACTCCACAGCACCATAATGGCTACACCGAAAACTGAACAGTTTGGTATCAAACTTCTCAGCACATTAAACCCACACTGATGCCAGTGTGGGATTTAATGTAAAATGCACGACAGAGGGCATCTTAGAGATGCCCCTTGATACGCCACCAACTTCTAGTGACCCGACTGGGTGGCTGCGTAGGTTGCCAACAACAGACATGTTTCTGGACCCCTGGGTCGAGAGCCTGCTGCTCTCGGGGGCCTGAAACAATGTACATCCTGGGACGAGGTGCCAAGCCTCCTCCCCCAGGATGGGCAGGGTTCACGAAGGGGAAGCTTCAAAGGCCTTTTTGAGCCTCCCCAGACCATTTGCTGCTTTCATCAACTGGTCTCCACTGGTTCTACCCCCGTCTTTGGGCGGGAGAACCCGCGGGAAAAACAAGTGAGGGAAAGAGGTGTGCCCACCTCTGCAAACGCCACCCCTCAGGTGGGGGAGGCGAGGTAAAGCACAACTCTGAGTCCCCGCCATCTTGAGGATGGGGGGACCCAACCAACCAAGGACAGGCTTCTGCCCCCCTTCCACTGGGGGGTAACCGATGGGGGGTGTACCCACCCCAGGGAAGGGACCCATTGGTCCCTGCCCTTTACCGCACGCCAAGGTTTCTGCAACCAGCGTGCCTGAAAGGGGGGAGAGCGGGCAACCTTATCGGGTGCCACGTGTAACAGTTATGGGATCAGAGAGAATCCCATTCATATAGATGCGCGTCATGAGATTTGAATAAACGACTTGTATTAATTTAATATAGACCTCCTCTAATCCCACTCTTCGCAGCGTAGCCAACATAAAGGGCCATTCTACTGAATCAAATGCCTTTTCACTACTGCTGCCTGATTCTCTAGATCCATTAAGATGATAGCGCCAAACAGTGTTCTAAAGTTACTGGTCAAAGTTTGTCCAGGAACAAACCCGGACTGTTCTGGGCCAACAATTCGTGGGAGTAGGGGAGCCAGTCTATTCATCAGGAGTTTGGCAAAAAGTTTTGTATCCGTGTTGAACAATGATAGGGGTCGGTATGAAGAGCAGTGCTCCTCTGGTTTCCCTTGTTTACTTATTGCTATAAGCAGCGCCTCACACATTGTGGCAGGCATGGAACCCTCTCGGGCCATCTCCTTGTATAGATTAACTAAGTGGGGGTCAATTTATCTTGGTATGCTTTGTGGAAGGCTACCGTAAGACCATTGGTTCCAGGACCTAGATCGTTGGGAATCTCTTTGAGCGCCACAATTATCTCTGTAGGACGAAGAGGGGCCATCAGTCTCTCCCTATTCTCATTTGTAAGCCAGTTCATTTTAATATGTAGGTAATCAAGCATGTCTGCCCAAACGTAGTGGGGTGAGATGTATACATGTCAGAGTAATATCCATGAAATCTATCAACTACTGGTGTTGATCAAATAATGGGCTCGCCTCCTTAGTTTTGCACGCTGTGCACTTCATTTGCTGTTCTACTTGGTCGATTTAGGGCTGCTTGTGTGGCGCTAGGTCGCTCACCCTCCCCGTACACCCTGACTAGCTTTCTTTCCCAGATGTGCAATCTCAGATTGCGCTAGCTCATTGTACTTTTCTAAAGTGGTTTTAATCTGCATTTGCAGTCTCTGTTTCGGTTGTTTCTATTCTAATTCTATTTTTTTAGCTCCCCTTCTAGCTTTTGTAATCGATCTCTAATGGAGCGTAGTACCCCAACGTGTTTAGAGATGGTGATAACACGTATATATAGCTTGAAGGCTTCCAAGAGTGTAGACATTTTTGCGACACTTTCTGTTTTAATGCTAAGTATTGGTCAACTGCTTGCCCTATTTCTTCACGAAACACTGAGTCAAGAAGCAAATATTGAGTGGGACCTCCACAGGATTGTTTTCGGGTGCATATCTAGGGCTCGTATGGTAAGCTGCACTGGCGAGTGGTCGAAGTAGGTCCTGGGAAGGTGCACATAGGACTCCATGTATGGCAGCAGGGAGCGGGATATTAGCCAGTAATCAATACGCATGTGAGTATCGTAGATTGTGGTATGTGTATATTATCTGCCTTGGGGTTGGTGTGGCGCCAGGCGTCCACCAGTCTGCCTGCTCCTGCTATGGCGATAATGGCGCAGGTTGCCCCTTCATGTTTGCGTGGGGGCCTTTTGTCCGGTCAATCTCTGGAGATAGTACACAATTGAAATCGCCTCTCCACAAATGCGGTATATGAGCGTATGCAATCGTTTGCTGTGTAGCAATTGATAAAAGTGAGGATCGTCATAATCAGGGGCATATACTTCTATCACCAAAGCTTCAAAGTGTCCTTGCTGGCAATGGGCGATCACTCATCTGCCATCTGAGTGTATCATTCTGAGTGTAATCCCAGAGTTCCGTCTCGCCCAAAGCAACAGTCAGCATGCGATCGTTTCCAGATCCGATGCGGACATTCTTCCCTGAGGGACGCTATCTCAGAAACTTATCGCTATTCTTGCCCTCACGCCCTGGACGCTGACTGACTCTTTTTCGGAGCGTTTCCTCGCCCCAGCGCCTTTGAATGAATCCTGATACACGATCGGATTCCTGAAACGGCTTCAACGCATCCAGAACGCCTCTGCACGACTGATCCTCGACATTCCTCGCCGCAGCCACATCACACCCCACCTGAGAGACCTGCACTGGCTCCCCGTCAACAAGAGGATAACCTTCAAGCTCTTCACCCACGCACACAAGGCACTCCACAACACCGGACCAGCGTACCTAAGCAGACGACTCAGCTTCTACACCCCCACCTGCCAGCTCCGCTCCGCCAACCTCGCCACAGTCCCCCGCATCCGAAGAGCGACCTCCGGTGGCAGATGGTTCTCCCACCTCGCCGCCAAGACCTGGAACACCCTCCCCACCCACCTATGGCAGACCCAAGTCCTGCTGACCTTTAGTAGACTCCTCAAGACCTGGCTTTTCGAGCAGTAGCAGCATTTCCCACCCCCCAACGCCTTGAGACCCCCACGGGTAAGTAGTGCGCTTTATAAATGCTATGATTGATTGATTGTTGTACTCTAGATTCCTGTATTACTTTTTTAGGTTTCCTCTTGAGATATGTGCTCTACTTTGATCCTAGTCTCTTGTCCTACGAACTTGACTCACCTACTCTTCTGAGTTTGGCTCGCCCCACGGCAATGCCTCTGGATTTTTCCGCCCTGAGGAAGGTGAGACCCGCACTGGGTCGATCACCGAAACGCGCGTCGGCGTTGTTTCTACTCTATGGACCACATCTAACTCATGATTTATTCTCTTGGTTATCACCCTAACTAATGTATCCTGAGGACCCTGGTTATAGTTGGTGCTATTGAAATGTTGGAGTATTCATCTTTTATTAGACTATGGTCATTGTCATCTTCTTCTGTTAAAAGTGGTCCAGTTGTACTTATTTTTTGTATTTTTATTTATTGATTTTCAAGATCGATACAATACAAATCGAAACAAACGACAACAGTGGTGTATAGGTTGCCATATGTACGACCTTGCATGAGACAGAGCAATTTCCTTAATCAATAGTGGAATGAACTAGGCGATGCCCGCCATATTATGCAGAGACAATATTTGTGTATACATAAACATGAAGACTTAACGGTGTTCTATCAGACAGTATCCTCCCATCATGTTCAGTGAATGCCATTTCCAATCAAAAACTCCACCAATTCCCAATTAAGGCACACAGTTAGGTAGAATATTCTGAGAGTCATCCAGGGCCAACATTACCCTCGGTGTCCACCGCATCATTAGGACCAATAGATCTGTCATGGACCCAATCAATAAATGGTTCCCATATCTCATTCGGCCTGGAGGCAGGTGGCATTGGCTCCCAAAACGTGGTCAGTTGAGTCTGACCATATGTGAACTCTCTTATCCAGTGCTTGATCGTGGGTTTTCTCCTTTTCCCCCAGTGCAGAGCTATCTGACGTTTGGCGAACAGCAGTAACAGCGCATGCAGTTTGCGTTTAACGTGTGTGTCTCTAACATACCCCAGCAGTCCCAATAGTCGGGATGGGGACAACGTTAGACCCAGAATCTGGTTTATGGACTCAAAAATTTGGAATCAATACGCCGTAATGACCAGACATTCCCATGCCATATGGAGAAAAGAGGCAGTGTACACCCGCAACGCCATGAACAGTCATCCTCCCCAAGTCCCATCCTATGTAAACCCATGGGCGTCCTGTAATAGCGATGTATACATTTGAAGTGGATGATCCGAAGCTTATAGTTGGGTGACAATTCAGTCATTTGAGCACAGCAATAAGACCACTGGTCATCAGTCAAAGGGGGGGATATCTCATCATTCCATTTAAGTCGAGCACTGGAGTTGCCACGGGGGCGTCAGTCTGCATACAAGTGTATAGTCTGGTGATAAGCTTGCGTGGCGATGGTATACTGAGTAAGTTTTCTAGAGCATGCAGTGTGGTTGGCTGGGATGGGAAGTCTGTGTGTAACACACGGCAGGTTGCGCAAATTTTGTGATACAAAAATGTCTCACCGAAAGATACCCTCTGTCCTTCCTCTGCCCTCGGAGGGTCCCTGAACAACCCCTCCCCATGCCAAAGAATAGCTTGCACTATCTTGCTGTTTAGCTAGTCTCTGATGTTGGGTAGCATAGGGTTCTGCGCCAAGGGGATAGAAGGGGCGTACAATATTTGAGCCCCCGCTCTTCTACGCAGCCCATCCCAAGCCCATCGTAGAGTTTCAGGAGTTTCTATGCAATTTGTAGGATGCTTGTAGGTCTGGTATAATGCCACCCGCAGAGGAACAGGTGCAACCACATCCGTCTCAACAGCTACGTGAGGCTGAAAAGGCGTTTGGTGTACCCAATATTGCAGGAATTGCGCCTGTGCACAGAACGCGTACAATTTCATATCTGGAGCACCCAGCCCGCCCTGCTTTGTCAGCAAAGACAGCAGCTCCCACGATACCCGGGCCTGGCCTCCCGCCAATATCAAAGATATTAATAGGGACCTCAATGTCTTGAAGAAGGATTGGGTAAGTATAAGTGGTAGATTCACAGAAAGATATAAAAATGTAGGCAAAACAATCATCTTAGCCAATGCGATTTTCCCTGCTAGTGACAGTGGGAGTTTGGCCCACAGAGCCACCTTTTCCTCCAACCAGACAATGGCTGTGCCATAATTTAGGTTCCATATCTCTTGTAGATCCCGACATATCCAAATTCCCAAATATTTCACTTTTTCATTTTCCCATTTTAATGGGAATTCCGAGGTTACTGCTTTGGTATTATCTGTAAGGGGAAAGATCACAGATTTATTCCAATTTATAGTTATACCGGAGAGCCCACCAAATCTAATAAATTCTCTCAATACTATATCCAGATCACGCTCAGGGTCCAAAATATACAAAGTGACATCATCTGCGTATAGTGATATCAAGAGACTACGAGCGCTGAATCCTATACCTCTGTCCCTGTGGTGTTGTCTAATACGTGCAGCTAATGGCTCCATATTTTTTGTATTGTTGGTATGAGTATGATTGAATTCCTTATCTTGGGGTTGTCATACAGAGGGACATGAAATGGGGCAAACAAATGGACATGGCCACACTAAAACATAGACAACTAGCTGGAACATTATTATCTGAGTTTAAGGCATCTTTTACGAAACCAGTTACCCCAGCTCTGACGATTTATAATATGAAAATTACTAGTGCCGTTCTTTATGGAGCAGAGCTATGGGGCGATAAAAACTTATCCAAACTGTCCATTGCAGAAAACTGCTTCCTACGAAAACTCACTAGTCTCCCTCAAAGCACTCCCATATTGCCTTTATTAAGTGATCTAGGAATGAAGGCTTTGACCGATAGTGCCAGATTGCGCCCTCTAATGTATTGGCGAAGAATTTGGACAACTCCAGAATTGTCCTCGTATGTTGAGGGCTTCAAAGATCTAATTAGAGTTGACCAATTTAGAAAAATCAAATGGCTATCTAACTTGAGGTTGATGCTTGAAAACATTGGCATGGTCGATCTTTGGGAGAACCCAGGAGAAACACTGTTTCCTTCGAAAATGCAATTAAAGGAAAGGTACTGGGATTGGGTAGAAGCCAGCACCTTCAGGAATAGTGACCCATCGACACTGACAGGTCGATTCCTTATGGCTAAACCAAGTAAAAGGCTAGAAGCCTATTGGGATACAATCACCAAGCCTCATGATATAAAGCTTTTGTTCCAATTAAGAGCTGGCTCACTACCCGTCAAGTCTTTTACCGCAAACTGGGGGAATTCAGTTGACACATCGTGCCCCCTTTGCCATGCATCTAGGGAGTGTCTGTCCCATTTATTATTTGTGTGTCCTGCTTACGCCATTCCTCGGCGTATTTGGCTGGTCCCTATTTGCCGACTTTTGGGTACTAGAAAAGCCGAGGTTGCTCTTAGACTGATGTGCACTGAAACTTGGCTTCCTCTTCTTTTAGCTATTGCCAAGTATCTTGGTTGGGCAAGGATAATACGAATGAAGGTGGTGGCGCCCTGCTAAACCTATGTATGCTACTTCGATATGAATGCGAAACTGCTTTTGTTCCCATTTGCACCTTGCCCTATTTGCTACCCTTCCAATATGTGTACATATTGCTCTGTTAACATTTGCACTTTGTATTATAGCCGGATAATGAGCTTATGAATTTTATTCTTGTTGTTTTTATACTGTTTTATGGTCTTTTTAACGTAAGAAAATTCATTGTCTAGTAATTTTTATCCTATTGGCTTTTTATTATGTATTGTACTGTGCTTTTATGACATATTGTCGAATAAAGCTTTCTATGACCTGACCTGATTGAATTCCTGATTTCCAGGATGTGTTGGTATGTGAGAGTATGAATCTGTTGGTATGAATGTGTGATTTGAGAGTGGCGTGGGAAGCTATTTACGTTCATTTTATAAACAAGATGTCAATGAATTATTAATACATTTTGATATGTTTCTAATCTGTGTGTTGTGACATGCCTTTGTCCTTCGGGCCAGCTCCCCGGTTGGCTGTATATTAGTGACTTATAGTGCGTGTTAAGTTTTATGGCAGAGAAATTTTGTTCTGAGTTGCTAGCATGCGAAGTAAAAAGCAGTTACTAGGCATTCTATCTTCATTCTGCATTGTGATGAGACTAGTTTGAGGGGCCAAGTGTTTTTCTTGCAGCATAGCCACGTCTATATTATGCCTGTGGAGGTATGCCACTACTTTGCGTATCTTACTATCATTAAGGCCACGCACGTTCCACGTAAGAAACCTTAAAGCGACCCCACTCTTCTGTGCTGATCCGGAAGTGTCAGTTGTGTCACCCATTAGGTCTACATGTGTCCAGCCGTATCGAGTACATTCCCCTTTTTGTGTTGTTTCCGCCAACAACTACTAAACAATGTAAAATCCCATTACTTGACCTCCATCCCCACCCACACCTCGTCCCTCAAATGAAACTTAGCTTACAAACCCCCTCCGATTCTGCCCCTTTAAAGAATTTAGAAAAAGAAGTAAAGAATAAGGAAAGGAAAAGGAAAGGAAAACGTGAAACATTGCAACCAAACTGAAAGGGTGCCAAGCCTTCACTGTTTTATTAACCCCTTTGCTGCTAGATCTTTTCCCCTCCTGTGCTAAGCCTTTTTTTGGGCTGTTTGGGGTAGTTTGCACTTGGGTCCCTGTAACACTTTGACCACATGAGGTATCCATGCCAAATTTGCATCCTTTTCTTCCAACATCAGGGAGATTCTAAAGGTACCCAGGGTTTGTGAATTCCCCTGAAGGGGGATGCAGAAATTAGCCAAAATACAGCAAATGTTTTGGGAAAAATGGAGAAAAAAAAGTGCTGCAAATGAAAGCATCTGTTTTTTCCCCTCTGCAAATGGTATCAACAAAGGGCTTGTAGGGCTGAAATCACACTTTTCCCAACTTCCAGAGACTGACACTTTTGTCAGAAAACCAAGATTTTGTACACAGTTTTGGCATTTTACTGGGACATGGCCTATTTTTGCTATTTTTTTTGTGCTTTTAACCTTCTTCCAATTAATGGTAGAAATGGGTATGAAAGCAATAATGGATCCTGGAAAGCTATACATTTTAGAAAAGTAGACAAAAATTCAGCATTTAGCAAGGGGTCATTTGTGTAGATCCTTCAAGGTTTCTTTATAGAAACTAACAATTGAAAATAGAATAAATTGATATGAGTTGAAAAAAACAGCCATTTGTGCCAACGTTTTCACCTTTAACTTCTAATTATGACAGATGCAATATACTGTTAGATCTGCTGGACCTTTCTGGTTGTGGGGATATATAGGACTTGTAGGTTCACCAAGAACCCGACGAACCCAGAGCCAATAACTGAGCAGCGTCTTACAATGTTTTTTATTATGTACCCGGTATATAGCAATTAATTTGGGAAAATTTATATAGTGAAAATATCAGGATGAAAGACACCTATGTATTTCTGAAATTGGAACAAAATATAGAGTTTAGAAACCGTAGCTATTTGCACATTTCCAAAATTGTGAGTACACATACTAGCATGAGAATTATAGGAAATTTTTCAAAGTGACTTCTTTTTTACACATTGTCTTTCATTTGGAAGGCAGAAATGCATCGAAAGTCAATAGGTAATAACAGTTGCTCTACAATTCTGTGTTATAATAAGTCTTCCGAGAGAAATGGTACCTCACTTGTGTGGGTAGGCCTAGTGCCCGCGACAGGAAACTGCCCAAAACGCAACGTGGACACACCACATTTTCACAGTTAAAACGGACCCATTTTTTTGCTAAGTGCCTAGCTGTAGATTTTGAACCCTAGCTCTGCCAGCACCTAGGGAAGCCTAGCAAACCTATATATTTTTTTAAACTAGACACCCAGGGGAATCCAGGATTGGGTGACTTGTCTGGCTCTCATCAGGTTCTGTTACCCAGAATCCCTTGCAAACCTCAAATTTTGTCCCAAAAAAAAAATTTCCTCACATTTCTTTGGTGGAAAGTTTTGGAATCTGTGTGGATCCACAAAATTCCTCCCACCCCGCGTTTCTTAGAAACAAGGGGGTCACAAGTGTTTTTGGCCCCGGGCTCGACTGCCACCAAGGAAAACAAACCAAACCCACACATTTCTGAAAACTAGACACCCGGGGGAGTCCAGCGAGGTATGGCTTCCGTGGATCTCCCAACGTTTTCCTACCCAGAATCCCCTGCAGACCTCAAATTTTGCTGAAAACCCCCACATTGTCCACATATTTTTGGGTGTTATCACAGTGGCGGCACAAATGTCCTACCCCACAGCGTTCGCCGCAGTCTCCCGAGTAACATGATACCTCTCTTGTGTGGGTGTCCAAAGCAGAATTGGTTAAAAACATATTTCTAAACAAATGTAGCGCTTAGAATTATTGGTGCCCGTAATCCCTATGATTTTGGCTCTTCCCAGTCACAGACCTTTGCCCCGCTGCACGGCTGTTTGGTCCTTCTCTACTTATTGCAGGTTCTTGTCTGAGGAAGTAAGGTTCAGGGTTGCCCCTAAATACTGAATTTTGGGGCGTTACAGGTAGGTAAAAGGCAGGGACCAATGGGTCTCTACCCTGGGGTGGGTACACCCCCTGTTATGCCACCCTCCAGTGGGAGGGGTGCATGAGCCTGTCCCTGGTTGGCTGAGCCCCCCCCATTTTCAAGATGGCGTGGGCTGAGAGTTGTGCTTCACCAGTGGGGACCAGTTGCTGAGAGCAGCAAGTGGCCTGGGGAAGCTCAAAAAGGCGGTAAGCCTTTGAAACTTCCCCTTTGTGAACCCTGCCCAGTCTGGGGGAGGAGGCTTGGCACCTTGTCCCAGGATGTGCATTGTTTCAGGCACCAGAGAGCAGCATGCTCTCGACCCAGGGTTCCAGAAATATGTCTGGTGGTGGCAGCTGAAAGCAGCCCCTCAGCCTGGACACCAGTCGTAGGTTAGTTTTCAGGGGGCATGTCTAAAATGCCCTCTGTGTGCCTTTTTCATTAAATCCCACACTGGCATCAGCGTGGGTTTAATGTGCTGAGAAGTTTGATACCAAACTTCTCAGTTTTCAGTGTAGTCATTATGGTGTTGTGGAGTTCGTAATGGCAAACTCCCAGCTCCATATACTCTGAATGGCAGCACTGCACTTACAATGTCTAAGAATGGACTTAGACACTGTAGGGGTACAGGGCTCATGCACCTGTACCCTCACCACTGCTATAGTGCAACCAGCTAGAGGGATGACTGACCTATGCCAGGGCAGTGGGTTGCAGGCATGGCACACAGATGTTTGCTATGTCGACACTTCTCTTTGTTCTGCACCAAAACATGCAGCCTGCAAAGGCAGTGTGTGTGTGTATAAGGGTACAGGACCTCTAAGTGTGGCACAGTAAGTGCTGCAGCCCTCAGAGACCTTCTCGGGTCACAGTACCCTGAGTACCTGTGGCACCATTTACCAGGGGCTGACTGGTGGCCAGAGATGCCAATTGGGTTTATGCTTCAATGCAGTTTTAGGGAAAGAACATAGGCCCTGGGTACCTGATTAGCAGGAGCCCAGGGCACACTCTGTTAAAGTAATTCAGCAAAAAGTGGGGGCAACCATGCAGAAAGAGGGCACTTTGTCACATTGGCGCATTGCCAATGCTCAAGCTTTGCTGGGTCGCTACGATAGGGCTCATTATGATGAGTTAGAAAAACTCATGCAATTTCTGCCTGATAAACACAAGTCTAGGGCTAATGATATTATCCAAGAAGGTAAACTCATCGGGGGCGTGGCCTGCTGTGCAGCGAGATGGCCGCTCTCTGAGTGAGCTCCGCCGGCCGGATTGAAATCCTAATCTTATCCTACACACCGGGGTGAGCCAACGCTGCCAAAACCGGCAGAAAACGTGCAGGTGGCGGAGCTGCATCGGCGGAGGCACGATCTTCCCGCCTTTCATCGCCCTGGAGGAGATCGGGACCTGCAGAGCTTGTGGGCGGACCCGGCGGAGGCGCCTGCTGGAGCTCGTCTGGGGGTGAGCCGTGACTCGAGCCCGGGGCGGGCGCTGGCGGCGAGGCCTGTGCTGGAGCGGCGTCGTACCGCCTGGGAGTCCCTGCACTGTTGCCTGCGCCGATTGCTGGAGCCTGAGAGCGCTGATGTGAGGGAGCAGACCGGGAGCTGAAGTAGTGAGGAGCCGAGAGGTGCCGTGCGGTCGGGTGGCGGCTCGGACCCGGGGCGCCGCTCGCCGCCGTGTACGGAGCCAGACAAGTGGGGACCCTGGATTACAGCTACTGGTGAGAAGATTTAAACTGCGCCTGGCAAGCTTGGGGGTCTGCGAGTTGTGAGTGATTGCCCCGCGACGATTGCCTGAGAGGCAGATCCTGGTGGAGGCGGCCGCCATTTTGAGGTCGATACCCGGAGCAGAAGTGTGGCGGTGCATCAACCGGTGAGAGGCGAGGTGTTGGCGCGGGGTCCCGCGACGGCTGTGAGCGCCCGGCGGGAGACGGCTGGAGCTACGGAAGTGGTGGCGGATGCCTGCTCTGCCCGGGAACCGCGAGTGGCGGACTCCGACGCAACGGAGGTGAGGCTGCTGGGAACCAGAGCGCAGACACCGAGGCACAGGAGGAGGTTTGTGCTGCTGCGAGCTGCTGGCTGGTAGACACGGGGGCGCACGGAGGGACTATATATTAATACGTCGTGGGCTGGATTGGCGGGAGGGCTCTGTCCAATGTGACCCAGAAGGTAGATATGTTTTGGTTCAGGGCATTGTGTGCGACGTGTCAGTGGTATTTGTGGCTGTATATGGACCGAATGCAGACTCCCCTGGTTTCTTCCATAAGCTTTGGGGGCAGGTGAAAGCCACTGGATGCGGTACGATTATATGGGGAGGTGATTTCAATGCCGTACTTGATGACAGAGCGGATCGGAAGGGGGTGGCTCGCACTCTGAATCCGTTGGCGAGTTCCGCGCTGCGAGAAATACTGATGGATGGTGCGCTGGTTGATGTGTGGCGGGGGAGGCATGAGGGCCTGAGGGAGGGTACCTGTATATCTGCTCATAGCGGCGCGTGGTCCCGTCTAGACTTCTGGCTGGTGTCGCGGGATGTCGCACTGTGGACGGCGCAGGTAGCGCACATGCCCCGCTCGTTGTCTGACCATGCACCCTGCATGTTGAGATTACGGATCCCTGGCGATCCTTTCCCGGCGTTTTCGTGGCGGCTCCCGCCTCACGCATTACTTGATGATGCGTTCAAAGAAGAGATAAGGACTGATATCACTGACTACTTTGAGCGTAATGTGGGTTCGGTGGACGAGGAGGCGACTCTGTGGGAGGCCTTCAAGTCTGTTATTAGAGGCCAATGTATAGCCCGACAGGCAGGGGTGCTGAAGGCAATACGGGGCACCCTGGCAACGCTGGAAGCCGATATAAAACGACTCGAACGCACTTTCTTCGAGACTGGAGGGTCAGAGGTGGCGGGGCTGCTGAAAACCAAACTATTGGAGTACGACGAGGAGGCGATGCGGGAGGTTAAATTTTTAGGGAAATATGCTGAAGCTCGGCGTTATGGCGAGGGGGGGAGACCGGGGAAGGCCTTGGCAAATATGATCAGGCCACCGCTTACCGCGACCTATATTCATGAACTGCGCACGACGGCTGGCGAGCTACTTCATGATAAGGGGGACATTGTAGGAGCATTCTCCGAGTTTTACTCTCGATTATATACCAACACCCAGGATGCGTGTCCGGAGGGGCTTGCATCCTTCCTGGACTCCATTGCGTTGGTGTGGTTCAATAATAAACACAGAGAATATATGGACCTCCCGATAGACGCCGGAGACGTGGCACAGGTTATCAAGAGTTTGCCGCCTGACAGGGTGCCGGGACCTGATGGCCTGACAACAGCTTTCTATAAGGCGTACGCGGAAGAACTGTCGCCCCGATTGTTAGCAGTGTATGAGGAGGCCTTAGAAAAGGGGGTGTTGCCTGCTACCATGCGTGAGGCGCTGATCATCACATTGCTGAAGCCGGATAAACCGGCTGACGATCTTAACTCCTATTGGCCCTTATCTTTGATTAATGTTGATGTAAAGATCCTGGCTAAGCTGCTCGCGAACCAGGTGCAGCCACTGTTGCCGTTGATCGCACTTCCAGACCAATCCGGTTTTATACCGGGAAGGGCGACCTCCCACAATCTGCGAACGATCTTCGCCGCACTGCATTACCTGCACCTTGCGGTCAGGGCTGCCGTGGTGTTTTTAGATGCCACTAAGGCCTTTGATGCTCTCGAATGGCCCTATTTATTCCTTATATTGGAAAGGATGGGTTTCAGCGCACTGCTGCTTAAGAAAATCCGCTTGCTCTACACTTTGCCTAAAGCCAGAGTGCGGGTCAATGGGCTGGTGTCTGAACCATTCCCTGTCTTGCGTGGTACTAGGCAGGGGTGTCCTCTCTCCCCGCTGCTGTTTGCCATAGCTATGGAGCCGCTGGCAGCCAGGATTAGACAACATCATACAGCAAGAGGTATAGGCTTCAGCTCTAGGAATCTTCTCATATCGCTCTACGCGGACGATGTGACCCTTTATCTTATCAATCCTGCGGACAACTTGGACCCCGTCTTTGGGGAGTTTGTCCGCTTTGAGGGCCTCGCGGGCATATCCATTAATTGGTCTAAATCGGTAATCTTTCCCCTCACGGAGGGCACTGCTGAGGTGTCCTCCGAATACCCCCTGCGCTGGGAGGCGGAGGAGGTCAAATATTTGGGGATCTGGATTAGCCGGAACCTTCAGGGCAATGATGTGGCTGAGCGAGAAAGTGAAACTATGGGCTTCCCTGCCCCTGTCGCTGACTGGGCGGATTGCATTGACAAAAATGATGGTGCTACCCAAATTCCTTTATTTATTCGTCAATATACCTATACCGCTTACGTCACACTTCTTTGCCGCTCTGCGGTCCTCTCTGGTGGCGCTGGTGTGGGCAGGCGGACAGGCCAGGGTGGCGTGGGACACGCTAGTGCTACCCTTGCGCCAGGGGGGCCTGGGTGCTCCAGACATGAAGCTCTATGCCCTTTGTGCGCAGGCTCAGTTCCTACATTTTTGGACACACCCTACCCCTTTTCAGCCCCACGTGGCAGTGGAACGGGATGCGGTGGCGCCCCTCCCACTGGGTGTAGCGATGTGTCAAGGCGCGGCGCCCCGGAGCAGATGTAGACACAGCTGGGACGCTGCAATGGGTGTGGGAGGAATTGCGCAGGAGGGCGAAGGTCCCATTGTTGTATGCCCCATCGCTCCCTCTGTTGCACAACCCGATGCTGCCCTGTGTTGCTGATGGGATAGCCGGCCACCTAATTGACAAGTTGCATCTTCGCACCTTTGCGGACCTATTTCCCGATGGTAAGTTCATGCCTCCGCCGGTGCCGGAGGAGGGGGGTGTGGTGCCATTTTCTGAATTATTTCTGTATCACAAACTACGTGCGGCATGCCGGACACTATCTGGAGAGTTCCCCAACGCGCCGCCAGTCTTTACGGCCTTAGAGGCTGTGGTGGGTTCCCCATCCCCCCGTAAGTTGGTAACTCGTATTTATCGCCATATGCAAAACATGGCACTGGTGGGGGCGCCTAAATCTATGCTGTGTTGGAATGAGGAGCTCCAACCTGAGATAACTGAGGAACAGTGGGAGTTCTGCTGTGGGCAGCTTACTGAGCTTGCGCCAAACTACAAGTTGCGTCTCATACATTTTAAATACCTGCATCGGTTCTACAGAACCCCCATCAGCCTAAAAAGAATGGGGCTGAGAGAGACGGATGAATGTTGGCGCTGTGGGTCTGCCCTAGCCTCTTTTCTGCATATAGCATGGTCCTGCCCGAGGCTGGAGGGTTATTGGTCTCAGGTTTTTGTATTAGTTAACCAGATTGTGGGCCGCTCTGACGCCCCTTCCCCTCTGCTTGGACTACTAGGATATGTCAGAGACACTCCGCCACCATCGCGCAAGCTGCATGCACTGCTTCTGCTGTTTGCTAAGCGACGGGTGGCGATCCATTGGGGTAGGAGGCGGGTACCCACAGTGAGGGGCTGGCTGGCGGATGTAACCTATGGGCATACGCAGCTAACCACGTTCTGGGAGTTGCTGCCGGCTGCATCCAGGCCCCTAGACATCTGGGATCCGTTTGTGAGTTGGGCTCTGGAACATCAGAATTGAGAATCAGAAGGAGATAGTTTGAGTGAATGATCCCGGGGAGGTGGGTGGTGGAGGGGATGCGTCGCAGTCCTTTCTTCTCCCATCACGAGGGCCTTACCTGTAGGGCGGGCGTGTCCTTGATCGCTACACATGTCCTCTTTCATGGCTGTTCTCTTTATGCACCACGGGACAATGTTGGGACCCTCCGAGCTCCTGTATCCAGTCTAATGGCTTGTGATTCCTATTGATATTGACATGTTGACTGTTGCAATCCGTTCCATTCTGTAGAACACCTAACAGCCTACTGTTTGTAACACCCTGATGATGTTAACTGGCAGGTTTGTTGGTTGTATTTGTTCTATTGTAAAATGCTCAATAAAAAAAAAATAAGGTAAACTCATCACCAATACATCCATCAGGTGTTCCCTAGACGAAGCTGACACCGCAGCCCGTGCAGTAAATACTAGCGTACTCCTACGCAGGCATGCTTGGTTGAGAATCTCAGGATTCAAGCCTGAGGTGCAAACCTCCGTTCTCAACCATTTGATAAGGAACATCTCTTTGGCCCAGCAGTTAATACCTTGCTAGAGAAAATGAAGAAAGACCCAGAGATCGCAAAGTCCATGGGGGCTCTGCAGTTACCTACCAAAAGGGTTTCATTTTACCGCTCCTTTAATGGGGGTGGTTCCAAAAATGTATCCACTGAAAATCCCTCCTCCTCTTACAAGGGCAATAACCAATCCCCCTCATCAAGAGGTTATTTCAGAGGAGGTTTTTAGAGGAAACAACAGTAAGGGAAGAGGCGGTGGCAATTCCACCCTCACTTCTCCGCAAACCAACAGTGACTTCCTTCCGTTACCCCCCGATCATTCCACTCCTGTTGGGGGATGTCTCTCCCAATTTCTACCTGCCTGGAATTCAATCACCTCAGACAAGTGGGTACTACAAATTATCCAGTATGGTTAGTGCCTGGAGATTACAGACACTCCCCCAATATTCCTCCAAGATGACTTTAGAGCATCTTGCTCTTCTAAGACAAGAGGTTCTCTCTCTATTGGAAAAACACCCTGTAGAGCCAGTCCCATTGCAATACAAAGGGACCGGAGTATACTCCCTGTACTTCTTAATTCCCAAAAAGGACGGCTCTCGTATGCCTATATTAGACCTCGGAGAACTAAATCTATACATTCATTTGGACCACTTTCACATGGTCACACTCCAACAAGTACTTCCACTCCTTCAGCAAGGTGACTTTCTGTCCACTCTGGCCTTAAGTGACACCTATTTCCATATTCCCATTCACCCTGCTAACTGCATATACCTCCGGTTTCTGGTAGACTGCCAACATTATCAATTCAGGGTCCTCCCATTCGGAGTAACTACCGGATCCAGGATTTTCACAAAACGCCTGGCAGTAGTCGCGGCTCATCTAAAAAGACAGCACATCCATGTCTTCCCTGATCTAGATGACTGGCTCATAAAAGCCAGCTCGCAGCAAAGCTGCGTATGCCACGCTCAAACAGTGCAACTACTTCACCAACTTGGGTTCACTGTAAACCTTACCAAGTCTCATCTCCAACCGTCCAACATACAAGTGTATTTAGGAGCTCCAATAGACACTCACAAAGCTCTAGCATGTCCCAGCCCAGACAGAATCCGCAATATGCAGACTCTAATCTCCCAGTTTCAGCCCCAACACTCATTATCAGCTCGAGTGTTTATGCAATTGCTAGGAATGATGGCGCCTTGCATCCTAATCGTTCCTTACGCAAGAATCCAAATGCACCCCCTTCAAGAGTGCTTAGCACGTCAGTGGAACAGGCTCAGGGTCGGTTATCAGATCTAGTGGACAGCCGCACCCATCACTCTCTGCAGTAGTGAAATACACAAACCCTTTCAAAGGGCCGGCCCTTCATCGACCCGGTTCCACAAATAGGGCTAACAGCAGACGCATTGCTTACTGGTTGGGGAGCTCACCTCCAAAAGCATACCCTTCAGGCCATATGAACAAAAGCAACTCCACATAAACCATCAAGAGCTGCTAGCAATTTTTCTAGCGCTGAAGCATTTCAACTTCATCTAGTAGGTAAAGCTGACCTGATTCGCACAGACATCATCACAGCACTGTACTACATTACAAAAACAAGAGGGGACACACTCTCCCAAGCTCTCAGAATTAGTTCAGAACATCTGGAGATAGGCCATAACTCACGAAATATATCTCCTTGCAGAACACATTCCAGGAGTAAACAACCAGATTGCAGATCTGCTCAGTCATCAACGACAACGGATCCACAAATGGGAACTCTACCCTCAAGTTCTCCTCCCATTCTTAGTAATGTGGGGCTTCCCAGAGATAGATCTGTTCGCCACACATCTAAATGCAAAAGGCCCAAGCTTTGCGTCCAGGTATCCACACCCATTGTCCAAAGGCAATGCACTATGGCTGAACTGGTCAGGGATATTTGCTTACGCTTTTCCGCCTCTCCCACTCATTCCATCAGTGGTTTGGAAGCTCAGACAGCAGTCCATGACACTAATCCTAGTTGCTCCCACATGGGCCCGTCAACCCTGGTTCACAACCCTGTTGGAGTTACCAGTAGTTCCTCATCAAAAACTACACATTACTCCCAATCTCCTCACTCAGAACCATGGAGGGATAAGGCATCCAGATCCCACTCATCTCAACCTTGCCATCTGGCACTTGAAATCTTAGAGTTTGGCTACCTCAATCTGCCCCCAGACTGCATGAATATCATCTAAGAGGCTAGACGCCCTACTACAAGAGCATGTCCTGCATCAAAATGGAAGTGGTTTGTGATATACCGTAATAACAATCAAATCAATCTGCTGGACGCTTCAATCCAAAACATCATTTGCGATCTGTTATATCTACAGTGTTCCAATTTAGTGTGCACATCCATACGCTTACATCTTGCTGCAATAGCCGCAAAACAGACATCATCAGTCTCCTTTCAGGGTGCCTGGTATTAAGTCATTTATGGAAGGATTTAAGAGTCATTCCCCCAACACTTTCACCTGCTCCAGTGTGGAACCTCAACATCGTCCTTACCAGACTCATGGGTCCACCTTTTGAGCCATTGCACAGATGTGAACTACCATTATTCACTTGAAAGGTAGCTTTCCTCATAGCCATCACATCTCTGAGGAGAGTGAGTGAGCTTCAGGCACTAACCATAGAAGAACCATTTTTACAAATAC
This sequence comes from Triturus cristatus, assembly GCF_964204655.1. Taxonomy (NCBI): domain Eukaryota; kingdom Metazoa; phylum Chordata; class Amphibia; order Caudata; family Salamandridae; genus Triturus; species Triturus cristatus. The sequence goes on from NC_140589.1 coordinate 1,681,695,162, forward strand.
ACCTAAACAAAGTGGTTCTTAGGACTAACCCCAAATTCCTACGTAAAGTCATTTCTGCCTTTCATATCAACCAATCTGTAGAGTTGCCTGTGTTCTTCCCTCAACCAGATTCCGTGGCAGAACGCGCTCTTCACACTCTAGATGTGAAAAGAGCATTACTATACTACATTGAAAGGACAAAACCTTTCCGTAAGACCAAGCAACCACATAAAAGCAGTCCATTATAGAAATCCGGTATTGCACGGTGGATAGTCAAGTGCATTCAAACATGTTACATTAAAGCAAAACACACATTGACAATTCCCCCTGGAGCACACTCCACTCGCAAACTAGGGGCCTCTGGCCTTTTTAGGAAACCTACCCATAGATGACTTCTGCAAAGCGGCAACATGGTCTCCACCACACACATTCACAAAACACTACTGTGTAGATGTGTTAGCTAGACAACAAGCTAGTGTGGGCCAAGCAGTTTTACGCACACTATTTCAGACGGCTGCAACAGCTACAGGTTAGCCACCGCTATGGGAGTTACTGCTATATAGTCTATGCACAGCATGTGATCTACTGCTCACATGCCTCGAATGGAAAATGCTACTTACCACTGCATGCATGTAGAGCTGTAGAGTCCCATGCGCCCACCCACCTCCCCGGGTACCTGTACCTGTTGCAGTAATATTTTACTTGGATACAATCTGCATGGACATCTCTCTTTACTGCTCTTACTAACTCCATCACCCTCTGCTGCAAACAATCTAACGATGGAGCCGATGCCCATGCACACAATTACCGAAAGGAGGAGTCACCTACCTCGTGACTGGAAAGACTTCCTCCAACAAAGTGCAAACATCCGGACCCAACACTAGATGGCGGGCTATGCACAGCTTGTGACTCTACAGCTCTGCATGCCAAGAACAGATGCATACTGTATAAGTAGCATTTTCCTTTTGAAGGATGACCATTACAGAATTCTGCGGGATGGGGTTGGGTGTAAGCGAGTAAACATGTTTGGTGTTATCAATGTGTGTACGGTCATCTGTATTAGATAGCATTACACTTTTCGGTGAAGTGAGGAATAGACTGGTCAGGGAGGGGGTTGATTCAGTGCTTGATTTCTTTAAAAGGTCTCAAGAGGGGACACTCTGCTCTCCTATATCTAGAGAATCTTGTTTTGTGAGCATGAAATGTGACTGTCCACTGTGCACTTTGCAGCTTCCTGGTACACGTAGTATTTCCTTACAATGTTGACGTGTGCCCTCTCAAAGGTATTTTGCGGCATGTGTGAGCTACCTTTTACTTTCTGTGAGGGCTTCAATGTGTAAACGTTTTTGATCCAGAACGAATTGCAAAAGCTTATGTAATGCATTGAAATACATGCTGCTCTCTGCCCTCTCTTCCCCCTCTCTACATACTTCCCATAGCCGTCATCTACCTGAGGCGATCCCCCCTGCATGCTGTGTGATATAAAGGCTCCCTTATAGCAGAACCAATTCTTATTGTTTGAACTATCTGGAGTTTGTGCCAGAAAGGTGCTCTTTATTGCAATGACTGCTAGGGTTATGCAACTTTCTTGTTATGACTGTGCCCTTCTGCTCAATTTGGAAAGGCAACTGTAAACATTTTGTTTAATCTACATTAAAACATGTATGACTGTTATTAATTGACTGCCTTGTCCCTTAACTGTATCATGCTTTTATCACTTTGGGCACTTAAGTATGAAAATGAACATGTTCGTGAGTGTGTTGCTCACTGTATTGATGTTTGTGCTGGTATGGGTTTGACACACGCTTTCTCCTGGCCGTCACCTAACCCTTCCCCTCTGGCAATTGGGCAATTGTATCTATATCTAGATGGAGAGAAAAAACACTGAACTGTGGTGGTGTTGATGGTTGGGTTGGGGGAGCTAGCGGATACATAAGGGTGCAAAGCAAATGGGGTATGTTTGTCTCCTCACTGCAGTTATGCTTGTGTATTCATGAAAACTTTCTCTGGCAGTAGGGTTGTGTTGGTCCTTCAACCTACGTCTGGGACGTCCACTGAGCCTGGAGTAAGTGGACTAGGGGATACGAGTAGAAGTTACTACAACAACTAACTTGTACTTTTTTTTTAGCATTTAACAAAAATATTTGTAACCTTACATAGAAAGAGATCACTATTTTCTTTCTGCTGTTCTTAGTACAGCATTGTGTGTAATGCCTTTGAATACCATATCAAAGTGAAAAATTGTTTATATTATTTGAAAGAATAGATTTACGTTCTGTATAGCTGTTTAATGTCCAATAAAACCTGCTACCATGAACTTATTTAAATGTATTAAACTTTTAATTCATGCAGTTTAATAACAGCGTAGGTGAATCTAAGCTCAGTTAGGTGAATCTAAGCTCAGTTCTGTCTGAATCATTCAAGATTTGTTCATGTTTTTCAGTTGGTGTATGAATTTTTCCTGAGATTTTTGGAGAGTCAAGATTTTCAGCCCAGTATTGCAAAACGTTATGTTGACCAGAAATTTGTACAGCAGGTGAGAACATATTTGTTTTACAATGAAAGTCCTATTTTCTGCCCAAAACGTTTACTTTTTTCCAGGTGGTCAGGTTATGATGATTAGTAATAAAAAAACAAAACACTTTATCTAAGGATGTCATTTTTGTTTACGCCCTGGCATGACAGCACAGCTGTTGCAGACCTTAGTGTGACCACCAGAAAGAGCTTTAGGAAACAGTACTCAGAGAAAACTTAGTCTGTGCCCATATACATTTCTTCTTCCTTGCAGACTTTTGATTGACATTTATTTTGACTCAGTTTATGCACAGTATAGTGAGGCTGAGTTTGTAATGGTGACAAGCCAATTATAAATGCTATAGGTCTGAGTGGTCAAGTGGGAAAGTGTGAGATGCCTGTTTATTATGAAACGCTAAGACAAAGGGAGTGTGCCTGATCTATCTATTGTGAAAAGCAGAGGTTAAAACGAAAAAACCTTTAAAGATGGGACTTTTTAATTGTCAAACCCATAGACATTCATGTTACATGGACTCAGATTAACATATGAAGCAAGGGTTTTTGTGGTGGTTACGCTCTGACAGAATTTGAGTAGAAGATGAGTACTGTATGTACTATAAGAATTGTTGATAATGCTCTTTTATAAGTGCTTGTATGTTGCTTTACAGTCATGCTCTGCTGTCCCCTGGTGACGTATCTTTAAAAACAGTCCTTTTATCCACTCCACTCTGAACCACTCCACTCTGAACCACTCCACTCTGAACCACTCCACTCTGAACCACTCCACTCTGAACCACTCCACTCTGAACCACTCCACTCTGAACCACTCCACTCTGAACCACTCCACTCTGAACCACTCCACTCTGAACCACTCCACTCTGAACCACTCCACTCTGAACCACTCCACTCTGAACCACTCCACTCTGAACCACTCCACTCTGAACCACTCCACTCTGAACCACTCCACTCTGAACCACTCCACTCTGAACCACTCCACTCTGAACCACTCCACTCTGAACCACTCCACTCTGAACCACTCCACTCTGAACCACTCCACTCTGAACCACTCCACTCTGAACCACTCCACTCTGAACCACTCCACTCTGAACCACTCCACTCTGAACCACTCCGAACCACTCCACTCTGTACACACTCATTCACACCACTCCTCTCTTCTAATCCACTCCTCTAATTCTCTCCCCTCTTCTAATCCATTCCACTCCTCCTCTAATCCACTCCTCTAATCCTCTCCTCTCTTCTAATCCTCTCCTCTAATCCACTCCACTCTCTCCTCTAATCCACTCCACTCCTCTCCTCTAATCCACTCCACTCCTCTCCTCTAATCCACTCCACTCCTCTCCTCTAATCCACACCTCTCCTCTAATCCACACCTCTCCTCTAATCCACACCTCTCCTCTAATCCACACCTCTCCTCTAATCCACACCTCTCCTCTAATCCACACCTCTCCTCTAATCCACACCTCTCCTCTAATCCACACCTCTCCTCTAATCCACACCTCTCCTCTAATCCACACCTCTCCTCTAATCCACACCTCTCCTCTAATCCACACCTCTCCTCTAATCCACTCCTCTCCTCTAATCCACTCCTCTCCTCTAATCCACACCTCTCCTCTAATCCACACCTCTCCTCTAATCCACACCTCTCCTCTAATCCACACCTCTCCTCTAATCCACACCTCTCCTCTAATCCACACCTCTCCTCTAATCCACACCTCTCCTCTAATCCACACCTCTCCTCTAATCCACACCTCTCCTCTAATCCACACCTCTCCTCTAATCCACACCTCTCCTCTAATCCACACCTCTCCTCTAATCCACACCTCTCCTCTAATCCACACCTCTCCTCTAATCCACACCTCTCCTCTAATCCACACCTCTCCTCTAATCCACACCTCTCCTCTAATCCACACCTCTCCTCTAATCCACACCTCTCCTCTAATCCACACCTCTCCTCTAATCCACACCTCTCCTCTAATCCACACCTCTCCTCTAATCCACACCTCTCCTCTAATCCACACCTCTCCTCTAATCCACACCTCTCCTCTAATCCACACCTCTCCTCTAATCCACACCTCTCCTCTAATCCACACCTCTCCTCTAATCCACACCTCTCCTCTAATCCACACCTCTCCTCTAATCCACACCTCTCCTCTAATCCACACCTCTCCTCTAATCCACTCCTCTCCTCTAATCCACACCTCTCCTCTAATCCACACCTCTCCTCTAATTCACTCCTCTCCTCTAATTCACTCCTCTCCTCTCATCCACTACGACACTCCGCTCTACGACACTCCGCTCTACGACACTCCGCTCTACGACACTCCGCTCTACGACACTCCGCTCTACGACACTCCGCTCTACGACACTCCGCTCTACGACACTCCGCTCTACGACACTCCGCTCTACGACACTCCGCTCTACGACACTCCGCTCTACGACACTCCGCTCTACGACACTCCGCTCTACGACACTCCGCTCTACGACACTCCGCTCTACGACACTCCGCCCCACGACACTCCGCCCCACGACACTCCGCCCCACGACACTCCGCCCCACGACACTCCGCCCCTACGACACTCCGCCCCTACGACACTCCGCCCCTACGACACTCCGCCCCTACGACACTCCGCCCCTACGACACTCCGCCCCTACGACACTCCGCCCCTACGACACTCCGCCCCTACGACACTCCGCCCCTACGACACTCCGCCCCTACGACACTCCGCCCCTACGACACTCCGCCCCTACGACACTCCGCCCCTACGACACTCCGCCCCTACGACACTCCGCCCCTACGACACTCCGCCCCTACGACACTCCGCCCCTACGACACTCCGCCCCTACGACACTCCGCCCCTACGACACTCCGCCCCTACGACACTCCGCCCCTACGACACTCCGCCCCTACGACACTCCGCCCCTACGACACTCCGCCCCTACGACACTCCGCCCCTACGACACTCCACCCCTACGACACTCCACCCCTACGACACTCCACCCCTACGACACTCCACCCTGCGTGGCTCACTTTTAGCCATGCTAAACAGCCACAGTTATGTACAACATGGCTAAAACACATTGCCAAAGTTAATAGCTCTCTTAGGCGCGACCTATTGGCTTTGCTAGTGCTTGTTTTTAGTTTTATGACTATGAAAGATTGTTGCCTTGTGGGAATGCTTATGGGAAATATAGTAAGCCTTAGTTGGTTATGGTGACAAGCCATTGACAAAGTCTATATGTTTGTGAAAAACATCTTTTAAAGCCAGTTTTTCTTCAACGGTGGACTCGTTTTGCACAGTATTAACTCCTGCAAACAAATGTTTTGTTACATAGGAATTGATGTATATTGATTCGCCAAACATAATGTTGTACATGTTTGTAACTTTGTTGTAGTTACCTGTGTGTGTTTTAAAGTACTTTTTAGGGCCCCCATGGCCTCTTTAGATGCCTGGCTCTTGTAATCAAAAAACATTACAAATACATAAATGGCTATACAAGCGTGAATGAGCTTTGAGCCCGCCCTCTTCAGCCATTGGTCTGATTGTCTTTTAGATTTCTTTCTGCCTATTACTGCTTAGAGCAGTGGGGCACTTCTTGTGCCATAGGCTCTATTGCCTTGCGAGTGACTTTTCAATGTGCACATCTGCCTGAAATTTTCTAATTTCATGCCAGCGCTGGTAGGTCATCTCTTTTCTTTTCCATTTTCTCTATTTATGTTGCAGGGATTCTGCATATACACAGAACTATGCGCAGGAATATGGGATCTTGGTGTATAGGGGCTAAGCCTTCCCACCACCTTACTGCCCACGAACCCAGGGCCAACTAGCTATAGTGTCTCACTTGCTCTCCTACACACTCATGAAGAAGGAAATTAGATACCCCAGAACACAACACTCCCGCATCTCTCAGGAATTGCGGTAACAAGACACACCTTTTCACTCTCACTCTCGTACCTGTCCACAATAAGAACTGACCAAAACACTAATATAGTTTAAAATGTTTATTTTAACTATTGTGCTCTAAAACGCAGTATACAAGCCACAACCAGCAGAAAATGCATAAAATCACAGCATTGCAGCAAGGCCATATATCATAAAGGGAATGTCATCGTATAAAGACAGTGGATAAAGGACTATAAGGCCCAACAACCCTCCACTTGGTAAGACGTATTATATATCAGAAGATCTCTTGGCTTTGTCAGCAGACACCATACCTTAGTGCCTAGATGGTATATCTACATCATAGAAACTGCATGGTTCTTCTCCCTGGAAAACTCCCTCTGCAAGTGTGTGTTACCTAAACATGCATCTCCATAATATCAAAGCACGCATTTCCAGCAGCTGCTGTGTTAGCATGTTTTGTCTAGGTGCTAGGGACTGTCCAGAACAGAATAACTAGGGGCATTGTTTATTGACTTTGCTCACAGTGTTGAGACTAACCTCCAGGAACAGACAGAGAACGAACCAAGCAGAGTGTTCTCATGCGAAAGGCACAAACAGCGTCTTGCAAAAATAAAGCCATGTAGTTACACGGCCAAAAACCGCATCATGGCTGCTGGGCCCATGCTGACTTAGCGATGTCGACAATATCCTATCGGCCAAATGACACCCTACCCGTAGCCAGGTCAGAGCATATAGAAAAAAAAACTGAATGCAACTGTAAGCAGAATCAAAATGCTTGAAAAAAGGGACAATTTGGAAAATTACAAAATTCCAGAGTATGGCGAGTCCGGAAAATTTATCAGATTATGTGAACGAGGAATGCAAGCCTTTTCAAAATCCCTGTCGTTCATAGCAGTTGAGCAGTTCTAACGAACACACATGCTCCTCATAATCCGAGGCCTCCAGGAGCATATCTGGGCAACTTGTGTGATACTCAATGAAACTACGTCCAGTCTGCCAACACACCAAGTGCAGCCAAATGCATCAAACGGCCAGTAATGGACGCATTAACGTTTCATAATCCAGGTCAGTGCTGGATGCATTGGAGAGGCGTATATCCAAGGCCTAGTAGAAAGGGCACTGTCGGCAATAGAACACAGGTTGCACGCAAGTGAAGTAGGCGAAGAGAAAAGTCTATAACTCACTCCAAGCATCACCAATGGCAAACAACCTAACAGCTGTTGCATTCGATCACAGTACCGTTGCAACTGGCCGGGTCTGTGCAGTACTACAAGATGGGCAGGCATTGCGTAACAGGAGCAGATGTACCAGCATGCAGCATGCCAGCAAGCGGATCAATGGAAACCCTCCGAACGCGCAGGAAAAAATAGAATGAATAAAGGCTGGTATTACTCCAAAAATAGCCTGAAATGAGGACACAAGGCCGGATCCCACAAGTTTAAAAAAATGAGCAAGCTCTTCAGTATCAGACTCCTTGAATATTTGGTGTATTAATTCTCCAAAATGAAGTGGGAGATTGGTGTTTAGTAGTAAGTGTATCTCACTTGTGATTCTCGCCACCTGCAATTCGAAGGTCTTGTGCCCTGTGAGAGCCACTTCTTGTTGAAACAATAGCACAGAGCAACCTAACTTGTTTACAAACTAGGGAATGTCCTACTATGGAATGACAACCCTCCCCTGTTAGGAATACCTCCTTATCCGCTCGCTGACATCTGTATGTGAAGGGCAAGGACCACAGTTCATGAATAATAGAAGTGAACTGAAATAGTGAGAAGGGTAGTGAAATAACACCATGTATTAACCACACGGCTGAACCAGTCTCTGCTACAGAAAAAGACAACTGGTCTTAACTGTTTAATGTGTAACAGTGTGTAAGTTGCTTCTTTCATGGGCATAAATTTCTGTTTATCAGTTAAATGGCAAAAAACGTGCAAAAGCAGTTAAATCACACACGTTTCCCATTTTGAGCGTTTGTAACGTCCATGCAAATTGCATTACAGAGCGCAATTGATTTTGCCCATGATACAACACAGAAACATCATTTTGTACAATATCAATAACAGGGGATACAAGATTATCCAAGGTGTAAATACAGGAAGATTATGTATTAATGCTGGTATCTACAGCTGCAAGGATTTTTTCCAAATTAGCTTGATCAATTTGGCGCAGACGTACTGCAGCTTCCAGCTGCGATAATTTCCATAATTCATTATATGCCTCATAAATAAATCGCTTTGATCTAGGTGATTTAGGACCTAAAATAAAATCTGCCAAATTGATGTCACTCTACAAAAGGGACAGGTGTTGTTTTACTGACCACAGTGTGGAGTGTCACAACCATTGCTGACAATTTCCCCACCAAATACGTGGTAACTGAATGAGAATGTGGAAAACGAGGATCAGGTCTAGTTTGTGTGAAACCTGTTGCATTAAGAAAATGCAGTTGACATGCATTTGAACTTGTTGGCCACAACAACCACCCCAAGGGGTCGATGTCTGAAACATTCAGACTACCATTTCTGAACAGGGCAAGCAGTACATCAATAGTATGATTGGTGTGTTTATGCCATGTATCTTATTCAGCCAATGAAGGAATGTAAGGAACATTCAAGTTTTTGGCTGTAGCCAAACCAAAACAAGTAGTCTGCTGCACCGTTTCTTTTAAAAACAATATTTGTCGGAATCAGACATGCACGATGCAGAGCTTCAGCACCTTGGACTAGCCAATCTTTAGTGACCCAAATGGATTTCAAATCAATGGTATCTTGCCAGTGTTCGTAACCATGCAAGGCTAAATCAGTCCTAAAGGGATTAGAATAAATCAATTTTGTGTGAGTTAACATGGATTTAGATCGGGATTGCAATTTTAGCTTATAGAAATAAGACTCCGGATTGGAATGGAGAGTATTAGAACTCCCCTGTAAAGGAGTCGTACAGTGTCCCCATTGGGTAAAATTAATAATCAGTCTTAATGTGTTTGTTTCATGCAAGAAATGATGGCCATAATGTTGGTAACAGAATAAATCCGCATACTTGGCCGAATTCAAATACAAATCTTCAGCATCAAAAGCAGTATAATATGTTTAATCAGAAAACAATGAATGAACTGCCTAAACATCCCAGTTGTCTGAGTGTATGTCCTGTGAACCATAGCTCCTGGTGAAACGCAGAACACTTATAGAACGTTCAGGACCTCTGTCGGACCATGGATATCGAATGCAACTTTGTCTCAAACTATGCCATCAGCAACAGGAAAGGCCGAAATGTTCCTGAGGGCTTGATCTTGTTTAATGATATGGGACAAAGTATTGGGCGCAAGAATACCATCAACCAACTGCACAGCAGAGCGTTCTGGCAAATAATGACCATTGGTGAGCAAGAACACTGTCACAAACCCAATCCACATGAAAAGGAAGATAAGTGTGAGCACCACCATCGAGATGCATGTCCAGGGTGGGACCAGGTAAGTCTTTTTGAACCCGGGAATGAAAAGACTGGCACGCGTCGGTGGAGTTGACGGATAGGTTGAATCGTAAGAGAAACTTGTACAAACCCTGTAATAAGCGCTCGCTCCCAAGCTCAACATTGGAGGCTGTGGAGCATCAGATGGATTGATGAAATGTACTGTCAGGAACGTCAATGAGAACCTCAATTGTCGGAGAATTATAATCGATGTCCACATTGAAGGAAGATAAAGGTACAACAGGCACAAATTCAACAGAAGTTTCCAACTCCCCTTCTATAACGCGGGTACCAGGCGAAGAAGCTGTAGCCATCAAATTTAGTGAAACAGCTTGGCTTGGAATACTAGGAGTTACACTTTTCAGTTTCGGCCATATTGTGTAGCTTGACATTGTCAGTTGAAATAAATCGGTCTTCCTTGCGACCAGGTAAAGGAGGTAAAATTACTGTACAGGTACCCTTTAATCCTAGAACTGGTACAGGTGCTCGATAAGAGGGACCAAATTCCTTCTTGTTCTCCAGCTTTTCTCGAACCAGATCACCAATTTGTGGCAGCCAGCCAGTCAGTAACAGGAATCAGCACTGCTGCTTCAAGGGACGAGGGTGAAAGTTTTTTTGTGTCACGGGTCTGTTGTAGTTCCTGCAACATATTAGAATGATTATCTATGTCAAAGGTTGCGGCAGCCGCCACAACGCCCAGAACATCAAGGTCTGGCACAAACATTTGAATGCCAAAGATCATCTTGTATGGGGTCCGCCCACCCAGAGATCTTCTTAGGAGATTTAGTGCATGTTGAACCTCATACAAGTGAGTCATCCAAGTGTGCAACCGTAGATTGTTTAATCTGTTGATAAATGTCACAAAATAGGACATAATTACAAGTGTGTTTGTATAAACCATGCTGTTGCTGTAAAATGTAACTTGCTGTAAAATAGAAACAGTCACAGAAACTCCAGCATGTGCTGAAGCCATGCCTCCATGTCCGGCTATGATCAAAGGAAGTCTGCGGTCCTGGTTGGGAATCAGCCAGTCCCCAACGGACTGTATGGTAGCAAATGGAACTTGCTCAGGTGACAAATGATAAGAATATTTAGATGGGAAACCTCGTGGGAAGTCTGTCCCACCCTTCGTAGCAGCCATTGCTGCAAGGATATCGTTATCAATCTTAGCCATGGACCTAGTAACTGCTGCTACTGAACATGTGGCTATTGCAGATTTGGCTGTCTCATCAGCTAAAGAATTACCAACAGCATGTGTTCCCACACGCTGATGGTCAAAAGTATGAATAACCTGTGTGAGCGGCAAACGTTCTTTAAGTTCCGACACTCGGACCCAAAGTATTTTATGCTTTATCGCGCTACCTTTAGATTCTCTATAGTCATTCTGAGACCAAAAGAACAAATTGTCATTGAAAGCCTGCACAGAGTGGTAGGAATCTCACACAGCAAGAGTGTTCACATCATGATCTGCGAATTCTAGAGCTAGAATCAAAGCACGCAGCTCCGCCAATTGAGCCATACAGTTCAAGTGCCTGCGTATGGACTATAGAAGACTTAAATTCTCCATATACTATTGTGCTAGCTACAATAGCTCAAGCTGCTGAATAAGCATGCTTTGACCCAACGGCTAGTTGAGCAGAACCATCGGTATAGAGGATACGTTTGTACTGATTCAAAGGAAGCAACGACAATGTTCGTTTTGTAAAAACTCATGTGTCTGCAATGAGGGATCAAAGATAAAAATGACATCAGCCGCTGTCAAAGAACTCGCCCATTGTATCCAACGGGGATGCAAAGCTTTAGAATTCAGAACACTTGCCTTAGTCACTGCTTCCAAAGTAGAGACTGGCAAGACCACAAGAATGTGTTTACCCTGCACCAGAGAGCATTCCTTCAGAATCACCATCTGGACTGCTGTCAAAAAATTTTAAACTGTGGAAAACCTGTTTTTCCTCTGCAATGTTCAGATGCGATTTGTATGCAATTGGTACTGTCGCCTTCATTAAATGTCTAATAAGTGAAACCTAATGTCCCTGGCACAATTCTTATGACCAGGTTTGTAGAATTATCACTTGTTAAGAAGTTGGTCACAAGCAGATCAGACTGCAAAACCGAAGATTCGATGTATGTTTTGGAAGCCAGCCGGCAGTTGTAAAAGAGGGTTGTATCAACATAGAAAGCGGTTTGGTACACTGGGACTAATCAGGAATGCAAGTGCTCCCAAATCCAAAAACCTCAGCAAAGAGTGTAATTTTTTCAATGTTAACGGAGGTTGCAATTGTGCACACTGCTCCAGAAAGTGGGGGGCAAACCCCCGACCTTCATTGTTAAGCTCGTAGCCCAAAAAGATAACCGACAAACAAGAATTGTGTGACTAGGCAAAATAACATTTGTAACGCAAGTCTGCAAAAGAGAATGATGCGATCCACATGCACAAGATGCAGGATCAATTTGTCATGTGTCAAATAAATGTCATTGACGTATGAGAAGGCATCAGGGTCAATGTTGTGCAATAGAGATCACAACACGCGCCTCAAAAGCTCTGGGACTGTTCTAATAGCCCATATGCAAACATGTAAAGCGCTTCTGATTGCCGAGCGTGATAAATAGGGTCAATTCACGGCTACCAGGAGCCAAATTGTGAGTATAAAAACCATTGGACATATCCAGTATCGTTTTGTATTTTTTGTGAACAATATTATTCACTAACGCAGACCTGTGTGTTTTGTACTGAAAATGTACCAACGTGACTATTTAAATGCCTGTAATCCAAAACTATACAATATGAACCATCCAATTTCGGAATAATTCATGGATGAAGCGCAGGGTTCAATGACACCAACTGGGTCAAAATATCAGTAACAGAAGCTTTTGCTTCACGCCTGATCGGATATTGAGCCTGCGGCTGTGTCATAGACCATAAAGGTATTTCATGTTTTGGAGAATCCTTAACCCAGCCCACCTGATTACGATACACAGCCGGCGCTAATGCCAAAGCCCATTTTGCAGCGTAAGCACGTTTAGTCTCTTCAGGGACCTATCAGGAAAAACTCAGGAGTATCATGTCTTCCCCTCTGGAAGAAGACAAAACAAACGGAGCAGGCCAATCTGTCTCTGCCAACAAAATGTCATACAAGGAGATAAGGTTATCCCAAAAGACTCCCTTAATGGTTCTTTTAATATCACCTTCAAGTTGGAGGACTATCTCATAAAGTCTATCAAGGGGTGCAACTCGTGTATCTGCTGTTTCCACTGTAATGAAAGTATCAGTTGCTCTCCTTCAGACAAGAAGGGAGTGTCTCCCGCACTATGGTAACTTCCGCCGCGTTGTCGGAGTGTCACGGCCCATCTCCAATCGAGGAGCAGGGTTCTCATCGTCTGAGGCATAGTTCGCTGTTAAATTGGCAACTTTCTTCATTTGAAACGGGGTTCACAAAGGAGGTAGTCCCTCCGGTTTGGCTGTAACGTCAAACTGGCGTGGCAGATCATGTCTCTGCTGAGTGGTCTCGCCTTGTCTGCGATCCTGGCGCTCTCCACCACTGAATTGTAAATCTGATTAGTCCTATAATGAACGATGAGAACACGGATCTGGATTTTGAAATCTCTTTTGTCTTAATTTTAGAGCGATCACGCAAATCATATCTACGCTCCGAAGCTTCAGGTGTCGGTGAACCAGCACACAAACCTTGCTTTTGTTGTTGCTGCCACTGATTCCTATTCCACGTCTTTTGAGGAAAGACAGAACGCCCGTCCTTCTCAGGTTGGATCTTTTGTTGCGTCTGTTTAAAAGGCTCAATTCCCAGATTATTGCGCCCTAAGAATTTATATACTTTAGCAATAATCTTTGGCAACTCGTGTTGCTTAGTGATGTCTGCAACTGCCTCTAGGCACTGGCACACCTCTAAACTAACTGCTTCCCCTTTTACATTAGCAAGGATCAAATTGGAAACAATAGGGAACAGCTCCACCAATCTCATCCCCAACTCTAGGGCAGCCTCTGTCCCGTCTTCATCCTGAATCTTTTTAAGTACGGTCGGAAGAACGGTCATGGAGGGGGTGCCAAATCACAGTGAATGTACCACCGCAAACACGTCGCACAGGTGGTGTAATCAGCCAGATTAAGAATAAATCCTTTAGGTAAATTCATGGTAAGGATCCTGTGTTTCTCCACAGACGTAGTAAGTGGAAAGACCGCCTCGAGTTGCTCAAATTTGTTTCTGCAAGCCAGTAAGGGAAATCATCCCTATTCTGGGGACGTTTACCCATCACTGTTTACCCATCACTGTTTACCCATCACTGCATTAATCATGATGAGACTAACGAGAAGACCACCACCATGGGCTGGTGGGTGTGCAGCAGCTCCAGGCAAAGCCACCTGAATATTACGTGACATAAATTGTATTACAGCTCTTTGTATATGCATCAATGATGTATGCAATTGTTGTAGCTCTGCGATAGGAAGATTATGGTAATTTTGATGTGGTGTAAACCCTGCGAAAATGGACCACGTGGCCCCATCGACTGATAAGGGGCCTAAACGGACCACAGAAACGGGGAGGAAGGGGGCCATTAAACCAGATGGTATGCTGCCAGACTGTTAAAGGAAGTTCAAGTAAACGATAAGGGCAATATTCCTGTTGGACTGCGGAGGCATTAAATTCATGAAACAAATTATTCCATCCACTGCCGGAAAGGTAACCCAAGAATAGAAAACCTTGAAGTGGTATTCTGCATCCGCCTCAACAAAAATAAGATCAGCCCCTCAATTAGGGGCTGCATGTTGAGCCACGTAAGGCGCTGCAATAGCGATGCTATAAGAAGAGTGGTACATGATTCAAAAGAACGGTAGCGCAAAAGCGGGCCAATATAGAAAGAAGAACCTTTTCAAATTCAAGCTTGATAAACCTACATAAATCGAATATAGACGGCTAAGCTCTCACACCACAGACGTCTCCGAAAACTGGTGAGAGGGTTTTGTGGACAAGCACAAGTGCTACTCAGGAGTTATGCGAATAAGTACCATACCAAACGTTGGTGGCGCCATGTTGCAGAGATTCTGCACATGCACAGAACTATGCGCAGGAATATGGGACCTCGGTGTATAGGGGCTAATCCTTCCCACCACCTTAGTGCCCTCAAAACCAGGACTGACTAGCTATATTGTCTCACTCACTCTCCTACACACTCATGAAGAAGCAAACGATTAGACACCCCAGAACACAGCACTCCCGGATCTCTCTGGAAACGCGGTAACAAGAGACACCTTTTCGCTCACACTCTCGTACCTGTCCACAATAGGAAATGACCGAAACACTAATATAGTTTAAAATGCTTATTTTAACTATTGTGCTCTAAAACGCAGTATACGAGCCACAAGAAAAATGCATAGAATGAACACAGCATTACAGCAAGGTGATATATCATAAAGGTAGTTGTCATCATATACAGACAGTGGATAAAGGGCTATAAGGCCTAGCCACTCTCCCCTTGGTAAGAAGAATTATTATATAATAGAATATCTCAGGGGCTTTGTCAGCAGACCCCATACCTTAGTGCCTAGATGGTATATCTACATCATAGGATTCACATGGCTCTTCTCCCTGGAAAGCTCCCTCTCCAAGTATGTGTTACCTAAACATGCATCCCCATAATATCAAAGCACGAGTTTCCAGCAGCAGCTGTGTTAGCATGCTTTGTCTAGGTGTTAGGGACTGACCAGAACAGAATAACAAGGGACATTGTTCATCGACTTTGCTCACAGTGTTCAGACTAAACTCCATGAACAGGCCGAGAACGAACCAAGCAGACAGTTCTCATGTGAAAGGCATAAACAGAGTCTTGCAAAAATAAAAGCCATGTAGTAACACGTGGATAAAGCAGCATTATGGCTGCTGGGCTCATGCTAACTTAGCGATGTCGACAGTGTCCCTATTGGCCATGTGACATTAATATCTCTTTTATTGCTTCCCTTCTGTTTTGTTGATTTATAAAGCACCTGGCGATTCCCAAGATAATGCTACTAGACGTTTTGCTTCTATAACATTTGATCTTTCATAGATGCACATGCTTGAATTATTCCCTGTCATTAGGCTGGGAACACTTGATAAACCTTATATAACACTCAGTAACATGGATGTAATGATCTTGATGGACAATACTATGACCCTGTATTTTTCCCTTTTATGAGGTCTTCTATTGTCAAAGGAGTTGCAGTTCTGGGGATTCACAACTAAGTGATGGACCACCTCCGCAGAAATTGCCTGGACTCTCACAAGTGGGAGATAGAGGACAGGTAGCTGCAGTTAGTGTTCCATAGTTGGGGAACTCATCTTTGGGACATGTTTGTAACTCATCAGAACAAGAAATTCTTCAGATTTGCAAGCAGGTGGAGCTGCATGAATCATAAGGTAACAAGTTTGCGGTCATTTGGATAGGGACCTTCCTATTTGCCTTTCCACCATTCCTCCGATACCCAGAGTATTATACAAGATGCGGATGGAACACCGCAAGGTAGATTTAATTACTCCTGTAGGGACACATCAGCATTAGTCATCAGAGGCTGTCAGTGCAGACACCAGTAAAATTCAAGTTGGACTTCCTCCTACTTTCAAGGGACATCTTCTACATCACAAGCCACAATCTCTTGAGCTGACACCCTGGCTTATCAAAATCTAGAGTTTAGACATTTTCCAATACTTGAAGATTGTACGAAGGTGCTATAAGCATCCGGGTGTACACTAACCATAAAGACAAATTATATAGGTTGGAAACAGTTCATTGTATGGGTACACAAAGAGAAGTTGAATCCAATGAAAATGTCTCCGTACCAGCTTTTACCTTATCAGAACTTGACTAATAATGGTCTTTCATATACATCCATTAAAGTCCATTTAGCTGTAATAATGATTTTTATATATATTTAAGCAGAACATCATTATATTCAGAAAGGACAACTAAAGAATTTATAAACAAGCATTTGCAATGCAATAGGTCTCACATTCAGGCAAGTTTGAGCTATTGGCATTGTAAATGACAGTGCCTTTCATTTATGTTTTGGGTTTTAAAACATAAATAAAAGACATTGTCATTTACAATGCTAATAGCTTAAACTCTCCCAAATGCGAGACCTATTACATTGCAATAAAGGGCCCTCTCGACCACTTGTTAGATTGTAAATATCAGAGGACGAGACCGGCCTGCGATGTTTTCAAAGTAGTGATAAATAGTGCAGTGCAGAAAATGTGTAGCGTTATAAACTACACAGACACAAAGTGTGAAGTGAGTTACATATGATCCGAGCTATAAACACTAACAAAGCGATCCAACACGTTTCGCTCTGCGATTACACTGTCACGGCTCAGGAGGAAGAGCGGGAGGGGATCTATTTCCTGCCCTCTCCGTGATTTGAGTGTGCAGTGTGGCATAGTGTAATGTCATTGCTATCTTTGTCCTTATAAAAACACTCCAGCTGTAGTAGGGCCCTGGCTTCACCTCCTGGTACAGGGCGGGCTGTGCTTTGGCAGGCATGGAGGGAGGGATGATCTCGGCTGCAGCTCCGGCCTCGTACAGTGCCCCTGCTATTACTAGTGAGCGAGAGGTATTGATATTGGTGGTGCTGGTAGTGGTGGTTGTGCTGGTAGTGGTGGTATTGGTGGTGGTGGGGCTGGTATTTGTGAAGCTGGTATTTGTGAAGCTGGTATTTGTGGAGCTGGTATTTGTGGGGCTGGTATTTGTGGGGCTGGTATTTGGGGGTCTGGTATTTGGGGGTCTGGTGTTTGTGGGGCTGTATTGGTGGTGGCGGTATTGGTGGTGGCGGTATTGGTGGTGGCGATATTGGTGGTGGCGGTGATGGTATTGATGGTGGCGGTGATGGTATTGATGGTGGCGGAGATGGTATTGATGGTGGCGGTGATGGTATTGATGGTGGCGGAGATGGTATTGATGGTGGCGGTGATGGTAGTGATGGTGGTGGTATTGGTGGTGGTGGTATTGGTGGTGGTGGTATTGGTGGTGGTGGTATTGGTGATGGTGGTATTGGTGGTGGTGGTATTGGTGGTGGTGGTATTGGTGGTGGTATTGGTGATGGTGGTATTGGTAGTGATGGTGGTATTGGTAGTGATGGTGGTATTGGTAGTGATGGTGGTATTGGTAGTGATGGTGGTATTGGTAGTTGTTTTGGTGGTGGTTTTGGTTGTGGTATGGGTGGTGGCGGTGTTGGTACTATTGGTGGGGGTGGTACTGTTGGTGGTGGTGGTATTGGTTTTGGTGGTATTGGTTTTAGTAGTGGTATTGGTGGTGATATTGGTGGTGGTATTGGTAGTGGTGGTGATACTGGTATTGGTGGTGGTGATATTGGTGGTGGTATTGGTAGTGGTGGTGATACTGGTATTGGTGGTGATGGTATTGGTGGTGATGGTATTGGTGGTGGTGATATTGGTGGTGGTGATATTGGTGGTAGTATTGGTGGTGGTGGTATTGATGCAATTGGTAGTGGGGGTAGTAGTGGTGATATTGGTAGTGGAGGTGGTTGCATTGATGGTGCTGGTGGTAGTGGTTTTGATGGTGGTATCAGTGGTGGTGGTATTGGCATTGGTGGTGGTATTGGCATTGGTGGTATTGATACTGGTAGTGGTGGTGACATTGGTAGTAGTGGTGGTATTGGCAGTGGTGGTATTAGTGGTGGTATTGGCGGCAGTGGTGTATTAGTGGTTGTGGTATTGATATTGGTGATATTGGTAGTGGTGGTATTGATGGTACCGGTATTGGTGGTGGTGTTTGCATTGTTGGTATTGATATTGTTGATGATTATGGTATTAGTGGTGGTATGTGTATTGGTGTTGGTATTGGCATTGGTGGTATTTATATTGGTGGTAGTGGTGGTATTGGTGGTGGGGAGGGTAGTGGTGGTATCTGTATTGGTGGTGGTATTGGCATTGTTGGTATTGATATTGGTGGTGGTAGTGGTGGTATCGGTGGTGGTATTGGCATTGGTGGTATTGATATTGGTGGTGATATCTTATTTGCATTGATATTGGTGGTGGTGGTATTGGCAGCGGTGGTATTGGTGGCGGTGGTATTGGTGGCGGTGGTGATATTGGTGGTATTGGTTTTGGTGATTGATATTGGTTATTGGTGGTATTGATATTGGTGGTATTGGTGGGTGGGTGGGTGGTTGTGGTATTGGAGGTGGTGGTATTGGTGGAGGTGGTGGTATTGGTGATGGTGGTATTGATATTGGTGGTGATGGTGATATTGCCATTGGTGGTATTGGTATTAATATTGGTGGTGATGGTGGTATTGGCATTGGTATTAATATTGGTGGTGATGGTGGTATTGGCATTGGTATTAATATTGGTGGTGATCGTGGTATTGGCGGTGGTAGTGGCGGTATTGGTGGTGGTGGTAAGGGTGGTGGTAGTGGTGGTGGTGATATTGGTATTTGTGGTAGTAGTGGTCGTGTTGAGATTGGTATTGGTGGTGGTAGTGGTGGTATTGGTGGTGGTATTGGCATTGGTGGTATCGATTTTGGTAGTGGTGGTGGTATTGGCATTGGTATTGATATTGGTTGTGATGGTGCTATTGGTGGTGGTTTTGGTACTGGTGGTGGTGGTATTGTGGTGGTATTGGTATCGATGGTATTGATATTGGTGGTGGTTGTGGTACTGGTTGTGGTACTGGTGGTGGTATTGGTGGTGGCCGTGGTGGTGGGATTGATATTGGTGGTGGTATTTGCATTGGTGGTATTTGCATTGGTGGTGGTGATGGTATTGGTGGTGGTGATATTGGCATTGGTGGTATTGATATTGGTGGTGGTATCAGTATTGGTGGTGGTGATGGTAGTGCTGGTATCTGTATTGGTGGTGGTATTGACATTGTTGGTATTGATATTGGTATTGATATTGGTGATGGTGGTAGTGGTGGTATCGGTGGTGGTATAGGCATTGGTGGTATTGATATTGGTGGTGATATTGGCATTGGTGGTGGTATTGGTGGCGGTGGTGGTATTGGTGATATTGGCATTGGTGGTGGTATTGGTGGTATTGATATTGGTGGTGATGGTGGTTGTGGTATTGGTGGTCGTGGAGGTAGTGGTATTGGTGGAGGTAGTGGTATTGGTGGAGGTAGTGGTATTGGTGGAGGTAGTGGTATTGGTGGAGGTAGTGGTATTGGTGGAGGTAGTGGTATTGGTGGTGGTATCGGTATCTGTGGTGGTATTTGCATTGGTGGTATTGATACTGGTGGTGATGGTGGTATTGGCATCTATATTGGTGCTGATGGTATTGGCATTGGTATTCGTGGTGGTATTGGTGGCGGCGGTAGTATTGGTGGCGGCGGTGGTATTGATATTGGTGGTGGTATTGATATTGGTGGTGGTGGTTGTGGCACTGGTATTGGTGGTATTGATATTGATGGTGGTATTGGTATTGGTGGTGGTGGTTGTGGAGGTGGTGGGATTGATGGTGGTACCGGTATTGGTGGTGGTATTTGCATTGGTGGTATTGAGATTGGTGATGATGATGGTATTGGTGGTGGTACCGGTATTGGTGGTGGTATTGGCATTGGTGGTATTGATATTGGTGGTGGTATCAGTATTGGTGGTGGTGTTGGTAGTGATGGTATCTGGATTGGTGGTGGTATTGGAATTGTTGGTATTAATATTGGTGGTATTGGCATTGGTATTGATATTGGTGGTGGTGGTGGTATAGGCATTAGTGTATTGATATTGGTGATATTGGAATTGATATTAGTGGTATTGGTAGTGGTATTGATGGTGGTATTGGTGGCGGCGGCGATATTGGTGGTATTGATATTGGTGGTATTGATATTGGTGGTATTGATATAGGTGGTATTGATATAGGTGGTATTGATATAGGTGGTATTGATATAGGTGTTATTGATATTGGTGGTGGTTGTGGTATTGGAGGTAGTGGTATTGGTGGTCGTGGAGGTAGTGGTATTGGTGGTGGTATCGGTGGTGGTATTGGCATTGGTGGTATTCATATTGGTGATGGTGGTATTGGCACCTGTGGTATTGGTATTAATATTGGTGCTGATGGTATTGGTGGTATTGGCATTGGTATTAATGGTGGTGGTGGTATTGGTGGCGGTGGTATTAGTGGTGGTGGTGGTATTGGTGGCGGTGGTATTGGTGGTGATGGTGGTATTGGCGGTGATGGTGGTATTGGCGGCGGCAGTGGTATTGGTATTGGTGGTGGTATTGATTTTGGTGGTGATGGTGGTTGTGGTATTGGAGGTGGTGGCGGCGGTATCGGTGGTGGTATTGGCATTGGTGGTATTGATATTGGTGGTGATGGTATTGGCATTGGTGGTATTGGTATTAATATTGGTGCTGATGGTGGTATTGACATTGGTGGTATTGGTATTAATATTGGTGGTAGTGGTGGCGGTGGTAGTGGTGGCATTGGTGTTGGTGGTGGTATTGACATTGGTGGTATTGGTGTTGGCGGTGGTATTGGTGTTGGCGGTGGTATTGGTGGTGGTATTGGTGGTGGTATTGGTGGTGGCGGTATTGGTGTTGGCGGTGGCAGTGGTGGTGTTATGGGTGGTGTGGTAGTGGTGGTATTGGTATATGTGGTGGTAGTGGTGGTGTTGATATTGGTGGTATTTGTGGTGGTATCGGTGGTGGTATTGGCAATGGTGGTGGTATCGATAGTGGTAGTGGTATTGGCATTGGTGGTATTGGCATTGATATTGGTTGTGATGGTGGTGGTTTTGGTACTGGTGGTGATAGTGGTGGTATTGATATTGTGGTGGTATTGGTATCGATGGTATTGATATTGGTGGTGGTATTGGTGCTACCGGTGGTGGTATTGGCGGTGGTGGTATTGATATTGGTGGCCGTGGTGGTATTGGCGTTGGTAGTATTGGTATTAATATTGGTGGTGGTATCAGTGGTGGTATCGGTTTTGGTGGAAGTGGTGGTATCGGTATTGGTGGTATTGGCATTGGTGGTACTGATATTTGTGGTGGTATTGATATTGGTGATGATGGTGGTATTGGTGGTGGTATCAGTGGTAGTGGTGGTATCGGTATTGGTGGTGGTATTGATATTGGTGGTGGTATTGGCATTGGTGTTGGTATTGGTGGTTGTGGTATTGGTGGTTGTGGTATTGGTTGTGGTATTGGTGGCGGTGGTGGTATTGGTGGCGGTGGTGGTATTGGTGGGGGTGATGCTATTGGAGGGGGTGGTGGTGGTATTGGTATTAATATTGGCGGTGGTTGTGGTGGTATTGGTGGTGGTGGTATTGGTATTAATATTGGCGGTGGTTGTGGTGGTATTGGTGGTGGTATCAGTTTTGGTGGAAGTGGTGGTATCGGTATTGGTGGTGGTATCGGTGGTGGTATCGGTGGTGGTGTTGATGTTGGTGGTGATATCTTATTTGCATTGATATTGGTGGTGGTGGTATTGGTAGCGGTATTGGCAGCGGTGGTATTGGTGGCGGTGGTATTGGTGGCGGTGGTATTGGTGGCGGTGGTGATATTGGTGGTATTGGTTTTGGTGATTGATATTGGTTATTGGTTTTGGTGGTATTGATATTGGTGGTATTGGTGGGTGGGTGGTTGTGGTATTGGAGGTGGTGGTATTGGTGGAGGTGGTGGTATTGGTGATGGTGGTATTGATATTGGTGGTGATGGTGATATTGCCATTGGTGGTGATGGTGGTATTGGCATTGGTATTAATATTGGTGGTGATGGTGGTATTGGCATTGGTATTAATATTGGTGGTGATGGTGGTATTGGCATTGGTATTAATATTGGTGGTGATCGTGGTATTGGCGGTGGTAGTGGCGGTATTGGTGGTGGTAAGGGTGGTGGTAGTGGTGGTGGTGATATTGGTATTTGTGGTAGTAGTGGTCGTGTTGAGATTGGTATTGGTGGTGGTAGTGGTGGTGGTATTGGCATTGGTGGTATCGATTTTGGTAGTGGTGGTGGTATTGGCATTGGTATTGATATTGGTTGTGATGGTGCTATTGGTGGTGGTTTTGGTACTGGTGGTGATAGTGGTGGTGGTATTGTGGTGGTATTGGTATCGATGGTATTGATATTGGTGGTGGTTGTGGTACTGGTTGTGGTACTGGTTGTGGTACTGGTGGTGGTATTGGTGGTGGCCGTGGTGGTGGGATTGATATTGGTGGTGGTATTTGCATTGGTGGTATTTGCATTGGTGGTGATGATGGTATTGGTGGTGGTGATATTGGCATTGGTGGTATTGACATTGGTGGTGATATCAGTATTGGTGGTGGTGATGGTATCTGTATTGGTGGTGGTATTGACATTGTTGGTATTGATATTGGTGGTATTGGTGATGGTGGTAGTAGTGGTATCGGTGGTGGTATAGGCATTGGTGGTATTGATATTGGTGGTGATATTGGCATTGGTGGTGGTATTGGTGGCGGCGGTGGTATTGGTGATATTGGGATTGGTGGTATTGATATTGGTGGTGATGGTGGTTGTGGTATTGGTGGTCGTGGAGGTAGTGGTATTGGTGGAGGTAGTGGTATTGGTGGAGGTAGTGGTATTGGTGGTGGTATCGGTATCTGTGGTGGTATTTGCATTGGTGGTATTGATACTGGTGGTGATGGTGGTATTGGCATCTATATTGGTGCTGATGGTATTGGCATTGGTATTCGTGGTGGTATTGGTGGCGGCGGTAGTATTGGTGGCGGCGGTGGTATTGATATTGGTGGTGGTATTGATATTGGTGGTGGTATTGATATTGTGGTGGTATGGTTATCGATGGTATTGATATTGGTGGTGGTGGTTGTGGCACTGGCACTGGTATTGGTGGTATTGATATTGATGGTGGTATTGGTATTGGTGGTGGTGGTTGTGGAGTTGGTGGGATTGATGGTGGTACCGGTATTGGTGGTGGTATTTGCATTGGTGGTATTGAGATTGGTGATGATGATGGTATTGGTGGTGGTACCGGTATTGGTGGTGGTATTGGCATTGGTGGTATTGATATTGGTGGTGGTATCAGTATTGGTGGTGGTGTTGGTAGTGATGGTATCTGGATTGGTGGTGGTATTGGCATTGTTGGTATTAATATTGGTGGTATTGGCATTGGTATTGATATTGGTGGTGGTGGTGGTGGTATAGGCATTAGTGTATTGATATTGGTGGTGATATTGGAATTGATTAGTGCTATTGGTAGTGGTATTGATGGTGGTATTGGTGGCGGCGGCGATATTGGTGGTAATGATATTGGTGGTAATGATATTGGTGGTAATGATATAGGTGGTATTGATATAGGTGGTATTGATATAGGTGGTATTGATATAGGTGGTATTGATATAGGTGGTATTGATATTGGTGGTGGTTGTGGTATTGGAGGTAGTGGTATTGGTGGTCGTGGAGGTAGTGGTATTGGTGGTGGTATCGGTGGTGGTATTGGCATTGGTGGTATTCATATTGGTGATGGTGGTATTGGTATTAATATTGGTGCTGATGGTATTGGTGGTATTGGCATTGGTGTTAATGGTGGTGGTGGTATTAGTGGTGGTATTAGTGGTGGTGGTGGTATTGGTGGCGGTGGTATTGGTGGTGACGGTGGTATTGGCGGCGGCAGTGGTATTGGTATTGGTGGTGGTATTGATTTTGGTGGTGATGGTGGTTGTGGTATTGGAGGTGGTGGCGGCGGTATCGGTGGTGGTATTGGCATTGGTGGTATTGATATTGGTGGTGATGGTATTGGCATTGGTGGTATTGGTATTAATATTGGTGCTGATGGTGGTATTGACATTGGTGGTATTGGTATTAATATTGGTGGCGGTGGTATTGGTGTTGGCAGTGGTATTGGTGGTGGTATTGGTGGTGGCGGTATTGGTGTTGGTGTTGGTGGTGGCAGTGGTGGTGTTATGGGTGGTGTGGTAGTGGTGGTATTGGTATATGTGG
Source organism: Triturus cristatus (assembly GCF_964204655.1). Lineage (NCBI taxonomy): Eukaryota > Metazoa > Chordata > Amphibia > Caudata > Salamandridae > Triturus > Triturus cristatus. Next base: position 1,681,719,956 of record NC_140589.1, read on the forward strand.
TGGTAGTGGTGGTGTTGATATTGGTATTGGTGGTATTTGTGGTGGTATCGGTGGTGGTATTGGCAATGGTGGTATCGATAGTGGTAGTGGTATTGGCATTGGTGGTATTGGCATTGATATTGGTTGTGATGGTGGTGGTTTTGGTACTGGTGGTGATAGTGGTGGTATTGATATTGTGGTGGTATTGGTATCGATGGTATTGATATTGGTGGTGGTATTGGTGCTACCGGTGGTGGTATTGGTGGTGGTGGTATTGATATTGGTGGCCGTGGTGGTATTGGCGTTGGTAGTATTGGTATTAATATTGGTGGTGGTATCAGTGGTGGTATCGGTTTTGGTGGAAGTGGTGGTATCGGTATTGGTGGTATTGGCATTGGTGGTACTGATATTTGTGGTGGTATTGATATTGGTGATGATGGTGGTATTGGTGGTGGTATCAGTGTTAGTGGTGGTGGTAGTGGTGGTATCGGTATTGGTGGTGGTATTGGCATTGGTGTTGGTATTGGTGGTTGTGGTATTGGTGGTTGTGGTATTGGTTGTGGTATTGGTGGCGGTGGTGGTATTGGTGGCGGTGGTGGTATTGGTGGGGGTGATGCTATTGGAGGGGTGGTGGGGGTATTGGTATTAATATTGGCGGTGGTTGTGGTGGTATTGGTGGTGGTATCAGTTTTGGTGGAAGTGGTGGTATCAGTATTGGTGGTGGTATCGGTGGTGGTATCGGTGGTGGTGTTGGTGGTGATGGTGCTCTTGATGGTGGCTGTGGTATTGGCGGTGGTGGTATTGGCGGTGGTGGTATTGGCGGTGGTGGTATTGGCGGTGGTGGTATTGGCGGTGGTGGTATTGGCGGTGGTGGTATTGGCGGTGGTGGTATTGGCGGTGGTGGTGGTATTGGCGGTGGTGGTGGTATTGGCGGTGGTGGTGGTATTGGCGGCGGTGGTGGTATTGGCGGCGGTGGTGGTATTGGCGGCGGTGGTGGTATTGGCGGCTGTGGTGGTATTGGCGGCTGTGGTGGTATTGGCGGCTGTGGTGGTATTGGCGGCGGTGGTGGCATTGGAGGCGGTGGTGGTATTGGAGGCGGTGGTGGTATTGGAGGCGGTGGTGGTATTGGAGGCGGTGGTGGTATTGGAGGCGGTGTTGATATTGGTGCTATTGACATTTGTAGTATTGGTGGTGGTGTTACCAGTATTGGTGATAGTATTGGCATTGGTGGTATTGATATTGGTAGCATTGGTGGTATTGGCATTGGTATTGATATTGGTGGTATTGGTGGTGGTATCTGTATTGGTGGTATTGGCATTGGCTGGTGATGGTGGAATTGGCATTGGTGGTATTGGCATTGGTATTATTGGTGGTGGTGGTATTATTGGTGGTGGTGGTATTATTGGTGGTGGTGGTGATATTAGTGGTGGTGGCGGCGGTATTGGTGGCGGCGGTATTGGTGGCGGTATTGGTGGCGGCGGCGGTATTTGTGGTGGTATTGGTGGTATTGGTGGTGGCAGTGGTATTGGTGGTGTTAAGGGTGGTGGTAGTGGTGGTGGTGATATTTGTATTTGTGGTGGTAGTGGTCGTGTTGATATTGCTATTGGTGGTGGTAGTGGTGGTTGCGGTGATATTGGTGGCGGTGGTATTCAATTAATCAATCAGGGGTTTATAAAGCGCGCTACTCACCCGTGAGGTTCTCAAGGCGCTGCGGGGAAGGGGGGAGGGGGTGCAGCTCCGGTTCAGTAAAAATAAAATGGTTTTGAGGTTTTTCCTGAAGTTGTGGAGGGTGGGGTAGCGTCTGAAGTTGACGGGGAGCTCGTTCCAGGCTTTGGCTGCGACGTAGTGTAGGATGGATTAAGCCACGCCCTATTTACAACACTAAGTTAGCATAAACGAGATAATTGTTAGCAAGCCAGCTTGTCGTTTCTGCTGCGCTGCACACGACACTGTTGTTATGTGTTATTCATTTTAGAAATGCTGACTCGACTTTGCCTTACTGGATAACAAACTATTGTTTCACATTCTTAACCGTGAAATGTGCCCTTGGTCTGTACATCATGTAAAGAACGAGTCTGGGTCACTAGAAGGTACAGAGTGTTGTGATTAGATTGATCGTACCACTTCTTAGACATATCATACATGCAGCTGCCAATATCTGAAGGACAAGCGTCTTTAATATTGCAGAACAGTTTGGGTTTGCATACATTCGAACAGAAGAGCTGATGCATGAGAGAGCTAGCTGATCCTTTGATGTGATTCTACTAAGCTGATCTATACGGTATGGGGTCCCCCATGTTAACCTAAGAGACCTTCTAATAGTCTAATAATAATAATGTATTAGATTCTAGAGAAAGGAGTGTGGCTGTATACCACTGTCATTATTAGTATGATTGCTCCTTTCATTCTGTATGGTATTGTAATAATGCTTATGGTTCTGATCTGTACCGTTAGTCTGCTAGTGTTAGCCAAAGTACTGCATCTTAGGACGCGAGGTTTATAAAATAAACTCTTTAAACTTTACCGTGTCTGTATTATTATGTTGTGGACTAACAAATAGATACGAACAGGTATTTCGGATTCCCACCACTCCTAAGAAATATTTGTCGCTTGTTCTGGTTTGTCTATACATTGGGACCGCCTAGCTAGATCTAGGCTAATGAATGGGATACTAAGCTAGTCGGATAAGGGGTTCTGGCTTCTGAGGGGAGTTTTCTGGTACACCACAGTTCTCTGAGGTTCTGGTCTCCTGCGCATAGTTCTGTGCATAAGCAGAATCCCTGCAACAGTAGGAGAAAGCTCTTCCGCCTGCTCTGGTTCGGCAGATGCGGCGGTCTCTGCGAGGGCAAGATCGGCGGAGCGTTTATTCCTCTTGGGTATGTGGAAGGAGACTCTCTCGTTGAGGTATTTGGGTCCAATGTTGTGGAGGGATTTGTAGGTGTGGGTGAGCAGTTTGAAGGTTACTCTCTTCTCAACGGGGAGCCAGTGGAGGTCTCGTAGGTGTTGGTTTATGTGTTCGTGCCGTGGGGTTCCAAAGACTAGTCTGGCCGCGGAGTTCTGGATGGTTTGGAGCTTGTGAAGGAGGGTTCCGTTTACGGCGTAGAGGGCGTTGACGTAGTCCAGTCTACTGGTTATGAGAGCGTGGGTGACAGTTCTTTTGCACTCGGGCAGGGGTGATCCATTTGAAGGTCTTCCGGAGGTTTCTGAGGCAGTTGAAGCTGGTGGAGGCGACGGAGTTGATCTGGCGGGTCATGGTGAGGGAGTAGTCGAGGATGATGCCGAGGTTCCGTGCGTGGTCTGTCTGTGTGGGCAGGCTCCCGAGGGCGGAGGGCCACCAGGTGTTGTCGCTGGCGGAGGGTCCGAGGATGAGGACCTCTGTCTTCTCTGAGTTGAGCTTCAGGCAACTGCTTTTCATCCAGGCGGCGACGTCTCTCATTCCTTGCTGGAAGCAGAGTCTGGTGTCTTCTGGGTTCTTGTTGAGAGAGAGAGAGGATGAGCTGGGTATCGTCAGCGTATGATACTATGCTGAGCCCGTGCTGTCTGACTATGGCAGCGGGCATTGGTATTTATATTGGTCGTAATGGTGGTATTGGTGGCAGTGGTATTTGTGGAGGTATTGGTGGTATTGATATTGATGGTGGTATTGATATTGGTGGTGGTATTGATATTGGTGGTGATGGTGGTATTGTGGCAGTGGTGGTATTGTGGCAGTGGTGGTATTGTGGCAGTGGTGGTATTGTGGCGGTGGTGGTATTGTGGCGGTGGTGGTATTGTGGCGGTGGTGGTATGGTGGCGGTATTGTGGCAGTGGCGGTATTGTGGCGGTGGCGGTATTGTGGCGGTGCCGGTATTGGTGGCAGTATTGGTGGCGGTGGTATTGCTGATGGAGGTATTGGTGGTATTGATATTGGTGGTGGTTGTGGTATTGGTGGTGGTTTGTTTCCGTATTGGTGGTGGTATCTATTGGTGGTGGTGGTATCTGTATTGGTGGTGATTGTGGTATTGGCATTGGTATTGATATTGATGGTGATGGTGGTGATGGTGGTATTGGTGGTGATGGTGGTATTGGTGGTGATGGTGGTATTGGTGGTGATGGTATTGGTGGTGATGGTATTGGTGGTGATGGTATTGGTGGTATTTGTAGTGGTGGTATTTGTAGTGGTGGTATTTGTAGTGGTGGTATTTGTAGTGGTGGTGGTGGTATTGGGGATATTGGTGGTGGTATTGGTAGTGGTTGCATTTAAGTTGGTGGTCGTATTGGTAGTGGTATTGGTGGTATCTGTGGTATTGGTTTTATTGGTAGTTGAAGTGGTTGCATTGGTGGTGGTGGTATTGGTGGTGGTGGTATTGGTGGTGGTGGTATTGGTGGTGGTGGTGGTATTGGTGGTGGTGGTGGTATTGGTGGTGGTGGTGGTATTGGTGGTGGTGGTGGTATTGGTGGTGGTGGTGGTGGTGGTATTGGTGGTGGTGGTGGTATTGGTGGTGGTGGTATTGGTGGTGGTGGTGGTATTGGTGGTCGTGGTGGTATTGGTGGTCGTGGTGGTATTGGTGGTCGTGGTGGTATTGGTGGTCGTGGTGGTGTAGGTGGTGGTGTAGGTGGTGGTGTAGGTGGTGGTGTAGGTGGTGGTGTTGGTGGTGGTGTAGGTGGTGGTGTTGGTGGTGTTGGTGGTGTTGGTGGTGTTGGTGGTATTGGTGGTATTGGTGGTGTTGGTGGTATTGGTGGTGTAGGTGGTATTGGTGGTGTAGGTGGTATTGGTGGTGTAGGTGGTATTGGTGGTGTAGGTGGTATTGGTGGTATTGGTGGTATTGGTGGTGGTTGTATTGGTGGTGATATTGGTGGTGGTGGTAGTGGTATTGGTGGTGGTGGTAGTGGTATTGGTGGTGGTGGTAGTGGTATTGGTGGTGGTATTGGTATTGGTGGTGGTATTGGTAGTGGTGGTATTGGTAGTGGAGGTGGTGGTGGTTTCATTGATGGTGCTAATCGTGGTATTGGTGGTGGTGGTGGTGGTATTGGTGGTGGTAGTGGAGGTGGTGTTAGTGGAGGTGGTGGTTGTATTGGTGGTGGTGGTATTGATGGCATTGATCTTGGTGGTGGTATTGGTGGTGGTGGTATACACGTGCACAAAGCAGGCCAGCAGAGACCAGTGTAGGTGGGCTAAACACGGAACATCATTATTATCATTATTGAACATGTGATGCAAGCGCCTGGCCTAATTACCACATTTGCCATCTGAGGCGTTAACTAAAAAGGAATTCATCCACCCATTCATAACCCGATTGAAGAAAAATGTAACGTGTGTCAACATTTATTTATTCATTTTTATATAGCGCGGATATTACTCAGTTGTTTGAGCACTTTAAAATAAATTGATTGAATTGGGTGATAGTAACGCTGGATATTTACAGCACTTAAGAGACGAAGTGTGGCATGAAGCACGGGAGAGGCTGTGGCCTTATGGCCAGAGCTGCCGACTTTGGAGCCGGGGAGCCAAGTTCGAACCTTTGTCCCAGCTGCTTGAAAAGTGAAAGTGTGTATGGTGCGCTGAATGTAAACAAAGCACGTAATGGCAGTAGTTAGAGAAACTCTAAAGAAAATAGTGCTGACAGACTTAAGAACAGCACCGTGTAACGACCGAAGTAAAAGGGCCAATCGCCATGGGAGATTACAAATGAAGACACTGTGGTACTAAGGAGGGACTCATAAGCCTGTTTGCCAATTGGAAGCCAGCATTTACGAAGGACAATGACACAAGTCCACGACAAATGAGTGGAGAGTGGGCTGGGCTTCAAATGCATACCCTAATACAGCATGCCTCGCAGTGCGAGCAGTGCATGTGCGCTGTTGCTAGGCTCAACCTAAACTATTTAGAATCTCTTCTCCAAGTTAAATTAGCGTCTGAGGTAAATACAATCCTAAGAACTTTCATGTGTGCGACGTTTGGGCCTATTGACAAGATAACCATAAAGCACCTCTCTTGAAGATGGCTTTCTTGTTAGCTGCCATGTCAGCTAGGAGCGCAAGTGCAATTCATGATCTTTCATGCATGAAACCCTTCCTGTGTTTCTCCAAAGATAATCGTGTACATTGATTATGAGTCCTAAAATCATTCCTAAAGTACCAACAACATTCTTTTTGAACCAGAATATTTTTCTTCCTACGTTTTTTTTCATATCGAACTACATTAGCTGAAAGGGTGCTACATTCCATCAATATCAAGTGTCCTTAAATTTTATATCAACAACATGAAAGACTGCGATCAAACGGACTAGTTATTAATAACTTTTGGTCCTTCTAACACAGGAGGACCAATAACAAAACAAATTGTAGCGAGACAGACTGTGTTGTGCGTTACATTAGCTCATTCATCTATAGGCCAACCTGTTATTAAAGACCAGTCAATCAACTTGGACAATCATGTCTACAACAGTGCAGTTTGTAGGAATTACACTTAAATATTTGCAAAGGAGTGACATGAAAGATGAAACTTGCTTTCACAAAGCACTACTTCATAATTATGAACTCTGATAAGGAACCAGGAGTGGGATGAACAATGCTTAGAAACCTTTTGGTTTAATGTAAGCTTTGTTGACACCTTCCACTAATTTATTTCAGTAGACTGCTTTCAGTAGACTGCTTTGATGATCTTAATTCAAGCATGTGACTCTATGAAAGATCCAATGCTGAACAAGTAAGTTACCTGTAACTTTTTTCCTTCGACCTTGGTGTCTTTCATAGATTGATTTGCAACCTGCCCATCTGCTCATTCATGGGGATTCAAATACTGAATAGATCACCTAACGGACTACAACATCTGGCATTTGGGAGCCTCTGTTAGAGAGAAGGTTGAGGGTGGTTTGGATCAGTTACAGTGACATGGATTGCATGTAAATGGTCTATGTAAAGGTCTGTTATTGAGTGTAAAGTACAATGCTAAGTTAACATTGCTTACATTGTTTCCAGGGGTACCCATCCTGACAAAGGGGAATAATTGACCCATGTGAATCACTGAAGGTTAACAATGCTGGAGAACTGTAGTTAGAGGTAAGTACCTTTATTCGTACTGCTCATTTCATCTTGAGTGCACCACATCGCTGGGCCCCTGCTTCTAAAGGGATTCAAGAAAATTGACTTTCGAAACAGTCTTGACTCCAAAGCAAGTCTCTTCTCCAAAAGTGACAATGTTCAGTAGATTTCTGGATCATTCAGTGGAATGGGTGCACAGGTTGAAGTGAACAGTCCCTGACATCTTGGATTCTGAATGATTTAGGGCATTTTTACTATAAGACCATAAAGTTTGTTGTCAGACATAGCATCTCCAGTGTGTTGCACCACCACCTGCCTTGCTTACTCGTGCAGCTGCAGGTCAATCTTTTGTTGCTCCACCCACGGTTGTTACTTTTCTTGCACCTCAACAAGTAGTTTCACCTTCAATACTTTATCAGCCACCCTAAGGCATTGGATTTCTCTTGGCGCTAGACATTGCTTTACAGCGCCCTAGGACAGTGGCTCTTAACTTCTTGACTTCAATAGACTCCCACTGAATCATTAATGGAATCCAGGGACTCCCACAGAGTCATTATAAAATAGTTTTGGCCAGAAGGTTTGTAGAACGTCTTCAAAATCTAAGAAAGCGACCATTACCACTGCATTACCGGGGAGATTACTTGAGAGGGATCAGTCGTGTTGGACTCCCTCCAGCATTTTACTGAAATGTTTCCTAGAGAAAGTAGGGGCTACTTTAGAGAAGTCCCTCATTAAAGTATGATGGTTTCCAACCAAGTTATCAATGCTGTAGCGGGTTCATCTGATCTAGCAGGGCATGGTTATTGCCAGTGTTTGATAATGTGGCAGTTGCCCTGGCTCCAACTTGTAAACTTAAACCTGGAGCACAGCAGAACATTTTAAATCTAATTTTATCAAAAGGGAGGCACAGCAGATCCTATCCCTGCATTCAAACAAAGGCCATATAGACAAGAAATTACATACGAAGCGGTGTGCCGAAAGATGGTTCGCTAGTGGGCCCAACCCACAAGATATTGAGAGACTTCTCTTTTTATATTGAACCATGTCAGGGCTAGACCACTGACCAGAATGCACAAGATAACTATTTGAGGCATTCTAGATCACCAGTAGTAGCCCCAGACATTTTACAAGAAGTGCAAGCTCCTATTGTCTCTTTCCATAATTTAAAATGGCCATTCAAGGGGTCCTTTTATAAAGCAGATCAGTTGGAGATTTCTAGCCTCAGATTTCTTACCGTAGAATTTCACAAGGCATTAGCCTGGATCCGTAAGATTTTTCATTAGAAGTACCTCTGCCCGCCAGTAGGTGGTGTCAAACGGCCCTGTGTCCGTCTGCATTGTTCGTGCCGGAAATGAGATCGCAGTACCTACATTGGCGCCATCCAGGCATGCTGACGTCAGTTCTTTTTCTCCCTACCCAACCAACGCTGACCCAGAGAAGAACTACCCCTCTGTCATTTTGACAGGCTTTGTTTGACGTTTTAGTTGCTTATTTTTGAGGTTTACTTCCTGGTGTGTCCAGGAATGTCTTCGCGTAAGTCCGATTTTAAGTCCTTCGGCACCTGTTACCGACTGATGTATGTGACAGGCCTGCACCTCGTTTGTCTGTGGTGTCTGGCATGCGACCACAACACCAAGGTGTGTTCCGATTGCTGGGCCATGGCTCCGAATACTTTGAAGGAGCGGTCCATAAAGCTTTTAGCGGCATATAATTCTACTTAAAAGTTTTCCTCGGCCCATTCAAAGTCCTCGGGACACTCCTCTACGTGGCACAAAAAGAGCAAGAAGTTGATGCGTTCTTTGACTTCTCCTTCTCTGTTGTCCGATGAGGCAAGGGAGCCCCATGGATCTAGGCCTTGTACCCTGGAACCTGCGCCTGGACCGATTCCACGCCTCCCCCGATTCCACGCCTCCCCAAATTTCCGAAGACTGGAGCCAGCCACACCCAATTAAGAGTTCTATGTGACCATGCACCTCATATTTGTGTGTTCAGACCCTGGGCGCGGGGGGGGTCAGAAGGGGCACCATCTTTTTCCATGCTGACTGCTCTGGCCCCAGGGATCCATTTTTGACGCCATTCATGCCAATGCCTGTTCCAGTGCCGCCAGCGCTCCTGAGCGGCTCCGTCCTCCTTGCTGCCAGCGCCCCCGAGCGGCGCCATCCCCATTGTTAATGCCCGACTCCGACACGGAGCTGAAGGGATGTCGCCAGACTCAGATGCCAGCAGAAGCAGTGGCTCTTAGATCATAGGTAGAGCCTTATTTTTATCAGCCAGGCCCCTGAGAAGACTGGGACATGCCACTGGACCCTCTAGAATACCAGACATATGACAAACAGTGTGTGAACTGGTGTAAGGGCCTGGGTGAGGCCAGCTGCCTATGTATGTCTTCAGATGCTGGTTTGCTTTCTCAGTCTACAGTGGCTACAGAGGCAGGAGCGTCTTAAGCAATGGTGGTGCGAAGGGCGGCTGATCCCTTGCTCACTTCCACTGGATTCAAGCTAGCCTGGTTGATGAGGGGTAATACGCTGACACTGGTCCCAGGATGCTTGTTTCCGGTCCAGGGAGGACCTGCTTTGCAGTTAAGGCTGGACTGTTCCCATGAGGAACAGGCTTAAGACTGATTTGCATATGGCTGGGTCTAAACTGGGGTGGCATGGTGAGCAACCGAACAATAGATTTAACCCAGATCTCTTGACTGGGGGTGAATGCATTATGTATTCAGCCTAACGTTTTATTTGTTTGCATAGCCCTTTACCACCATGAGCACCCAGTTGGCGGCAAGACTCGCGATCACCTGCCCCACTGTCATTCTATAACATTGAATAGGTGGGTTCTGCAGATTGTCTGAAGGGGCTACCCCCTCCCTTTTGAAACTACCCTGTGCCACCATCTCACGACCTGCTGACTGAGGATCATCTGTTTCTTCACACCAAAGATATCTCTGCTCTCTTGGCCAAGGGAGCCATAGAGAGGGTTCCGGTGCCAGAAGTAGAATGTGATTTTTACACCAGCTACTTTCTGGTTCCCAAAAAGAACAAGGGCCTTCACCCTATCCTCGAACTCTGACTCTCTTCCTAAAAAAGGAGAAATTCAAATTCTCACGTTGGCTCAGGTCTTGTCTGCCCTGGACCCAGGAGACTGCATGATAGTGTTGGACTTGCAGGAAGTTTATTTTCATAGTCCCGCCCTGACTGCCCCCAGTGCTTTCTGCGGTTTATGGTAGGCCACAAGCACTTTCAGTTCACCGTGCTTTCTTTTGGCCTTACCAGTGCCCCTTGTGTGTTCACAAAGGTAATAGTGGTGACTGCAGCTAACCTGCATAGGTCAGGGGTACCAGTCCTCCCCTACCTCAACAACTGGCTGCTGAAGGAGGACTCGCCTAGGTCGTCTCCCATCTCCAGACTACAGCAAAACTTCTGCACACGCTGGGGTGCACTATCGATGGGACAAAGTCACACCTCACTCCCTCTCAGACGCTCCCTTTCATCTGAGTTGTTCTTGACACAGTGCAGTTTTGGGCTTATCCTCCCAAGCAACGAGTCCAGGATATTCAGGCTATGATGCCGATATTTCAGTCTCTGGCCTGGGTTTTGTGAGACTGCCCCTGCGGTTGCTTTGCCTGGTGCCCTGCATCCTGCTGGTGACATGCCAGATTGTATATGCGGGCTCTGCAGTGGGACTTGAAGTTCCAGTTGGCACAGCATCATGGGAATCTCTCCGACCTGAACTATCTGCTGTGGTGGATCACAAAACGCAATTGGGCCAGAGGCAGACCCTTCTCCCTTTCTCAATCATATCTCACTGGAGTGACAGATGCGTCACTTCCGGGGCGGGGTGGCCGTCTGGGAGTGGTGATGATCAGGGATCCCGGGTGGAAATCTGGACTCCACATCAACATGCTGGAACTCTGGCTGATCCGACTGTCATTGAAAGCTTTTCTAGCCTCTATCAAGGGAAGGCTGGTACAAGTTTTGACAGACAATGCCACTGCCATGTGGTACTGCAAAAAACAGGGCAGGGTGAGGTCTTCTACCCATTGTCAAGAGGCCCTGCACTACTGGACATGGCTAGAACGCCAGGGCCTTTCTCTGATGATTCAACATCTGGCAGGTTCTCTGAATGCCAGAGCAGTAGAACTCAGCTGAAGATGCCCAGCAGATCACAAATGGAATCTCCATCCGGAAGTGGTTCGAGGTCTATTTCAGCAGTGGGGAGAGCCTTGGTTAGATCTGTTCGCCGTCACAGAGAACACTGCTGTAGTCCAGTGCTCTCCATGCCACTGGAATCAAGCTATCCTGGCTGAAGAGGGGTGAAACCCCGAAACCGGTCCTAGGATGCTTGTTTCCAGTCCAGGGTGGACCTGGCTTGGCAGTTCAGGCTGGACTGTTCCCATGAGGCACAGGGTCAAGACTGATTAGCATATGGCTAGGTTCAAACTGGAATGGCATGGTGAGCTAAAAAACTATGGATTTAGGCCCAGATCTCTGTACTGGGGTGAATGTATGACATTGTTCTGCATTCTGTCCATCAATTGTTTTTGCATTTGTCACCCCGAGTGGGAAGGGTATGCCCAGACGTGGGTCCCGTGCGCTCCATTTTTTTTTTGTAAACACATTTTTTATTGTTTTCTCAACAACACAACTCCCCAGGGCCCCCGAGGGTACCAACAGGTCACAAAAGAGTATCATACGAGTCCGACTACACAATGACATAAATACTCTTCCCTTGTGGGCCCCCCCTTCCCTCCCATCCCCCCCTCCACCCTTGTCAGTGTGCCCCCTACCCCTAGTCTTCCGATGGTAAGCCCTACTTCCGTAACGTATTATTTGCAGGGGTGGTCTGTCCCAGTTCTACCAACTTAAGTGCGTTCCAGGAGCCCTCCCTGGCATGGGTCACCGTCCATCATCCCGAGCACCCTCCTAATCTCTCCGCGCTGGATCCCCAGTGTGGTCTGGCATCTCCCCCTCGTCTATGGCATTGCACAATAGTCCCTGGAGCTCAACCACCAATGCCTCCCTCGCTCTGGCTGTTGCTAGTGCCTTTTCGTCGTCCGCTCTATGCGCTTATTGCAAACGAAGTGTACCCTCACTGCCTGCCCATTTTGCAAAATTCGCCCTCCACCTCAGAAAGCTAGGCCCTGCCCTTGACTTCCAATGCATGGTGAGCTCCCTCTTAGCCATAATCAACCCTAAATCGCAAAACCTACTAGTAACCTTCGTGCGACGGGTATGGGGAAACCAAAGCAACAAACAGGCGCCCATCTCGGCGTCGAGGGTACGATCTGTCACTTGATTCAGGCAGCCTATGACGTCTTCCCAATAGCTGCCCAGCGACGTGCAAGACCAAAACATGTGGCGAAAGTCAGCCCCGTCCACCCCACACCGTGGGCACTGTGCTAAGACGCCCCCAAAGTACTGCAGTATCTTGACGGGCGTCAAGTATGCCCTGTGTAGCGTGAAGAATTGCACCAGTTGAAACCAGGCGTTACGCGTGCCCTTCCTGGCCCGCCGCACCAGCTGTGGCCATGTCAATTCGGGGATGGGCCTCCCAAGGTCAGCTTCCCATTTATCTTTCAGCGCCACTAGGGGCTGCAAACGTTCTGTCGACAGCTGTTGGTATAAGCAGGTGATAGCTTTGACCGTACCCGCTGCCATGACTACGTATTGGCAGCCCGCGGCGACCGGTCGTTCCGATAGCCCGGCATTCCATTGCTTTTGGAGGCCCGCCACAAGAGCGGCATGAAGCAAATAATCCCCCCTCGGGATCCCATAGGCGTCCTGCAGCTCCTGGAAGGGCAGCAGCACCCCCTCCTTGTATAGATCACCCACCATTTGGATGCCGAGGTCTTCCCAGATGGCTAACCCCGACCAATCACCCCCGTGCGGCAGAGCCGTGCACTAGGGGAATCTCTGGGGCATAAGGGCGGATAATATCAGCCTTCCTTTGGCAGTGATTCCAACACAGCCGGAGCGTGCGTTCCTCCAGAGTGAGCCGGGCTAAATCCATCCGCTGCTGGAGAACTATAAAGGAGATCACATGGCGAGGGATTAATCTGCCCTGCGGGCCCTCTGGGCCTCTAAACTCCCTGACCACCGCCTGCGTAAGCCATTGTAGTTGGGCTGCCAAATAGGGACCGTCAGGCCTCCCTCTGCTCTAGGCCGCCGCAGCGTGGTCAGTGCCACCCGTCGTCTGCCCGAGCCCCAGATAAAGCCCGTGGACAGTGCCCGAAGCCTCCCAAAGAACGACGCCGGTATCCATATGGGCAGTGTGCGAAAAAAATACAGGAGGCGCGGCAGCGCCACCATCTTCAGCAGCGCTACCCGTCCAGCACTCGAGAGTGGGAGCGTGCTCCAGAAATTGATATTACCGATCAAACCCCTGATTGCCCTGCCCACGTTCCCCTCTAACAGATCGGGTTGGGAATGATAGATGTTAACCCCCAAGTAACGCAAGCAGCGATCTTCCCAGCGTATCACTCCCATTGATTGGGGGGCCTGTCTATTAGGTGACAGGGGGAACAAGCATGTCTTGCCCCAATTCACTTTAAGCCCCGAGAGATGGCCAAAGTCATGCAGCAAGGTGGTCGCTCCTTTCAATGCGCCCTCTGCGTCCGCCAGGAACATCAGTAAATCGTTCGCATAAAGGGATATGTAATGAGTCTCCCCCCTTAACCACACCCCAGTATACGAGCGTCCTAGCCGGGCGTGAGAGGCCAGCGGCTCGATGGCCAAGGCAAACAATAATGGGGATAACGAGCAGCCTTGTCTGGTCTCCCGTCGCACCTGATAGGGAGCTGAGATGGTGACTCCCGTCTTCACGCGGGCAGTAGAGTCCGTATAGAGCAAAGTAGTCCAGCGCACAAAGCCATCCCCCAAGCCGAATTCCTGCAGCACGCGAAAGAGGTACGGCCATTCCGCGCTATCAAAGGCCTTCTCTATGTCAATAGAAAGTGTTAGCGCCTCGGGGTAATCTGCCCCGTCCGCTTCCATTACCCGCAGCAAACGCCGAACAGAGGTGGCTGTGCTACGTTTAGGAATAAAGCCCGCCTGGTCTGAGTGTACTAAAGTAGTCCTATGGGTCAACAGGCGTGTAGCTAATACTTTACTCAAAATCTTGTAATCCACCGTCAGCATGGAAAGCGGACGATATGCTGTTCGGGTGCTAGCATCACCTCCTGTTTTCAGCAGGGGTACAACCATCTCCTCCCGCGCGGAGGGGGGCAAACGCCCCATCCCCCAGGCTTCCCTATACAGGGCCTGCAGCCGCGGGGCCAATGACTCCACGTATGCCGCGTAAAACTCGACAGGTAGCCCATCTGATCCTGGGGTTTTCCCACGAGCCATATGTTTAATCGCGGCCTGGATCTCGCCCAGCGTTATATCACCCCCCAGCTCTTTCTCCCGCCCTGGGTCTAATCGTGGCAGCTGAGCCGCTGATAAAAACTCCTCTAGTTCCCCTGGCACTTCCCGCATGGTGCTGGCGTACAACGCCTCATAATAACTACGGAACTGCCCATTAATCTCTGTCTGGGAATAGACCGGGGTCCCCCCCGCCACGGCAAGTATGGGAGTGCCTCGCGCTATGGGATTTGCCAGCCAGGCCAAAAGGGAGCCCACTTTGTCTCGCTCTGCATGGGCCCGGGTGAGGTATTCCTTATGGTCAAAGCAGCGAAGCCTCTCCACCTGTGACGCCACTCCCTCGCGCGCTGCGACGACCGCCACCTGCGATTCCTCCCCCGCCTGGTTAGCCCGTTCAGTCGTCCGCAGTTTTGCCTCCGCTCCTTCGATGTCCCTCAGCAGCATCTTCCTGACCCCAGTGGTGGATGAGATGCACACCCCCCTAATGACGGCCTTAAATGCGTCCCATTCCAGCGCCCGTCTCGAGGCCGTTCCCGTATTTTCGGCAAAATACTGTTCTATGTTACCACGGAGCTCCGTTCAGAAGACCTGATCCTCCAGCAGCAGTGGATTCAGGCGCCAAGTGGGAATTGTCAGCCGCTGTCTGGCCCATTGTATCGTCAGTAGGCAGGGGTTATGATCAGAAAGTGTTTTCGCCAGATATTCACTGTGGCGCATCAGAGCCTGGGCATCCGGAGAGCACAGGATACTATCCAGCCGCACATGCAGCTCATGAGGGGCCGAATAAAAGGAATAATCCCTATCCGTAGGGTGATTGGTCCGCCACGTGTCCACCAGCCCCCAGGTGTCCTGCCAAGCCCGTCGGCTTTTAGCTACCCTATGGACTACCGATTGAGCAAGGGGTGGATGCAACCTATCCAGATGAACATCCGTCACAGCATTAAAGTCGCCTCCCAAAACGACCGTGCCCGTCAACCACGTCGCCAGCTTCCCAGATAGTCGCGAGAAGAAGGCGGTCTGTTCCATGTTCGGGGCATAGATGCAACATAAAGCCACTTCCCTCCCATCTAGTCGGCCATGTACCGCCACAAACCTCCCCTCCGGGTCCACCAACGTCGTCAGCGGTTGAAAAGGGAGGGTCCCGTGCGCTCCATGCCACTGGAATCAAGCTATCCTGGCTGAAGAGGGGTGAAACCCCGAAACCGGTCCTAGGATGCTTGTTTCCAGTCCAGGGAGGACCTGGCTTGGCAGTTCGGGCTGGACTGTTCCCATGAGGCACAGGGTCAAGTCTGATTTGCATATATAGGTTCAAACTGGATTGGCATGGTGAGCAAAAAAACGATGGGTTTAGGCCCAGATCTCTGTACTGGGGTGAATGTATGACATTGTTCTGCATTCTGTCCATCAACTGTTGTTTTTGTAGTTTTCAAGGCGGCACTCGCTTGGAGATGCTTTTCGTCTCGAATGGAACACAGGCCTCCTCTATGCCTTTCTGCCCTTATCAGTCCTACACAGATTTTTCAAGAAGGTCAAGAATGACTGGCCCCAAGTCATCCTTGTGGCTCCGGACTAGTCATGGATAGTCTGGTATACCTAGCTTCTGGAGCTTGGCAATCGATCCTCCGATCAGGCTGCCCCTTCGGGAGGATCTTCTGTTGCAGAGAAGAGTTCCCCACCTGAACCTTCTTGCATGGAATTTGAGCAGCGACAGTTGACCGCTTTTGACCTTCCTCCTGAAGTCTGTAATGTCATCTTGGCAGCCAAGCATCCCTCCACCAAGACGGTGTGCACCTGCTGGTGGAAAAAATAGTGTGGCATGGTGTGCAGAACAATCTGTTGTTCCCCTTTCTGAGGTTCTGCTTTTCATTCTTTCTCTTGATCAGCAGGGCTCTGATCGTAGCACTCTTAAGAGCTGTCCAGGTGTCATTTCTGATTTTATCCGTTTGCCTGATCAACCCTCTTTAAGTCCCCTATTGTACATAAGTCTCTCAAGGGTCTTAATCATCTCTTCCTTCCTTCACCATTCATTATACCTCAGTGTGGCCTTTACTTGGTGGGAGAATGTGATCTAACCGCTAGGGCGGTCGACCACGAAACTGAGGAACCGGGTTCGAGTCTCTGCAGGGACGCTCAACATCCTGTGATTCTGGGCAAATCACTTAATCTCCTCCTGCCTAACAAAAAATGAATGTCTCCGTCTGTAACGTAACTGGTGCTCATGTAAATTACTTTTGGGTCTTCTTCGCGCTACATAAAACACCCCCACCCAAAAAAAACTTGGTTTGAATTTTTTGATGTGCTCCTTTTGAGCCTGTACACAATTGTTCCCTTAGGCTCCTCACCTTGAAAACAGCCTTCCTTGTGGCAAGTACATCTGTCCGCAGAGTAAGAGAGCTGCAGGTCTTAACATCTAAGCCGCCTTACCCTTCAGTCTATCCTGACATTGGTGCTTCGCACAAGGGCCTCCTTTCTGCCAAAAGTGGCCACCCCTTTTCATAAAGGCCAATCAATCATCATGCCTCTTTTATGCTCCTCCACATTCCTCTAAGGAAGAGGAGCTCCTCCACTGTCTGGGCCAAAAGAGAATATTGTTCTACTGGGCGGACCTACCTGCCCTGTTGGACATCATATTCGAAAACTTACATTATTGGGCCATTCTGGACCTATCCTGGGTTAGTTGAATTATTAGTAGAAAAATGTATGTCCTTGCCCACCTACTATATGTAGTTTAAACTGTTCTTTCAAATTTGGCAAACCTATATTTACAGATATATGATGCATCTTGCTGCAGTTCTTGTGGGAGGGACGTCCCCCAGATCTTGAAGGTGACCTTCTCCCAAAACCATTCGGGCAGTGGTATTGGACCCCCAGATTTCCCCCATTATTTTGTTTTCTCAATTGCGGCCTGCTCATGAATGATTGGTACCCCCTGGGAAGAAATCCCGGGTAGCGACGGAGAAGGCTCTCTCCCCAATTCTCACATTTTTTCGTAAAGCAATAAAAGTAACACAAAATGGTTTCTGAAGTAGTGGTCTTGGCACTTTTGGTTAAACAGTGGCTTTCTGTGGGTTCAAAATTGGCACTTTATCTAGACATTTAAAGGGATTTGGCTAATGTAGCCTGTATCAGGCTGTCAAAAGCTTTGATTTTTATCTAAATAGTTTTTTTTCTGCGATTGTTTGTATAGCAGTGGCTGTATAAAAGGTTCTATCGGGTGTGAGTGGGTGCGTTAGTGGTTTTGTGGATGATGCCATCAGTGATTCCTCTGACCATGTCATGAGTGATGTAATATGTGAGGTCATAAGCAGTTCACTGCGGGTGAGCGAGTTATAGTTAGCTAAGCTAACAAGGACTGCTGAATTTCACTGGTTTTGTACGAGTGAAAACTGAGCCTAACTGGAACGTCTCTATAACCTTTGTTTTTTTCAGTGAATTTCTAAGGCTTTTTTTTTTTTTTTTAAATTCAATTTCCTAACTACAACGTTTGTAGTAACTTGATCCAGACCGATTGTAGTGTTTCAGGAGTATTTATTGTGGTAGTTACAAATCCGGTAGTTCAGCCCCACCAGGAGCAGTCAGCATGCTGCTCAGCCCTTCTCCAACTGTAGGTTCTCACTACCAACATTCTATTCTACATCATTCAGGGAGAATGCCACTGGCATAGCATGAACCATATTAGAACCAGGCTACTACATATCCTCCTTTCTTCCAAAGAAAAACAGAAAAGAACACTAACAGATGAAGACAAAAGGAGAAAAGCAGAAACAAGATGCAGAAGCTAGATGAACGAAAGAGAGAACCCAAAAGAGACCAGAAGAGCAGTGAGGGAGACAATGGAAATATGAAAACAGAAAAACATAATCCCATACCCATCCTCCTTTCTTTATATGACCAAAGAAAAGAGAGTGGAAGGAGAAACCATCAATGACTACCACCTGCACACCTACTGGCCAGGAAGGTATGCAAGGAGGCAAGTCAGAGCAGGAAGAAACAAGGAGACAGAGAAGAGGAGAAATACTATAGATTACTCACACTTCTCCATCAAGTAATGAAATTCTGAAGAATAAATGGAGAACAGCACTGGGCTACAGTGTTGAAAACGAAACAAAGCATAACATTAAGAGTAAATACAAACGCCCAGTGTAACGTAAACCATGCACTATGGTAATGGGACTGGAACCCAAACCATACACCCAAAAAGGGTAACAAATCAAATGTGAAAAGGCAATCTCAAATGGAGATAAATATGTTGTGCACTATTAGAAACAGGGTACAACTCCCACTACACACCTAAGAAAGGAAAAATTGTACACTAAGAGAAAAGGGTATAAATGAATGTGAGTAGTACATGAACGAACGCACCTCGAATTGAGGTCACATGTTGTGCACCATGTGTAAGAACGCACCTCGTGGAGAGGTTCAAACAACGTGCACTGAGCAATGGGAATAGGACCCATGCGAGACACCTCGAGTGGAGGTCATGTGTTATGCACATAACGATGGGAGAAGACCCAACAGACACACCTCACGGAGAGGTAAAGAGTTGTGCATTGTAGGAGCGGGACTACAGTCCACGCAAAACACCTTGTGTACTTTGAGGTAAAACATTGTGCACTGTAACAATGGGCATAGAACCCATAAAACACACCCTATGTAGGGTAACAAACAAGAAACGACGACCTTGTGTGGAGGTCTGTTGACGTGCACTGTAGCAATGGGGTAGACCCATGCTTTACACCCTACGTGGGGTAAATGTATTTTTGAAGAATGTAGTAATGGGAACAAGACCCACACTGTACACTCTGTGGCTGAGAATGCAACAAAGCACACTTGTAAATAGTCAATAAAGACATTGAATCATAAAGGATCGTGCATCAAAATTTGCATAAACAAATGTGCTAGAAAACTCTCAACTTGTGTTGCAGCAAACAAACACTTGTACATTGCTTACTTAGTAAAAACATATTAAATAGTCACAATATGACATCCCCAGTGAGCGGTATCCCACCAAACAGTGGAAATTTGGACCAAGACGGGATGAAGACAACACTTCACAGTTGTCTAGTGTGTGAACATTAGGTTGGCTCTACGTGCAACGTGTGGCACAACAGGAGGAAAAGAGAATCTTGTGAGAGGTGTGCCTGTCACCGCGATCTTGAGAGACAGGTGAGCTAAAATGTAGATAGCACTTCAAAGTACAAGGGTGTCCATAGTTAAATTGAGAAATTCTGTGTACCATGGCCATTCACCACAGGAGCAACAAAAAAAAGTGTCCTCTGGCCTCCATGCGTTGAACCTTTGGTCATCAGCGATCGCAGTATGACGCTCAGTCCAGCAGAGCATAAGAAACGCTTCTCATGTACTTCCATTAAAGTGGAAGAAATCACTGCACTCATGAAGAAAGCGTGGTTGGGATAACGGAGATAGACTCACGAGACAGGCCAACCCCAAGATGGCGGCACGTTGCAAACATACCGCGCAATGGCTATCGGCACGTCTGTGCATGCGGCATCTGGAGGCAGCGTCAAGAGATTGCCTGGAGACGGAAAGCACAGTTTAGACTGGGCATGAGGTGGAAACGGCGCGCGCCTTCAATTTGAAAATGCTCACGAGCAATTGAACTGGAAAATATAAAGCGCACCCATGGTGCAAAAAAAAATAAACAAAGTGGCTCACCCCTCAGGTACACTATCAGCACTAAGGCATATTACTTGGCACCCCTCTGTACAGCACGTAGACCAGACACATCGCATTGTTCAGGACTGCCGCAGGCATCGTGTAAACAGTGTACCCGAACATGTCATTAAGTGTGCAGCGTCTCACCTGTCTTCATCCCCTGGGCTAGCAGAAGGGCAGTTGTGTGACACCAAACACGCTTCTCCAACTGGAAAAAGTTATAGAAACACATGGAAAAATGAAAGCACACCAGAACATAGTCTTAAAATGAAAGTGCAAGTCTCAGTGCCATAAAGTCAGCTCACCCACATGTAGGGCATACAAATAGTTTAAAGTAGATGATAGCATGAACTGGCGGAAATGCGTTGTGAGCGACCGGTGAAAGCTCACTGGTGGATAACTTGTAAATGCAAGACACACAGTGGGCAAAAAAAAACTTGTCTCAAGTCAACTTGATTTTGTGAGGCAGATGCACAAAACATGTTTGCACAGAAACAAAAGTACCTCACTGGAGACACAAACAGGCCGTAGCTGATTACCTTCAGTGTCAAGGCTCTGTAGACACAGCAGGAACTGGCTTGGGCTACAGCTGAAACAGACACTGTGGAGAGAGCAGAAACAGACTTGATCTGCAATTGAAACTGTCGCAGTAGGGACAGCATACAGAAACTTGAGCTGCAATTGAGACAGGAGCGGGCACTGTTGCGTAGAGGGCGACCGATGTGAGGTCACTGGTGGGGCTGAGGGGTGCCAGTTAGTTGAGTAAATGCAGCTGTAGTTACAGGAGTTGCTTCAGCTTGACAGGAAGATCCCAGATACTCCACACTTGAAAATGGTAACTCGTCGCCATAAAAATGTAGTAACTTGGTCCAGACAGATTGTAGTGTTTCAGGAGTATTTATTGTGGTAGTTACAAATCCGGTAGTTCAGCCCCACCAGGAGCAGCCAGCATGCTGCTCGGCCCCACTCCAACTGTAGGTTCTCACTACCAACATTCTATCTTACATCATTCAGGGAGAATTCCACTTGCATAGCATGAACCATATTAGAACCAGGATACTACAACGTTCCTGTAACCTTTGATTTTTGTTCAGTGAATTTCTATGGTTTTTCTAGTAGTAATGGCATTTGCAGAGTAGTGGAGAAAGGGGGCAGGTCCTCTGATAAGCCAGGGGTGTGGCATTTAATAAAATAACTACTTGTCTGTTGGGCAGGTTGCCTCATAAATCTACTTGTCTTGTAACAAAATCCACTTGCCCCTTTGGTGCCATGTAGTGCTGCGACAAATTATGGCAGCAATCTCAATACATAAGACCTCTGATATAGGCTCTCTGATTACGCCAGGGCTCATACCATAGTAGTATTTGAATACTTGCAATCCCCTTACATTGCCACATTTCTGCATATCTAAATACTGAGCATGAAGGTAGTGGTAAGCAATAGATCCAGGGTTAGAATGCCCTTTTGAGTCTCCGCAAACCAACTAACGTGCATGTTTTAATGATTTTCAACAACTCTTCTCTAATCTTTTCCCATACTGAGAAATGTTGGAAATGTATTCCTGACAATGGCAGACATAAACCTTCTAGAGTTGGGAAAAAAGTGGTTGGAGGGAAAGTGAACTTTCAAACGCTCAGATTTTCGTATGAGCAAATCTACACATGCATATTTGCTCATGCTAAAATGCAGTTCACAAATATTTTCTCGGAGTACTATTTCTTGTCCTACTTCTGTAAATTATTGGGAATTCACGAAAGCTGTATAGCTGCACTTAATGCAAGGACATATACCATGGGTGTAATTTTGAGACTTTCTTTAATAATTGGGCCCCTAATTTTGTCTGGAGTTGACCGTGACCTTTTGTGTTTATTAAAATTCTGTCTGTCTCTCGCTCTCTCTCTGTATCGGCTGGGGTTAACAGTGAGTGACAGCATTCTGCTCTTTCACAAGGAGCATATCGGCACACTAAGTAGTTTTGTTCAGTGCCTGTAACTACTGTGGCAGTGTGTGCTTTTTGAGACCAAAAAACAATGTTTGCTTTTGCAAATGTTTGTTATAATGGTGAGGGCCCAGCAGCTCCCACACCAATAAGGTTTTACAAAAACTATGCTAAAGCAAGTCACACTGACAAAACTAAAAACCTGACCACCAATTTCAGACCTACTGGCTTTGCCAATGCTTGTTTGTTTTCCATAATCTTATTGAAACTGGCTATACTGATTTCCCATTATGAATATTTGTGGGAAATACTAGCATCAACACATATTACTAAATGATGCTGCAAAGAAATGGTACCTGACATTTTACAGTAGTTTAGCAAAATGTTTTTTCCTGCTTTAATTTTTTATGAATATTTTATTTTGAAAGCAAAGAATCATCAATCTTGCTTTCAAGCTCCTGCAAATATTTGCATCAAGAGCATTCTTGGAGCATTATACATAGCCTCATATTGCTAAACTTTGAAAACATATGTACACATTTTTTTACTGGAACCACCGTCAGTGGTGCAGTCGGAGATTGCAAAATTTACTTAGAGCGCTCACCCTAATAAAGGCTTTCAATTAATGAACCATAAATACAATTTTAAACAGCATTAACATGTTGGCAAAAATATTACCTTAACTGCAGACAGTTCAGGGACCCTTTCCTGATCCATAATGTGGTACTGCAAACTGGCAGTCAAAGGGTTTGTGCTGCAGGGGGTTGGGCCTTCTTGTCCCAAGGACAAAATACACATAAACTTGTTGCCCTTGACCCCAAACAATATGTCCTGGGCGTCAGGCTATAGGAATTCCACATCCCTGTAAGCTCTCCGCAATCCAGCTCTGTGGACTTACAGAAAGTACCAGGAGGACTTCTTGGCCCCCAAGGTCCCTCAGCATCTAAGAGGACTTAATTACCCAACCAGTAGTGTGCTATGAGACACTTTTGCAGAGTGGTGGAGAAATGGGGCATGGCCTCCAAAGACCTCTTAGCAATCCCGCTGTGTGGGACTTACTGGAGGTAACAGGAGTGGTTGTTCATCCCCAAGGACCCTCAGCAGCCAAGGGCACTTCATCCCACAACCAATAGTGTGCTATGAGGCGTGTTTGCAGAGTGGTGGAGAAAGGGTGCGGGACACAATGACCTCTCAGCAATCTTGCAATATGGGACTTAATGAAGTTAACAGGAGGGGTAGTTGGCCCGCAAGTACGTCCTTGGGGGCTAACCGCTCCTCCTGTTACCTTCAGTAAGTCCCACAGCGCAATTGCTTAGAGGTCTTTGAAACCATGCCCGCTTTCTCCAACACTTTCCTGGCGTAGTGCTGGTTGGAGGATGAAGACACCTTGGAAGCCAAGGGTCCTTGGGGGCCAGTAAGCCCTCCTGTTTCGTCCAGTAAGTTCCTCTACAGCTGTATTGCTGGGATGTTGTTTCTCCACCACTCTACAAACGCACCTCCCGGTGCACTACTAGTTGGGGTATGAAGTCCACTTTAGTCCTGAAGCACTCATGAGGCAAGGGGACGTTATCCCCCCACCAGCAGTGCGCCGAAAAGGGCATTTGCACAGTGGTAGAGAAAGGCTGGGTAGACTGTTGGACTCCCAGAGATCTATATGTTTTAAACTTAAATATCTCTGAAACTACTGAAAGGATTTACACCAAATCACGAAAAGCACGCTTTCTAGATCAACATCTAGCTTTCTGGCAAATTTGGTGTAATTCCGTTCAGCATTTTGGGCTTTAGTAGTGTTCAAAAAATGAAAAATCCCCATCAAAATGCATATGAGTAGTTTCTGTAAAGGGCTTGAAGCCCCTCCCCTTATTCCCATTGGCTCGCATCACCGTTTATGTTAAACGGTGCGCTGCCATTGGGAATAAGCTTTCCAGGGTGCCTCCTTTTCCGTGTTTTGACTGGCCCACCCTGACTGGCTCGCCTGCATTACGTCTGTAGTGACGAAGTTTCTTATCAGAAGCTTCGTCACGCTGCCTTGCTCGCGCCAGTCCGGCTCTTTGATTGGGCCGGACAAAAAAGCAGACAGAGAGCCGCATGTTTATTTTTGCATCTCGCTATCACTTTAAAGTGAAAGCGAGATGCAAAAATAAACAGCGGATGCCTGCGTGTCTGGCGAGCGCTTTTTCAAAATGCGAGACGATTGTTGCCACACTTGCGATATTCCATGAACAGATAAAAATATTTAAAGATTGCATTGTGGCAGGTTTGTTGCATGTGTTAGGCCTGTTGTAGGAGATTGGGTTTGTACTTTGTGGTGAGTTGTTGGTTGGGCAAAATTGGAGTGACAGCTCTGTGATCTGCTTGCCAAATCTTATTAGTTGTGATTTGGACGTTAACATGGTCGAATAGAAATTCGGGTCCTTTCATATGGCAAGCTCTTTTGGATGACGGCAGCGTACTCTCCTGTACTTTCCTTGACTTTTTAGTTTTAAGAATGTGTGGATATTTGATTTTTCGACTGAGACGAAATTGATGCACAGCACGTTCACACACAGCAACGCATAACAGGCGCCAGACCATGGACCAAAGTTCAGAGTAGCTCTGAAAGTAGTCCGGCAGGCTGTGCTCTGATTTGCTTCGCTTTTTGGTAAGAGCAGGGCGCTCAAGGTTTCAGGGCCATGCAGGAGTGCCTCATTTGGTCCCGATATGCTTGCATTCTGTAACTTTTATTCCTGTTCTTTCTACTATAAAATCAGAAAGTCTCACAATGCAAAGCAAACACTTGTATTGAAAGAGCTTCTCACACATGGTCCTGAGAAACGTGAGATCTTTGGTAAGAGCTGTGTCTTCGTGATTGGCTCTGGGATTAAATAAATGTGTAGAGACAAAGCATTAAAAAGACAGGGGGCTTCCTGTGACCAGCTTTAAGTGTGGCTACATCTGGTGTCGGTCCTTTGTGTGCAGGAGCTAATTAGATGCAGGCTTTCTCGAAGACACGAGCGGCTGGCAATTATGCAATAAGAAGAGGGAAAAGCGTAAAGACACATTCTTCTCTCTTAACAGGAATGCTGGCGTACTCTTTGGAAAAGGGCCCTTGACTTGTTTTGCTTTCCTCCTAGTACTGGCTAAGTTGCTGACGGGGTGCCAGATGGGCTCACAGAGAGCACTGCGGTCGCAAACACGAAGTGTCCACAGGCGTGCCGCCTCTACGGAGAACCTTTGTACCACAAGCAAAGCGAAGCCCCCCGCCCGAAAGGACGCAGCTCTGCCTCCTGTCATGGCAGGCCCTTGACCAATCCAACCCGCAGTAAGCGCTCGGGTTTGTTTCATCTACGATATTTGGTACTCCGAGCGGGGCAGGCAGGCTCACCGGCCCTCTTTCACCCCTTTCTGGCTCCGGGTGACATTTACTAAGCCCAAGAGACTGACTGCCCTTTACTCTCCCTGGAGGGAGTCAGAGCTTGGCTTGGAGGTGGTAGATGGCACGAGACAGGGCGAAGCAGAGCTTCGACCCACGCGCTACTCTCCCTGTCTCATTTCTACGATCGACGTCACCATCCTTTTGTTGATTCAGGCAGGCTTGTCGTCATCTGTTTTCCTTACTCCGTCACTGTGCCATGAATTTAGTGACCCCAGGTGAGTCCAGAGTTCCCATGTGCCATTAGTCCTAGTGTGCCACCGACTCGCTGTGTGATATTGGGCTAGCAGCTCCATCTTCCACGTGCCCACCTGAGTTACAGCCATAGTGTATAAAAACATTACACCTCCTTTCCGAGGCAGCAGAGGGAGCTGACTCATAAAGCCGCAGTGGACATTTCATGTACTTGTGTCAGTTTGGGTGGATGTTTGGTGACACCGCAGCAGTTGAGATAACTGAGACAGTCTAGTACACCACAGTATGAACTGGGGCAGAGGTCCAGACTTCTCTGGGCACTTCTAGATATTGAGCCTCCTATAGCTATAACTTTAACTGATAAGCCTGCCTTTTCAAATGCCAAAAAATAACAAATGTGTAATCTGGAGGGCCAGCCTTGGGGTTCAGGCAATTTGTCCCTTCTAATTCTGTCTTTGGTAGACTCTGGGGGAGACTTTTAATGCTCTGAGAGTGACTATGGTCACAGAATAGCACCTGGAAGCAGGGTGTAGGAGCGTTCTGTGTGATTACAGGTTATTCATGTTAAGTCAAACAAGCATTAAAAAATGCAATAGGTCTCGCCTTTTATTAAATTAAAGCCATTTGTTTTGCTATACAATACCATTAGCAAAGCAAATGGCTTCAACTTAATCAAAGGCGAGACCTATTGCATTTTCAATGCTTGTTATATATATAAATATATATATGCACACACACATACATCAAGCATTTGTGCTGGTCTATAATGAAAGCTCACCTGGAAGAGTAATACGATTACAGGTAAGTAACTGTTCTTTATTTAGTGCCTCTTGTATAGCTATAGTGGCTAGAAGCAATAAAAGAAACTTCATTGATATGAGCATGTTTAAGAGGACCATATAACCAATGTCTCCATAGGAAACTTATGGGGACCTTTGATGCAACCAAGCATGTGATTTCAGCAGATATACATCCATTAGGTAAACACTTTAAAGGGCTTTCCACACCCAGTGTTTTATCTGCCTTTCATAAGAAGGGAATTAATAGAAGCACCAAGGAATGCTGTTTCTTGGTCGATGAAGAGGGATTCACAGGCTTAAGCGAAAAATAAATCTCGACAGCACACACCAATAGTTATGTTTGAAACGTTATTGTAGATTTTGTCACGTCTATGTCACAAGTGAAGGCTCATATGACGAAATAAAACCTTAACCCTAAATATTAAAAACATTAGCGTAAATAATGTCCATGAGGATGAAGGTTATGCTGCACCTTTAATTGATGTGGGAGAAAGAGAGCAGGGTGAGTACTAAGACTAATCTGAACTTTTTTTATGAGAAAAAGAATAATTTATGCCCCCGTTTGAAAAACAAAAATAGGTCTTGTGACTCAAACTCAGAATGAGGAGGTTCCCGCAAATTCCCAAGAAACTCCTGAAACATCAGATTTGGGTAAGGTGTTTAACACAGTGGTGGATATGATACATCATATATCTTTGGGTAGGATGCAGTCTCAAATGTGGGAATTTATATACAACTTGTGAAAGAAAGCGATCTTGTCAGTTCCTGTTTTAGCACTGTGGTGAATGCCATTATATTTTTTTAGACGTTCACCAGATATGAACATTAGCATTCCTTTTCTAAAAGAAGGCTTAGATACAGATGCTAACAATCATCTACTTTTTTCATTTCAAAGATTCTGTATGACCTAACTGCTATCTTTGAACTCAGTAGAATCAACCCAATTGCCATTTGACTCTAATTATTTTTCCAAAAGTAGAAAGTTATTGCCTATTGTGGTATCCCAGATGGAGTAATACAGCATAAAAACATAAGCATACAAAATGCTTCAAGTCCTTTGAGTACTGATCTTATGCTAGCATTGGAACAAAAGAGTAATATATTTGTTGATGGGGACTTATTGTTCATATTTGTTCTATTTAAGAAAAAGTTGTTAATAGCGTCGCTCAATAGTAATCTCCTCAAGTCCACCGAAACCTTCATAGAGTACACATAGATTTACATTCCTGTTGGTTCACTAACTTAATGTGCCAAGTTACATCTAATGAAGAAATGGTTCTGACTGTTTTTGAAGCAGACTTTGGATAGTGGTTAAAGAAGGCATCCAGATCAACAATTGCTAATAGGCGTTCCAGAAATTTTCTTTGTTTGATGTCCGCTTGGGTTCTGAGACCTATTGTGAAATCCAACTGATGGCCTCTGTAAGGGATGTAGGGTTCTATCTTAGATTGCTAATGCAAACAATTGTAAAATGCTTTCTCTATGTAGTACAATGAGATACTCTGACAAACATTGGGTTACGTTGCATGAGATCTGTGAATGCAGTAGATTCTGGAAATGCACATGTAAGCTGAACACCGATAACTTACCAGCTCAAACACATTGTTCTCTCTGCACTGTAATGGGAGTCCGTAAATGGTCTATCTATGTGGACACAACATGTGACCTGTAGTGCCCTTTGATGATACCCTAAATGTCTGTTGTAAAATATTTGCCAAGATAATCACTGGCAATAATAGTAAAAATACAGGTTTTAAGCTTTGTAGGGATTGTAGCAAGTATGTATCTGGTGTTTAGGTACGGGGCACGACTGCAGTTTGTGCAGGAAGAGTACCTTAATGAACCCGAAGGTGATCTGCATCAAACTGTCACCAAATACCACAGGAGTTCATTCAAGGCCTGCTTCAGTTCAAAATGGAGGACGCAGACCCATTTCCACGCTGGGAACCGGTGCTGCAAAAGCCATTATTATGATCCAAGTCTTCAGAAAAGTCAAAACTGAAAAAGAAGCACAAGATGTCCAAGCAGGCCTTGTCCAGGCCTCTCCACTGTACATCTTGGGAGTCATGAGGATGCCAAGAGGCTCCCGTTCTGATTCCTACGCCCCTCTTGATGAGCCAGTTCTACAGCTGGGCCCGATGCACACCAGAAAAAGCTGAAAACCTTTTTGTTTTAAACTCTGGCACATGATCCTTTCAGGTTTCGCACCGGAACGCTCCGGAGTTGCCGCGTGCGCTGCAAATGCATATAACAACACCACCAAATTCCCAGGCCTGTTGGCGACGCCTCAGCAGATTGAAGCATATAAGGAGGCCATGCTCCACACTTTTTACAGACCCCACAGATAAGTGGAGGTCTCCTTTCTGGTTAACACTTGTGCTTCAACCCTCTGCACATTCTGTGCCTACAAAATCTACTTATGGTAAGCTCCTGCTTCAGTGTCAACTTCAAGCCCAACATCATGACCAATGCCTGTTTCTACCATCAACCCCGGATGAAAATGGCCAACCCATAGTGCTGTCTGACACTGAACAGGACTTCCTTAACTGAGGGTGTGCTCCCGTTCATCTGAGCCGCAACCATTTAGGCACTCGTCTGATCTGACACACTGCTTCTACCTTCCAGGAAGTCTCATGTCCTCCATTAATTTTTTGGCACAGACTCTGATAATGGAGGTTATGATGCTGGGGATGAGTTAGGCCAGCCATACCAATAGAGCAACTGGTTCAGAGACCTCAAGGATGCCAGTGGCCTGGATACCTCTCAAGACACTGGACTATTTCCCCGCCCGACCCCCAGACCTGCCACCAAAACCTCTGCCTCCTTTGCTATGGTTGCATGAAGTGTGGTGGTGGTCCTCAACCTCTACTTTTCAATGAGGCTCTAATCTATAGACTTTGGGGACCTAGGCTAAACAATGCTCAGACCTACTGGTTAATTGCCAGGCACCCACCTCTGCCGTCATGGTGGCCCAGATTTCCTTACTCAGCACAATACACCCAAGAGACCATACTAGTTTCCAACTACTCCCTCTGACAGGTAATCGAGGACAGAAACCTTAAATAAAAGAATGTTCTCATCAATAAGCTAGCCTCTTCACTTTGTGAATGGCAGCTGCCTCCTAGGCCACTACTCATGTTGTGTGGGATTCTGTAGCCTTGGTATTGCGTGTGGCCCCGAAAGAAGCCTGTGGCATCCTTTCTCCGGCAATGCAGGGCAGTCATGCTCCCAATTTACCATTCAATGTGGGTTCAATACCACTGATTCTCTGGGCGGAGCGGTCAGTACTAATGTGGCCTTTCGCAGGCATGCATGGAAGTGGTGCACTGGCTTTTTGGGAGACATCCAGGCTAGACTTATGAACTTTCTTTTGATTGTCCCGTCTTTTCTGGGATAGAGAGAACCTGGCCTTTAAGTGCTTCAAAGCTAGCAGGGCCAGAGCACTCTCTCGGGGCCTCTGCTCCTGCCCACCAACTACATCAACAATTTCCCCCCTCCATGGATGTGGTAGTGGCTTCTAGTATTGCTAACGGCCTCAACTGATGTAGCTCCAGCCCTTATGTTGCTGCACTCGTGGTGGCAGCAGGAGAGGGCAACAGGGATAGTATGCAGCCCAGTCTTCCACCATTCCAGCTGCGGCACCCCCTATAAGCCTCTTTAGTGTGCCTTTGCAAGCACACTGACACACTGTCAGAGGCAGGATCCCAAAATTTTTGCCAGGGTGGCAGGCGATAACTTCGGGCAAGGGGGCCTGCAAATTGCTCAGCAGGGTTACACCTTCCAATTCCTTGAAACCCTGGCACCTCTTCCACTATCCTCAGAATGGCTGTTGGGGGGCCATCTGTCACAGCAGGAAATGCAGGCTCTTTTGGCCAAAGGAGCCATAGAGTGTGTCCTGGAACCACAAGTTGTTTGTCCTGGGACTTCTGGTGCCAAAAAAGGACAGGGGCCTCCATCCCATTCCCTCTCAATGTCTTCATGCAAAAAGGAAAAGTTCAAGATGATGGCTCTGATCCAAGTCTGGTCTGCCCTTGATACTGGAAGGTAGATATGGTGCAGTTTCGTGCCTATCACCTAGACCAGAGAGTCCAGAGGAGAGGATGTGGCCTAACGGCTAGAGCGGTCGACCTCGAAGTTGGGGAACTGGGTTCGAGTCTCTGCAGGGATGCTCAACATCCTGTTATTCTAGGCAAATCACTTAATCTCCCCGTGCCTATCAAAAATGAATGTGCCCATCTGTAATGTAAATAGTGCTCATGTAAAGTGCTCTGATACCTTTGAGTCGAGTTTGTGCTATGATCCCTATATTTCATCTTCTGTCATGGTTCTCCGTGTGGATGGCTCGGAGACTGCTGGGCCTGATGGCCTCCTGCATGCTGCTTATCATTTGTGGGCTTTGCACTCTTCATTGGCATGTGAAGTCTCACTGGGCATAGCACCAGGGAAATCTTTTAAATCTGGTCCAGATTTTGGAGGAGAATGTCATAGATCTTCAGTGGTGGCTGCAACACTGCAATTGGATCAGTGGCAGACCCCTCTCCTTGCTCTATCTAGAGTACACAGTGATGCATATCTTATCTGTTCGGAAGGCCATCTGGGAGAGGTGGAGATCAGAGGCGTCTGGTCTTTGGAGGAGGCCTGGCTCCATTTTAACCCTCTGAAGCTGTAAGCCATCCGCTTGGCGGTGAAATTGCAGAAAGTATTTCCTTTCGCAGCAGCAGGGTGGTGTTGTGCACCTAAACCTGCACGATCTGCACCTTCATGCTGAGAGAGATTGAGCAGCGACAGTTACCTGCTCTGAACCTTCCTCCCAAAGTTATTGATGTCATCTTGACAGCCAGGCGTCTCAACAAAATCTGTATATTCCTGCTGTTGGGATAAGTTTGTCCCTTGGTGCACTTCTCAGCAGATCAACCCACTTCAGGCTGAACTGTCAGAATTGTTGTTGTTTGTGTTGTCCCCAGCACAGCAAAGTCTTGCCTTGGGAAGTGTTAAAGGGTACCTGTGTTTACTCAAAGGGTTACAACAGATGTTTTCCCCCTTCTCCATTCGTTATGCCCCAGTGGGACTTCAATTCTGTTCCACACATTCCTCATGTGCATTCCTTTTGTACCTCTCCCCAGTTGTACTCTCTAGCTTCTTAACCTCAACACAGCGTTTTTGTTGCCATAACATCCGTCTAGTTTGTGAGCAAGTTACAGGCCTTGTCTGTTAACCCTCCCTACAACACGTTCTACCCAGACAAGCTGGTTCTGCAGACTTGATCTGCCTTCCTTTCATTGCGCCAAAGAACACCGGGTGGATTAAAAGCATTTTATTGTTTTCTCTGGAGCAAAGAAAGGCAAAGCGGTGCAGAAAAGGACCCTGTTTTGCTGGATCATACTCCGCATTAAGATCTGTTACACACACTTCTGTAAACAACCCTCTGAAAGTTTACATGCTCATTGTACCAGAGCCAAAGTTGCTACAACTGCGCTGGCTCTTGGGGTACCTGTTCTTGATATTTGTCAGGCTTCTAAGTGAGCATTACTCCATATGTTCATAAGACACTAAACAGCTAGGTCTGCTGGGAATGGCGTTTTACCTGCTCAGTCCTGAAGGACTTTTGGTTTGAGCCAGTTCACAGACCCATGTCCTAGAAGGTACTGCTATGGTAAATATTCAAAAGGTGAGGAATCTGTGGTTAGAAGCCTCAATCAGAAAAACAAGTTACTTACCTTTGGTAAAGCTTTTTCTGGTAGAGACCTTATCTAACCGCAGATTCCTCACTACCTCTCCTGCTTACATGTTCTATGAACGGGGCTCTTTCATCTAATAAAGTTCCAAAATAGATCTCTACACTGGTTA
Organism: Triturus cristatus; assembly: GCF_964204655.1. Classification (NCBI taxonomy): domain Eukaryota; kingdom Metazoa; phylum Chordata; class Amphibia; order Caudata; family Salamandridae; genus Triturus; species Triturus cristatus. The sequence continues at coordinate 1,681,752,185 of NC_140589.1, forward strand.
TGATTGATCTGAATTTGGCTCTGCGCCTGCAGTTGGGGCCGACTCAGCAATCAACTGTCAGCGCACATATGTGACGTCTACAGGCCCAGTCATGTCCTGTCTGGTGCAGAACAATGCGGAAATGGAATCTCTGGCACCACTTGCTGGCAGATGGGGGTACTGCTGAAGATTTACAGATCCAGTCTGACACCTGAGGGAATACTCAGAAGTTGTGGAATCTGCAGTTACTCTACCAGAAAGAACATTAACTTGGTCAACAGGCATACCCTGGGCCAGTGCACTGGTAGCAGCTTTTGACCTGGTAGAATGGACCCGCTAACCTTCCAGAGGTGGCTGCTTGGCCAGTGCATAGCAGTTCTTAATGCAGACAATTATCCACCTGGCTAGGTCTATCTTCTGAACAACCTTCCCTTTCTTTGCTTCAGAGAACCCCACAAAATGTTGATGGTTGGCTTGAAAATCCTTTGTACTGTCTGTGTGAAAGCTTAAAGCCATTTTGAGGTTCAACCAATAAAGCTCCTCCTTTTTAGAAGGTTGAATGGAAGTAAAGAAGGCTGGTTGAGTGATGGATTTCCCAACGTGGAAGAGAGGTGTGACCTTTGCTAAGACCACCTGAGTCCTCAGCACCAATTTGTCTAGAAAAAATGTGTTACAGAGGGGGCGGTAAGCAGCGGTAGAATGATCCTCCATGCTTAGACTCAAAAGGTGTACACATGAGTAATGTCAAGAACAAATTAAAGTCCTACTGTTGAGAGGGAATGTGTGTCAAACGTAAAAAAAAGAAAAAAATCTCATCACAAGTGATTTGAAAATGCTCACGTAGAAAGGTTGAAGGGCAGACAGATAACCTTTTACTGTGCCTTCTGCAAGGCTTGGCTGGAAAAAAAACAAAATGACATCTGACAGCTTTGCCTGTAAGGGGTCAGTGGCCCACACCTGCCTACAAATATGTCCCAGCACTTGGCATAATTTTTTTTCATGGAGGGCTGTTTGGTGGCGAGAATGACATCTACCACCTCAGGCAGCAGATGGAAGCATTTAATTACAGACACTCAATTTCCTCGCATGGAGATGTAAGTTGCATGCATTCAGCTGGAGGACCCTGCCGTGATGCTATTACACAAGGTCCTCTCATAGGAGTAGTCTTCTTGAAGGACATATGCTCATATTTAGGCTCTTCGGGTACCACACTCATCACCTAATCCGAAGCCACCAGGGAGACATGCGTCCATTCTTTCTGGACTTTCTTCAGAACTCGTAGCAGGTGTGATGGTGACAGGAAGGTGTACAGAAGTCCATTGTTCCATTTCAATCGCAATGTCTCTTTTAACAAGTGTTCTTGTGGAAGTCCGGTGTATTGAGCCATGTGTAGAGGTCTGCTAGGATACATGCATTCGGAGTTCAATAGGATGTCTGCAAATGTTGCTGTGTGTGGAGTTGAACAGTAGATTAGAAGGCCGAAGGTGGTGAAGGTGGTGAAGGTTGAAAGTGTTTAAGTGAATACATCTTTTGATCACTGTAGTTGCTAGAATTTATTTTGCAGTTATTGCTCCACCACACCTGTTTATGGTCAGTTTCTTTTGAGTATGAGTTGGAAATGGCTTAAACAGGAATGACCAGAGTCATCTCCCAATCAAATCTTTTTTATGAAGAGGAGGGTTGGCTTGAATCACTTAGTAGGTACCATATGTAGATGACATTCTTTATTAAGTCTGTAGCTTTCTTCTAGATGTAAGCCAAATGTTTTTTTGAGCGACTGGATGGTCGTTTGGTCCCTGCTTGATTTGGTCATGTTGATTCTTGTATTGGTGTAGGCAAAAGTGCCTGGGAGTTTGACTCCTGGATCTGCTGGTTTGGGGTGTTCAATATCCCAGAACCAGCTGAATGATCAAGAAGTGGCACATAGCCCGTTTGATGTTGCTTCTGTTTTTTGCTCCAATGGATCCTCAAAGGCTTCCATTTGATGTTGTTGAAGCTGATGTAGTTGTGTTTGTGCCCGTTGAAGGGCTTCTGTTGTTGTAATTTCTAAGAGCATCCTGAGGTATGGGCATCTTGGCTCTGTTATCACTGTCTGGTGGTGTATTTGATGACTCTTGGAACATTTGTTTCCCTCTGTTTGGTCTGACCAGTGTAATAATCTCCTTCAGTATGCAGTTGTCGAATTTTTTAGTTCCATTGAAAAAAGAGAGTAGACTTTTGATGGATTGAGGAGAAGGAGAATACTGAGAAGTGAGATTGTTAAAGAGTTTTGTGCAAGAGGTATATTTGTTACCCATTATAGTAGAATGACAGCAGAGTTGAAAAACGATGTGAACATTAGAATTGTATAGTTTAAGCTTGGTAGGTCTAGGTCTTGTGATAGACATTGTAGCAAGAATAATGTGTTTGATATGGAGGTAAGAAATCCTTTATGATGGGTTTGAAATGTGTATATAGTAGTAGATAGACTTCTAAATTGTTGAGGCGTGTTCTGGCTTGGCTTTCTGTCCAGCTTGCCACCTTGGGCCTCCTAAGGAAATTTTTACCACTGCTCCCTTCTGAGTCGAAATGTCAGCTCTTCTGATCAATGTTTGCTCTCTTCATAAGCATGCTTTTCATATTTGTACTCCACAGACTTGCCCCGGATATCACCTTGGCATTTCCTGAGGGTTATGCGTTGGTCCCCTGCGACAGAAATCACAAACTAGGTGGGTTGTAGTGATAGCTTTTAAACATCCTACAACTTTCTCGACTTTTGAACATCTCCAGGGGGCTGAGAGTCTTGGTTTTCATCTTGTACTGTCTGCTCAAACTTCCTTTTCTGGGCTGATATCACCCTTTGGGGCCCCTCATTTAGTGAATCTCACACAAAGGGTTAAGGGGAAAGATATGCTCCTGAAAACCATACTATACTATTCCCAAGATAAGTAAACTCACACAGTGTATAGATCAGCAGTATGCAAAAAGAACAGAGATAAACATAAGAAATGTAATGCGAGGTGGTGGGGCACTACAGGCGTTTGGACGAAGACCCTCATTCACCCAGGGATGACATACATCATCATTGGGTGCCTCCACACACTGGAACCGCAAGGTACCCAGTGTGGGCTACAACTTCCCAAAGGAAAGGAGCGGGAGTGTTTTAATGTGGCACGTCTATACATTGGTAGAATGAGGGGCAGAGTGCAAAGGAAAACTATCTCAATAGGAGCAAAACAACTGTATTCCTATGCCCTAAGGAATAGAAGTTAAAAGCATTGTGAAACAGAGTTATGGATGTGTAAGGTCAACATGTTTCTGCCGTTTTTAGGACTAAGTTGTTCCAAGCATTCAAGACCAGAAGATTCTTTCACTCTGCTGCAAAAACATTTATGAATCATAAAAGCACTCCAAATAAGGTATTTCAAATATGCTGAGGCTTGTACTCGTGACCAACTGTGTGCAGTTCATGTAAGTGCAACAAGTATGCAATGTATTTTTGTAGAGAACCATGTCTTAAAGGTTTCTGCAGAGCGTGACCGGGTCATGATGTATCCAGGCACCAGTGACAAAGTGAATTAATGACATGAAAAGATGAGTGAAAAACAACCAAAATTGAGGGGATCGAGTTAGCCAAGCAGAAAACAAAAGGTCAAACCGGGGAATGCAATAACCAGCTCAAGATATATGGAGTAAGTTCTAGACAGGTTCCATGATTACCCTCATAATAGTATCCAGGTAAGAGTTGAACCAAATACCAAGAAATTAAGTAGGTTATGTGTGCCATTAAATCAAAAAATCAAAAGTGGAGGGAGTGGCTGCAGTCATGAGTTGGACAGTGTGTGATTTTACCCATTTATAGAAAGGCCAGTCCACCTCCCGAAGCTACTGATCTTTGGGAACAGTGGGTTTAAGTTTAGCTCGCAATCTTTAATCAGAAGGGGAATGTTGTCAGCATACATTGACTCCTGCATTCTTTTGTGCCCAATCAGTCTCCTACCTTTCACCTCTGAACCCAAAAAGATCTGCGGCATCCCCAAGGATCATCCCTCACCCCCACCCTCTTTAACACGTACATGAGCCCCCTAGCCAGAACCATACGATCAGACGAGCTCAACATAATCTCTTACGCAGACGACACCCAGCTCATCATCTTGCTGTCAGAAGACCCCTCCACCACCAGACCTAACTTCCATAGATGAATGACTGGATGAAGGATAAGTCTCTTAAGCTCAGCACAGACGAGACGGAAGTACTCTTATTTGGTAATAACGCCTCTCCATGGAATGACACATGGTAGCCTGCTGAACTCTGCCTGTCCCCCGCTCTGACAGACTACACCTGCAACCTCGGCATCATCTTGGAGTGCAAGTTTTCTATGAACAAACTGGTAAACACAGTCTTATCTGCCTCCTTCCACACCCTATGCATGCTCTGTAAGATTTTTAGGTGTCCCCCAGAGTCAACACCAGATGGACCATCACGCAGGCCCTCGTCACCAGCAGGCTAGACTACGGGAACACACTGTTCGAGGCATATGAGCTGCAGATTGTACACTGTGCATAGATCGCCATCTGGTGTTGGGCTCGGATGCCTGCACCTTGTTGTTTTGGAAGAGTCTTTTGTAGTCACGAGATAGGTGACTCTTCCCTTGGATGATAGTGCGCATGGGCATCGACTCCATCCTCAGATTGATTTTTTCCGCCATCGGGTTCGGATGTAACTTCTGCGGTTCGGCACCATATTCTCCACACCTTTTTGACACGCAAACTATCTAAAACTCGACGCTATTGTTTTGATCGTGTGATCTTCGACGCATGCTTCAACTACTAGTTTCCGTTCGTCGACGCGGGCCGCTGGGCCTATCGACGCCGTTCGGGCCTACAGCTCATGGAAAGGACTCCATTTAAAAAATGCCCCCAGCGTGGAGCTAAATTCCAACACAGTGACCACCACAAGGTCTGTAATCTGTGTCCCTCACCCGAGCACGACGAGAACAATTGTCAAGCCTGCGCCTCTTTTCAATCTAAAAAGACCATCCGTGATTGCCGGGCCAGACGACACATCATGGCGCAGAGACAAGCTCCGGTACCGGTGGACATCTTCGATGAAGGCCCGATGTTCCGGAGGAGGATTCTGAAGACCTGGAAATCGTGTCCGAATCGGACGACTCAGAGGACCACATCACTCCTGGTCAACGAGTGAGTACAATTGCCCCTACCCCACCCAAAAAAAAGAAGGCCTTGGTCAAGACTACGCCTGCTGGCCTCAGTTGCGACCGAAAACAAGCTTCAGAAGCCCCGCCCCCGGGCCCAGCTCCGAAGATAAGAGACGAGCCTTCCGGTAGCTCGGGACCGAGCAAACCGCATCTCAGTGTTCCGCAGGCACCATCAGCACCGAAGCCGGGCGTGCAGCCTACTCCCAAAAAGACATCGGCACTGAACACCTCGACGCAGAAATAAAAGGCATCGGATCTGAAGCCGAAACATTCGGAAACGAAAAAGATTTCCACCTCCACATCCAAGCCGATGGACCCCAAACTACCTCCCAAGGCCCCGGAGCAGAAAACCAAACCTTGCTCGGACCTGTAGATATCGGCGCCGAAAGCGGTTACTGAAGAGGAAGAACTTTTTCGACCGGATCCTATCAATCCCAAACACAAAACTCTCCACTTAGACCCCAAAACAGGACACGTGGCTAGTGTTCCACACGAGAGGAAACTGGACACACCAGGCATTCCTGTAGTGCCTGTGAAGAGAAAGGACTGTGCCACTTCACCTATACGACCCTCTTCTCCTGTTCCTCCTAATACTGTTTCTCCTCTACATTCTTCTATACTTCCACCAAACTCACCACTACCACAGGTTGAGGATGATTTAGGGGATGGGGGAGGCAACAATGATCCTTTCACTGACCCTGATGACGTACCACAGGACGATTGGGACGATTATGATGACCCAATAGATCCTCCAGACCTCCCTGATCCCCATGCATATCCAACAAAGCCATCTCCCCCAGATGACAATATTGGCTTTGGTCAGCTTGTAAATAGAGCTGCTCTGTACCATGGCATTCAGATGCATTCTGAACCCGCAGACGAGGACTTTCTACTAGACACCTATGACCAGTCACAAAAGACTGTACAAACCCTGCCAATGTTAAAAGCTGTAATTTAGGAATAACTGCACGCCTCCTGAAGAGACTAAAGACAATACAGAACTCGGCAGCCAAATTCATCCTCAACCTCACCAGATGTACCCACTTCACACCCTGCCTCAAGAAGCTACTCTGACTACAAATCCTGAAGAGATGCCAGTTCAAGATGTTGCCCCACTCATACAAAGTCCTACATAACGAAGGACCAGCTTATCTCAACAAACACTTGACTTTCCACCAACCAACCAGACACCTATGATCCGCCTCCCTCTTCCTCTCAGACACCCCCCTCGAGTAACAGCAGAGGACACTCCTCACACCTGGCGGCCAAAGCCTCAAAACATCTTCCCCTGCACCTTGGTACCATCCCATTGCTTCAGAAATTCAGGAAAGAACTCAAGACCTGGCAGTTTTAATGAACAGATCACCACGAAGCAAGCAGCAACTCCAGTGCATTGAAACCGTCACAGGCGATTAGCTGTGCTTTGCAAATCACTGATTATGCGATTCTTTATCTTCGGAAATGAAGGGAATTCCTTCAGGAGATAGGCCTTTCGTTCTGTTGTGCATGCGAAGATCAGTGGGGTTGGGGGACAACCCTATTGGGTCTCTATACCAATAGTAAAGGAAGGTAACCCGTTTATTAGCTCTGACCCTAGCCATTGGAAAGGCCAAGAACACTGCTGCTGCCGTCCTCCACTCACTATCAATTTGGTGTGCGAAGAACTGTACACAGAAATTGTCTGCGGAGCTTCTACCGGAGTACATCCCTGACTGGTCCGATAGTACCATTCCCTGCATGAGGGGATGAGTTTGTTCTCTATTTTAACTAATATTTTAAAGTCCACATTGATTAGGGCTAAAGGTCTATAACTCTCATGAATCTGCTGACGTGCCTCGCTTGAGAAGATTGATCACTCGGGACTCCCTCATAGTTGGAGTGAGGTGTCCCTGTTCACATTACTCCAGACACGCCTCATGCAAAACCAAGGCAAGTACATCAATTTACTGTTTATAAAACTCTATAGGTAGTCCATATCTTCTGTGAGCACTGCCATTTTTGATACATGTAATTTCTGTTAAGGTGATTACAGCACACAGTGATTCCCTTTCAAGAAGCTCCACCCAAGCTAGTGTGACTTTGTCAAGGGTTGCATGGATCTGGGATGGGGATTCTGGGGAACTTGAAGTGTACAGTTCTGAATTAAATATAGTGAGTTCAGTAAGGATCTCTGGTGCTTGACATGCAACCCAGACATCACACATTATTTGTAGGATATCTGAGGAAGACACTCCGGTCAAATAAGGTTCTTTACTTTTACCTAGCCTATATATCTCTCTCGATTTTCTAGCATTTTTAAGAGAGCTTGACTTCCTGTGTTGCTTACTCTCTGAATTTGAGCTATTCTATTCATACCAGCGACCCTGTGTTGTTGGTTTGGTCGTCTCAAATTGCTGAATTGATATTTTGAGCCTAGTAAGACTAGATTAAAAGTGTGTTGAATCCTGTATAACAGCCTTAAAGGCATACCAAATAGAAGCTATGATTTATGTCAAAATATTGGTTTATACAGAGACATATTTCAACCGTAAAGCCACATCTAGCAAGGAGGTTAGCTGAAGATGACATCGTCTTTGAGGGCCTGTTATTTGTGGAGGTGTGATTGTTAAATGTGCTGCTGAATGGTCAGAATAAGTTGTTTGAAGGTATATTACCTCTTGGGTCCATCCAGCAAAATTCCTAGTGCCCAACCCTTAGCCAATGTGGGAGGAGGAATTCTATACCGAGGAGTGGTGGGAGAATTCCCTAGCTTGTTGGGTGCTGTAGTCTCCAGATATCAACCTTCGAGTACTAGTCCATGAGTGAAATGAGGGAAGATCTCAGAGGCGTGCAGTGTGGGCTTTACCTGCACTATCTCTCTGTGGATGCATTACCAAATTATGATTACCACCCGAATAAATAGTCTGGGCATCCACTCCATTACATTGGGTCATTATATTACTAAAGAATTGGAAGTTTTAAAAATTAGTGGCATAAAACTTAACCAGGGTTACATTCTATCTGGCCAACTGTCCTTAGATTATGAAGATTCGACTATCGTGGTTAGAAATATTTTGGAGGTATCTATACTGCACTGTCCTGTTGAGAATCACGACAGGTATATTAAGGGGATAAAAATCTGTTGGGTCCCCATTGTGCCACCGCGGGAACACCCTCAGAGACATGGGTCTCTTACAAAACTACACCTGTAATATGCCTCTTGATATATGCTACGATCATGCATGTCTTGTGAGAATTATTGTGGTCTCTGATATTCCAAGACAGAAACTTAAGCTGTGGACGTTTATTCCCTGACATGCTATCAACTGTGAAGGTGTGTTGTTGAGTATGTAAAGATGTTGACATTTAGTACAAAGAAAGTGTTATATATGCTGAACTTAGATGTGTGCATCTATTATGTTTGTCTGCAATTCCCATCGCCACCTCCCGCCCCACTCTAGCCAAACGTACTGTTAAGATATCCCAAATATATAACAAAAACTGCAAATACATAACCAACATAAAATATGAATTAAATGGTTTATCTGGCTATTTGCAGCTAAGAGCGTGACACAGCCAGTACTCACCTACTGTGCGAGCCCAATTGCTATAATTAGTGGCATGAGTAGAGACGCTCAAATGTTCCAGTTTGTGAACTTTGGAATAAAGAACAATAGAGTACTGACCAATCAGTTCAGCTTGTATAAGTTAAAAAGTCTTAATTACTAGTTAACTGTTAAAGAGGCTAAATAGAGCACAAGGAAATGCACTGTTCTCACACCGTACACTGGATTCGTAATCTGTACAAGGAAAAGGCTCACAAGGGCCCAGAAGGACGGAAACAGATAGTCACTCAGTGGATAGTCCTGAGATGAATGTGGAGTGGGGCTTTTAGAACTATTTGAAGGAGGCGTACGTTTTCAGCAAACAATACGCCTCTTGCAGATCCACAAAGATGTGTGTCTTGCCTTATGTCATGCAGCATAGCCTTGTCGGATACACCCTGGCATACTGAATACCACGCTCTGTTTTTTCTTGGTTGAGAGAAATTTTCTCTGGCTCTTTTTGACAGACTGAATAGTATGTGGGAAAATTGTGATGTGAAAGCCTAGGTGTAGCAGCTCTTTGCGTTCTCTAGCCAGGAACACAAACTCGTCTGTCTTTAAAGTTTAGCAGTTTTGCTATATTATATCACAGGCCGACCCAGGTTCAGGCTTTGGGCCAAATAGTAGTTGGCATGCTCCACAACCAGTAGAACACAGATATTGCCTGGCCCAAATAGCTGTTTGAGCATAGTTTTAATGTAGTCCTCTGCACAGTCTTTTATGGTGTTTTCTGCAAGACCAGTTATTTTCGATGCGATTGCGCTTCTAAGTCTTCTGTCTTTGCCCTCACTCTATCCAATTCTAAAGTAATTTATTTTTGTAGCTTATATTGCGTGGCCGCATCATCTTCAATATCTGAGATGCAGCATTTGTTCATGTCAAAGTGGGCATGTTGCTTGTCTAGGCGGTACTACATCCGATCCAGTCTTTAAGTCCGAGTCAATTTTGACATCAATTAATTTGAGGCCGATTTGCATATTGAGCAATAGGGCCTTTACCCCTGGCCCCAATCTGTCTTCTGGCAATTCCTTCTCAGCCGATCTGTAATGGTGTATTGAGGGTCTCATTGGATCAAATGTTAATTTATTCTTTGCTTCAGATTTTCCTGTTTTTCATTTTCTTCTCTTAGGACTGGCCCTCAAGGAGATCCAGGGTATGGTCTAGCTCGTTTTACAGGTCTTCAGGCTAGATAGATACACCTCGATGTCGGGGCATCAACGAAGGAGCCTACAGCTTAGTGTTCTGGCACTGAATTGGATGGTGCAGGGGCAGTATGCCCCTCTATGGTAATGGCTACGTTGCAAAAATCACAGATGTACTGAATATGGACCCAGTATTCATTTTTTTGAAGAGTCTCATTCTGTCTCTACCAGATCCAGTGGCCCAAGGCAACATGTTTTCAGTCAGCCAGCTTGCATAGCTTCCAGCAGTGGCCATGACCCCAGGAGCTCAATAAACTAGAAGTCAGTTGAAAAACAGAAGGGACCACCAAGGATGGGCTCTCACAGGGCCTTGCCTCTTCACTTATCATGTATGCCATGGAAATAAGCCCTGTCCCGCCATGGAGAACTCTGTATGGGAGCTCAAACAGCCTGGTGTGGCAGACCACTTGCTACCTTCGAGTCCGGGTAGGCGGAATGGCACGGTCTCTGCGCTGTAAGTGCTGCTGGTGAGCCTGAGGGACTCAGCTTGACAGTTCTCGCCTGCCCCAAGGCTTATCGGCACAATCGCAGCAGCTGGGCAAAGCACTATTCAGTTTTGGAAGGATCTAGGTGAAGCTCAAGTAAGGGCATGATAGGCCAGTTCAGAGTGAACCAGGCTCACCCTCAGTCTGCAACAGTTAGCCAGGGTTCTGCATGTCGTGAGCCACAGTGCATTTCTTCCTAAACGCAGGGAGTGTGGGGGTTTTGGGTTGCATTCTGTGCCCTTATTTAGAGGATTAATGGTCTGATTGGTATCCTGGCCACCGGAGATCTCCTTATTAGCAGTCAGTTGTAGGTCTCGCCTAGGCATCGCTTGCGCTGTGTCTTCGTGCCATGCTGTATTCATAAATGGACTTTAAGCTTCGCCTATTTTCCACCCATCTTTTCAATTGACTCCTGTTACTGTGCTTTGTAAATGGTGGCTTTGATTCGTCAAGAGGCTCAGTATTGTAGTCCCTCCTTAATACCTCCTTTTCTTCTGTTGTAACCTCCCATGAGGACTGCCCCTATTACATGTGTTGTTACTCTGGATGTTTTAAGTGAAGTTTGTGAGCACTATTTTCTTAAATGACTGCTGTTAGAGGCAGGGGGGACACTCCCGCAACAGTTTTTTTTTCTTCAAGCAGTGCGGCACACTTGTGAAATTTGAGCGCAACTGACAAAATGATTCAGATATTTCAGTAATTTCTCCAATGCACCACTTGGCCTCATGATTCAATAAATTAAAATAATGGAGTTAGCCGACTTTGATGTTTAGTAAAAACCACAGCAGCAATATAGTCATCCATGTCGTTATGTAGAAAAGGGGGGACATTCAGGCCCATTTCTACAAGCAAAACTCGCAGCACCAAAATGCAAAGACCTAGAATAGCAGTTTGTGAGTTGAAGGTCTGTTTTCACTAAATTATTTGTTTACAGCTTTCGGTAGAGGTTGAAAGGTCGTTTGTAAATATGTAAACCTCATGTCATGCAGTAGCGTTTCATCTACTGGTGGAGAGGTGTGGCTCACTAGTTAGAGGCGGCAGACCCGTAAGCAGAGAATCGGCCAGGGACCAGGGTTCAATTCCCGACGCGGCAGGGTTGTGGACCAGGGTCAAAACAGACTCGATAATTCTCGCCTCGGTACCTACTCTAACCAGGAACACACTCGGCAACTCTGGGCATTAAGCTTGCCTCATCTCTACAATGGCCCCCCGCAGACGCCGGGGATGCCTGGTTTCACCTTGGAGATACCCAGAAAGGGACCATCTCACAGGGATAGCCAGGACGGGTTCCCCAGCGGTCTACAGCGCCGGGACACCCCGTTGCTGGGGTAGCTGTGCGCTCTACAAGTCTACAACATTTACATTTACATCTAACAGGGTAGTTTAACGTGCTCAAGGAAATCAAGTTAGTGCTTATGTGGAAATGTGGGCAGTACGGGAGTCAGGCCAGCAAGCACCTTTGGCATTTACCTCTCATTTCCAGAAAGGAGTTCAGTCTGGTGCCAACTCATGTTTTTTGTTCGTGCGCCTACAACATCCCTGCAGCTGTCTCACAGCCCACCTGCCAAAAGCTAAGAACGTTGTGCAGGAGCACATGACGGGGGTGCTGTGCATTGAAAGACCAGAATAGTGTTTTTTTTTTGTTTTTTTTATAACCATGGTGCCCGCTTCACGGGCCGCCATGCGTATAACTTTTATGTGCAGAAGCGCCCTGCTTTATATTTAAGCAGGGCCCCCGGTTTTCTGTTGACAAAGTCAAAAGCTGCAAGTCTCGCAAATGCGAGACCTATTGCATTGCAAATGCTTGTTGTCAGGTCCCCCCAAATAATAAAAGTTAAAGAAACAAATGGCATAAAAACATTTTAAAGTATGTACCGTATTTCATATGGTCTTTCGAGGGTGGATGTTGGGACAGCAACATGGGAAAACCCACTGTTCACCGTATGTTTTCACAGTTCTACAGATTGTGGATAGTTTTAAAGAAATACACTTTTGTACCCTATGTAGAACTTAATTTGCCTTGTTAATAGTTAAAAAAAGGTTTTTCAAAGTCGAGGATTTTTTCAGTTAGCATGTATTATCGATTTCAAAACCATATAATGTTGGCTCTTTCCTTAAAATCACTAATTTGATAGATACATCTAGCTGCAGATTCCTTACCTTTGAATTCCCCAGGTGTCAGAATGGATCTGGAAATGTTTGCATGAGCCTTAGCCCTGTGTGCCGTCAGGTGGCTCTGTTCGGCTCTGCGTGACGTAGTTGTCTATTATGGCGTCAATGTCCTCTATATATGCGCTACCCCGGCGCATGGGCACCAGTCCTTTTCTCGCCATGCTAGTTAAGTGCTGGTCTGAATTAGAGCTACCCCTCTGTCTCTCTTTGACAGGTTTTTTCGACTGTCGAGTGATTTATATTTTTTTAGTTTTGTTGAGATCCTGTAACTTGGACGTACTGGGTTTAAATTGTGTGGTGCCTGTCACCGCGCCATGTTGGTAACCGATCCCCACCTCGTACGCTTATGGCGCCTCGAATGCGACCCCAACACGAAGTCGTGCTCGGACTGTTGGGCCATGGCCCCCAAAACCTTTCAGGAGCCAGCTTTGAAGCTCCTTGCGGTCTGGTAGTCGACACCATCCGGCGAGACTCGGTGGAGATCCTGATCCTATTTGAAGAAGTCGCAGGATCACCTACCAACTCGAGGTCCTGGGGACACCCAGGGAAGAGGCACAAGAAGTCGTCGTCCAAACAGACTTCGTCTTCACCTCATATGTCGTCCGTCAACGACAGAGGTAAAGAACACAGACACACTAGGCACGGTTCTGCGGAGCTGGAGCCATGTTCGACTTCGCACCTCCCCCCATTTCCGGGAGTCCGCTCAAATAAATGAGTTTTATGAGACCATACACAATGTATTTGAGCGGGCTGACCCAGGTTTGATGCAGTCGGCTCTGGCCATGGTGCCAGTGGGGCTGCATGGATTAATTTCCGGGTTGAGACCGGACGTGCCAGCCAGACCTTCTCTGGCATTGGACCCGAAGTCTGTGCCTCCGGTGGCACCAGCCCATCCTTCTACCCGGCGACTGAGTCGAATTACTGTTGATCGACGCCGACAGAGCCCAGGGAGTTCTACATCGTTGCCTGTGCGTTTTGAGGAAGTTTCATGCATGTGAGGATTGGGAAGGGGTCTATGAACCCTCTAGAACAACAACTGGATGCTCCTATGGAGCAAAACGGCTTGTATGAGGATGTTGGGGAAGCCAGTGGATGGGACACCACCCCAGATACTGGAATGCGCTCTCCAACTAGTGTGGCTACGGAGGAGGGAGCTTCCTATGTCCTGGTGGTAAAGAGGGCAAGGAGGTCTTTGGACTTGAGCTGCTCTCTGTGCAGATAAGGACTAATCTCTTGACCAAGGTGCTTCAGCCTGGGGCTTTCACCTCAGAACCCCTATTGCCCTTTAATGAAGCACTAACAGATGTCCTTCTAAGCACATGGCAAACACAGCAAGATGGACAGAGTGCTGAAACTTTTCAACCACCCAACCCCCATTCACAGATCTGGGTTCAATCCATTGTTTTTGCTCACTATGCCACCCCCAGTTTAGACTCAGCCATATGGAAATCAGTCTTGACCCTGTTAATCATGGGGACAGTCCAGCCCGAACTGCAAGGCCAGGTCCTCCATGGACCGCAAACAAGCATCCTGGGACTGGTTTCGGGGTATCGCCTCATCAGCCTGGCTAGCTTGAACCCAGTGGCACAGTGACCCACGTCTGGGCATACCCTTGGCCGCTTAGAGTGAACATAGCAAACACAACAAGAAGGACGGAGTGCTGAAACTTTTCAACCATATGACAATTGCATGCCCCTATCACCCGGCCTGCGTGACGCAGGTTTTCTCAGCCATCACCCCAACCCTGAGAGCTTGGTGGTTCAGGCTGCGACTTCACATGGCGCATTCTCTTCTGCTCCTCCGCATAGGGAACCCAAAAGGCATGACACACTTGTGAAGAAAATGTTTTCTTCTACCATCCTGGTATTGCGGTCGATGACTACTGCATGCTTATGGGGCTGTTTCTCACATACCCTGTGGGATACTGTTGCGTAAGTACTGCCACAGGTCCCGGAGGAGGCCCTGGGAGCACTCTCCTAAGCAGTGAAGGATGGGAGAAATGCAGCAAAATTCACCATTAGGTGTGGTTTGGGCGCCACTGATAGGTTTGGCAGAGCGGTTTCGTTCATGGTTGCCTTAAGGCTTAAAACATCTGGTTTTCGGGTGATGTCCAGGCCAATCTCATGGACTCTTCTTTTTGGAGAGATAGCTGACTCAGCCTTGGAGCGCTGCAAAGATTCTCGTACTACGGCCAGATTCTCAGTCACACCTTGTGGCCAGCCTAGATTTTGCCCCTTTTGTGGCAATGGAAGGGGTTTTCAACTGCATCAGCCGTATCCCAGCCACCATCCTGCGAGACTTTCCAAGTTGTGCGTGGATGCAGTTCATTCTGACCTCATAAGGGTAGCCAGAAGTCATCTGCCACCCAGCCCTCGGCAGCTGCAGCCTCCAAGCACTCCTAGTTTGAGTCTGCAAGACCATTTCACTTTAGTAGGGGGGAAAGTTCATCATCTCCTCCTCCACTGGAGGTCTATAACATTGAAAAGATGGGTCTTGCAGATCATGCAGGATGGCTATTCTCTTCCTTTTCTTTTCTCCTCCTCCTACTCTCCCAATTCAAGAATGTCTGGTGGAGGATCATCTAGCATTACTCGAAGAACAAGTTGCAGCCTTCTTGGCAAAGGGTGCTATACAAACAGTTCTGATTTAAGAAGTAGGCAGTAGTTGTTACACCTACTACTTTCTGATTCCAAAGAAGAACAAATCGTTGTGGGCCACTTTTGACATTCGGACCGTCACTCTTCCTCAAAAAGGAGAAATTCAAGTTGTTCACATTGGACAGGTCTTGTCTGCCCTAGACCAAGAAGACTTGTTGGTAGCGTTGGACTTGCAGGATGCTTATTTTCACATCCCCATCCTGCTTGCCTACAGGCATTACCTGTGGTTCGAGGTAGGCTACGAGCACTTTCAGTTCACTGTGCTCCTCTTTGGCCTTACCAGTTCCCCTTTGGTGTTCACCAAGGTGATGGTGGTGTGCGCAACCAATCTGCGCAGGTTAGGGGCATCCGTCTTCCCCTACATCGACTGGCTTTTGAAGAGAAGTTCGCCCACGCTGTCGTCTCCCACCTTCAGACTACGTCTGACCTCCTGCATTTACTGGGGTCCTCTATGCAAGTGCCGAAGTGTCACCTGATTAGTCAATAATATGCAGTGAACAATGTAAAGCCTTTATAGCCCCTGTTTCTAAGGATTTGGAAAACAAATTGCTAAGAGGTTGTTTTCTTCATTCATAGAATCCAGACTTTTTACTTCAGTAGAACTGTAGCGTACGCATGAGGCTATACCAGCCAGTTCAAGCTTGTTTAACTTTACAAGACAGTTATACTTCTGCTTAGAATGAATTCTAGATTCATTTCTAATTATACTTGTACAATTTTATGAATCCTCATGCATTTTCCAGCTGTCATAGTTTTACAATAATGTTGATGTTCAACCTTGGAAATATACGTATGTACATGATTAGTCTGTGTGACTATTGAATATTTTTTTTTTTTTTTGTCATTTTTTTCTGTTACACTTAACCTTAATGTGTATTTATTGATCTATATATTTGTTTCTTTTAAAGCTTTTGGAGCTTTTTGATAGTGAAGATCCAAGAGAGCGTGATTTCCTTAAGACTGTTCTTCATCGCATTTATGGTAAATTCCTTGGATTACGAGCCTTCATCAGGAAGCAGATTAATAACATTTTTCTCAGGTAAGAAATTTAACAACAAAATTAATTGCTGCAAGTGTAATTTTCCACTGTGACTGGAAGAGTGCCTTACAGTTACCCTGAGGCCTATGTAATGTGATCTAATGTGAATATAATTTGTAACACGCAGCAGTGACAGTAAAGGGTATCCTAAGAGTAGCCTCAAAACCATGGACTAAAAACCCAGTAACAAGACTAAGATAGATGGGGAATTGCAGAGATTTTGAGGAGGTTTCTAAAGGTAAATTGGTGGTCTTGCGGTTGTGAAGTAAGAGATTGTTACATAGACAAAAATTCTTCTGATTGATACTTCTAACAGCAGATTCTTCACCTTAAATTATCCCTTTTACACCAGACTGGATCCAGAGATTTTTCCTCAATACTCCTGCGTGCCACAACGTGGTGATTCATGGCTCTGTGCTCAGACTGTACAGCCAGGAATCGACACAGCAGAGACCGATATAAGTAACTCTTCTGCGTGCTGATATCAGCTAATTTTGTTTTGTGCTCTCTGACACAGAATACGAGCTTGGCTCCAGACTTTCTGTTTTTGACAACTCCAAACATTTTCACAGTGTGCGAGGAAAGGATGTCCCACCAAAATCTACAGTGTTCACGCTGTGCAACGACTTCAGGGAGCACATGTTGGTCACTGACATGCGTAAGGTGTGCCTTGAGTGCTTGGGCTCAGGGCATGATTTGAAGTTCTGCGATAAGTGTGTCCTCGTGCATCTGCAAGTAAAATAAGACCAGGTGGTTTGTGTTGCTGCCTTTGTGTAGATCCTGCTCTAACTCGAAGGCTGCATCTCGGTCACAGTACCACTCCCTTGACTTCTCCCCTTCCCACTTGTAGTCCTCTGGTACGTCCTAGTCTAAATGCAAGCATAAAAAAGTGAGGCAGGACTTGACCCCATAGCTCCTCTCTGACACGAAAGAGAAGGTGCAAGGGCATAATGATGTCAGTAGCTCTCCATCAAGATCACTGGCCATTAAGCTGATCCCTCAGTTGATCCCTCTATGCCCAGAGAATCCTGGACAATTGTTGAACCTGCAGCAGATAGAGGCCTTCAAAGAGGCATACTACAAATTTTCAGTGTAAGTGTGGCGCACCAACTGGCTCGACTGATCCCTAGGGGCCTCAAGTTGTGTTACCACCCCCATCTGAACCAGTTACTGGGCCTGTACCGACTCTAGTGCAGACTTACACCGTGATCCTAGATCCACTCCAGTTTCTGCCACCCCACCCCAACCCTGATACTGACCCCATGGATGCCATTGGATGACCCAGCTATGATACTCATGTCTGATCCAGAATAATAGTTTGTTAAATATTTACCAATGTCCCTCACTGAGATTATGAAAGTGTAGTCTGTGGTCATGCAACCTCACTTTAATCGTGTGCGTCTACCGTATTGCAGCAATCAGCAGAGGCTCCATTCTCTTTTTGGCTGATTCTGAGCCTATGCCACAGCCGGGTACACCACAGGCTCCTTGATGCTGATGGAGAGGAGAATAGCGTGCTCCCTCTTCATTACAGTTTGAATGCCCTATACATTGATGTACTAAAATGCCAGTTATCTTGATGCATCTCCTTAGGAAAAACCTGACCCTGCACATGGTCCAGCAATGGAAGAAAGTGCCTCATTTTCAGTGGTGGTTTGGAGGGCAGTTTAAGTACTAAAGTTAGAGCAGCCCTCAATTGAGACTAAGGTAAATATTTCGATTGTACTCGTACAGCACGAGCCCTTGCGCCATTTTAATTATGTTTCAACAGATACTCTGGTGGCTACCTGGTCAAAACCATGTTCTTGCCCCCCTCTGAACAGGTAGGTGGCCAGACCACCTAGACCAGCACCGGGTGACCTGGAGTTTCTCACAAAGCATCTCACTTAGGAGGGCTTTTTTGTACAGGCTTTTACTTGTAAAATGAATAACTATTTTCTAACCATTCTGTCAGACGGAGAGTCTGAATTGATTGGCGCCTTTGGCAAACACATCTTTTCCTTTGCCAGCGTGGCACTGCAATCTATCTGTTGGGCACACACGCACTCGCTCTCTAACCCCCTCACCCTCTCTCACCCTCTCTCTCACATACATTCTCTCTCACATACATTCTCTCTCACATACATTCTCTCTCACACTCACTCTCTCACACTCACTCTCTCACACTCACTCTCTCACACTCACTCTCTCACACTCACTCTCTCACACTCACTCTCTCACACACACTCTCTCACACTCACTCTCTCACACACACACACACACACTCCCTCACACTCCCTCACACACACACTTCTTGGCAGCATCTCTTGCTCAAATGATTCATGATGGGCTGGTTGCTGCCAAATATGTTATCCGCACTAGCTTGGATACCATGGTTTGCAAAGGCAGGGAAGTAGATAACATTGTTTTCCTTCGTAGAGATGCCAACACAGGGTCCACTGTGGTTTTTAGGTCTCGCCTGACCCAGCGCATGTGCTGGTATGGCGAGACTTATTGAGAGGGCTCCAAAAAGTTCTACCAGGCCAGCCTAGAGCTACAGTGCATGTGCGCGCGCGATGCGCTTGACCGCAATTACTTTCACTTTCGGGGCCGCACGGCCGCTTTGATGTTTGATCGCGTTAGCGATCACTTTCGCGGCCGCTTGGCATAGCCAATAAGTCTTGCTTTTGGGACCTTATAAGTATTTAGTTATGCAACTGTTGCATGGCTAAACACTTATAAGGTCCCAAAGGCGAGACCTATTGGCTATGCCAATGCTTGTTTAGTGATGTATAAGTTTTGCTAGTGGACATGCCCCTTGATGATTTCTCACTTTTTGAGAGAAGGCAAACTCCGGTTTGGAAAACTTTAAAGACAGTAGAGCCACAGCGCATTCTTTGGGGCTGTTAACCCATGCTTAATAAATGTATGTACCAGTTTAGGGAATGTTTGGGCTATTCCAAGGGACTAGCGTATAGGCAGAGATAGCCTTCCCAGCCAATGATGCAGCAGACAATCCATTCCTTTTGGGTCTGTGGGCACCAAACTGGCTAAAAACGTGCAGACCAACATTGGCATCAGTCCACGGAGTCCTTCTCTCCTGCAGCCACCAAGCCCATGTACTTTGCCCTTAGTGATGCACCTCCCCGCCCCAAAAGTTAGATGCAGGATCCAGCAGTTCCTCCCTGCTTAGCGATTCATCACATCCAACAGATGGGTCTTACAAATTGTACTAGCAGGCACGAGCCTACAGTTTCTCTGTCCTCCTAGCCCAATATTCATCATTCACTGCAACAAATCTCAGGTGACCAACTGTCGATCCTGGCACAGGAAGCATGCCCGTAGTTCGTCAAGGTTGCCATAGAGAGAGTACCAGACTTTGTGAAAGGTGGTGGTGTTAATCTCACTAGGTCATTGTTCCAAAAAAGCAAAGTCACCTCAGGTCTATTTTGGACCTTTGAATCCCAAGCGCCTTCCTGCTGAAGCAGAAATCCAAAATGCTAAAATTGGCTCAGATGATATCTGCTCTGAACCTAGCAAAGTGGATGTCGTCTTTGGACTTGCATAATGTGTATTTACATATACCTGTTCATCTGTCCCAAAGGTATTACTTGGTTTTCAAAGTGGGTTAGGTGCATTTTCAGTGTACTGTGCTCCCTTTCATCCTTTCCCCAGGGCACCTCAAACTTTTACGAAAGTGGGGGTGCTTTTCACTATTCATCTTCGTATGTTGGGATTTCCTTCATTCCTGTATCTTGATGACTGCTAGCTGAAGGTTAGCTTGCTGCAGTCTGTAGTGAACCACTTTCGAATGACAGTGGAACTTTTACCATCATTGGGTTTCACAGTGGAACTTTTACCATCATTGGGTTTCACTATAAGTGAGCCAAAGTCCTCCCTGATTATCTCACAGAGGCTTCCATTCATTGGTGTGATCCTGGACACGGAGTTCAGGGCTTTTCCCTCTTACCTATGAGTTCTTGACATTGTGGCTGTGATCCTGATGTTTGAGGGTAGATCCAGGTGAGGATGGCTCTGATTCTTTGTCTCAGATTTGTACCTCATTTTTGTCAACCAAGCCTGGTGGCGCATGCAGTGGAGCCTGAAATGCCAATTGACAGCACCAGGGATGCCTTTCGGACACCATTCAGGTTTTGGAGGAGGCTGCTCAAGATCTGCAGTGGAGGGTGACCGATCGCACTTTGTCCTATGGTAAGCAACTCTCCTTTTCCCATCCAGGGTGGTGAAGAAGGCATCGCTTCAGGGCTAAAGAGGGGGGCAGCACATGCGGAAATGGATCTGGACTGGAGCTACAGTCTGTCTGTCCCTAAAGGCCTTCCTGCAGTGCATCAAGAAGAGACTGGCGCAGGTTCTCACAGACAGCACCACCTCCATGTGGTACTACAACAAGCAGGGTGAAGTGGGATCCTGTGTCAGAAGACTTTACATAACTGGAGATGGTTAAGTCACCAGGGCATCTTCCTCAATGAAAACCACCTATCTGGGTGCCTGAATGCCAGAGTCGAAAAATTGAACAGCTATCATCTGGCAGATCGTGAGTGGTGTCTTCATTCCAGGGTGGATCAAGGTTTCTTCCCCTACAGAGAGAACCCCAGGCTAATAATTTTCGCCACTGTGAAAAGCTCAGTGTCAATAATTTTTCATGTTTGCTTTTCCTTAAGAGCACTCTTTGAGACGCAATCCAGCTAGAATGGAACAAGGGACTCCTGTATAACTTCACACCGCTACACTTCCTGTCTCTAGTTCTGAAAAGTTCATATGACCAGGCTCAAGTCATCCTGGTGGCTCCAGATTAGGCCGGGAGAGTGTGGTACCCTGTCCCTCAATTCATATTGCACAACTTACATCTCTATGCGTAGAGTTTGAGCGGTATCAGTTAACTGTTTTTGATATGCGACTCGAGTTGGTGGATGTCACCCTGACCTCCAGACTCATCCACAAAATCTGTCTAATGGGATGTGGTGCCCGGGACACCGACCCCTTACAGGCGTAACAGCCATTTGCCCTTAGCCAAACAAGGCTTTGCTTTGGGCTTGGTTATTTGTCAGCTCTTTTGGCCTTTCTACATTCACGGTACTCTCCGTCTTCCTTCAAATAACCGATTGTGGTGCAGTATTACATGTGGCCCCTCCCAAGCCATTTGTTTTGTCACAATGGGACCTGACCTACTCTGGTTGGGGAAAGCGTTTGTGTGTTCTCTCAATACAGTTGGGTAGTGGTGAAGGTGGGGGAATTCCTCCTTTTTTACTTAGTGCCCTCACAGCCTTGCTAGTGTCATGCTTCATCATCGGGCGTTGCTCCTCGTGGGGGTGTCGCTGCTGTCCTCCATGGGCCCCGCGAGAGGGCTCTTTAGCGGAGAACTTTAAAGTAGACGCTGCGGTTGTGCATGTGGGTATGTGGGCCTGGAAAAGTGAGTGAGTTAAAATGATCTTTTGTGGTACCCAGAACCTAGTTTTATTCAGTGGTCTGGAAGATAAGGGAAAAGATGTACTGGATATGGAGACCCTCCTTAGAACAAATGTGGAGGAGGAGTGAGTATTTTACCGCTGCTCTCACATCCGTGAAGATAAATGGTAATTTAAAAAAAGTGCAGTTGGGTCCTAATTTTCCCAAGCACAATGGGACCCCTGCAGCAAAGAGGTACCTTCAAAAGAGGTGGCTTCAACAACAAAGCCCACAGGAAGAGGAACATTTGGTCAAGGACTACAAATTGAAGCACAAGACAGTACAACACATATTCAGACTCTGGGGAACACCAGTGATAGACCTCTTTGCAACAATACAGGACAAGAAATGCCAGTCCTTTGCCTAGAGGTTTCAGCACCACCTGTCAAAAGGGAATGCCCTGTCTCTAAATTGGTCAAGAACATTTGCATATGCTTTTCCACCAATACCCCTAATTCAAAGTGTTGGAAAAGGCAAGTCAACCAGGGACACATCTAGTTCTCATTGCCCCACAATGGCCAAGACAAACATGGTATTCATCTCTGCTAGAACTGTCCAGGGGACAAATAATCAAGATCAGAGCAGATGAAGACCTGTTGACAATACAACAGGGCCAAATCTTTCATCCGGAACCAACAACGCTACACCTAGCTGCTTGGCACCTGAATACATAGTTTGGTCACCTCAACCTGCCCCAACGAACAATGGAAATTCTGAAAGAAGTGAGAAAGCAAACTTCAAGGAAATGCTATGCCACAAAATGGAAGCAATACACCACTTGGTGCACAGCTAACAACCAGATGAACTCAATCAACACTCAGGAAACAGTGTTCATATATCTAACTCATCTCTTACACAGTCACATCAACTACTCCAGCATAAAGGTGCACCTCGCTGCCATCGTAGCTTACACCAGGGGAAAAACATGCAAATGCTTCTTCACAAGACCGGTCATAAAGATTCCTAGAAGGATCTAAAAGAAATGCAGCTCCTAGAACAGCTCCAGTTCCCATCTGGAGTCTAAATACAGTGCTCACACAACTTATGGCAAAACCTTTTGAACTCATGCATAAAGGCAGAAATCCAACACTTCACATTAAAAACAGCATTTCTCATTGCCATGACATCCTTACGGAGAGTAAGTGAGTTACAAGGGTTAACCATACAAGAATCATGCATGCAGGGGGGCGCTAGAGAGCGCGCACGCAGAATGGCCGCACTCCTGTGAGGCTCCTGCAGCCTGGAACTGAAATCCGTAAATTATCCTGCTTAGACTGCTGATCTCACGACTGAAACTACCCGTGGATGTTAAGGGTGCGTTTCTGCAGCCTCAGCGAAAGTTGGAGACCTGTGCGATCAGCCGCGGCGGAGTTTGCGGAGGCGATAGCCGGAAGGGGCGCTTGGCTGACGAGGGGCGGTGCGAGCCACCCGGCGTGTGATCTACGCCAGGCCGGGGCACACCACGAGGCAAGTGGGCCGTGCTGAAGGCCCACGCTGGCGGCATCTTGCGGACTGTGTGGATGGGCTGCGAGGTGGAGAGGGCGCTGAGAGGACACGAGGCGCAGCCGGACACCCCCACCCTGAAGTAAGCAGCGTTGTTGTGCGAGGGCTATCAGTGCACCCGGGGCCCTACGAGGAGCGGCACCGCCGGCGGGAGAGACGTACTGGACGCTGTGGGGTGAGGAGTTGGGGCGTGCAGCGGGCGATGAGGGACAGCGTGCTCTGGTGAATCTGGGGCCCCCCCTCCGCTTCCCCCCCCCCCCCATCCTCTTGAGCAGCGACGACGGGCCGAGGACTGATGGAAGAGTAGCAGGCAGTGTGTGGCGGCGGCGTACCTTGCCTTGGTCGACCCGCTATCGCGAAGTCCGGTGCTGGAGGATTTCCCCGGAGGCCCGAGAGTGGTGTAAAGGTGGAGGGCTGACCGGTTGAAAAGACGCTAGTGCATCGGGGATCCGATGCGCGCTCCCCCCTCCCCCTGCTGCCAAGCGAAGACGAGAGGGTGACCTGGCCTGCGCCCACATGACGGGGGGGGGGGCGGCAGATGTGTGGTGCCCGGGCTTGTGAGAGGGACTCGGAGGCTCCCCGCCTCGGGGATATCGGCGGTGACGCGGCGGAGGCTGAGCTCGTCTCCTGATTGTGTGCCGGGGCGTTGCTGGCCTGTCTCCCGTGCTGCAGTGCTCTGCTGGGGAACCAGCCTACTATTTGGGGGATCGAAGGAAGCACCACACTCCGGGCGCCGCGGCCCTGCCCCCTGCGACCTGCTGACAGCGGCGGGCGTGTGCCCACTGCAGGGCATCTCACTTAGATTGACTGCCACGACCTCTGTGGATATTAGGGGCTACGACGGCCGGAATTCCTCTAGGGGCGGCGGTGGTGGACGCCTCTTCTCTGCCTGCGTTCCCCGCTCGGGGTGGCTGGTTCGGGCCCACTGGTAGCCCAATATTCACTGCTGCGGTCGCGCTGTGTGCTGTCCAGGACTTCTGGGCCCGCCTGTGCCCATGAGGATAGCAGAGGCCGCCATACTCGTGTGCTGCTACGGGTTTGTGCCAACACCCACGATGGGCAAGCAGGACAGTCGGCAGCCTAAACTCACGTTTGAGGCCCCGGCGACCAAGAAGGGGGTGCGGGGTGCGCAGGAATCGGGAGGCACCCAGGGCACACCCGCGACGGAGGCGAGTTCCTGCTCTCCAGCCACGGACCTACAGCAACTGATGCAGGAGATGAGACAAGGCTTTGCTACAATTGTGGATAAAGTAGACCGGCTATCGTCCAGAATGGACGCCATCGCGCAGAAAATGGATATACATGAAGAAAGGATAACTGAAACTGAAAGGCGGATATCTGATAACGACGATACCACAGCCTCCCACACCACGCAGCTCTCAAGAATGGATAATGTCCTAAGAATTATAGCGGCAAAGAATGAGGAGTTGGAGGCCCGTGGCCGCCGCAATAACATACGTGTGGTGGGGATTCCGGAGTCCACCAATACAGGACGCATGGAAGACTACGTGGAAAGGATTCTCCTGGCCGCCGTTGGCTCCGATGCTTTTTATAAGCAATTTATAGTCGAGAGAGCACACCGCTCTCTTGGGCCGCGGCCAAAACCGGGAGCTCCTCCAAGACCCATCATTGCACGGCTACTAAATTAATCGAGACCGGGACACAGCACTGCGAGCAGCTCGCACGACTCAGAGACTTTCGTGTGACGGGGTCAGCTTTACCGTTTACCCAGACTTCACGCCTCTCGTACAAGAACAGCGGCGTAAATTCCTCGAGGTTAAAAAGAAACTGCGGGCTCGACAAATTGATTATGCACTACTTTACCCGGCGAAATTGAGTTACCCACCAAGCACAGCAACACTTCTTTGCAAATCTGCAGCAAGTAGAGGAGTTTCTTAAGGCTCTAAAGAATGGGCGTGCAGAGAGGTCTGCTGGTGGCGAAGAAGATCACGAAGATGAACACTAGACATGAGGTTGTGCCTTTTGCTAGATGGAACCTGCGAACCAAAGGGCTATTGCCATATGCTTAATACAGATGCACGCCTGAGGGGCATGCAAGTGTGACGACGCCGAGTCTGTTTGAGAATACCGTGGTCGGATGTGGGACAGCAGTTGGTAATGTATTCCAGGCACCACCTCCCCACACCTTCCCCTGCTGTGAGAGGGGGCAGGACATTGGGGGTGGATATGGGCGCACTCTGGACGGACCCCATGGGGTATACCCCATTGCTTACACTGAATGTGCTGCTCCTGTTGTGCTTTCTATGGGGAGTTATGGGTGGGGGGAGGGGAGGGGATTCTGGCAAGTTGGGGTTGCTTCAGTGGGTTGGAGGTGGGGTAGGGATGCATGTGACGGCCCTGGTCTCTCCCGTTGCCCTCATTTCTGCTAGGGCAACTGCGCCCGGGCGGAGGGACTGGCACTGGCGGGGACCCCTGCTGCACACACTGTTCGTGAATGTGGACTGCGGAAGCGATAGGATAGGGATGCTCATTGATGGATCATGGGTCATGGAGCGTACGGGGCTATCTGTCCTGCATTCTGGGGGTGAATGGGAGGAGGTTAGAGTGGTAGCGCTAGAGCTTACTAGCCCAGGCCGTCCTGATGTGCCCAAGCCTGAGGACTGTGGTAGGGGTTGGCATGCTCGGGATAGTGGGAACTTTCTTGCAGATAGATCCTGGATGACGGATGCAGAACGAGTGAGTGTGACGAACCTGGCCATAACTATAGCTCAGAACATTTGGAAATGGTGGATATGCAGGAGGACTGGCACTGGGTGGAGCAGGGGGGTACACTTTGCCGTACTGTATGGGAGTGACTCGGTTACGTTACCGGTAGGCCCTGCTGTTCAGGAGGTTACGGGAATTCTGGTGGAAATGTTCAAGATGTGGGGTGGAGGGATGGGAATGTTTGAATATGTTGTTGCAATGTTGAGCGCGACCAATATCAAAGTGATGCTATTTTTGGAGATTATGGGTGCGCCTGCTGGTGACATGCAAAGGGACCCCCTCGAGGTGCAGGCCCCTCCCACACTCATTCACATGGGGTCTGGCGGAGGAGGTTGCGGGATTGTGAGACGCAGGGGGTGGCGCTGCTCTGATGTAAGGGCGAAACAGCGGTTAAGCATGCATGCTTATAGCTGCGTAGGGAGCCATCCTCTGCTGCAGCACTATATTACTCCTTATTGTCACCATGGTTCGAGTAGATTCTGATTTAAATGTCCTGACGTGGAATGTTAGGGGCCTAGGAGACCCGCGAAAGAGGAGACAGATACTCTCTTATCTAGACCGCCATGTCATACACATTGCTTTTATCCAAGAGACCCACTTTAGAGCGCAGGCCATTCACACTTTTGCCGGTAGATGGGCGACATGTACTGCCTTCTCCTCCTATTCTTCGTACTCTAGGGGTGTGGCGATACTGATAAAGAAGGGAACGCCCTTCAGTATGGAGGGCACTAAAAGCGATGCTCAGGGGCGGTATTGTCTAATGTGGGGTAGGCTGGGACATGTGGCAGTTACCCTGGTCTGTTGCTACGGCCCCAACATAGATGACCCGCATTTCTTTACGGACCTCAATGCGGCAATCATAGGCGTGGGCCCGAGACAGCTCATCTGGGGGGGGGGACTTCAACACCACACTGGATCCGTCTAGGGACAGATCTCACCCGGCCCCGCACCATTACACCAAGGCGCGTGCGAAATTGTTGGAAACACTGGCTGACCATAACTTAATTGACGCGTGGCGGCACCTGCATGCTGGCGCGCGCGAAGGAACACACTTCACGGCGCATGCAAAATCATGGGTACGGCTTGACTATGTCTTTATCTCCCCTCATTTTCATGCGGCGCTTGATCGTGCACACCATCTCCCACGAACGTTCTCTGATCACTCGCCGACCCGCGTTACGTTACGGGTGGCGGACCTGGGCCCTCCTGTGACTTCTTGGCGCCTGCAGCCCACGATGCTGCTGGATACTGTGTTTCAGGAGGAATTAAGGGAGGAATGTTTGGATTTCTTTAAGCGCAACAAAGATTCCGTGAATGAGGTTGAAACCATATGGGATGCCTTTAAAGTTACCATACGGGGCATATGCATCGCTAAGGGGTCAGGCGTTCTGAAAACCATACTAACCCGCTTGCGTACTCTGGAGAGTGATCTTAAGGCGCTTGAGGCATCGCTGACCGACAACCCTGAGGATGCCACGCTAGCTCATATCCGTGAAAAGATAGCGGAGTATATGACCGAAGCCAATAGGGAAGCAAAATGTAGGGATAAACACTGGGTAGCCCGTCGCTATGGCGAGGGCGAGCTGCCAGGGAAAGCCCTGGCAGCGACGATAAGGTGACGCGCCCGCCAAGCACTATATTGGAAATTGAAGGTGTGGACGGTGCAGTGTACAGAGACACCACGCTCATTCTTAACGCATTTGTTGAGCACTATCACCACTTGTATACGTCGACTAGGGCTGGGGATCTGCAACTGCAGGAATATTTGGAGGATGTATCCTTGGGGTGGCTTAGCGATACACACAGGGCGTTTTTGAGCTCCCTCTTTGAATTGGATGAGGTGCGTGAGGCTATTATGCACATGCAATCGGGCAAGGCCACAGGCCTTGATGGGATCCCAATTGAATTCTATAAGACTTACATCGATTTTATGGCACTGGTCCTGCGCAAAGTGTATGAAGATGCTCTTGAGGTGGGCCATTTGCCCCCTTCTATGCGTACGGCCCTCATCACCTCGCTCCTTAAGCCTGGTAAAGCTGCGGACCAGTGTGACTCATATCGACCCCTCTCACTGCTCAATTGCGATGTGAAAATACTTGCTAAACTAATTGCTACCCGCATTAACTTACTCCTCCCTAACCTAATACTACCTGACCAGGCAGGATTCGTGCCCGGACGGGCAACGTCCCATAACCTACGTACTTTTTTCTCGATTCTAAATTCCGTACATGACGACCTCCCGATGGCTGCCGTCTTCCTTGATGCCTCGAAAGCTTTCGACTCGCTAGAGTGGGATTATGTATTCCGGGTTCTGGAACGTATGGGGTTTCCCCTCATATTTATTTCTTGGATTAGGCTCTTGTACACATCCCCTAAGGCCCGCGTGCTGATAAACGGAAGACTTTCTGAGGCATTTCCTATCACCAGGGGCACCAGACAGGGCTGCCCCCTGTCGCCCCTGCTGTTCGCTATCGCCATGGAGCCGCTGGCTGCGCGGCTCAGGCAGCATCATAAGGATAAGGCGTTGAGGTGTTTCCAGAGGCAGATATTGATATCTATGTACGCTGACGACATCACTCTATATATCCGGGACCCCTGTGATAACCTTAACCCAATTCTCAGGGAATTCATAAGGTTTGGCAGGCTCTCTGGAATTCAGATCAATTGGAGCAAGTCGCGGGTTTTCCCGCTTACAGCGTCTACTACGCAGTTTGCGCTGGAGTACCCTCTAGCCTGGTGCGAGGGGGATTTCAAATATTTAGGTATACACATTGAGAAAAACAGGGAGGAACTGATGAGGGCCAATTATGGCACGAAGATGACCCGTATTACGGACTGCATTACTCGATGGATTACGCTCCCCCTTTCTATGGCGGGCCGGGTGTCGTTGATCAAAATGGTAATCCTGCCGCAGTTGCTGTATCTCTTCTTGAACATCACCTTTTATCCGGGCAGTTTCTTCTTCCGGACCCTACGCTCGGAGCTTATTCGCCTGGTTTGGGGCGGGAAATCTCCCCGACTCAAGTGGGAGGTCCTCACTAGGTCGTTCGATCGGGGCGGGTTTGGCGTCCCTGACTTTGAGTTGTACTTTCAAGCGGCGCAGGCGCACTACGCCTATTTCTGGATACAGCAGCCCCGATACATGCCCCAACTCGCGGCCGAACACTGGTTGGCGCATCCGATCCCCATAGAAGGTGCATTGTATACCCCAGTAACGTGGGCAGATACAACGCACACGACAGTGGCGAGTACGGTGACGGCCTGGAAACGAATAACAGCTAAGCTCTGCATAAATATGGTATACGCGCCGCTCCTGCCGCTTGCCTACCACCCTGCCATGCCCCTGTTGCAGGAAGCGGGGTTTCGGAAATTAGCTCATGCTATCCACATTAAGACGTGGGGGGACTTGTACCATGATGGCACGTTCCGTCCTTTGGAGCATCTCTATGGGGGCATCCATCCTTCTCCCCTTGAGGTGTTCTTGTATGTCCGGCTCCGGCAGGGGCTTAAGGCACTAACACCCGATTTTCCACGGGAGCCGCCGGAGGTGGCACCGTTACAACGTATCCTCCGGGACGAGGCCCCTGCCAAGTTGGTCTCTAAGATTTATAGGTCGGTGCACTCGCTGGTGGTCGCGCCGCCTCTTGCGGCTCGGGAGAAGTGGGATCTGGAGCTGCAGGTCCCACTGACGGACAAACAGTGGGAGTTCTGCCTACAACAGACGGAGCGTATTTCTTCTAGTAGTAGATTTAGAATAATACACTATAAATACATTCACAGATTGTATTACACTCCTGTTAAGCTGTACAAATACCGACTCTGGGAAGATGATAGGTGCGACCGGTGTCATGTCCCTGGGGCAGACTTTCTCCACTTGGCGTGGGCATGTGAGGCGGTGCAACGCTATTGGCGCCAGATATTTACAGCGGTATCTAAAATGATCAACTCGGAGATTGACCCCTCCCCTATCCTTGCCCTCTTAGGGTACGTGGAGCCCATACAAGCTGCGCTCCGCAAATTCATTGCGCTGGCCTTCTTGCTTGCTAAAAGACGAGTTACGTGTAGGTGGGGCAGAGGCAGGGCCCCCAAATTAAAGGACTGGATGCGGGATATTGTTTATTGCCAGGAACAAATTAATACATACTCTGAACTCTTACCACCTGCGTCGAGACCAACAGACATTTGGGCTCCACTGACCTGCTATTTGTTAGAAGGGGAGAATGCTGTTGGGGGCAAGACACTCCCTTAGCTACGTATGGGACCATCCCTCATGGCATACCGAGAGTTTGGGTTGGAGGGGGTGCTCCAACTCAGGTGCGGATGGCTGGCCGTTATGTGCGGGGGTCTTTAGTCTTGTGGACTGTCTTCCTTATACCTGGTGCTGGGTCATGAGAGGCAGGGGGTGCGGTTCCGCCAGAAGGGGAATGGTTTGCAGCACACTGTACAGTTATTGTAGACTTGAAATGCAATCCTGATTTATTGACATTTTGCACTGTTGATGATTGTTGTGCTGTTCCTTGTCACCTTTGTATTGCTTCCGACTGACATGTGTAGCCATTGCTGCAACTTGCTTATGATGTATGGTCGCTCAAATTTTCATAAATAAAGTTAAAAAAAAAAAAAAAGAATCATGCATGCAAATCCACAAGGACAAAGTTATTTGAAAAGCGAATCACAGTTCCTGCCCAAAGTGGTATCCAAATATCACTCAGATCAAAGTATTCTCCTTTCATTTTTCTTCAAAAACCCAAAAACTAAAGGGGGAAAAAAGCCTCCATACCCTGGTTGTAAGGAGAACACTTCTGTATTACCTACAGAGAACAGACAAACCCGCAAATCCAAACAGTTGCTTGTTGCCTACGCACATACCAACACAGGAACGCCTGTCACAAAAGCGACAATCTCACGATGGATAGTCTAAACCATCCAACTATGCTATACCAACGCTAACGAGTTAAAGGTACAACCAACAGCTCATTCGACTCAGAAAATGGGAGCTACTCTGGCATTTAATGCCAATGTGCATATAGAAACTATATGTGCAGCAGCTACATGGGCATCACCACACACCTTCACCAAACATTACTGTGTGGACATACAAATGAATAAGGAAGCACAAATAGGACAGTAAGTGCTTCAACAGCTGTTTGCAAAGTCTTCCTCTTACCATGGCCTCTCCAAGATGGTAGAAACCAGTACGTAATCTAATGCACAGCATGAGAATCCAGAAAAGGATTTATGCTGCAAAACGAAGTGGTTACTTACCAGTAGGAGTAGTTTTGCAGCTTAATGAGTTTTCTGGATTTTCATGCGACCCACCCGGCCTCCCCTACAAAGAATGTAAACAGGGGAGAAACAAATTGTAATAATTATCTAAAGGACTATAAATTAAAAAGCAGAAAGAAAAAAGAATCCGAAGATGGCTACCACGCATAACGACTTCCAGGCCGCCGTCTGACGTCACACAAGGGTCGTACCTGGCACCAAATGGCGGTCTACAACACCCAAAACAAGAAAAAGACTATTCCGGACTCAACCATTAGATGGCAGAATAATGCACAGCATGTGAATCCAGAAAACTCATCAAGCTGCAAAACTACTCCTACTGGTAAGTAACCATTTCATTATACATTGTTAGAACTAAACTACAGAAAGTGTAAATAACTTTTTGTCGCCTTTTCATCACCACACAAAGGCAACCCTATATCCAAAGAAGGCATAGCCAGAGAGATAAAGTGCATTCAGACTTGCTATGCTCAGGCCAAAATATCTTTACCTGTTCCTCCCAGAACACACATCTTACTAAAAAGGAGCAACCATTTGCCTTTTTAGGAACTATTCCCATAGCTGACATATATAAAGCATTTACGTGGTCCACACCACACACTTTCACCAAACGTTGTGTGGATGTTTGAGCACACCAGCAAGCCAATGTAGGACAGGCAGTGCTATGTACTTGGTGTCCAACCATTGCAACACCCGCAGGTTAGACACTGCTTATCAGGAGGGACTGCTGTACACTTTATGCCGAGCATGTGTATTTACGGCCACCCATGCCATCAAACTGTATGTTACTTTCCCTGTAAGCATCTGTTCGTAGCATGTAGTGCTGTAGATTCACATGCGCCCACCCTCCCCCTCGAACACCTGTGGCCATTACAGTTCTTTACATTTATATATTTAGCATGGCCATCGCATTACTTACACATACTTTGCACTCCTTTTTTCACCTGCCCTTGGGAAAACAATTAACAATGGAGTCGATGCCCAAGGCCATTACCACCAAGAGGAGTCACTCGTGACTCTAAAGACGTCTTTGAAGAACAACAACTTGCACAGCTCCGGACCCAATGCTAGATGACAGGAGTGTGCAGCGCATGCAAACAGATACGTAAAGGGCAAGTAACATATTCCTTTCTCGCGACTTAAACTGAGCTCCATTATTTGAAACTAAAACATCAGGACATCATTCTCTAGCAAAAG
Organism: Triturus cristatus; assembly: GCF_964204655.1. Taxonomy (NCBI): domain Eukaryota; kingdom Metazoa; phylum Chordata; class Amphibia; order Caudata; family Salamandridae; genus Triturus; species Triturus cristatus. The sequence continues at coordinate 1,681,784,658 of NC_140589.1, forward strand.
TCTCCTTAAAAAAAGTTATTACTTGAGTGGTGATTTGTGCAACAATTTCTTCTTTCGGCCACTTGGAGTGATAATCTGTCATCACCTAGCTGCTTTGCAGTAAAGCCGAAAATGGACCAGAAATGTCAAAGGCAGTTTTTTCCCCTTCCTGCACAACCTTAAAAGTTTTCTCACCATCAACACATTGATCACACTCTTATACTACCTTGTCTGCCATCCTGTCCATACCTGATCACCAAAAGCACATTCTGATAAGCCTCTTCATCGCTGACATGCCAATATGCTCCTCATGATCCAGACACACAATCAAATATTGCATATCAACTAATAATCCACCTTCCACGTTTAAATCTCCTGAAACCTTGGAAAATGGTAATAATGCTGAAGAGATCAACATAACCCTTGTTTCACCCCCTGCCCACTTCTCCCTAATGGCATCAAAAGTAACCCTGGGCGTAGTTCGCGAAGTAGTGCTATGCGTAGCTACGCAAAGTGCACTTCGCACTACGCGAAGCACTTCGCGAACTGCGTAGTACCCTGTTTGCACTGTGCAAGATGCCGTTTACAATGATTGCACAGTGCAGACAAGCATCCGGCACTGTGCAATCATTGAAAACGGCATCTTGCACAGTGCGAGCTGTAGTTTTCTGCCGCTCGAGTAGATTTTTACTCGAGCTGCAGCTTTCTCAACGCGGACTGGTAGTTTCTCATCGCGAGCGGTCGCGACCACTCGCAATGAGAAACCTGACCTCCCCGCGTTGAGAATCTCGCCAGGAGGTTTATTTTCCACGCTTGTGATCGCCAACTTGATGTTGCTGATCGCGAACGAGGAAAAAGTCTCGCCGGGATGTCATTTTGCTTGCTCGCGGTTGCCAACTTGACGTTGAGGACTGCTAGCAAGCAAAAAATTACCGCTGCGCTTTGCGTGTTTGCACTGTGCTACGTTCAATTCGCGTAGAGCGAAGTAGCGCAAACTACGCAAACTACGCGAGCTTAGCGTAGTGCTTTGCCCAGGCTTAATCAAAAGTCTCAGAAATTACATCCTTTACAGTGTAATTATGTCCACTTCACTCACACTTACATTCATATCCTCCAACCGTGAAGGTAGCCTGGACAGGCAATCAGCCATCATGTTGCACTTTCCAGGAACAAATTTAGCTTTAAAAGAATACTTTTGTATTCTTGAAGTTCATCAGGCAGTGCGCTCAGTGGCTTTCCCCTCCCCACCAGGTGATAATGTTTACTAGCGGTTTGGGACTCGTCCTTAATGTGAAAAATCTAACCCACAGGTAATTTCTAAAATGTTCAATAGCCCACACACGCCAACAACTCTTTCAATCACTGCATACCTCCCCTCAGTATCCTTTAAGGTCCTCGATGCAATAGATTCATTTCACTCTTCTTTAGCACACCTCTGTGATAACACACAACCAACTCCAGACATGCTAGATTCCACAGTAACTATGCTTTTGCAGCGTGAATCTTTCTGGATTCACTATGCTGTGCATTATTCAGCGATCTTGTGGTTGGGTCCGGATTCGTAGTCTTTTCTTTGTTTTTTTTTTTTTTTGTAGCCCAGGTGGGCGGCGACGAACCACCATTTGGTGCACCTCCCGTGACGTCGTCGTGCTTCCTGCGGAAGTCCCACCTTTGGGGCGCCATCTTCAGATTCTTTTTTCCGCCGTTGGGTCTGGATCGTCATCGGGAAGCTCCAGAATTACACTCGAAGGAAGAAGAAAGAAAAGCGAGTTTCATCGATAAATACTAGAGAATATCACAGGAAAGGAAGAGATTTCATCAGGAGCGCGAAGAAAGGAGGTTCAGCGCCCTTTTTCTTCGACGACCTTGGAGAATGCGCACTCAGAGGCCCTGAGCGCAATGGACAAGACGCCATTCAAGTTCTGCCCAAACTGCCACCACAAGTTCGCGCAGAAGGACCAGCATCCGGTCTGCAACCTCTGCCTACCGGTCGAACACCAGAGTAAGGACTGCAACGCCTGCTCAGCCTTCGCGCCGAAGACGCTCAGGGTGAGAGAGCGGCAGAGAAGAGCCAACGCCAGCATGGATGGCAAGGGTAAGGCCCCGTCGCTCTACGATCTGGGCCTCTCCACGGACGACGAGGACAACGTCGCCGAGACAGCCGAAAACTTCACGGTCGTACAGACCGACAAGAAAAAAGAAGACGAGGTAAGAGAATCGTCGAGCGCAAAACAGAAAGTACCTCGAAAACACGAGGGTGACTCGAGAAAATCAGAGTCGAAGTCCACGAAGGGAGCCCCGGCGCCGAAAACTTCGACGACCAAAGGGGGAACCATGGACAAGAGGCCGAGCGGATCCTTAGAAAAGGACTCCCTGGTGCCGAAAGACGCCGAAAAGCAAGGGTCGTCGAAGACAACCCAGGAAACTGGCCGATCGACGCTGAAAGAACCGTCGACGCAAGTTTCATCGAAAAGACCCGCGGTCGACGCCGAAAGCATCATCGAGATGGAGAAAAAGAAGAGGCGGCTCGAGGCCGAAATGGAGAACATCCTTCAAAGGAAGAAGGAGTTTGACGCCAAGATGAAGGAATTCAAGATTCCAACGGTTTCATCGGCGGACGTCGTCGAGGTCGAGGACGAATTCGATACCGAAGGCCTAACAAGGGATCTCGAAGAGGAAGATGAGACCTATTATGATGGAGAAGCCGAGGAAGAAGACCAACAGTCGTTCTACGACTCGGCGCCATCTACCAGCCACGACATCGAATGGCAGGATCTCGAGCCCGTGGACACGTACCCTTCGAGGCCTTCGCCACCCGACGACATCGGGGTGTACAATATGGTGGTCAGGAGCGCAGCGACAGCCTTCGGCGTCAAACTCGACGAGGAGAAGCCGAAAGGCGACTTTCTCCTCGAGACCCTGCTCCCCATCCAGACAAGGAGCCAGTTCCTCCCCATGATACCAAGTGTGATGAATCAGGGGAGAGAAGCCTTCAAGGAGCCAGCGACCTGCCGGTCGATCACGCCCAGGACAGAGAAGAAATATAAGCACTCTTCCCTGGACCCCCCTTACATCAAGGGTAGCGTGACCGCCGACTCCATCATAGCTTCCACGGCCAGGAGAAGGGCCAACGTACCAGCAACTTCGGGCCCACCACCTGATAAGGAGAGCAGGAGGATAGACCTCACAGGAAGAAAGGCCGAGAGGAACGCCGCAATGCACTGGCGCATGGCGAATTCCAATGCACTCCTCAATAGACACCAGTACCAGCACTGGGACGAGATGGGGGAGCTAGTAAAGCACCTCCCCGAAGAATACCGCCAGAGAGCCTCACACCTGATAGACGAAGGCAAGAACATCGCCAACTCCTGTATAAAGACGGCGTTGGACGGGGCAGAGACTTCAGCAAGACTCATGGCCATAGGGGTCACCGAGAGAAGGCATGCATGGCTAAGAATCTCGGGATTCAAACCGGAGGTGCAGAACAACATCCTTGGCACCCCCTTCAATGGAGAGACACTGTTCGGAGCAACAGTGGACGAGAAGCTCACCCAGCTGAAAAAAGAAAACGAAACAGCGAGGTCCATGGGGGCCCTACAGCTGAGGGGAATGAGGCGAGGCAATCCCTAGAGGAGACCCTACGGTAGGGGAGGAAGCCAGCAGGGGCCGTCGCACCAGACGTTCCAGCAGGGTCAGCAGGGTGAAAGTCACGGACAAGGTCAACAGAAGCAAAACTGGCAGTACCAACCTCGGGGCCAGTCCTTTTGCGGGAGAGGGAACGGACGTGGCCAAAGGAGGAGAGGGGGCGAACAGCCCTCCTCAAAGTGACTCAGCACGCAAGAGGACGCCTACCCTCGTCATGCCCCCAAGGGTGAGGCGCAAAAAAGTAACAGGGGGAAGAGAATATTCAAAAGCCTACGAGCATACAACACCAGTAGGCGGAAGACTGAGGTTTTACCTTCAGGAGTGGCGGCGTATAACCACAGACAAGTGGATACGGAACATCATGCAGTACGGATACTGCGTAGATTTGGTGAAAAGACCTCCAAACAGGAAACCAAAGGGAAGACAGAGATCGGCCCAAGAACTGGCACTACTCAGAGAGGAAACACGGAAACTTCTAGAAAAGAGAGCCATAGAGGCGGTGCCGTTCAGAGAACGCAACAAAGGGGTCTACTCAAACTACTTCGTGGTCCCGAAGGTAGACGGAAACCTCAGACCCATCCTGGACCTGCGTTACCTAAACAAGTTCATCAGAACGCAAAGGTTCAAAATGACTTCGCTGCAGGAGGTACTGCCCCAAATAAGAGACGGGGACTTCATGGTCACCGTGGACCTCAAGGATGCCTTCCTGCACATCCCAATAAACAGAAGACACAAGGGCCTTCTAAGATTCAACATCGAGCAGGAACACTACCAGTTCACAACCCTGGCCTTCGGATTAAAATCGGCACCAAGGGTCTTTACAAAATGCCTGTCGGCGGTCGCGGCCCACCTACGAAGACAGGGAATCCATGTCTACCCCTACTTAGACGACTGGCTGGTCAAGGCAAACTCACGCGAGAAGTGCGAGAGGCACGCAAAACGCGTAACAGACACCCTCACGAATCTGGGGTTCTCGATCCACTGGGGGAAGTCATCGCTGGAACCGGAACAGGTGAAGATTTTCCTGGGAGCGAAAATAAACTCCCTCAACAGTACAGTAGTGCCCAGCGACAGGAGGACAGATGCACTACTGAAGGAGACGCGGCTCTACCAGAAGTGGCGAGCTCTGACAGTGAGTGCAGTGAGCAAGATGATGGGGATGATGGCGTCGTGTATCCAGCTGGTGCCGAATGTACGCCTGCACATGAGACCATTCCAGGAATGGCTACAACAGCAATGGTCACAAGCAAACGGAAGTTGGGAGGATCTAGTGGTTGTTACGCACGCAGTGCAGGAGGAGATAACTTGGTGGAACAGAGACAACATGACAGCAGGGAGAAGCCTGACACCACCAATCCCAACAGTGACCATTACCACGGACGCATCGCAAAAGGGATGGGGAGCGCACATGGACAACCTCAGAGTGAGGGGTCTGTGGGCTCCAGCAGATGCGGTGCGCCATATCAACTACCTCGAGTTGAAAACAATCCTGCTAGCCCTGAAGGCATTCCAGAGGCACCTGTACAACCAGAGGGTGTTGGTTCAAACGGACAACACCACGGCAATGTTCTACATCAACAAACAAGGGGGGACACAGTCGTTCCCTCTCTCCTTTCTAGCTCAGGAGATTTGGAGATGGGCCATACCTCTCAGGATAGATCTACTGGCAATTCACCTACCGGGGAAGGACAATGTGGAGGCAGACTGGCTAAGCAGGCAGACCTCGGCATCGCACGAGTGGGAGCTCAATGGCCAGGAAACGGAGAAACTCTTCCGGAGATGGGGGACTCCCACAATAGACCTATTTGCAACACGCCACAATGCAAAATGCCAAAGCATCGCGTCCAGGCAACCAGATCAGCAATCCCAGGGAAATGCCCTATGGATAAGCTGGTCGAGGACATTTGCCTACGCCTTTCCACCGATACCTCTGTTGCACAGAGTGCTCCAAAAGTGCAGAACCAGCAACATGACTGATCCTAGTGGCTCCGCAGTGGGCGAGGCAGACATGGTTCTCACAAATTCAGGAAATGGCACAAGGCAATCCACACAGGTTCGAGAGGAGGAAGGACCTGCTCTCAATGCAAAACGGAGAGGTCCTGCACCCAGAGCCAGAGACCCTCAACCTGGCGGCATGGCTCCTGAAGACCTAGAGTTCGCACACCTAAGATTGCCTCCGAGCACTATGCGAGTGCTACGAGAGGCAAGGAAACCAACTACACGGAAATGCTACAGCGCAAAATGGAAGAGATACACTGTGTGGTGCATGAAAAAGGGCCTGCAAAACAGAATGACAAGAGACTCAACAGTACTGAGGTACCTCACACACCTTCTAAAGAGTAACCTCTGCTCGAGCTCCCTAAGGGTACACCTAGTGGCAATCGTGGCCTACACCAGAGGTGAAAAGGGTGGAAGTTTCTTCACCTCGCAGGTGGTGAGGAGATTCATGGAAGGAGCCAAAAGGATGGCCCCCCGAAAAGGTTGCCGCCGCCGGCATGGAATCTGAACGTGGTTCTGACGGAGCTCATGAAGGCACCGTTTGAGCCCATTCACAAGGCCACACTGCAGATGTTGACGATGAAAACGGCCTTTCTGGTGGCCATAACCTCACTACGCAGGGTGAGCGAGCTTCAAGCACTAACACTACAGGAACCCTACATTCAGATTCACAAGGACAGAATAGTCCTGAGAACAGACCCACACTTCATGCCCAAGGTGGTGTCGGCGTTCCACATGAATCAGAGTATTCAGATACCAAGTTTCTTCCAAAACCCGACTTCTAACGCAGAAAAGGCCCTGCACACCCTCGACGCAAGAAGAGCGGTGATGCACTACATTGAGAGAACCAAGGAACTCAGGAAGTCGAAGCAGCTGTTTGTGTCCTTTGCTACTAGCTTCATGGGTAGGCCAGTAACTAAGGGCACCATCGCCAGGTGGATTGCCCTCACTATTCAATTCTGCCACAAACAGGCTGGACAGGAGCTAGCGGAGGGGCCTCAGGCTCACTCCACAAGGAAGAAAGGGGCCACCGTGGCCTTCCTGGCGAACACGCCCATCCAGGACATATGCCTCGCGGCAACTTGGGCATCTGTGCACACGTTCACGAAACACTACTGCGTGGACATTCAGATGAACAAGGAAGCACAGGTTGGACAGAAGGTGCTTCAGCACATTTTCAACGACCAACGCTCATCTACCACCCAGCCGCCACAAAATTAGGAAAACCGCTACAAAGTCTATGCACAGCATAGTGAATCCAGAAAGATTCACGCTGCAAAACGAATAGTTTCTTACCTGTCGGTGTAGTTTTGCAGCTTGAAGATCTTTCTGGATTCACTAGCGAACCCGCCCACCTCCGCCAGGAAGATGAGGCTGGAGGAAGAGGGGGTAAAATGGAAAAGTTCGAAAGCAATGAAAACGTACAGAAAAATGGATAAGTAGGATTAATCAATCGCCTAGGGTTTAAAAAAAAATAAAAAGGAAAAAAGAACCCGAAGATGGCGCCCCAAAGGTGGGACTTCCGCAGGAAGCATGACGACGTCACGGGAGGTGCACCAAATGGTGGTTCGTCGCCGCCCACCTGGGCTACAAAAAAAACAAATAAAAAAAAAAACAAAGAAAAGACTACGAATCCGGACCCAACCACAAGATCGCGGAATAATGCACAGCATAGTGAATCCAGAAAGATCTTCAAGCTGCAAAACTACACCGACAGGTAAGAAATTATTCGATTCTTTGTTTAAACAGAAAGGCTTCAACATAGGTGCCTTCACAATATCTTTCTTAACACACTGAAATACCTGTTGCTGTTGTTCAGACCAAACAAATTTCACATTTTTCCTTGTCCATTCTCTCAAGGATGCAACTTTGGTGGCAAAATTCCTAATACTCGTTCAACCTTGTGAATGAGAGGAGGGGTTCTCTATTTTATGGTGCAAGAGCATTGATGGTAGCATCTACGATAGATTTCTTGGGCACAGCTCCATTACCAGACAAAGAATGGCCAAAATAGTCCACAGAATTGCAGAACAAATTTCTTTTTTAGCTCTCGAGAGTCAGACCATGTTTTTCCAGCCTTCTACATACTTCATTAGTATGTTCCAAATGTTCTTGTTCATCCTTTGAAAATATCAAAATATCATCTTGGAAACACTTCACAAAGTTGTCGTCAACCTTGAAAATATGGAACATAGCCCTTTGGCACACTGCTGTTGCAGAAGCTAATCCAAGCAGAATCCTTTTGAATTAATATAGTCGCTGCATTGTAAGGAATGCAGTTAAATGTATTTAGGTTCTGTAAGTTCAGTCTGGTGGTAGGCAGATCTTCAATCTAATGTGAAAAATATCTTAGCACTAAACAAAGAAAAGGGGTGGGTGCGTTCGGGGGGGCTGGGAGCCAATAAAGGTCCCGTACCCAGGCTTCGAAGGCAGTCTTAAGTCAACCACGAAGGTACTGTTCCTATCAAAAAGTAATTAAAAGAAGAGAAAGTTCGATACAGCAACACATATCTTTAAAAAAAAAAACACGTGCCGATGTCACACTGTGGGAAATTGTGGGACTCTTATATATCTCATAAAGGGGTCTTACCCTGTGTAACAATCAAAATCATCCCAACTGGTCGAGACCGAGGTCAGCGCACTGCTGCTGTCTAGAACAGAAATAAAATCTGACTTTATCTCTTCTAGTCAGCAGCTATGCACTACTTCCCACTTTGGGACACCAGCACATGTGTTTTTGATGTGTGTGTTGTTGTGTGGCCTTCTCTGTTTCACCTGTATAATATATGACCGTTTGAACTGACCACATTTTTCGGTCAACCATTGAGTGCCACCCACAGCATGTGCATGTCTACAGGTGAGACAGTTTACTAGATTTTCCAGGTTTCCAATGACACAATATATGAGAAATGCTGTCTTTTAATTCCCTTTGTATTCTTACTCTTTCATTTTTATGTGGATGATTATAATCTGGCTAAATCTACACCAGGTGTTTTACTGCTGTGAAATACCTGCATATACATCATAACAAAGGTGTGGGGTAGGTTCATCACCCACTTATCATCGGACCTGACAGTGCTGTGGATTCACTTGGGACCATCGGGTGCAAAAAAGTTTGACCTCATTACACTATTTTGATTTATTCAAAGCTACTTGGGCACATTACGCCACTCTAGGAGCTTTAACCAGTTTTCTGGTCCTTTTAATCCTGCCAGGAGAACCTCCACATTAAAATATGTTTGGTATCTCCTAGACAGTTTTGTTTCTCACGTCCTTACATAATACCACTCCACACCTTAATCACACCTTGCACACACACCTTCCATCATACTGCATAAACGAAGAAAGATCTCAGCCAAAGTGACCCTTTATGGGGCCCATAGGGCATTGCAGCTACAGCCGACGAGGAGCAATGCCAAATGATGATGACATCCTTAGGGGTGTGTGAGGGCAACAAGAAATAACGGGTAGTATTCTCCTTTTTTTGCTCTTTCATCCTTGAGATTCATCCTTCCTCCTCTTTTAATTATTTTTAGATAGGAACAGTACCTTTGTGGAAAATGTTTTAACACCTTCAAGTATCCAAACCACTTCATTGATATTCAGTAAGGGGTGGCAATCTACCACAATAATAGCATTTAGTGCTCTCAAATCCACACACAAACTTAGTTTTTGATCCGCCTTTTGTGCCAAAAACTATGAGACACCCATTCAGATAACTCAACTCCTCAATTATTTCTTCATCCACCATTTTATTAAACATATTCTTGAGTTCTTGTCTTAAATTAATTGGTACCCCCTTAGCTTTTGTTTAACAGGTACAACACCATTTTTTAATTTATTTCTATGAGAAAAGTCAGGCAGCTTTCCTAAAGTGTCACTGAATGAAATTTTCTCTCACTTGCCTAAACTCTTTACTCACATCCATAATAAGTGACACTGGATTTCAAAATAATTCCCAACTTCCATTAGTTCAGCTACCCTAATTTATTGACACCTTTCTCAGCCGCATACAATTTTATGTTAGCACTCCTATCTTGAACCCCTTGCATGCTCAGGACGAAATGGTTGTCCTGCACCACGGTGCTTGTATGCCGAGGACGGAACCGTTCCTTCCTCTGCACATGACCACCAGATCCCTCTGCTGTAAACAGCAGAGGGATTTCCTTTTTGGTTTTTGAGCCTCTTGAGCTGGGGAAGAGCTTCCCCTACTTTCCGTGATATTTTCTTTCCTCGATGTAATGATAATCGCGCTCTGACTTTATTACATTGAAAGTGAAACCGATCAGCTCATTTCAGTTCCACTGCTTCAGTGCCCGCTGGGCTATCTCAGCCCCCAAGCAACAAAATACACAGGAGAGGTATTGTTGTGAATGGGAGAATCGCCCCTTTCCAACGGTACACTTCGCTAATGGATCCCCAACTAGGGATCCAACACTAGACTCCGGGAAGGGGAGAGCGGCGGCTTGGGCAAGAGCCTTTGCACTCCCAAAGGTATTTTGACATATTCAAAACCACTAAATACGTGTGTGTGTGTGTGTGTGTGTGTGTGTGTGTGTGTGTGTGTGTGTGTGTGTGTGTGTGTGTGTGTGTGTGTGTGTGTGTGTGTGTGTGTGTGTGTGTGTGTGTGTGTGTGTGTGTGTGTGTGTGTGTGTGTGTGTGTGTGTGTGTGTGTGTGTGTGTGTGTGTGTGTGTGTGTGTGTGTGTGTGTGTGTGTGTGTGTGTGTGTGTGTGTGTGTGTGTGTGTGTGTGTGTGTGTGTACTGGAGTTCGACTGACGGGCTGCATGTGCTGACGTTAGCTGGCTGTGTGTGTGTACTGACATTTTGCTGGTGGTGTTTGTGGACTTCCACTTGGTGGTGTGTGTGGACTAGTGCTTGCCTGGCGGTGTTTGTGGACTGGTGTTCTCCTGGTGGAGGTGTGTGGACTGGCGCTCGCCGGGGGAGGGGGGGCGTGGACTGGCGCTTGATTAGCGGTGTGCATTGGATGCCGTTTGGCTGGCGTGTGTGTGTAGATGTTGCTTGGCTGGCGGTGAGTATGGACTGACGCTTGGCTGGCGGTGTGGCTTTCATGGATCCACCGGCATTCTTTTACCCGGAATCCTTTGCAAACATCAAATTCAGATAAAAATCACATTTTCCTCGTGTGTGTGGGAAAGTTGAAGGATCACCGCGCCCTCAAAAATTTCCTACCACCCAGCGTTCCCCTTGATCTTCTGATAAGAATGTTACCTCACTTATGTGGGTTCCCAAAGCAATCACCCTAAAAACGTTTTTTTTCAAACCTGCCCTTATGGACACTCTTTGGTTTCCCCTCAGTTTTTAATTTGACATTTTTTGCTGACCTTTCTTTGGACACCCGCACAAGTGAGGTATCATTTTAATCGGGAGACAGAGAGGAACGCTAGGTGGTAGGAACTTCGTAGCGGCATGCTGATCCCGCACAGACATGTGAGGAAAATGTGTTTTTTTAGCTGAATTTGAGGTTTCCAGGGGAATTATGGGTTAAAAAACGTCTCGGGATCCAGGCAAGCCACACCACACTGGATTCCTACAGTTGTCTAGTTTCTAGAATTGTCTGGGTTTGGTAGGTTTACCTAGATGGGTGACAAGCCCGGGAACAAAAACCTAGGTACCCCCTACCTATCTATGAACCATCTGTTTTTGCAATAATGGTCCTGCGTTTTGGTCCCGGGCTCGGCGGTCATCTAGTGAAACCTACCAAACCCAGACAATTCTGAAAACTAGGCCCCCGGGGGAGTCCAGGGAGGTGTGGCTTGCGTGGATCTCCCAACAGTTTTTTTTTATACAGAATCTACTTTGCCTCGCTCTATTTGGAGAAGAAAGGCATCAAGTCTACAAACACGAGATGTGCTTTCAGAATCATCTGAAAGCACACATTCGTGCTTATAAACTTGATGCAACTCTTTTCAAAATAGAGCGGGCAGTGGGGCTGATTGTTTGCCTTTTTAAAGTATTTGTTAAATTTAGCCCTTGATGGGTGCTGTGATTAACATAAATACTTTCAAAAGGCCCACAATCAGCCTCGGAGCCATGCTGCATTAAGAAAAGAAATGCAGCAAGTTTAGAAGCACAACATATGCTTTTAGATGTTCCTGGATCCTGAAAGCACATGTGGTGCTTTTAAACTTGCTGCAGTGCCCATAGGGCTAAACACGCTTCGGTCCCCCTGTTGTGTCTTACAGCCTGGGTTGCTGCGGCTCGAGCATGGCAGTGTCTGGAGTCTTTACTTCGGCATGCATGAGTTTTTCACAGGTCTTTAAAGACTATTTACATACCTTTGTAAACTGGTTACCAAGGCTTAGTTTCTTTTCTTAAAGTTTCAGTGCCCCCTGATCCCCCACTCTGCCTATTCCTTACATTTGTATTTCACATTTACTGCCGTAGTGTGAGAATGCATTTCATTAAAAGGAATATAAAGTAGGGTTGCCAAATGAAAAATGCCAGTCAAGTGTTGTTTAAAGAGTCTACAAAGACCTCGCCTTGACACTAAATAGGGTTATAAATAGGGCTCCCGTTTTTTCTTTTTTTTTTTTTTCGCCTGTTTAAACCCATATTTATTTTTTGGCCATTTTATCTGTATTTATCCATATTTATTTTGTGTTTTGCGTATAAAGTTGAAAAACCGTACATTTCTGTATTTATTTAACTGATCGACTCGCACTCATTCTTTAGCTATTTAAGCTGTCAAATGTTACATAACAATACATCCATTGGTAAATACTAGCATATCATAAATGTATGTTGACGTATGCTGTTACTTAAATACATTTCATCCTGTTTTCTAATTTCCCATGCTGTCCATATGCTCAGCAGCTGGCCTATAATTAATCAAAGACAGCTTGGAGAGTCACTTTAAATGAGCACACTTTTCTGTATTTATCCACTTTTAAAAATAAGTGCAGGCAGAAAACACATTGATTTCTGTCTGTATTTTTCTGTAAAAATGGAAAACAGGGAGCCTTAGTTATAAATAAAGTATGTATTCATTTGTAATGTGACATTTCTGTCTTTGTTCCCTTTAATTATCAATCATGTGTCATTCAGGCAGCCCTAGAACATATTTAAAAGCACTTTCCATTTATATTTGCTTTTCAAAGTATGCACAGATATGTGCTGAAATTACTGCTTTAGGTGACGGTTTATTTTTGTACCGTCTGGGACATCAAAATAATGAGCTGGCAACCCTAATCATAAGACTGAAAGTTTGTTGGAGGATCAGCACATTATTTATTTCCTCCACCCTCAACTCCTGATTAATGCCATAATAACAATAGTTTCTTATATCTGAAACCCTATGTCGCCACCAATAACAATCAGAGTTACTTCAAGTGTCTGGGAATACACCCTGCATTCAGGCAACTCACTCCTCATTCTCGCCCTTCACTTTACCGCTCACCCTGCACTCACAGTGATCACAATGCACTCACACTGATCACCATGCACTCACACCATTCACTCGCTCACCCTGTACTCAGTGATCACTCTGCACTCACAATGCACTTGTGCGGCTCACCCTGTACCTTACCCTGCAGTCAATTGAGCAAACTACTCAACCTGCACTCATGTGATACTTCACTCCCCTGTCCCCCTCACTGCTCAATCTGCAATCTCACTCAAACAAGCCTATCACTAACCATGCATTCATCCCACTCTGCACTTACATCTGCACACAAATGCATATGATCACCTCACTTATCCTGCAGTCACTTTTCTTACCCTACTCGCACACTGTCGCATCGCTCACGAGAACTCAAATGGGCACTCATGTCACCCACGCAGCGCAGAGGGTGATTGTGCCTGCTACAAAGAACGTGTAGCATGCAGATCACAGAACTGAGAGTGAGTAAACTAGGAGTAGAAAATGAAATGTTTTTCAGAAAGGTGCTATAGAGAGATGAGGTGCATTGTTGATGAGTGTTAGTGAGGGAATTCATGGAGGACGAGGATATGGTGGAGGAGGTGCCAAAAAGACTGCTGCCCAGTGTGCGACCAGTGCTAGGGCCAGACCTTGCTGGGAGTGTCAGCTCCCCCCCCCCCATGCCTCCCCCTGCAAAGTTAGAGGTAGTTGCTCCCCTGATCACAGCGTCCGTCATAGGCTGCATTTATCCTAAATTCTTTGGAAAGGCAAACTATCAGTCCCGCATTTAGAAAAGAAATGCATCAAGTTTTATATAGTGCAAACTCAACCCAAAAATATTGGAGCGATTTACGTGATTTATTTATTTTTTGGATACATGGGGAGATTAATTGATTGCAATCAAAGAAGGGGACAATAGGGCTTCTTACGGAGGTCCAGCATACATGCTCTGATCAAAGTACAAAAAAGTGGTATGCAGTTCCTACAAGGGGAGAGGGGAGAGATGGATGTTACGGGATCAGAAGAAGGAATCAATAGGTGTATTAAGAAAGGAGGTGGGGAATCCTTCCTTTCGGATTGAGGGCCCTCACACACCCAGCCCGCTAGGTGTCATGCTTCATCATCTGGCATGCTCGACGGGCACTCTGTGCAGGGGCTCTTTGGCAGAAATCTTTTATTCCTTGCCGTTTGGTGCATTGGGTGTAAGGGGCCTATGGTGTGTGTGTGTGTGTGTGTGTGTGTGTGTGTCAACTAGACCTAGTGAGTTGGGAAAGGGAAGAGTCGGGCAAAGCAATTTTAACAACTCTGCCTTCCGCCCTGATTAAAAAGGAGTGGCGACCCTCTGCAATGATGCTGCAGGGTGTTGCGCTCAGTCTCATGCGGTCATGAGACTGAGCGCAACAACCTGCAGCATCATTGCAGAGGGTCGCCACTTCTTTTTAATTGACCAACACACACACACTTCTACACTCCATAGGCCCCTTACACCCACTGCACCAAATGGCAAGGAATAAAAGATCTCCGCCAAAGAGCCCCTGCATAGGGTGCCCGTCTGGTATTGCAGCGCCGACCCGAAGAGGAGCATGCCCGATGATGAAGCATGACACCCAGGGGGCTGGGTGTGTGAGGGCCCTCATTCCGAAAGGAAGGGTTCCCCACCTCCTTTCGTAATACACCTATTGATTCCTTCTTGTGATCCCGCCACATCCATCTCTCCCCTCTCCCCTTGTAGGAACTGCATACCTCTTTTTTTTTTTGTACTGAGATTAATTGATTTGCAGAGAATCACAGGATGTTAATCTGACCCAAGACTCAAAACCCATCTCCTAAATCGGCAGCTCGAGCATTAAGCCACAACCTCTACCACAGGAGCGTAAGCATTTTCAATATTACATACAACTTTATGCAACAAACCACCATTGACAAAGCCAATAGTCCTGGCTTCTCGTAGGTGTAATGTTACTTGTATTATATATCTGGATGCAATGACAGAAGAGGCAAAATATCAGTCAAGTGGCACACTATGCTATGTACAGATTTTTAGCTTAATTGCTTTTAAGCCGTGACGTTAATTGCATCTGTCATGCCCCTCTGAGAGACCCCCTAGTTTTTTTATCCCACTTAAAGCCCTGGTCTACACTCGCGGTCCGGTTCTTGGTGTGCACATGGCCTTTGCTGCAGCTCACTGAAACCTTACTCTGCCACACACAGAGGAAAAAGCTAGCAGATTGCTTGAGGTTGCTGACCCTAAGCATCAGGAGACTGAAGCCTGCGAAGATACGCCAGTCCTTCAGCAGTTGCTGCCTGCCAGCAGGTCAGGTAGCTCATCAAGGATGTGAGGCTTTCTGGCGATCGGCACAAATTTAGCAGATACCGCTGCTAAAGTGGTGTTTTAAGGTTGCACTTAAACTTTGTCACAAGGGGACTAGCTTGGGACATATTTGCAAGTTGCCTCCATTATTGCGAAATAACCAGCCCCAGTAGAAGTGGGTTAGTACTCATGACAGTGCTAGTGCACGGACCTTAAGGGACTAGATATTATTTAGTGTGTATGCTTTGTGTCCTTATATTAAAATACTTTTTCCTCATAAAAGCAAGTGTTTCTTCAAACAGTCATCTGATTGTGTTTACTGTTTGTACTTTGTACAGGGTCAGACAGAGATGACCACTCCAACAAGAGCTGGGGTAGAGGTACTGCAACCAAGGGAGCCTCCATCTTTAAACTTTGACTTTCCCCACTTCCCACCGATAACAAAACACTTGTTTAGGAGGTGTAGAGGAGCTTTACACTGGGAAGAAATTGAGATCATTGAGGTCTAGGTATCATCTGTTCCGGATATTGCCTGAAACTTTTTTTTAACCCCACCAGACAACCCGCTCCGGGCACACACCTCAAGTGCCGAACACCTTGCTGTCTGCAGGAGGAGATAGAAGCACATCTGCTCAAGGGGGCACTAGTGCCCTCCCTATACCAGGGCAAAAGGGTTTACTCCTTATACTCCTTAATGCCCCAAAAGGATGGCTTCCTAAGGCCAGTTCTAGATCTCCGGCCCCTCAACAAATACATCGGCTTAGAACCTTTTCATATTCACAATATGATGTTGTTCCTCTATTTTTTTTTTGTTTGATCTGTTTATTAAAGATTTTAGTTGTTTGTGAACATGACAATAAAACAATACAATATCATAAAATTTGCCATTCAGAGCCAATGGACAAATATCAAATCCAAATAACATGGCAATAACACGCTGGCATGATTACATAATAAACATATGTATACCTGGTAATAACACTGTTGTACATCCCAATAATAATGGCATCTCCTCCCTCCGCCAAGAGTACTATACCAGCACGTAGTGATGCAACATGACTTCTATTATGTAATATACAACACATTGTATAATTATGATGCTTATGGCTTCACTCCGCCATATCACATACATCTCTGGATGGAGTCAAACTTTTTTTATCAGAACACCAAACGTGGGACAAACTATCGAGAAAAGGAGGTGGGAAGGGTAATGAGAGCCGCAGAGAGGGAGGAAAGAAGACACAGATCTCTAATGTCACACATCAGAATCCAGTCGATAATCCTATATGTGAATCGACAGATCACCAAAAGAAACGAACATTCGGCAAATAGGATGTTATTCCTCTATTACAACAGGATGACTTCACCGTTTATTTGGTTCCATAAGTGGAAAACACTACCACTTCAAGTGTTGCCTTTCGTGGTTACCACAGCCCCAAGAGTATTGACAAAATGTCTTGCTGTCATAGCCACCGACCTCTGAAGTGTATATACTCATATCTTCTCCGATCTAGATGATTGGCTGTTCAAGACTGCGGACAGGCAACAGTGTCTAACATACACTGGAGCTACCATACTCCCTGCTTCACAGCTTGGAATTTACAATAATTTCCACCACATCCCATCTCCAACCCTTACAATTTCAACCCATTCTAGGGTTGATCCTCAATGCTATCACCATCCAAGCATTCCCCAACCAGTGAAGGTTCCTGACTTTCTAGTAGCCATTGCCTCTTTCAGCTAAATCGTCAACAGAAATCATGCTCCTCGTGGGGATAAAGGCTTCCTGAATCTCTGTAGTCCCTCCTACAAGGTCAAACATACACCATTTGGAAGTGTCTTTTGAAACAATGGTCACAGGCAGATGGTCACTGTGAAGATTGTGTTTATAAGGGGCAGTACCCGTTCGTCTCTGCTGGGCTGGAACAGCAACAATCTGTTGCAAGAGAGGTCTTTTCATGACCCGATCCCTTAAGTGACCATCACCATGGGCACATCCGTCTCTGGCTTGCATCTCCTCAGCAGGACTGTAGGGATTGTGGTTACCCCAATAACAAGCTCCACACAGACTATCTGGAGCTCTTTACTATTCCGCTAGCTCTCAAAGCCTTCTTTCAGGATATTCAGAGAAAAGTTGTACTAGTGAAACCTGACATGACTGCCATGTACTATTTATTGAAGGAGGGTAGTACTCATTCACCGCAACTTACAGCACTGACGCTGAAAATTTGTCATTCAGTGAATTACCATCAAATACACCTCCTTGCAGAGTACTTGCCGGGAGAGGACAGCAACTATTAGACCTGCTCAGCTGAATGGATCAACAGGTCCACAAGTGGGAACTCCACCTCCAAGTTCTACTACTACACTTCCAGTGCTGGGAGTTCTCACAGATGGATCTGTTCATGACTCAAAAAAATGCAAAATCCAAAACATTTTTTTCCTCCAGGTTTCCACATGCACAGTCCATTGGCAATGCTCCGTGGATGAACTGGTCAGTGATATTTGCCAACACCTTTCCTAATCTCCCACATGGTAAAGAAGCTCCATCAAACATCTCATCCTGGTTGCTCGCACATGGTGCAAGCTACTGGTTATCAACACACATTTAAATGTCTGTTACCCCTCAAAAGTAGCTCTCCAACAGGCTGGAGCTTCTCACTCAATCACCGCAGGATCAGCCATCCAGGCCCCAGGCAGCTCAATCTAGCAATATGGCACAGGAGGTCTTAGTATTTGGTTACCTAAGCCTACCACAGTAACAGATGGATATGCAAAAACTACAAGGCTACTGCTCGAGCTTGCCACACCTCAAAGTGAAAAATATTTGTCCACTATTGAACTTCTAAATAGGTGAATCCCCCTCAGACCAGCTGTCCAAGCTATTGTCTAGCTGCTCTACCTCAAAACCTCAAAATAATTTGGGTTAACATGTACCCCCATGACCAACATGCTTCTATACCTAGCAGTTACTGCTGCATGTATGAAAACAGAGAACATTCTGCACTTCTCAGGATTGCAGTCATTAAAGCGTTCATGGTTTGCTTTAAAAGGGTTATTTGACCCAGACCTTCACAGCCCACCCGTCGCCCCTTCCTGGAATCCTAACATAGGTCTTACACGACTCATGGCCCCCCCATTTGAGCCACTGCACCTTTGCCCTTTGTTTCTATCTTGGAAGGTGCCCTTCCTAATAGCTACTACATCACTAAGACTTATCAGAGAGCACCAAGTTCATGGAGATAGGGTTGTCCTCAGGACCGATGCAAAGTTCATTCTTAAGATCATGTCCCATTTCTATCTGAACCGAACAGTTGAGCTGCCAGTTTTATTTCCTTGCCTGAACTCAATAGCTAAAAGTGTCATTCACACATTGGATGGTAAAAGAACTCTAGTGTAATACATTGTTAGGATCAAGCCCTTTTCTTAAACTCAAGAACTTTTTATCGCTTTTGCTAAATGTCTTAAAGGTCCCCAATATCAAGAGCCGACAAAGCTATGTAGCTTGCCAAATGCATCCAACCCTACTACTTAAAATCCAAAAGAATCCTCCTGCTATCCCACGGGCCCACTGTACTCTAAAGAAGATAGAGACCATAGCTTTTTAAGGGAATACTCCTATAGCTGACAGCTCCACATAACATTACATTGCACTGCTTTGTGGATATTCTAGACCGTCAACAGGCTAAAGTTGGACACACAGTTTTAAGACTATTATTCCAGACATCTACATCGTCTGCCATATAGCCCCTGCTGGGTATAACCGTGTTAAAGTCAATGCAGAGCATGTGTATCTTCAGACAAACATGCTACAAACGGAAAGTGTAACCTGTAAGCATCTGCTAATAGCATGTAGTGTAGTAGATTCACATGCGTACACTCAGCTCTCCAGGAGGTTGCACCTTGCTATATCTCTCTTTGTTAATATCTGTTAATTACTCACACTATTTGCATGGCACCATATCCTGACACTCAACCCACTGTGCAAAAAACAATTTTAACAATGGTGTCAGTGCTAACTAAGTGAGGGGTGGCTTGAAAAGACTTCTTTGAAAAAAAAAAAATACAACTTGCAGTGTCCAAGCCCAACACAAAATCGTAGGAGCATGCAGAGCATGTGAATTAACAGTACTACCTGCTGCGAACAAATGCCTATGGGGCGAATAAAAAAATTCTTGGAGTGGTTGCATAATCTTCCCTTAGATTCCTCTCTACCCCCCTGACAAGATAATGCTAATATTAATAAGATTACAAGGCATGCTGTATTTGTTGCTGTCGTGGTTCTTTCAGTCCCTATTAGCACACCTCTTTGAGGTGCAGAAGAGGTTTCGGGAACTGACGTCAGACCACCAGTTGGCGCCTAATGCAACCTTTTGCTCTCACGTCCATAAAGGCAGTCAGATAAAACCACCTGGTGGACCTGGAGAGTCACTGGTCAGAAAGAAATGTTGCAGACCAGTCAGAAGCCTGAACTCATAAGGTGAGGGATCTACAAGAAGATAGTGTAGCCACCCAAAAATATTAATGGAGGTAGGTAACTTTTTCTTTGACCTCGAACACCATAAGGAAATTAACAGAACTGAGTTTCATTAGGCATTTTTTGCTTTTCAGTCTCATCTCTCAAAACCAACATAATTACATAACCTTAATTGACGGCCAGTTTTTAATAAAGTTACTGTAACCTTTGTTGAAGCATCCCAAAACGCCTACCTGATATATACCCCAAATAATGCTAACCATGTTTTTACACACAAGTGAACTCATCCCAGAATATACATCCTCAGGAATTTTATCTGTCCTAACTACATATGAATGGACCAAGGTTTAAGCCACAAAGGGGTGGAAAAGAAGCCTATTATTGAAAGTACTATCATGCATGGCATTCAAGGAGCATGTTGTAACTCACAATAAGACCTGATACCAATAGTAACAAGGCTAGTGATGTCCTCAGTTCCTCACTTTAACAAAATACAATTGATTACTTTTGGGGGGAAAATTGTCACTCTAGCTATCTTATTGCCATGTCTTAAAAACATTTACACTCATGAACATACTCCTTTTCTTATTTGTGTCTCATCTCTACCTTTTACATGTGATAGTGGGAGTTAAGGTGGAGTTATTATTGTGGGGTGGGGGATTAGATGACAGTTGTATCTTTAAAAATATGAAAGTTTTTTGTGGTTGGGGATTGAAGATAAGTGATTAAGTTGGTGTGGAAAGATGATTGAAGGCTTACCTTAACTTCGAAATTCGTATCATTTTAGGTATGTAGCTTCTCCCTTCTCACCCCATTAGAGTTGCTCGAAGTCCCTTTGAACTTAAGTTAAACATCATCAGCCTGTTACTGTGGATTCTAGTGCACTCACCTGCATTCATACTTAAGACTGTTTTTGTACTGGGTCCAGGTGATTGAAGTAGGGACTGCCTGTGGATTATGTACAACTGGGATTTATCTACTAGTACTACATCTCCCACTTACCTGTTGCATATAGGCCCAACTGCTGAAGCAGTTCATCAGAGGGCTAGAGACACTGGTAGGTTTCGTAGATCACCTCAGATGCATTATGATCTAAATACTATTGGGTCAGATTCTGGGGTTTAATATTTAGTGTTCTGGTGAAAAGGACTGTTAGGGAATTGAACTATTCTAAACGCAAAAGATGATGCATTGAACACGAACACAAATTCAAAGGTGCCTTACCTGTTGCGGTGGGCCTAGTATTGGCAAAACTTAAGATGGCATGCAGATGGGGCAGAGGGCGAGCCCCTAAACTCAAGGACTGGCTATCCAACTTTATTAATTGTGAAGAGCAGCTGTCGATTTATGCGGAACTCCTGCCTGTCTCGTCTCGCCCCAGAGATATTTGGGAATCCCTAATGGAATATCTGCAAGAGCATTCACATTGAGCCTTTGTATACCTGATGGGTTGGCTGAGGTGGACGTCAGGGTTATGACCCTCCTGGTTAGAGGTGAAAATAAGATTTATGAAACTAATTTGTCAACAAACCATACCTAACATGCAGTGATGGTGAAATGACTGCCTGTTGGGACGCAATCATGATTTGGAATTCTGTGCTCATTTGTTTCCACATGCATATGTGTTCCTTTGCTCTGCTGTTGGTATCATTTTTAGCATGACATTCAGATGTATGCAAGGTTATTGAACGTGCTATGCTCTTATGTGCTGTATAGTTCTATGTTTTGCTGTATGCAATTGGAAAACTCAATAAAAAAGATGCCTTGCCTGACATTTGTTGGCATCTAGCTGAAGAACATTTGGAGTCCTTGTCTGTGTTGTCTATTATTCAATAAATATCTTGTTTTTCATAGGAAAAAGAAGTCACATGTTTCAAAAGATGCTGAAGTGGCATTGTCAGTAAAGGGAACAGAGCTAAAATCTGTAATCATTAAAAAACTAGGACTAGATGTACAGTAACATTACTCTGCACTAAACAATGTTATTTGCAAGAGTATATGGTGTGCAATCTCAAAATACTGTTTAGCGAAGTACTACATCACTTTTTCAAGTTGGAAAGGCTTTTCTGATGTGCTAAAGAGGTTTGTGATGCTTTCTGCATTATGGTTTCAAGGGGATATAAAATGGGCATCCCTTCCTACTTGCGAATTACAATTATTAAAATCAATGGGTTGTGACTACGCCCATTAAAGTTAGCGACACCTAACAGAGTCTCAAGGGTAAGTCTGTCTACTGAAGCAGCGTATTTTTGTTTTCTTTTTCTTTTTCAAAACAATGTTTGAGGGATGGGGAAGTATAGTGTTCTATAGGACCACTCACTTCTTTCCCCAATGTCTTCCTAAACTAGAATCAAATTTTTCTAAAGCTGCACCAGTTCCTTTAAGGTAGCCAACCGCAGGAGGCCACAAATAGAAACCTGCCTATTTAATATTAATTTGACCGGTTGTTCTACAAGCCCCTGTGAATTGGCTTTTCCTTTTTTGACCTGTTAATACATAAGCTGCATCCCAAAATGACATGCATATTTCAAAACATTGGTACCTAATTTACATCCACTATTGGTGACCTTCCTGTTTGTGGGTCTGGCCCCTATTGACTAATGGGAAACCTCTGATTATCTCCTAGGTGTTCTGTGGAAACAAGGTAGGCCTTCTAATGAGTTGCAGAGAAAGCAGTTGTAAAACAGGAAAATGGCCACTGTAATCTATTGGATATAAATACCTTTGTCTCTGTTTTTGGTGATCCTGAACCCCCTAATAATACCATAGTTTTTATTTGTCACATTCTATTAGTTTCTACAATGACTTGTCTAGAGGCTGCTCAGACACCAAATGTATTATTGTCTTCTACCTCAGGGATCCTGGCAAGTTGGTAAAACACGGAAGGAAATCTTTCTGCTTCCTGATGATTTAAGGGCAGTGCTCCTCTTTATATATCTGGTGACAGTGTGCAAATGTTTGAGTTGCTGCAAACATAAATGGATTATTATGCTGAATCTTAAAACTAATGGAGTAAACAGTTGCAAGTTCTGTCCATATATTGGGAGCTCTGACATCTGTTCTTTTTTTTAGTTGGGGTTTAAATTGCTTGGAGCCTGTTATCGTGCAGTGTCGATTACAGATTCACACCTTATGTTTGTGTGATGTCTCGAGCGCGAACACAACTCAGTCGTACTCTGACTGCCATGCCAACGAAGGCTTTGAGGGAGCAGCCCCTAAAGCTTCCAGCAGCCCGGCAGGTGAGGCCTCTGTGGTCTCTGCCCGAAACGAGAGGGACGTCACGGGATCACTCCAGGAGACCCAGTTCAAATTCCTCCCATTCTAGGTCATCAGGATACTCGCGGAAGAAGCATAAATTTAAGCATGCTTCGACTTCCCCTTGTCCGTCGCATAACAAGATGGAGAATCAACATTCGAGGTATGGTT
This sequence comes from Triturus cristatus, assembly GCF_964204655.1. Taxonomy (NCBI): domain Eukaryota; kingdom Metazoa; phylum Chordata; class Amphibia; order Caudata; family Salamandridae; genus Triturus; species Triturus cristatus. The sequence goes on from NC_140589.1 coordinate 1,681,807,873, forward strand.
CTTTGGAACCGCTGCCATGTCTGACTCTGAGCCTCCCATCTTTTCCAGGAGCCGTAGCAACCCTCGCTGAGGTAAAATAATTTTACAAGGCCTTGCGTCAAGTATTTGAGTGGCCTGACCTCTCTAGTGCGCCTTCGGGCCCCGCGCCTAGACTCGGTGAGCTGCCATGAATCAGATCATGGATCCAGATTGGCACTAGTCGTGCCACTGCGACCTTCCCCCAAAGCTGCTGCTCCAGACGCTGCCTGCGCCATCCCCATTCTGATACCAGACGACACAGATCCAGGGCCGCATCAGCCGAGCCTGTGCCGACAGTACCCCCACGCCCTAGGTCGAACTCTCCGCCCTATTCTGAAGGGCTAGCCCTTTGGAAAGAATGGGAGGGGTTCCTGGACCCTTTAGAATTCCAGGTAAAAGGTCTGGATATAGGTGTGAGGAACTCAGTGATGCCAGTGGTCTGGACAAATCCCCAGATACTGTTATGCTTTCTCCCCTCTGCCGTGGCTATGGAGGAGGGAGAATCGTATTAAATGGTGGTAAAGAGGGCACTTGAGGTCCAGGATCTCGAGATGCCCTGGTGGCAATCAAGAGTAACATCTTTTAGGAAGTACTACAGCCGGAAGCTTTCACTTTTGAACCCCTTTTCCGTTTTAACTAAGCACTAACAGATGTCCTACTGGGAACCTCGTCCAAGCCCAGCACAGTCATTGTCTCTACCAGATAATAAGTTCTCATCCAGGGGATACTCATCAATAGTCATAATCTATGAATAATTCCCGCCCACGTGCGGGATCCCGGAGCATATAGAAAATACATATATATACATATATGTGCATATGTGAAAACATCTACATGCAGCCTAAAATGTTTCAAACATGGCAATGCTGAAATTACATAGGTTTGCATTCTAGTACCCCCTAACCCAAAAGGAAGCACTAAACCAATTGTCACACAACAATGCTTTATTGCCATAAAGCAAACTTGTAATTGCAGGCATTTGCCTGTAGGCTGCAGTAGAGTATCAAGAAAACAAAGAAAACTGACACCTTGCCTTTAAGGCATTAGAGTAGGAGGACCGTGCCTTTAAGACCTGCAGGAGACCCCTTGCTCCCATGATGCACCACAGGTGACAGTTAGGTCAGTTCTTTTTTCCGGCTCCTTCTATGAGGATCCTGGAGCTTGAGCTCTTCAGGTTTTTTGACTGAAAGTTTTTTACTTCAGATTTTTTCAGAAAATTTGACATTTTCTGGCTCCTGAAAGCCTATTCTGCTGGTTTCCTGAATAATTTCAATTTTTTTCCAGTCAGAATGCCTGCTTTATTCAGGAAATGCCCTTCCTGTGGCAATAAGATGGCACTGGCGGATCCACACTCTGTGTTTATTGTGTGTTTACCAACTTCACACAATCCTGACCGGTGCCCCCACTGCTAGAAATTTTCCAGGCGCACTCTGCGCGATAGAGAGCGCATTGAGCTGCATGCCCAGCTGGAGAAGGAAAGAAGCCGTCGTGAAGGTGACCATTCATCCTTAAAACCACCCTCTTCAGCTAGACGACCTCAGAAACGGCGACATACCACCTCTCCTGACCCCAGGAAGACCAAGGTTCCAGGAGATTCGCCGTCGACGGCGAAGGTACTGTCTAAAAAACCCAGGACGACTTCAGCGTCAAGAGATTCATCTCGACGTCGAGATTCTCCACCGCATACAAGTAAGTCGGCGTCGAGGCACATCCCTTCGGGCTCGAAGGCTGTTAGTCCGATGAGATCCGGACAGTCTCCGTCGACGTCGAGACGCTCTCCGCCGCCCTCGAGGGGGTCAGCGTCGGGAGCTGCGACGACGTATGTCTCGCCGCGAGGGGGTCGATCGACGTCCAGGCATTCGACGTCGAGAAGATCAACCCCACCTTGACGTCATGGGAGATCGACATCGAACACACCGGATCGCCGGCGAAGGTCGACGTCAAAGTCGCCATCTCGACGGCGAAGGCCGACGTCGAAGTCACCAGCTCGACGACGAAGGTCGACGTCAAGGTCTCCGCAACGCTGTAGGCGATCGGCGTCGAGACCACCGTCGAGGGCTGAGCGGCATTTCCAGCAATCGGCACCGATGGTGACACAAACATCGACGTCGAGATGTTCGACGTCGAAGGATAGAACTGCAGTGGCCACGGAGAGGATTAGAGCCAGATCTAGATCTTCAGGAGATCGCTCATCATCTCCAGGTCTACATATCGTGCAGATCTCTCCAGAGAAATCACCCAAGGCACCAGAGAAGTTTGGACTTTCACCTCGCTGGTTGGAGAATGTGGGTACAGGTGACTGCAGAAGTCCGGGCTCGGACTATTCTCACATGTACTCTCCCTCCAGGATTTCTCAGCGTAGAAGCAAGTCTCCTCCTGGTAGACCAAAGTCACCTTCTCCACGCCGGTCACGATCCAGGGATCGTCCTTCCTCTCACAGAAGGCCAAGATCTCCTTCTAAACACAGATCACGGTCTAGGGCTCATCGCAGTGACCGTCCCCACAAGAGGCGACGCACTAGATCACCCACCTGGTCTTCCTCCACAAGGTCCTCGGTCCGGAACTATTCTCCGACCTTTTCCTCTACACCTCCATCACGAGTGTCTCCTATTGATAACATCGCTACTTTCTCTGACATCCTGGGTAGAGGTGCGCAGAAATTGAACATCACGCTGCACACCCCTCTGGCTTCCACATCAATTATATTTGATACGTTACATCACCGTTCAGCACCCAGACCTTTGCTGCCATTGGTGCCAGGACTGTTGGAGCCAGCTATGGCCACATTTCTCACTCCTGCTACGGTGGGCTCTGTGCCTTCAAGAATCGCTAAGAAATATAAGGCTCCGGCTGAGGATCCCTTATCTCTAAGAGCGGACCCGCCAGCGGACTCAGTTATTGTGGCGGCTGCCGTGAAGTCCCATTCTGCGTCTGTGTCCTCTTCTGTCCCCCCGGAGAAAGACAGTAAGCAAATGGATTCGTATGGCAGGAAGATGTGCAACACTTCTGCTTCGTACATGAAGGTGGCTAGTGCTTCAGCCCTTCTGGGACGTTATGATCGCTCACTTTGGGATTCCCCCTCCAGATTTGCTGATAAACTGCCAAGGGAAGACAGACAGGATTTCAATGAAATTCTTCTTGAAGGTGGGCTTGTAGCCAATCAGATCATAAGTGCGGCTGCGGATGCTTCAGACCTATCCGCACATGGCTACTTTCATGGCGTATGCTCTCGGCGCTCAGCCTGGCTGCGGCTAACGGGCCTCAAGCCTGATGCTCAGAAGAAGATTCTTAATTTGCCTTTTAACGGGTCATCCTTGTTTGGGGCTCACGCTGATGACCAAATGAACAAGATGAAAACTAAGATGGACACTGTTAAAGCTGTTGGGCTGGAAAAGCGCAAGGAATATCAGAGGCACTTTCGTCAGGGTGACAAGCGCGCTTTTCATCAGCGCGTTCAAACACCCCAATGGTCCTCTGAGAACCAGCAGAGGCCCCAGTTCCAACAAAGGGGTCGTGGCAGAGGGAGAGGAAACGCAAAGCAACAACAGTCCTCCACCAAGCAGCCCTCCAAGCAGTAAGATCTTACTTCCTCCGCGCCCGTTGGCCACTCCGGTAGGAGGAAGTATCAGTTTCACACTCTCGTCCGCACTACCAGTACAGAGTTCTGCCGTTTGGCCTAAAATCCGCCCCACGGACATTCTCCAAGTGTATGGCGGTGGTAGCTGCCTTCCTCCGCAAACGGAAGATATTTGTCTATCCCTATCTAGACGACTGGCTCCTGAAGAGTTCCACTCCTGTTCGACTCCAAAGCCATCTATCGTTCTGCCTCAATCTGCTACAGTCGCTGGGATTACAAGTCAACTACAAAAAGTCGGTCCTCAATCCCACTCAGCGGATTCACTACCTGGGCGCCTCTCTGGACTCCGCAAAAGCAAGCGTGTGTCCTTCGGAGGAGAGGTTATTATCCATGATTCAGAAATGCCACACACTTCTCGACACTGCATTCCCCACAGCCAGGCAAGTGACTTCACTTCTGGGGTCTATGGCTTCGTGCATTTACATTGTACCCAATGCACGTCTTCACATGCGTCCTCTACAACAAGAGCTAGAGGATCAGTGGTCGCAGAGGTCCGGTCGCTGGGAAGATCTGATCTCTCTTCACCAAGCCGCCAAAGACTCCATCAGATGGTGGATGAAACGCTCCCATCTGCTTCACGGCGTCCCCTTCCATCAGACGCCTCTGACACAGACAGTGGTCACAGATGCCTCCATGCAGGGCTGGGGGGCTCATATGGACCAACTTCAGGCACAAGGTCTCTGGTCTCTGGTCCAATACCGAAAAGAGTTATCACATAAACTTCTTGGAGCTACGAGCAGTCCATCTGGCTCTCAAATCCCTGTACCCGTCTCTCCAAACCAGCCACGTTCAGATTCAGACAGACAACACAACTATGTTCTATCTGAACAAGCAAGGAGGCACCAGATCACGAGTCCTATCTCTGGAAGCTCAGTCCATTTGGCGATGGCTACTGGCGAGAGGCCTTTCGATCATCGCTGTTCACCTGCCAGGGACCCTGAACGTGCAGGCAGACAGCCTCAGCAGAGACTTCGTCGAAGCGCACGACTGGGTGCTCAACGAAAACGTCGCCCACGAGGTCTTCCTGCAGTGGGCGACGTTTTCATAAGCGACGTTGTCATAAGCGACATCGACCTTTTCGCAGACCTGGTAAACAAAAAATGCCCCGTCTTCGCCTCCAGGTTCCCCCAACAGGGATCTCAGGGGAACGCACTTTTGGATCAGCTGGTCGCGGACATTGCTGTACGCTTTTCCTCCTCTCCCTCTCATCCCAGCGGTGATACAGAAATTCTACAGGACCAGAACGCGGATGATCCTTCTAGCTCCAGAGTGGCCCTGCCAGTGGTGGTACCCGGATCTACTCCAGCTGTCAGAGGTGCCACTCCGGAGATTGCCTTGCCTGCCGAACTTACTGACCAAGAACCAGGGGAGAGTGTTCCATCCCAACTTCTCCTCTCTTCGCTTGACGGCATGGCTCCTGAACTCATCCAGTACGGACATTTAGATCTTCCGGCGGACTGTATGAACATTCTTCGAGAAGCAAAAAGGCCCTCCACTAGGAAGTCTTATGCCTTCAAGTGCAAGAGGTTCTACATTTGGTGTAGAGATAACGCCCTTGATCCAATCCAGGGTCAAGAACAGGTTATTCTCCCCTACTTATTACACATAGCAAAGTCTGGTTTGAAGTATACATCTATCAGAGTCCACTTAGCTGCTATCACAGCTTATAGAAAATCTCCTACCCAGGCCTCATTCTTCCAGATGCCGGTAGTCAAAGATTTCCTAGAAGGGCTTAAGAAAGTATTTCCACCAGTGAGGTCTCCTTTCCCTCCCTGGGAACTCAACATTGTTCTCTCTAAGTTGATGGGAGCTCCTTTCGAGCCTATTCATACGGCATCCTTGCAGCATCTGACCTGGAAGGCTGCCTTCTTAGTAGCCATCACTTCTGCCCGCAGGGTAAGTGAAATTCAGGCCCTCTGCTGCAAGGAATCTTGTACTGTGTTCCATACCAATAGAGTGGTGCTACGTACTCATCCGAGCTTCCTGCCCAAGGTGGTCTCGGATTTCCACATTAATCAAGTTATCACGCTGCCCACTTTCTTTCCTCAGCCAACCACTCCCCCAGAGAGAGCTTTACATTCTCTAGACCTCCGGAGGGTATTGAAATTTTACCTTGCTAAAACCCTTTCGCTTAGAAAGTCCGACAGGCTCTTTGTCAATTACGGTCCAACAAATACCGGGCTGGCTGCCTCCAAGAGGTCTATTTCTAGATGGATTGTTTCATGTATAGCCTTGGCTTATCAACTGTCTCACAAGGTTCTATAGGTTAGACCAAGAGCACACTCTACTAGACGGAAAGCGTCTACTGTAGCTCTCCTTCGCAACGTTCCTAATTTCGGAAATCTGCAAAGCGTCTACATGGCGATCCATACATACCTTTACACACCAGTATTGCCTAGATTCAGACGCACAGGCCGACGCCCAGGTGGGGCAGGCCTCTTTGAGAAATTTATTTGCATAACTGCTATGCTAATGTGATGTTAAGGCATGTTCTAGATGCTATATTGCTCGTCCGCGAGACTTTGGGTATGGGCTTGCTACTCTATTAATAGATTATGACTATTGATGAGTATCCCCTGGATGAGAAGGATTAGTTACTTACCTGTAATCCTAGTTCTCATCCAGGGGTATACTCATCAAAGTCCTAAGCGACCCACCCACCTCCCCGGACGAGCATTTCTCCTCAAGTTATTGTTTATTGATTGCAGATCTGCTCAGGTGCGAGTGCACCGTCAAAAAGAACTGACCTAACTGTCACCTGTGGTGCATCATGTGAGCAAGGGGTCTCCTGCAGGTCTTAAAGGCACGGTCCCCCTACTCTAATGCCTTAAAGGCAAGGTGTCAGTTTTCTTTGTTTTCTTGATACTCTACTGCAGCCTACAGGCAAATGCCTGCAATTACAAGTTTGCTTTATGGCAATAAAGCATTGTTGTGTGACAATTGGTTTAGTCAGTGCTTACTTTTTTCCTTATGGGTTAGGGGGTACTACAATGCAAACCTATGTAATTTCAGCATTGCCATGTTTGAAACATTTTAGGCTGCATGTATATGTTTTCACATATGTATATGTATATATATATATATATATGTATTTTCTATATGCTCCGGGATCCCGCACGTGGGCGGGCATTATTCATAGATTATGACTTTGAGTATACCCCTGGATGAGAACTAGGATTACAGGTAAGTAACTTATCCTTACTGAAGGTAAGTAACGTGTTCATCAAGACTTGAATTTTTGTCTCTCATTGTTACAATAATAGAAGTTACAGGCAGGTCTGTAAATGTATTGGGCAGAGTTGATTTGTGCCATAAACGGTGGAATTAAAAACGAAGTTGAGAATAAATGGATAAGTTGCCAACAATTTTGAAGACTTGTGGGTGCAAAGTAGGACCTCTGCAACTATTTTAATGATTATTTTGGAATAACCATGTACAATTTAGCTGGGCTGACTAATGTTGCTGTCAAGAAGGAATATTTTCTCAAAATAAGTACATCAATAGTTCACTGGAAACCTGGGCAAGTAATGAGTTTGCACTTCAAAACATTTTGTTATTGGTATCCTCACCGAGAAATGAACTTGTGCCCATTCCAGGTGTGAAGTGGTATTTTTAAAAAAAAATATTGATATTGAATTTATTTGGAAAATTAAGTAATAGAAGGCATACCCTTGAGATAATTATTATTTTTTTTTTTTAATTGGTTAATGAATGATGGTTGATCTGGGATAGAATGTTTTTGTGTTCATTCTTCCGGAGGTTTCTTGGCTTATTGTTTTGAGGTTCCAGAACAAATATTTGCTTTGTCTTACTGAAGGTAATTTTAATATTATAATCCTTATTGAATTTAGTGTAAAAAATCAAATTTAGTGGCAAATCATTGCATAGTTTCAGATCAGGCACAAGTGTCAATATTCCTTAACATTTAATTGGTTCCAAAATAGACGGGTAAGAAGCGTAAATTACTTCTGACTGTTATGAGAAAAGTGATGTATGATAGTCAGTAGGTGTTTGCAGATGTATATCCATGTTGATTGCACCAGAATAGGAGTGACAGTTATCTATTTTTTCTAATGCAATGTTCCATTTGATTACAATAACTTTTCCTGAATACACAGATCACAACCTAATTATGCCATCTTTAGTTATTGGGGTTCAGAAACGCTCATGTTGGAATTCATCTTGAGTGAGGCCCTTATCAAAGAGGAGAAATTGAAATATCATGGTCGGACTTAAAAATGCAAAGGTGGAAGATGTCATCAGTGTGTTTGAAATGTAAAAAAACAATTGGTGGAAATTTATTTTTTGCAGTGTGAATCTTTTCTGGATTCCCATTCATTATTCCGCCATCAAGTGGTTGGGTTTGGAATTATTTTGTTAGTCCTTTTTTTCTTTCTCCTTTTCGTTGGCCAGCCTTGATCACCATTCGGTGCCATTATCCTTCCTCTAGTGATGTCAAATGCCTGCCCTGGAAGCTTCTATGTTTGGTCACCATCTTCAAATTCTTTTTCCCCTTATTGTGTCTGAAAGCAGATCAAAGACGCAAAATATTTTTCAAATTAAAACTGCTAAATATAAACAAAATAAACACCATCTGAAATAATGACTGTCAAGGACTCGATACCGGCTCCACCGAAAAAAACAATTGTCGGAAACAAGTCGACCACGAGGTTGGAGAATGAAAAGGGTTGAAGCACACTCCATTTTAGATTTTGCCCAAAGAAGCAACACAATTAAGCTCAAAGACAACCATGAGGTCTACAATCTCTGCCTCCTGAAAGAGCATGATGCAGAGTGCTGTAGCGCATGTGGGCAGTGCTTACCGAAGACTTTGAAGGTGAGAGAAACACATAGGTGGGCACATTACACCATGTTGCAGTCTAAAATATCTTTGAGGGATCTTTGCATCTCGCCTGAAGAGGAGAACTCTAAGGAGACAGAGCTGGCACAGGAGGAAGACTCCTACGTGGAGAAGGTGGTTGAGAGAGCGACCTAAAAAGTGATTGAAAGAAAAGCACAATGAAACTCTGGGATACAGTGGAGTTGAACTGAGACTCTGGGAGTCAAAAACAAAGGCTTCTCCTTTGCCGAAACAAACACGATCAAGGGAAAACAAAATCCAACAGAGCACCAGGGATTGAACCTTAAAATACCATCGGTGGACGACCCTTTGGACCAGCCTCGACGTTGAAGTGTGCTTAAGAGTACAGAAAGTGTAAAGAGTCCCATGAGAAGGAAGCTCGAGTGCCAAGGAGAAATACTTTGTCTGAAAAAATCTTTAATGTAGCTAAAATCATTAATTTCCACTTCTGCAACAGTGAGGACAAGCACATTTATTGTATTTGCACAAAATGAAATAGCTGGGAGAGTGACTGCACAAGTCAGTCTCAAATTACTCACGCTACAAGTCCATTCTTATAATATTATTTTTGGCAAACAGCCATAACTCCAATATAGTTTTAACAATAGAAAAAGCTTTGTTCTTTTCCATTCTTTCCCACCCAGTCTGCTTACTTCATAATCACATATTTCCTCAGCGTGCAGCTTTCCTGTTTTCGTGACTGGCAGTCACGCTACTTGTTCAAATCTAAGTTTGGAACATCCACTGCTGCTTTAAGTTTCCTGCAAAATATCCAAGTCACGAAGGTTCCCAGAAACGCACAATATGAGGAGGAAAAAAAACCACTTAAGTCAGACTGCATTTAGACCTTTCTTCAAAGCAGGCTGTAGATCATCTACCAGATAAATGTGCAACTTATACATGCACTTTAACCACACATTTAAACAGCGTCAAACAAAATGTCCTCCTTTACACTACAATAATGCTTCGCAGTTTCTGGGTGAGAGACCGGTAAAACAGAATTATGAACAGAATGATTAGGGTCTAATGCTAAATTCGAGTTTTGATTCCTTTCATTCCCCTCTCTAGTCTGGGTAGTTGAGTATATATTAGAGTGCCATACTGCTAGAATAAATCCATAAGGCTGGTGGTACCGCCCTGCGTATCAGCATTGTATATAGTTGATTTACAATTGACATTCCGTTCTACTTTAACAATCCCATTTCCCTGAAAACAAAGAGAATCTCATTAGTTTCACAGCTAGCTTAGGATGATGTTTCGTTCTACTCCATGTATATCTCTCTGTTTTCATCCCATACTTGCTGACATGATTCTTTGACATCTTCAAACTTCAAAGGACTATTGTATCTTTTATAGATTCACATGCTTGAATCTTCCCCTTCGTCATGGTGGGAGTCCCACGGTAACAGTAAAATAGCAGTGCTAATCATTAAACTTAATTCCCTTTGAAAATCAATAGTATCCAGTAACCAGTTAACATCATTTTTAAACCTCCAAACTTCAGCCAATTAGAGCATAGACCCAGAGTATTCATCCCCTGCAGGGCCACCATACCTCAGATTTCTTACCACACGTCGTGTTAGGGAGTCTCCCTGAGCTCCGCTTAGTCACAGTGTTTCTATTTTACCCTTTTGAACTTCCAGCTTGCAGTTCATTTCTTCAGCTTAGGTACGGTCCGGGACCAGTGAATGTACCTTTGTTGTTTTTTCTTCACAATTTTGGAGTCAAAAAATGGGTTGTTTAGGCCCTGCAAGACTTCTGGAAAGTCCAAGCTTTACTCTGAGGATCCTGATAAGGAATACCTGTATTGTCTGTATTCGGACCATAAGCCCAGAGAGTGTGAGTACCGTCGTACTTTCTCTTCAAAAACGCTCAAAGACTGTGAGAGAAGGCTACTTCTCTGGCTAAAAAAGAGAAAGTCTGCTAAGGAATGAAACTCTGAGAGTGAGGAGAAGCCACATACCTCCCCCAAGAAAAGAAAGGAAGAAGGTTCTTTTCCCCAAAGAGATCCTAAATAATCCATTACTCAGAGATCTGAATAGAATAAGGCTAAGAAAGAGCAGCATGGCCCATCTCATCTCATCACAGAAAAGAGCTAGCTCTGCTCTTCCGTCTGCGCCTCATACGCCTTTCAAAAAGGCTTCTTCTGGAAAAATCCGCCCGTCGAGACGCTCTCCGTCTACAACCTCCATCTGCACCAGATCAGGCATCCCTTTGACTGTCTTGCTGGCGACTTCTAAAACGACGGTCGTAGCATCATCGAAGACTGAAGTGTTGGTGTCATCGTTGGCGGCAGCTGTTATGCCATCCCTTTCTACGAGAGATTCACCGTCGAAGGTCCTGCTCAGCACCGCACCGTCTAACATTTGCACTCTGACGAGGCAGTCCGTTCTACCGTCGACAGTAGCGCCTACAACCCAGTTTACGGGTTTGTCGAACGGAAAAGAAATGACATTTCCAAAGGTGATCCCATCTCTTTTACAGTACCTCTCCAAGATCTCTCCATTGCCCCCTACTCGGCTCTTGGACTTCTAGGAATCAGAGGATGAGGGTTCTTATGGTCCTGCATATAGCCCCTCGCAGCTCAAGAGTCCAGTACCAGAAATCTGAGGATGAAGAAGCACTGGATGATCCTTCTACATATCTAGAGGGTGAATATTCCTCCTCTGACACACTACGTCCCAGCGTTCAACGCTTGGAGATATTTCAAGAACATTGTCAAGATGAGGAACAGGAGGTTGAGCGTCAGCGGAAGCCTTCCATCAGTATCCCTTTTTCGTTGGTCACTGACCTGCGTTTGATGCTCAGCGATTACTAAAAGTGTTTTCCTGAGGCTAACTCTAGTCAACAGCCACCTCCTACACAGGAAGTACCTATCGTCATTTCAGATCTGCAGGCCGCACCTACACTACCAAATCACAAAAATCTACTGCCTTTGGAAATTCCTGCCCAGACACGTGGCAGTGGTGACCAGCAGCTAGAAGAGGGAGAGCTGCAGTTGGACCCAGATGTCCGTAATGAATATAATGGGACTCATGTGGCTCACACACCACCTTCTCCTACTCTGCCTTTGGCTGTTTGTCCACCTGCTGATATCTGCAGTTTTCATGATCAGTTAGAGAGTGCATCAGAGCGTTTTGATCTACCTATGCATGCCAAGTAGACAGTGTATTTTTTAATACGATTTTAAGGCTACTACACAGCGCTCCACCCGAGCCATCCTCATAATGGATTACCTGTGTCAGGAAGGTTTACAATTAATGAAGACGTCCGCCTCCATTCCTGCTGTTATCCTGAAAATTGGATAAAAAATACAGGGCACCTGAAGATTCTCCCGCGTGACTCTTTGGTCATCCCCATCCTGGCTTCGTTATTATGTAGGCTACCCCAAGAAGTTCCAAGAATCCTGCATCGCTGTATGCTGCCCCACCGGACAACTAAGGGCGCACGTTGGATAACATTGACAAAAGATTCTCCACGGTTGCAGCTACCACCATCAGGGCCTCCCAACGGCATAGCTATCCGGCAAATGTGGTTCGACATCTCCCCCTTGCTGGAATATCTTCCCGAGGATAAGAAGGAGGAGCCAAAGACTTTCTATTAGAAGGAAAAGAGAGCCTCTTCTGAGATTGATGTGGCGCTTGACATTTCTTATACTGCCTTTAGGCAAATGGCAGGGGCAGCGGTGTTGAGGTGACAGGGATGGTTTAGAGCAACAACATTACGCGCTGAGGTTAAGGCTAAAGTGCTGGATATGCCGTTTGATGGCTTATACGTCTTTGGCAAACACGTAGATGAGGCGCTGCAGTTGATAAAGTCAGACACGGACACGGCCAAATCCCTAACTAATTTGCAACAAAATAAATGTTTTTTCTGGGGAAGGGTTAGAGGTCAGTTTCTTTTTCGACCTCCGCTCCAGCAGAGTTTTCAACCCTACTACCAGCAAGAGTTTCAACTTCAATATTCTACGCAGTCTTTTCGTCAAACCTCAATGCCAGCGTATATTAGAACACCAGCACACAGACATCTCGCGTCCGGAGAGAAATCTCATGACAGAAGACAATGAGGATTCACAGGCACCTGTCACCGCAGTCCCACTTCAATTGGCGACCTCAACCTGCACCAAGTTTTTCGCTCAATGCAATATAATTTTTTCATGTAAATGGGTGTTATATGTATCTCATCACGGTCACACCCTGGAATTTCTTCAACGGCCTCCAAATTTCCCTCCACAAAAGACTGCTCCTCGTCATCTTGCACTTCCCAAAAAAGAGATCAGTTTGCTTCTCTCCAAACAAGCAATCAAGGAGGCGCCATGCAGTCAACGCAACCTGGGCTTCTACTCGCGTTTCTTTTTAATCAGGAAGAAGACAGGAAAATGGAGGAAAATTATGGGCCTAAGGCTGTTGAACAAGTTCCTCAAAAATCAACCTTTCAGGATGTTGTCGCTTCAGGAGATTCTACTACTTATGGATATGAGAGATTATATGACCTCCCTAGATCTTCTGGATGCATACTTTCAAATTCCTATACACATGAAGCATCAACGATTTCTCAGGTTTGAGGTGGCTGGGTGCCATTACCAACTGCCAAAGGGCTGCCTTTCGGGCTGAAGTCCGTGCCCAGAGTTTTCACTAAGTGCTTGGTGCCAGTGGCGGACTTTCTCCGGCGATCAGGCCACCAGGTATTTTCCTACCTGTATGATTGGTTGATCAAGGCCCCATCCTTCCAGGACGCCAGAAAATCTACGTAGGCCTATCTTCGGCTTTTTCACTCTATGGGCCTCAGTCTCAACAGGGAAAAGTCCTCTCTCATCTCTTCCCGGCCGCTGGTGTTCCTTGGAGCGATCCTGGATACCAACCGTTCAAAGGCCTTTCCCACGGAAGAAAGGCTTGCAGGTCTGCAAAGGACAGCGCAGTCCCTCTTCTAAAAAAAAAAGTCTGTTTCTCTTAGGGCTGACAAATCAGTGCTGAGCATGATGTCATCCTGCATCCTGTTGATCCCACACTGCAGCTTATGGATGAGACTGCTTTAGGAACAACTCGAAGCTCAGTGGACTCAATCTCGAGGCTCCTTCAACATAGTTTGTCACACTGGAAATTACCATAGCAATGTCTTGGTGGGCGATCAGGGACCATCTCTCTCAAGGCCTGTCCTTCCTCCAAGCGAAGCCGGATATGGCGAACTGATTTCTAGGGTTAAGGACATCCTTTCAGGTCCCTAGTTTTGTGCACCAGTGGTCAGTGTCTTGCATGGCTCTTAGTTTCTGGGCAGAAAGTCGTGTACAGAACCGACGGCGCGCGAGGGCGGAGTCTAAGTATCTACCATCACGTCATCCCGGTGAACACGAATCCTACGACTAACGCGGAGCCGAAGATGCCACCTTTCGACGCGCAGTTACTGCTGACGAATAACTTTCCGGATCCAGTCTGACGCCTGGGGGTAATTCTAAGGTAAGCATCTATAACTAACCTACGTTTCTTACAGATATATCGTTACCGAAGGTAAGTAACTTGTTCATCACAGTCTCCAGTATACAAAACTTTCATTATTTCTGAAACTGCTGCTAAAGATCTGCAAACAAAGATGCTAGTGGGTCTTGATTTGGGGTTTTTAGAGGCCATTTAACACATATTCCTGATCCTTTCCTCTCTGAAGCTAGTGGCCTACTCCCAAGAATCTTATTACTAACCTCACAGATTTGGGTCCTTTTTTTTGAGATGCAGCCAAAAAGCACAGCAATGCTTCTGACTCAGTTTCTTTACTTGACATCGTTGGTAAAACTAAAGGATGGACAGGCTTTTGATGAAAGTCGCTACATCTTCAGAAGCAGCCTTGAGGGCTGAATACTCTACTTCCCTGATAGAGAATTACAACCTAGAGCTATGGAGCTCCATGGTTCACTTCATCAAGTGTTTGTCCAGAAAGGATAGATAGGATTTTAAAGATGGCTTCAAGAAAGATGATCATTTTGGATCCAACAATTGCTGCCACCACATTTTCTACTGGCTAGGTTGCAGTAGTATAAATGAAGAGCTCCAGGTGGCGGAGTCTCACCTCTTTGACCCCTCATGCTAAGCATAGTAATTTTGTCATGACTTTCTCTAGGACCTGTTTATTTGGTAGGCATGCGGATGAGGATGAAACAGCGCATGAACAATGAATATGAGATTCTGCACTTTATCAGTCTAGAGAACAGATGGCAGAGGGTAGCAGCGCACCCACATGCCCTTTTGAAAAATGCCACTTCAGCTGTAGCATCAAGTATAGCAACTGCAACACAGTTATTTCAGATGCAAAAATCAAAGGGGATCTTCACAGCCACCTGCAACTGTGGGAAGGGCTCCTCTCCCTAAGAAATATTTTCCTCTTAATACGCTTTCTAGAGTTTTTCTAGAATAAGATTTTGGTTTTTATATCCCCCATGTACTGCAGACTCAGTCAATGTGTCAACCCAAATCAGAAAACCAGTTGTACTTCAAACCGTACACAACCAAGAGAGCATTGTTTGCATAGGATGTGTTTTTTGTAATGACCAATCCCATTATGCAAGAAAGGACCATTTTAGTGGAAACACAAATCCTTTTTCATGAATGAATCGGACACTCAAGAAAAACAGTGTATTTTAAAATGTTATTTTAAAAACCAGATCTAGTGCATATGATATGAATTTTAACTACAGACTATAAACAGTAAAGCAGTGAAAATCATGAATGAATTTTGTGAACAGCAATAAATACTCATATGCTTACTGCGTTTCTACCATTAAACCACTTGTTTGCTGTATTATGCCCTACACTAGGTCCAGCAGATTAATAAATAACTAGCCTGTCTCGAGTTTTAAA
The DNA here is from genome assembly GCF_964204655.1 of Triturus cristatus. Classification (NCBI taxonomy): domain Eukaryota; kingdom Metazoa; phylum Chordata; class Amphibia; order Caudata; family Salamandridae; genus Triturus; species Triturus cristatus. Next base: position 1,681,823,234 of record NC_140589.1, read on the forward strand.
GGTGATGCACACTCTCATTCCTTGTTCAGAACAACAGTAATATTATTTTGTCTGAATAGCTGTCCTGCTATTACTGTCATAGAGCAGTCGTGTGAATGAAAGAACAAATAGCCACTTAGGCAGCTAGTGAAGGCCACTGGTTGTGCCAACACAAGTGGGTGCCAAAGTTATGCTGTCCAGTCTTGATGGCTGTGGTGTGAAGATCTCCTCTCTAATTTCTAGGGCTTAACGCTTACTTTTATAATGCTAAATGAGAGTCTTGTAAAGAATAAACAATCAATATTGAATATATATGAAGTAGCGTAATGCTCATTTGGTTATTTCAAATTATTGAACAAAGTTCTTTGAGAGAGAAAAAACGTGCAATCTCTATCGTTTGAGACTTGCGGTTTATAATGGATAACAATGTTCTGCTTCAGCCAAAAAGATTAAATAACATTAATGTATTTGTATAAGCTTGATTATCAATTTTGCATGAAAAAATTGAAGAAACAAACATGCTGAGAATGTGCATTCAATGAAATCATCATTGTTTATTTCTCGATTATTTGACTAACACACATTTCATATCATAATGAGAGGTACCCGGAAGGAAAAAAACAGTATTTACGACAATTTCTCTGCAGCCAACTATTTCTTCTTGTGACAGAGGATAAAAAAATCTAGTTGTGAAATTGTTGAGAATGGAAACAAAACTGATTTCTCTACTCGCCACCCTTTATCCCTCCGAGGAAGATGTTGAAACCCTTACATCAAAAGCTTCTGATTCAGGAAAAGAGTATTAATTACTGATTCAGAAAAAGATCTGGATATGTAGTATTGTCCCATTGTGGATCGAACATGCAAATGTATGGTTGAAGATGGAGCTATTCCTACATGTTAGCACTACACCATGTGTCTCCACATATTAACTTCCTGTATCAAGTCCACCCCTTCAGCACATCCAAGACCTTTTTCCAAGTGTATGGCAGCTCTTAGGAAAAAAATGGCATATTTGTCTATCTGTAATTGACCTGGTTAGTAAACGCCACTTCTGTACTGAAAGTCTGACAACATGAATTCAACTCTTGATCGCACCGTTGAAGTAAGGCAATTTTAAGTGTTGTACTTTCTCTTAACTGTGAACTCTTTTAAAAACAATTCTTTTTTTTTTTTTTTTTAGAACTTCAGACGGAATACTGCTCAGCACTAGCACTTTGTTCCCTTACCTGGCACTCCTTTAGCCCGCAACACAAACCGCTCTGCTCCCTGGTCCACCACGGGCTGTCCGGATTCCGTGGAGGGATTATACAGCAACAACTCATCTCACTTCCAGGCAGGAGGCAGGGGCGTAGTCACACAGTTAGCAGTCCAGCTGCTCAACCTATTTAAACACATGCCAGCCACGACGCGCAGCCTGCACGCCTTTGGGCAAGCCCGTCTGCGCCCGTCCGCATCCGGCCGGGGCGAGGGGCCACAACCCCTGTCCCTGCTCCTTCAACTACAAGGTCTTATACCCCCCAATTTCTCTACCGTCTCATAGTAAAGGTAACTGGCAACTGTTTACACACTATGCTTCCTTCGGAAGATAACACCGACTGCCCCACTGTGCTTTTACATTTTGTCCTTCTCCTGAAGTCCAGATACCTCCCAAAAAGCAATCCTCTCTAAAGATGCTACTATTGAATTGTACATCATTCCCTAAACATGTCACTGAAATCTCTGTTATTAGAGGAGGAACTCCCAGATGCTCTCTTCCTAACGGAAACTGGGCTCAATGAGTCCGACCCAGTTCTCCCACCATCCCTTCCTCATGGCTATCTTATACAACGGTTTGATCATAAGAATGGCAGAAGGGGGGCATAGCAATCATTTTTAAAGATATTTTTAATCACCGCCGACCCTTTACCGGACTGCGAGAACTTTTCCTTTTCTGTAGGCTTTTCAGCCACCCTCACTTTCTCAGGCCTATTAATATACCGCCCGCGGCTTATGGACAATTTCTCATCGCTCTCCTTGAACCATTGCTATCCTAGCCGCTCTCCCTCCAACTTCACGGTGTTAGGTGATCTCAGCCTACATCTAGGCAATTCCTTGGACTCGACCGTGTCTAAGATGATTAGGAATCTCTCCGTGCTTCAGTTAAAACCGAGAGTTTCTGGACTGACCCACATCAAGGGGCACCTACTCAATCCCATTTTCAGTAATAGCGAGGAACTCTCAATAGGAGCCCCATTACCGCTGCCGCGGTCAGAACACCTTCTGATCCCTCTGTCATGGGATATCACAGGTCCTATTTCCTCTTTTGGCTTAGTTGGCAGCAAGGAATGCAACTGGTCTAAGCTTCCCCTATCATTTCAGCCAATGATATATTTAACAATTGGATCGAAAGTTCTCTAGAAGATGTTCTTCCTATCTCTCCATGGGACTCCCCGAAGCTACGGGAACTCAAATCTGTAAAAGATTTGAGATAAAATGTAGAAGTGACTCAAAATCTATCAAGCCGGAATTAAAGCAGCACAAGCTTCCTATTTTGAGGAAAAAATTAATCTAGCATCTAACTCCCCTAGGGAAATCTTCCGTATCACCAAATCTCTTTTAAAAATGCCCCCTCAACAAATAATCCCGGATGGTGCCCTTGCCCGTTGCAATAATCTGGCTGGGTTTTTCCACGAGAAAATCCAAAACATATATACAACCTTCCCTCCTACAGACAGTCAAAAGGACCTGGCTCCTACCACTGTCCCATCCCATTGTACCCAAGCAGTGCTGGAACAAATCAGTCTGTTGGACCTTAAAACATTAAAAGCCATCATAGCTCGTGTTAAATCAGGCTCCCCTAGGGTCCCCGCCCCTCCTCATGCTCTGACCTGAGTTGCTTGGAACATTCTCCCAGTAATGCTCGAATTGGTCAATGCTTCGATCTCCACTGGAGTGGTCCCACCGGCATGGAAATGTGTAATGGTGAAAGCTTCTTAGAAAACCCAATCATGACCAGGATAATCTGGGGAATTAACGCCCCATCTACCTTCTCCCCATGCTTAGTAAAATGCTGAAGAGGCACGTCAATACAGTCTTATCAGCGTTTTTACTTCACCCTTCGCAGACAGGCTTTCGTCCCCAACATGGGACTGAAACTGCTCTTTTAGCAGTGACTGAGGAGTCCAGGAGAATTCTGGATCAAGGGGGTACGGCAGCTATCATTCTCATGGACCTCAGCGCTGCATTTGACACCGTCAACTATAATACGCTGACCCATAGACTTGGGAGTCTTGGGGTGACGAGGGGTGTCATTACATGGATGCAGTCCCTCTTGGAAGACCGGTCCTTTCATGTCTTTGAAGGAGACATAATCTCTAAACGCATGTCCCTCGGAGGCGATCCTCCCTGAGCCCCACACTGTTTATTGTCTACATGAGTCCATTGGCAGAGATAGGCCGTCCATTTGGAATAAAAATCGTTGCTGATGGCACTCCGCTCGTGGTGGCTTTAAACCATCCCGGAAAGTAATCCGGAGGACTAGGCAGCTGCATAGAGGAGGTAGCCAAATGAATGGAGCTCTCTTGCCTAAAACTCAATGAAGACCAGACGGAGCTTATGCTGCTCGGCAACTCGCCAACTTTCAACTCTGAGCTGCTTTGGCCTAACTGTCTTTTCTCTACTCTGGAACCAAAGAACCAGATTAAAAGCTTGGGCATATGGCTGGATCGCTTTCTGAATTTTGGTTATTATGTGGCAAAATTACCAGCCACGTGCTATTGTTTTCTGAGGATGCTCTGCAAAATACTCCCTCTCCTTCCATTCCAGGCAAGGAGTATGATGATCCAGGCTCTTGTTTTATCTCACCTGGACTATGGGAACGCCCTCTATGTAGGAGCTCCCCAAGCCACAACTTCCAAGCATCAGATCCTTCAAAACTGTGCAGCTCGCCTGCTCCTCCAGATCCCTTACCGGCAGTCTGCGAAGCCTTCTCTGAAGAGCCTTCACTGGTTGCCTATCAGGGAGAGAATCAAATTTAAGGCTATGTGTATCGCACATAAGTCCTTCTGGGGGAATGGACCAACATGTGAGCCGGAAAAGATGCGTGAGCCTGGGCATAAGTCCGCAGTGAACCGTGGGAGACACCAGTAAGAGCAGTGGTGGTGGCAGCAATTGTGCAGTAGTGGTTGGAGAGAGTGGAGCGGAAAAGGCCGTGGAATAGAGCGTTCACTCACCGCGTTTGATACAGCAGCCTAAACACAGCCACGCAGCAGCACCAACCTGGCTCCTGGGCACGGGGACAGAGTTTTCACCATCACCTCGCTACGCTGCCTCTAGCCTCCCCCGCCGCCTCTCCTTCCATCGAGGCCGCTGTTGGGGGGGGACTACAGCCCCCAGCATTCCACCTGAGAACCGCCCATTTCCGGCGGAAATCGCGTTCGGTGGCGCTACTTCAGCAGACCCTTTCCCGGTGGAGCGGGGGGACCGCGTTTGATACAGCAGCCTAAACACAGCCACGCAGCAGCACCAACCTGGCTCCTGGGCACGGGGACAGAGTTTTCACCATCACCTCACTACGCTGCCTCTAGCCTCCCCCGCCGCCTCTCCTTCCATCGAGGCCGCTGTTGGGGGGGGACTACAGCCCCCAGCATTCCACCTGAGAACCGCCCATTTCCGGCGGAAATCGCGCCCGGTGGCGCTACTTCAGCAGACCCTTTCCCCGCGTCGCGGGACGCGCGCGGACGTCGCCGGGCTGAGCCCGGGCAGAGGGCGGGCCGTCTGTGGCCGTCAGGGGCCAGAGGAGGCCAGGCTGGGCCACTCTATTGATCAATCGCCCTGGACATCTCATTGTGAGTAATACCAATCGAGACACTGCGAACATTGCTGGTCATATTATAACCCTTATCATTGTGACTCTTTCAGCGCCCGGGGCGTGGCAGCAGGACTTGTTAATATTAAGTGTGACTTTAAGTTCGTGCTGCAAAAGGCGGGAGACTAAAACTATCCATAATACTCGTATAAGTGACTGACCTGTATTATGGCCGGCAAAAGTCAGACACGGTTACTAAGACCTAAGCGTTGTATTCCCAATGCCTCCCAGGTACAGAAAGAAGCCAATAGCTCGGTCTTTCCAGTCATAATGCAGCCCACGGCTATTGACCGTATGCTAAAAAGAGCGCTGGGGGCTGTATCCAGTGAAATCGAGAGAACCGAGAGGCGTCTCTCTTTAACCCCTGATACTGACCCTGACCTTGTCGAAAGATCACGAGACCAGGAGCAGGAGATTTTATTCATTTCACCCCCCAGCACTCTAGATACCAGTGAGAGGGACTTCCCTTGTGCCCAACCCACGCTCACCAGTAAAAAGGAGGAGGCAGGTCATATCAAACGCACTGCTACACGCACAAAAAATAAGTGCGCCCCTAAAAAGCGAAAGATCACTAATAGTGTGGCCCCACTCACTAACCCAACTAATAGACACTCCTGTGGGATAGAGCGTGCCACCCAGACAAGCCCCCAGACAGAGGCTCCTATTTGGTTAAATAAGATCATGTTAGACCTTCAGGCACAGATTGAATTATTGATTGTTAATCTATTGAAGCCGGTCACAAGTAGACTAGACAAAATATTAAGTGAGATAAAAAACAGAGTGTCGAAAGACCCCCTGGCAGGTGCCCCGAGTACCCACACTAGCCCCCGAGTGACCCACTTAGTCACTAATAAGGTGACTAACGCTAATGAGAGTAGAAACACACATACAATTTTAGCGCAAATTCATGAGCCTCCTATCTCCCACGGACAAGTGGCTAGTAGTGACACTGCTAGGGAGAGCAGCCGGCGTCCGGATAAAGGACCAGGAAAACAGAATGCAGACGTACAGTCTGAGACTTTGGCCGGCCCCATAAAGGATGTAGCTGCCTATGAAAAGAGCCCCTCCCCCACATATAAGCAATTCCCCACGATTAACCTTCCACCCGAGGCTTGTCCGTTGGTCGTTGTGTTTGCAGGGGTTCCAGAACTCAAAGAAACACAGAAAGAATCCCAAGAGGAGCTAAAAAATAAACTCATCTTCTGGCTTAACCAGAATAAACCTATTGCCAACAATCAGGTTGGGGAAATCCTTTTGGTTAGACGAGTGAACTGGGTAGGGAGGAGCCTGAAAACTATCGAGGGAAACTGCATCATTGCCAATTTTAGGGACAGTAGGGTGGTGGAGCACATTTTGAGTTCGGGACCCTCGAGGTATGACAAGTATAAGGCCCCTGCCTCTTAGCTTCTTTTATTCAAAGCAACAGGTACTGAATGAGGGACTGCATCATGGGTGGAGACAGGCCGAGGGACGACACCCTGGGTTAAACAGAGGCTTGAATTTTGCACATCAAGCTACAGGGGTCTGGGATGGAGGACACCAGTCCTGGGTAAACAGGTTCGCCCCTTTAAGGTCACTAGAGGAGATTGATTGACTGTGCAACCCTCACTCTCCTTTAGTACAGGTTGACATGGATCATATAGGCCTGCTAGATTAAGTTTTTTCGGGATATGGTTTACCCATGGAAGAAGGGCACCCAGCATCTGGGAGGGAGAGGCCCAGGACCTTTGCAAAAACCCAAGGAGCATTAGATACTCAGGGAGTGGGTTGCGCATATACACCTCCAGAGTCAGCCACTTTAGTGACTAAGCGTAGAAACCAAGCTAGCGACTCACAGAGCCAATCCCCTGGAAAGGAAACTGGGGGGGGATTTATTATTAGTCAAGAATCGGCAGTGGTAGGGCCCGTTATTATTGAAAAAGAGGGCTTGAGAATCATCTCGTGGAATATTGCAGGTATTGCAGGAAAATGTAACATCAAGGAATGGCAGCAGTTTATGACGCCTTTCCATATCATCTGTCTGCAGGAAACCTGGGCTACTGATAACACTCACTACCAAATAGCCGGTTATAAATGCTTCTTTGTACCCGCCCAGAAAACCCTTTCAGGCAGGGCCAAGGGAGGCCTGCTTACATATATCGACCTAAATATAGAAGGCAAATGGTCTAAGGTGGATTGGTTCACATGGAACATACAGGCCCTTAGGTTTAGAAACAAAGGGCTGGGCGTTGTTTTGTTCAATGTGTACAATGCCAACGCTTCGGAAAGTGATCTTTCTACTCTGAAGGAGTTGGATGCCAGGTTGAAATATGAACTTGCCATCGCACAGGGTGCCTTGGCCCCCCTGTTATTAGTAATGGGTGACTTGAATTGCCACCTATGTCCTGGCCTGTTCCCCTTTAGTGCTAACTGGTCTAAATGCCCCATAGAAAAGGGACCCCATTTTAGCCACTCGTCAACTGGCCTGGAATGGGGTAAGCTGATCCACTCCTTTGATCTCGAGCATACAATCGACAGTATCACCCCGGGACCGGATGGAACTATCCCCCCGACCTTTAAGGGGAGAGGGTGTTCGTCCTATATAGATTACATATTTGTCTCGAGAGGCCTAAAAAGTCGCATTACCAAGGTAGACATCGAGTGGAGCCCTTTTAGCGATCACAACCCGCTGGTAATGGAGCTTCTGCTCCAAGGTCAGCAAAAAACTAAGGTCAAACAAAATGGACAAGTTTCATGACTTAAAGCAAACTTTTTTCGCTGTCATTGTGGGAAAACAAATTAGAAAGGAGAGAGAGCACAACTGCTGTGTAGGAAACCCCTCACCCACCTACCTAGTAGGTGGCATGCTTCATCATCGGGGCCCAACTGGATTGTCTAGCACAATCCAGTTGTGCTACAACGCCTGAGATACAGCGGAGCAGGGTTATGAGCAGTGAGTGAAGTGCTATGTGCAGTGATATAAGAGTTAAAAAAGTCTCAGGGAAATGCCCTTTTGAAAAAACTTTAATTTTAAGGGTCCCAGGACTAATGTAAAAAGAGAGAAGGGGATAGCATTAGGAATGTTATTTTCCTGGTATCCCTGGAAACTAAGGTCAACTAGTTTCAGCCTTCGTTATATTTCTAGAGGCTTTCGTCAGGACCAATTGAAATAGAAGAAAAATAAATTTAGGTGAATGGCCGTAAAAATTACATGTAGGCCAAGTGTAATTATCAGCACACACCCTAAAGTGTGCTGTGAGTGACCGAGCGCCGTCCTAGGTACTTCGGACCTGTTCTCCCTTCAAACTGCAAGCGGAGATTCACACGGCGTTCTAACTCCAGAGGATTCACAACCTCTCTACTCATGTAACCTCGAACGAAGTTACTGTGAGTATATCATCACTACACTCACAGCACACTTTAGGGTGTGTGCTGATAATTACACTTGGCCTACATGTAATTTTTACGGCCATTCACCTAAATTTATTTTTCTTCTATTTCAATTGGTCCTGACGAAAGCCTCTAGAAATATAACGAAGGCTGAAACTAGTTGACCTTAGTTTCCAGGGATACCAGGAAAATAACATTCCTAATGCTATCCCCTTCTCTCTTTTTACATTAGTCCTGGGACCCTTAAAATTAAAGTTTTTTCAAAAGGGCATTTCCCTGAGACTTTTTTAACTCTTATATCACTGCACATAGCACTTCACTCACTGCTCATAACCCTGCTCCGCTGTATCTCAGGCGTTGTAGCACAACTGGATTGTGCTAGACAATCCAGTTGGGCCCCGATGATGAAGCATGCCACCTACTAGGTAGGTGGGTGAGGGGTTTCCTACACAGCAGTTGTGCTCTCTCTCCTTTCTAATTTGTTTTCCCACAATGACAGCGAAAAAAGTTTGCTTTAAGTCATGAAACTTGTCCATTTTGTTTGACCATATTGCTCTGGGGAAGAGGACAAGTCTTGCTTTTCCTCGCTCTCTTGTTGTTCTTATTTATTCAGCAAAAAACTAAGCCAGTAGAGGGCATCTTTATGGAAACTGTGACGGCACAGGGCAGAAGGCTTAAGTGGGCAAAGATAGATGGGCCCAGATTCTATAATACCCTGATGGAAAAGGGCAAGTCTTTCATCGACGAGTGCTTAGACCCACTGGTGGATGGGGCTTGCCTTATAAAAGCGTTTGACCAAATAACGTGTTTGGTGAACGAACTATTGTTGGCCAAGGCCCCTAAGAAACCTAATTTAGATTCACCAAAATGGTTTGACAGGGGTTGCACACGAGCACTGAAAAATCTAAAAATGGCCTTGAGTAGCACTCCGAGGGACCAGGATGTAGTTAAAACATATAGGCTAGCTTATAAGAAGGAGCTAAAAAGACGGAAAGTCACGCTCCAGGTGGAAGCTTGGGCGGCTCTCAGAGAGGCATCTGAAAACAGGGACATCACCGAATTTTGAAGATTAATAAACTCTCCTTGTTTTCAAGACAATAATGCCCCGGAGATTGCCGCAAATATCCTCCCTGAACAATGGATCGCCCATTTTGAGGGGCTATACAACCATGGGAAAGATACCTCATCACAGGACAAGGGGACGATCATTACGAGTAATCAAGTGGCATTCTCCCTGGAAGAGATTAGATTGGGTATTGAGGGACTTACCAAGAACAAAGCACCGGGCCCAGATGGGATCCCCCCAGACTTATTTTTAAGTCAAGTGGATCTGTGGGCCCCTATTGTCACCAGAGTGCTGAACGCTGCTATTATGACCGTTTTGCCACGTTCATGGTCAACGGCCATTATAGTCCCTATTTTTAAAAAAGGGAGTAAGGATGACCCTCAATGTTATCGGCCTATCTCTTTGATAGATGTTACTGCTAATATTTTGGGTAGGGTAGTCTTGACCCGATTGACCGAGTGGGCTGAGGACAATAATATAATCTCAGATGTCCAGTACGGTTTCAGGACTGGCAGGTCAACAAGCGACCAATGCCTGAACCTATATATGCTAGTAGCAAAATACACCAAGACCAGCAACGAAGCCATATACCTGGGGTTCATGGACTTGGCCGCTGCATTTGACCATGTCAACAGGAAGAAGTTATGGGCCATGATGAGCCAGCTTGGAATTGATCCGGGGTTAATACACATTTTAAGGGAATTACATAGTGATACCTCGGCTAGGGTCCGGTACAACAAAGATGGGGGCTTGACTGGATCTTTTGGATGCACAAGTGGAGTGAGACAGAGATGCATCCTTGCCCCTTTTTTGTTTTCGCTGTACATTAACAACCTGGAACAATCCCTCAATAATTTAAAAGTAGATTGCCCAAGGGTTGGGACTCGTAATCTCCCAGTGCTGCTGTATGCAGACGATGCGGTTCTGCTGGCACGGACCCCTAAGAGTCTGCAGATCCTCATCGATGGGTTCGTTAAATTCATGGAGACAATTGACCTGTCTGTCAATCTAAAAAAATCATATGTTATGACAGCAGGCCATAGGCCATTGACCGGCTTTACCTATAGGATTGGTACCCATACACTTGAAAGGGTGCAAACATTCTCCTATTTAGGGGTGTTATTTGATGACTCCTTAAAATTCACATCCCTTGCACAAGAAAGAAGTGGAAAATTGGTTGCATCTTTTGGTGCAATCTCCGGTTATGGGAGAAAAGTTGGCCGTTGGAGCCCAGAACAAACAACTAATTTGTATGGTTCAATGTGTTGCCCAAAAACTATGTATGGTTCAGAAGTTTGGGGTTTCATAAACTTGGACGGTATACAAAGGGAAGAAAACAAAATATTTCGTTCGATATTGAACGTCCCCAACTGCACGCCAGCTTTTATTGCCCACAAAGAACTTGGAAGACCCTACATAGAGGATCTGATCAAGTTCAGACCAATTTTGGCTTGGCTGAAACTTTGGACGAATCCTGAAGCAGCACTGAGTACGGCGATCATGCAAGACTGTCGGGGTAGAGACAAATATCTGAAAATCCCATGGATTAGCTATATTAAGAATACTTTGGAAAACATGGGTTATTCAGAGATGTTCCTTAACCCTTCATCGATTACAGCACAGGATATGTTAAAACTAAAGAGAACCTTCCTGGAGCTTAGAGCAGCAGATAGGAGCAGATTAGAAGAGACTAAACCTTCGGTGAGCGCCCATAACTTGCTTGTAACGACTAGTGGGTTGGAACCATATCTGTGTGTCCTTTATAATGCCCAAGAGAGGTTTTTAATGGCACGTTTTAGGCTCAATTGTTTACCTTATTTATTGGCTGAACCAGCTGGTTTTAATAGTTCCATTGAGCAGAAGGGTCCCTGCGGCTGCGACAATAGGTCTCCGCAGGACACCCTTCATTTTGTACTTTTATGCCCTATGTATAGCCTCCCTAGACGCAGATTTTTGATAGGCATTTTGAAAAAGGAAAGATTTACTCGGGCAAAGGAGGCCTTGACTTTTCTACAAAGGGTTAGTGACCCATTGACTTTATGTGCAGTGTTGAGTTTCTTAAAATTTGCATTTAGACTCAGAGTCTCTAGAGGGTAGCCCCTTCCAGGTAGTCTGTAGAATTGGCAATGTGTTAGTTTTAGGCAATCCACTTCTGAGATTGGTATGTGATCATTGATATATTTGCACATATATAGTATCATTCAATGTTCTATGAATTGATTTAATATTGTCTTAAATGTATAATTGTGTAATCTTTTATGATGATTTTTAACCATCGAATAAAGAACTATTGAATTGAATGGACCAACAATCAGTCGTTCTATGATCACCCCTACTGCCCATTCATAAAGCTCCGTTCGGCTTCCCTATCTCTTGCCATGCTCCCAAAAATGAAGAGAGCTACAAGTTGCGGGCGTTCCTTCTCTTACAACTCTGCTAAATTATGGAACGCTCTCCCTCCCCACATATGGGGGGAGCCCAACCTGATGCCCTTCCGGAAACTCCTCAAATCCTGGTTTTTCCAAAATTCCACTTAATCATATGCCCTCTCTCTCCGCGTCTGACATCAGCGCTGGGATGCTTCAGGGTAGCTATGCGCTTCATAAATGATTTTTCATTTCATCTCCTCTCCAATTTGGAGCTTAAGCTCAATCCTTAGACATCTATTATTTATACTGTTTTATAGTACAATACTGGGAGTACATGTCTTAAAAGTTTCAACTCTTCTATGCAGTGAGGCTTCAGGCAGTTTTCTAGTTCTCAATGTCTGGCTATATCGGAAAACTCTTTTGGATTAGGCTAGTAGCTAGCACAGGTACTGGCTGGTACTGCTGAATGAATGTTGTATCCCTACTTTTGTTAATTGAGTTGTACGGGCACATTGTGAAAGTACCCAGATATTTTAATTAGCTGCTGATTTGTGTGCAAATCACTTTTTAAAGTCACTTCGCTGTAAAATCCTGTGCGTTTTAGTACTCACCAGACAGTGTTATTTTATTGCAGTGAACTGCCAGAGGTCTGGTTACCTAGTGACATGGTATACTGGGAGCATTTGGGTAGAGGATGGAGATGAGCTGTCCCTCACCTTTTGGATTAAAGTTCCGTGTTGGCTGTCTTCAGAGCCTCACCTAGAGCACAGCTCCATATTGGTTAGCCTGCTAGTTACCCTACAGAGTGGTGACCGGCCCGGCTATTTAATGGCCACCGGGGCACAAAGGCAATCCTGTCCACGCCCGTCCATGCCGAGCTGGGACCCTGGTGCCAGAACCTGTAATAATGGTAGAGTTAGCTACATGTCTCTCACAGAAAACAAGCCATGCGATCACATCATTGTCTTACGCAGTGGCAATCCAACATGTACACAGTGTGAAGTAACCATGAGTAACTCTGCCGCAAATGAAGGTAAACAAACCTAAAGCAAGATATTACCCACAACCTATACTGGCAGATGCATATGAAAAACTGCAGAACACTACCTAAACATGGCTTAGATTTGTTCACTTTTCTCGAAGATGAGCAACCAGAAGCCATGTTTCTTACCGAGATCTGCCTCAAAGAAGACTCTAGGCCTGACATCACAATGACAGGTGCGACAGGGAAGGAAATAAAGGGGGTGGGAGGGTGGTCATGGCCATAATCTATAAAGAGGAGCATAAAATAAAATGTGACCCAGTACCGCTACTACCCAACTGTCAAAAACTCTGTTATTAGCTATGGAACTATCACCAACTTACACTTTCTCATGTCTTTTAATATACCGGCCCCCAGGTTCTGTTAATTCACACAAATCATTCCTGCTATAGTGGCGGAACATAGTCTAAAAAAGACAAACTTCACAGTTCTGTGGTATTTAAATTGCCACCTAAAAAACACTGACCATTAAGTATCCAAAACCTCCCATTGGATCTAGAGGCAATTCAGCTATCACAATGGGTCAGAGGTCCTACCCATAAGCAAGGCACCTATCCGATGCCATATTTTCGAATATACTTGAAATGACCACAGGAGATCTCATTGAGATCACATGGTCAGATCATAAACTCATGCAATTCAGTTAGGTAATAGAAGCTTTAAAGTCCCCATATTTTATCAGCCCAGACTTAGACGTAACTGGGCCAAATTAGACATTGTAGTGTGGCAGGATTCACTGACCAACTCTATCCTGAAAATGACAGGAGGCATTTCAAGTAGTTATAGGAGTTTAGAAGTCTGAATGCTGATAGCCCTTAACAATTTAACACCTGGTATGCAGCAAAAACCTAAACATCGAAGAGAGAGAGCTCCCTGATTTTCACCTGTACTCTTAAAATTAAAAAAAAAAAAGGCAAACCAATTTGAAAGAATGTGGAGGGAAAAATATGATGCTACGGCTAAAGAAACAAAAAAGCTAATAAAAAAAATACTATTACGCTATCAGAAAGGCAAGAATCATGCCTCCAAGATTGACAATGCAGCTAATTCCTCTTAGGAATTGTTCAGTCTGGTTAGCAGCATGATAAAACCAACAGATAGTAAATCAGGCCCCCATCATCAGACCTCCACTGCAACATGCTAGCTAGCTTTTTCGTAGAAAAAGTTAATAACATCCTTCTGACGCTGAAAGGGGATGATGAATTTAGGAAAATAATGGTATAGCAACATGAAAAATGTAATACTTTCTCTGAAATGACTCAAGAAGGTACCTATGAGATTCTTGAATCTCTTAAGTCAGGCTCACCTTTAGACCCAGAACCTCCTGGCATTGTGCTAAGTGGGAGTAAGATAGTTATTAGTAGGCTGATTAGTCTGTCATTGGACTCTGGGAGAGTTCCAGCAGCATGGCAGCACAGAATTGTGAGGCCGCTGCAAAAAATAATAAAAATCAGCTAATCACTCCAAGTGTGAAAACTATAGCCCGATCTCCCTTTTACCAGGACGGAGTAAACTAATAACACACTCTCCCTGTATTTAGAAGCACATGACATCCGACATTTTTCTCAGATGGGTTTCAGACCCATGAGTAGCACTGAGACTGCCCTGCTGGCTGCCATGGAGGAATTAAAAGCCAACCTAGATCAGGGAGGGACTGCTGCTCTGATCCTATCGGATGTGTGGCTTTCGACAAAGTTTTAAACCCACTCCGAGTGAGAAGGCTGGAGGCAGAAGGAATAGCTGGATCAGCACTCAAATAGCTCACCTCATTCCTCCTAAACAGAACTTTTCAGAGTTGTGAAGAAGCTACAAAATCTGAAATCTACCCCCTGAATTGCGGGTTCTTGGCCTGACCCTGTTTCTATTTTAAATGCTTCCAAAATTCTTCAGGAAGGCAAGGAAATTTAGTTTTCGGGATTTAGTGAGCAAATAACTTTTTCTTTATATTGAGTCAGGCCCTGTCAATCGTTGAGCTCAATGTTTCAAAGGTTATTTGTAACTGTCTACTCTGTCACACCACTGGAGTCAAGCTATCCTGGCTGAAGAGGGGTGAAACCCCGAAACCGGTCCTAGGATGCTTGATTCCGTTCCAGGGAAGACATGGCTTGGCAGTTCGGGCTGGACTGTTCCCATGAGGCACAGGGTCAAGACTGATTTGCATATGGCCATGTCTGAACTTGGGTGGCGTGGTGAGCAAAATAACGATGAATTAAACCCAGATCTGTGACTGGGGGTGAATGTTTTGCCAATGTGCAGCATTTCATCCATCTTGTGTGCTTTGCTGTTCACCCTATGTGGTAAGGGTATGCCCAGACGTGGGTCCCGTGCTCACTACGCCACTGGAGTCAAGCTATCCTGGCTGAAGAGGGGTGAAACCCCGAAACCGGCCCTAGGATGCTTGATTCCGGTTCAGAATACTGTAAGGCTAGAAAGTTAAGTTCAGTTATCAAATTCTACTAAGTGGATTTTGATTTCACTCCATGTGTTTAGGTGTCGCCTAGCGAAAGCAGCGCATGCGCTGCTCTCGCTATTGCAAGTACCTTTTGGGAATCGATTCTCCGAAAGCCTTACATGCACGTGCAGGGATGGACAAAGATGGCTGCTCTCGCCATTTGTCCAAACCTAACAGCATGCACGTGCATGTAAGGACCGTGGACAGCCCGCTGCCATCTTGTTGAACATGCGTGCTTTAACTTTAAACACGGCGTGCTTTCTCTTTAAACGCAGTTTAAAGTGGAAGCACGGCGCGCATTCATTGCGCGCCAGCCCGGCCGACCTCCCTTGTTTTCTTGGTGGACTATGTGAACTGAGATAAGGACAATCAACATTCTTCTAGGAAACTAGCAAAGGGCGGCACGGTTTGCTTAATGTCTATCTGACCGAGGAGATTAAGCTAGCTGATAAACCAATTAGAGATGTGTGAGCTGTAGTGTTGCCCAATCCTCGGTTGTGTACCTCTTGAGTCCAAACTACAGTGCAGATATCTGTGTACAGATGGGAGAAGCGGCGTCTCGAGCAATAACAATGATTAGAGCCATATCGCACAGTGCAACCTTCCCATTTTCGAGGTTACAGTACAAAGGTAAAATACTCTATCTGAAGTGATCTCCTATATGTCTATCACCTCTCATTCTTTCTTTCACACCCTCCTTGAGACGCTTACACGGTTTCGTGCTTTTTTGTTCTCTGTTTCCCATTTTGTTCACAACTGATAATCAGAAACATACATATGCAGGGGCTTAGGGTCAGCCCTCTTCATTCATTGGCCTGGAAAGTGTCATTTACATTTTGCTTCCTCACACGCAACATAAAGCAACATAAAGCATGAGGCAGTGGGTCACCCCAATTCATCCATTGCACAACAAGTGTAAGGATTATGTCTGATCGCATGTGCACAGCGCCTAAAAACAGGAGTGCACTTCAATACCAGACCTGGTGTGCATGGTCTACTTGGCCACCTTATTTTTTGATTTGCCTGTTTTTTTGCAAATTACTTGCAAAAAAAAAAAAGTAAGTAGCAACCACTGGCAAAGGGAATTGAGGCTGGAGTCTTTTTTTTTTTTTATTGCTGGTCCGAGATGGATCGTAAATAAAAACGACTTTTTATTTATTTGTTTTTATTCACATCTTGTAAAGCCTACTAATTGGGTGTTTGGTATATATTTTTATCACCCTGCACCTTTTCCACTCGCCGTTTTTTTTTTTAGGACTCCTACATCCCTCTGCACAGACACAGTGACTGTTCCTGCATGAGACGGGAGGCTGTCCACAGGCCTGCACTGAGACAAAGCGAGCACGAGTGACAACCGCATGACACTCTTACCATTGATGGTATTTGTTTGTCTTTTGTTAGCTTTCTCAGCCTTTTTCTTGGCGCCGCTGTTGTTTGGTTCATCCAGATTAATTTGTAACGGGTTTTTGAAGTAAGAGAATAAGTTGGAAATGTGACTTCACGTTTTACAGAAGAGCTTATTTTCCTGACTTCGTTTCTTCCTTGATTCTGTCTGTGCATTTAATGTACAGCGGCTTCAAAGTACATGTTGTGGAGAGGATGATTAGTCACCTACAACAGAGCTGAACAGGCTTTTGTTTAGAGGCTTCCTCTTCATGTGACAACCAACACTGGAATGTAAATCAGTAAACGTTTACAGTCCTCAGAGAACGATTTTGCTTAGTAATGTTAGAAATCTGTTTCCAATATTTGGTTAGTTATTAACCTCCGTTTAAATGCATGGATTGCTTCACCTATATAAGTATCAAAATCTACCTATTTTAGTAAGAAACACTGTCTGTATTTCTAATGCAATCTAGTTATTGGTGCTCCTTGTTGAAGTACTCCGACATAGTTTGATTGTGCAGTACACTTTCAGTGAGAACACTACAGTGGAGTATTCTATCAAAATAAATTAATAAATCTATTGGTAACATTTTAAACGGACTACAATAGCTTTGACCTATGTTATGTACCCAGGTTCTTTACCCTTTGTAATATTTTTGTAGAAGCTTTTGAGTTAATTACATTTGTGTCTAGACATTGATATAATTTTAACCATCATATCAATCTAGCCTGCCAACTCATTCTTTTCTTATCTGTTAAAACCTCTTAGTCTCTATATTTGTTGCCACACTGTTGTGGACCTGCAGTCTATTCTATGTTCTACTGTTTCTTCATGTCTCCATAATGAAAGATTAATTCATATTCCCTTGGGGTTGAATTCTAGTTGCTCAAGTGTTTTCTCTCTCTCTTTTCAGGTTTATATATGAAACAGACCACTTCAATGGTGTTGCAGAACTGCTTGAGATTTTAGGAAGGTAAAAATGCACCCATTCCCCCAAACCCCCACCTCCCTATATTTTGTGAGTGCCTTTTGCTAGGCAGTGCCATTAAATTTATGAAGTTTTGTAATACTGTTTGACTTTGAGAAATGCAATAGAAGAAGAACCACCCCTCATTGACCTATATTTAGTTAAATGCCTTATTATTTTAAGAATTCTTGAAAATCTAGGAATATCAAGAAAAGTGCATTCTCCCTCTCTGGACTTTACTGATATTCAAGAACATTTTTATACCTGTGAATCTCTGTGGGGTCACAGCTTTTGTAAACTTTTATGTTTGAGGCATATGAGCTGCAGATTACACACTTTGCATAGATCGCCATCTGGTGTTGGACCCCGATGTTGCAGTTGTTTTTCTCTTGGAAAGTCTTTGGAAGTCACAAGGTATGTGACTCCTCCTTTGGCTCATATTGTGCATGGGCTTTGGCTCCATCCTCAGATTGTTTTTTTCCGCCATCCGGCTCGGGTGTGTTCTTCGCGCTCCAGTTCTGAACCGTTCCAGTTTCCCCGTTCGGCGCGCAATTCTTCTCCCTTCGAAGGTATTGTCTTGATCGCATTCTCCACACTCGACGCGACTCAACAATCGAAGTCTTCGATTCCAGTCGTCGACTAAGGCCTTCGGGCCTACCTCGGCTCCGGTCCTGGTTCATGGAAAGGATGCCATTTAAAAAGTGTCCTCGATGTGGGTCGAAGTTTCCCCACACCGATCTCCATGAGGTGTGTAACCTCTGCCTCTCTCCAGAACACGAGGCAAGGGACTGTCCAGCTTGCGCCTCCTTCCGATCGAAGAACACGATCCGGGACCGACGATCAAGGAGAACAATGGCTCACTCGTCGACTTCGATCCCCGACGACATCTTCGAAGAAGGCGTCGATGTTCCGGAACAACAGCACACCGAAGAGGGCCTCGTCAGCGCCTCTGAAGCGGATGACTCCGACATCGAGGACATCACTCCGGCACAGAGGGGCGTGAGTACAGACCTTGACCCCGACCCTAAACCCCCCTCCAAGCCATTGAAAAAGGCTTTGGTCACGCCTTTGGGCCTAGGTATGCACCAAAAGACTGCTTCCCATACCTCGCTTTCGGGCCCGGTTAAGAAGCCCATCAAGCCTTCAGGCAGCTCGGGCTCGAGCCAGCCTACCCTCGGTGCCGAAAAAAAATCTCACCGGCACCAAAAAATAAAACGCTCCTTTCCTCGTCTGCACCGAGCTTGACACCGAAGCCCTTGGCGCCGAAAACTGGCACCAGCTCCGCGGCACCGTTAACATCCTCGGAGCTGAGCAAGAAGCCGAAAAGCCTCGACTCCCACACCTCGAAGCCGAAACCCACCTCGGAACCGAGGAAATCAAAAGACCCTTCCAAACCAAAAACCAGTACCGAATCGATGCCTAAAAAACCCACGGCTCCGACGCCATCCGCACCAAAGGATCTGCCCCTCACAGAGGAACTGTTTCGACCCGATCCTTACCAAAAAACCCTCGCAAAGGATCCAAAGACTGGGCATTTAACGCTTAGCACCAGAAAAAGATCACTGGAAAAGCCTGCACCAGCTCCACCTCACAAAGGAGAGATTTTGCCACCTCCCCTTTAAGGATTCCTTCACCTCCTTCCCCACCCCATCAATACCCCACATCATCTCCAGATGAGGATGATGATGACATCCCCTACGACACAG
This sequence comes from Triturus cristatus, assembly GCF_964204655.1. Taxonomy (NCBI): domain Eukaryota; kingdom Metazoa; phylum Chordata; class Amphibia; order Caudata; family Salamandridae; genus Triturus; species Triturus cristatus. The sequence goes on from NC_140589.1 coordinate 1,681,842,420, forward strand.
GGAACGGAGCGGATGACCATCCAACAGGGGACCCTACTCCTACGGGCTCACCAGACCCATGGGACGACTACAACATTCCAGGCGTCCCTAACGTCCCGCAGGACGATCTTTATCCCTCTAGGCCCCCCCCACCGAGGACACCATGGGCTTTAACCAGCTACTCCATAGGGCTGCCCACTACCACGGGGTTGATCTCCACACAGACCCCGTAGAGGAGGACTTCCTCTTAGATACATTTGACACTGCACAGAGGTCCACCTCAATTCTTCCGATGCTTAAGGGGGTTTCTAAGCACGCACCAGAGGTCTTTAAAGACCCAGTTAGGGCCAGGGTCATTAACCCACGCATTGAGAAGAAATATAAGGCTGCCCCAACAGATCCACCCTACATTAAAGGCCCCCGCACCACTAGACTTCCTGGTAGTCTCCAATGCGAGGAAACGTGCCAATTTCCAGGCATCGGGTGAGGCTCCACCGCCAGATAAGAAGTCTAAACTCCAAGACGCCTCTGGCAAACGGACGGCGTCTCAAGCGGCCAACATCTGGCGTATCGCTAACACCCAAGCGCTCCTAGCCAGATATGACAGGGCACATTATGATGAGCTAGAGTCAATAATGCAACACCTCCCTTACAAATGTAAACATAGGGCCAACAAATTGATTCAAGAAGGTAAAACCATCACGAACACTTCCATCCGTTGTGCCCTCGATGCAGCTGACACCGCCTCCAGGGCAATAAATACCAGCATTCTTCTGCGTAGGCATGCCTGGCTACGCATTTCAGGGTTCAAACCTGAGGTTCAAAGTTCCCTCCTCAACCACCCCTTTGATGAGAAACATCTGTTTGGCCCTAATGTCGATATAGCCCTCTCAAAAATGAAAAAGGACACAGACATGGCACCATCTATGGCAACCTTGCAGTCGCAAGCTCCCAGGCGCTCCTTTCGCCGTTCCTCCTTTCGAAGCAACACCAGAGGCTACTCCCCCGACAGCACCTCCACTTCCTACAAAACCCCTCACCAACCCACCTTCACTAGGGGTTACCAAAGAGGCAGTTACAGGGGTAACAACAACAAAGGCAGAGGCAAAACTAACACCTCCCGCTCTGCCTCCACCCCCACACAGTGAATTCCCTCCACTTCCCGCAGACTATTCCACTCCAGTGGGGGGCAGACTCCACAATTTCCTTCCTATCTGAGCTACCATCACCTCAGACAGATGGGTGCAACAAATAATTCAATCAGGCTACTGTCTAGAGCTAACATCTACCCCCCCCCCCCCCAAACATTACACCCAAACAGTGCCCAATGTCACAGGAAGGTTTGTCACTTCTAAAGCAGGAGGTAATCTCCCTCCTACAAAAAAATGCAATAGAACCAGTTCCTACCCACCAACAAAACAAGGGAGTTTACTCCCTATATTTTCTCATACCAAAGAAAGACGGCTCTCTAGGGCTCATTCTGGACCTCAGACCCCTAAACCAATACATACACTCAGACTACTTTCACATGGTCACACTCCAGCAGGTCCTTCCTCTGCTCTCCCAAAACGACTTCCTGACCACCATAGACCTCAAAGACGCCTATTTCCACATTCCTGTTCACACCGCTCACAGGAAGTTTCTCAGATTCGTAGTGGACGGTCACCACTACCAATTCAAAGAACTCCCCTTCGGAGTCACCACAGCACCACAAGTGTTTACCAAGTGCCTAGCAGTAGTGGCAGAACACCTAAGAAGACAACACATCCACGTCTTCCCCTATCTAGACGACTGGCTCATAAAAGCCCGCTCATACAACCAGTGTGTACAACACACTCACGCCACTATCCAATTACATCACCACCTGGGCTTCACAGTAAACTACGCCAAGTCCCATCTGCATCCCTCCCATGTACAACAATACCTCGGTGCCACCATAGACACCTCAAGAGCATTAGCAAACCCCAGCCCAGCCAGAATAGCAAGCATACAAGCTCTTCGCGCCAAATTTCAACCACAACACACTCTTCCAGCCCGAGTGTTTATGCAACTAATAGGGATGATGGCCTCTTGCATATTTTCAGAGAACCTCATGCAAGACTCCAGATGCGTCCTATCCAAGAGTGCCTAGCACGCCAATGGAACCAGGCTCAAGGTCAGCTAACAGATCTGGTGTTGGTAGACGGTCATGCCCATCGCTCTCTGCAGTGGTGGACCAACAAAAACCTTTCCAAAGGGCGACCGTTCCTAGAGCCGGTTCCTCAAATAGTTCTAACGGCGGACGCATCGCTCTCCGGCTGGGGAGCTCATCTACTACATCACACCATGCAGGGCAGGTGGACACCTCAACAAAAGTTACTCCACATCAACCATCTGGAGTTACTGGCCATATTTCTAGCCCTAAAAGCTTTTCAAACACACGTCTCAGGCAAGGTTGTCTTAGTCCGCACAGACAACATGACAGCCATGTACTACATCCAAAAACAGGGCGGCACACACTCTCTGCAGCTCTCTCAGCTAGCACAGAGCATATGGAGGTGGGCCATACCTCAAAACATTTTTCTCCTAGCCCAACATGTCCCAGGAGTCCAAAACACCATTGCAGATCTGTTAAGCCGTCCAACACAACAGATCCACGAGTGGGAACTTCATCCACAAGTTCTTCAACCATTCTTTCAAATGTGGGGGCAACCACAGATAGACCTCTTCGCCACCCACGAAAACGCCAAATGCCCTAACTTCACCGCCAGATATCCACACCCATTGTCCAAAGGCAATGCGCTATGGATGAACTGGTCAGGCAGATTTACGTACGCTTTTCCGCCTCTCTCACTCATTCCATTAGTGGTGCGCAAACTACAGCAACATTCCCTAACTCTCATCCTAGTTGCTCCGACTAGGGCCAGACAAATGTGGTACACCACATTGCTGGAACTCTCCGTAGTTCCGCACCAAAAGTTACACCTCTCTCCACACCTCTTAACCCAGAACCATGGAGAGATCAGACACCCCACCCAGCTCAGCTCAACCTTGCGATCTGACTCCTGAAATCCTAGAATTTGGTTACCTTAATCTCCCTGACTGTATGAACGTCATTAAAGAAGCTAGACGACCTACCACTAGAGCTTGCTACGCAGCCAAGTGGAAACGTTTCGTGATCTATTGTCACAATAATAATGGCAACCCCTTAGATGTGTCTATCCAACACATTATAGGCTTCTTACTACACCTACAAAGATGCAACCTAGCCTACACGTTTATTAGACTACACCTTGCTGCCATAGCAGCGTACCTACAAAATAGACAGCATCTATCACTCTTCAGAGTACCTGCCATAAAAGCTTTCATGGAAGGCCTTAAGAGAATAATTCCCCCCCAGAGTGCCACCCTCACCTGTGTGGAACCTAAACATCGTTCTCACAAGACTAATGGGGCCTCCATTTGAACCTCTACATAAATGTGAGCTTCAATTTTTAACATGGAAAACTGCTTTCCTTGTAGCCATTACTTCGCTCAGAAGGGTCAGTGAGATACAAGCACTCACCATTCAAGAACCCTTCCTGCAAATGCATCATAATAAGGTTGTTCTCCGCACTAATCCAAAATTCCTCCCTAAAGTCATTTCCCCCTTTCATCTAAACCAATCTGTGGAACTGCCCATATTCTTCTCGCAGCCACAAACCATTGCAGAACGAGCTCTACACACCCTAGATGTCAAAAGAGCTTTACTTTACTACATCCAGAGAACACAACCTTTTCGTAAGACCAAACAACTATTCGTGTATTTCTCACCACCACACAAAGCCATCCCTATCTCCAAATCTGGGAGAGCTCGGTGGATTGTTAAATGCATACAGATTTGCTACCACAAAGCAAAACGAACGCTATCTGTTCCCCCTAAAGCCCACTCTACACGCAAGATAGGGGCTTCCATGGTATTTTTAAGGAACATCCCCTTAGATGATATCTGCAAAGCAGCTACATGGTCTACACCGCACACTTTCACTAAACACTATTGTGTAGATGTGCAAACTAAGCAACAAGCTAGTGTGGGCCAGGCTGTCCTCAAAACACGGTTTCAAACAACTGCAACAGATACTGGTGGTCGCCGCTAGGAGGAGGTACTGCTACACAATCTATGCACAGTGTGTAATCTGCAGCTCATATGCCTCGAACAGAATATGCTACTTACCAGTATGCATCTGTTATTGGGATGTAGAGCTGCAGATCTACACACGCCTACCCGCCTACCTTTATCTGTTCCAGTTTATCTTATTTAGATACAGCACACATGGGCATCTTTCCTGTTTCTTACAAAGCTCCATCATTTCCCTGCTGGTGAAAAACAATTTGAGGATGGAGCCGAAGCATATGCGCAATATGATCCAAAGGAGGAGTCACATACCTTGTGACTTCCAAAGACTTTCCAAGAGAAAAACAACTGCAACATCCGGGCCCAACACCAGATGGCGATCTATGCACAGTGTGTAGATCTACAGCTCTACATGCCAAGAAGAGATGCATACTGGTAAGTAGCATATTCCTTTTATTTATTGAAAATGGAATTTAAGGGCATAAAATACCTAGAAACTAAGCAAAATGTTTAAACTAGGGCAAGTGAAAGACACTTGAGCAAATAGGCATAGCAGCCTAGCATTAGCTTTGAACCATTGCATCAACCAAGATGCGCCAACCTACAGCTCTGGCCCCCACTATTAGAGACATGGTGTAAGAAATGTCCATGTGTTTCAAGTTATTGATGGAGTTGATTTACAAGATCCACAGATTTGACCACAATTTGCTGCATTTGTATAGCGCTTACTACCCCTGACGAGGCATCTAAGTGCTTTTTCGGCGAGTGGCATGCTACTCCGAAAGGCATAAGAGTCTAGTGGTGAATTACTATAGTGAAATATAATAATAATTTGAGTGGTAGATATGTTAGTCAGTTATTTGTATTGAGAAGGATAGTGGAGGGATAGAAGAGAGAAAAAGGTTTGCATTTATATAGCGCTTGCTGCCTATGATGGAGTGTTGAAGCGTTTTTTCGGCAAGTAGCACACTACTCTGGAACCCATAAAGGATTAGTGGTGAATTAGTATAGTGAAATATGAGATTAATTTGAGTGGTGGACATGTTAGTCTGTTATTTAGATTGAAAAGGATAAAAGAAGGGGGCGTGGTTTGGACGCCGAGAGAGATGGCGGCGCTGTGATTCTCTCTGCCCGTGCGGTCATCAATTAATGGAGGTGGGACGTGTCTTACCGCTCCAACACCACTTCACGTCGTGGAATCGGTAATCGGAATGTGAGGGGAACATTTGAAGGGCACGCTTGAGGATTTTTGATGCTGGTAAGCGGTGTTTCCGGCGCTCCGAATGTTCCGCTCTGGTGGCTGCGGTGCATGAGGCGGACAAAGGGACCGTGTGGCTGCCCAGAGTGTCGGCGGAAGGGCATATAAGACACCCGATTGGAATCGGTAATGGTTGCTGGGAGCTGTGGTGGAAGGTCAGTGCTCGGAGGAAATCGTGAGTAAAGCAGTTGTTGTCAGGCGGCTTCAGACCCGGGAGGAATCACTGGCGCTTCTCGCGCACACAAAATGGCGGCACACGCTCCTTAGACGGTGAATCTTCACTGAAGTGCAACGGCACCCGAGGAGCAAGATGTGCTTAACGATGATTCTCCTTCAACTAGTGAGAGTCATAAAGACATAAAGCTGGGCGCCACTAGCGACCAAAACAGGGCGGATGGATCGTACGGTTTAGACTGTCTGCCTCAGACGCTGTTGCTGTTAACCGGTGCACGCTATGGGAGGTAGAAATAGGTCAGTTTATCCATCTAATCAGTAGCGGCTGGCGCTTAAATGACTCTCATAATAGTGGCAATATCGGAATGAGGATGAGACTGTGTAGAAGTTTGATTATAAGCCAGTAACAACAAGATAGAAATCGGCTGTGTCTGGTATAGCACATGAAAGCAGGGACTGCTTTACTGGATAAATGGTTGTGGAGTCACTGTTTGGGGGCTTGTAGACCTGCGATTTAGTCCTGCGCTACATCATGAGGTCCTGGACCTAAAACTCAGTGATATCTTGCCTTAGACCTGTGTGGCTCACGCCCATTCCTAATACACGGATGCATCAAGTAGCTGCGCAATTCAGCTGTTTGGAAGGCAATCTAGAACAAATGCAACTGTTGGGCTGAGATCGGGTATCTACTCGTGCAAGGCCTTGCACACACATGTTGGCTCCCAAAATGGCGGCGCAAGCTTCCGGCCTCATATGAAAGTGCGCACTGCCTCACGGCGAATTAACAAACACACAGGAAGCGGACAGGTAGAGCGATCATCTTGCCACGCGTGGGTGGATTTAATTGACCATTGTGCATTTAATTGCATTAGGCTAGCGGAAGAAATCGGAGAGGCCGGCGATCGTAAGCACTCCATAGGGGACGGCTGGAAACACAAGGAGACCGTCTATAACGACCAAGGAATCTGCGCGACAAGCAGCCATGGCAGATAATAAAGAATTAGCGAAAAGCCTGAAGAGGCTCAAATCTGACCAGTCGAATCCAAATTCACCCAGCAAAGGGGGAAAAAGCAACCCTGACCCGATAGAAATGATACTTAACAGACTAGATGAAGTAAGGGATCTGGCAAAAGCGACCAAAGAAGAAGTAGCGGCGATCAGGGAAGATAACCGCGACACCAATGCAAAGCTGATAGAAGCAGAATCAAGGATTAGCAGACTCGAGGACATGGAAGTCAAGTCATGTAATGCCATTAAGCGCCTATGCATAGCTGCGGATCAAACAACACGGAAACTCGCGGAGTTGGAGGACAGGAACAGAAGGGGGAATCTACGTATTTTTGGAATTCCGGAAGGTTCGGAGGATCAACATGGGAGCTGTGTGGCCTTTTTGGAATCTTGGTTCACCCAAGCTACTAACGTGACCTTCCATCACCCGCTGGAATTTGATAGGGCCCATAGAGTACCGGGCAGAATAAATAAGAATCAAAAAGGACCTAGAGCTATTGTTTGTAAGCCACTACGCTACCAACATGTGGAGCAAATTCTCGGCTTTATGCGGAAAAACAACCATGTGGAAATCTGATAAAATCTACATTTCACAGGATTACAGTAAAGAGACGGTGGACATCAGGAAGGCGTTCTTGGCACTCCGACCGCTGCTGAAGAAAAGGGGCTTCCAATATGGGTTCATGGGCCCAGCAAAGTATCGTGTGATTATCCAAGGCTCTCCGCACATTTTTTCAGATCCCCTGAAACTGAAACGCATGCTAGATGGCCCGGAAGACTTAGACATGGAAACAAGTAACCCCGAGGGTGCAGCGGACCAGGCCTCGGCCTCAGGTTACAAGTGAACGATCTTTGCCCACGCATTCCATGCAATTTTCATATGTGCTTCTTTTCCTCACTGTGGAGGGGTATTGAAAGTACGATTCTCTGCTTAAGTTCACTCACCATTGAGTGGCCTTTTGGTTGAATGCAATTGTTATTGATCTTTTTGATATGTAGTATGTTTCCATTAATGCCTATCAATATGATGAGCGTCAAGTACTAAGGATCTGACTACTAGTGGGTATGTTTAATATGTGGTGTTAAGAAGGGTTACGTTAGTTGCTTAATATTAGTTTTTGGAACTCGCTCTAAGACCAGCAGAAGAGGTCCCGGGATGTTGGTCCCTGGATGTAGGTTTGTCTATGTTACCCTGGTTAGCAACATGCCTCAGGTCGACTGTGTTAGTTCCTCAGTTCCACACTTTTTCTGAAATGGTCACGCACGGGGAGGATGCAGCGCAATCTCTCTCCAGTCACCATGCCTACTACGTACAGTTGGGGTGGGGAGGGTGGGGGGTTGAGGGGTTTTTGGGTCGGGGTGTGTGTTCAATGTTTTTTGCTTTTGCTTCCTCGTGCTTGCATAGTCTTCATTGCTTTAATGCTCGGTGGTGGGGGAGGTGATGGGCTCTACTATCGCACTAACTGTGTGTACCATGTGAGATATATAACTACCGCTATGAAGATGCGACCTACTGATGTCACATAGTGCAATTAGTTCTCCGTTGGGAGTATGTAATGTGGACAAATAGAAGATATTATCTTTTAATGTTAAAGGTTTGAACCAACCTGTCAAGAGACAAAAGATTTTAGACTATGTAAAGAGAATGAGAGGTGACATTGTTTTGCTTCAGGAGACGAAGCTTGAGGCTAAGCAGTTCTACCACCTGAGGAATAAGTTTTATAATGAGATTGTGGGCGCTGAGGCTGTGAACAAAAAGAATGGTGTTCTGGTACTTGTTGCGAGGAAATCTAAGGTAGAGATTCTGTCCTCCGAAGCGAGTGCTGACGGGAGGTGGGTTACGGTCAAACTAAGTAGGGATAATACAGAGTTTTATGTTACGAACATATATGCTCCTAACACTAGTGAACTCAATTTCTGGGAGGATCTGAATAGGCACATTGAGAATATCCCGGATAATGCTGTTCACATATTAGCCGGGGATTTCAATCTTCCAATGGATACAACTTTAGATAGACTCACACTGTCCCTTCAAAACAAATAAATCACATAAAGCTTTCCTCAATTTGTGTCAACGCTTTCACTTGGTGGATACATGGAGGCTTCAAAATCCCACAGGGAGAGACTATACTTTTTACTCCTCACCACATGCTTCGTACTCCCGAATCGATTACATCCTCATAACACAGAACGGAGTCCCTAGAATAGAGTCTACTACCATAGAACCCCATGTAATATCTGACCACTCTTGCATCTCCTTATCCATTGCTAATGTTAAACCCTCCTCTCGTCAGACGTCTTGGCGTTTGAATGATGAAATCCTAAATAGTGATAAGCACCGGTCCACAATACAAGATGCGATCTCTTCTTACCTGCAGATTAACAAAGAGGGTGACACATCTGATCTCATTAGGTGGGATGCCTTAAAAAGTACCATAAGGGGAGTGTGTGTCAAAATCAGGTCAGCAATGAACAGAAATTATAATGCGAATTTGGAGTCCTTGGAGAGTGAAATTGTAAACCTAGAGAGTAAACACTTAAAGGATAGGGATGATATGTCTCTTTATGCTTTGGCGAATAAAAAATATGAATATAATATAGTTAGCGGGAGTTTGGCTTGATAAAAGAAGGAGATTTAAGCTCTGTGAGTCTAATAAGGCTGGCAAGAGCCTAGCCTCGTACTTGAAGTTTAAGGTTCAGAAGAATTCTATTAGTGTCATTAAAGATGCCTTAGGGTCCTCACATTCGGACCCAGACAAAATAACAGAAGTGTTCAGAGTATTCTACGAAGACCTTTATGCAAAGAATAAAACGGTGGAGGAAGACAGGATTAAGAAGTATTTAGATGAATGCGATCTCCCACAGCTCTCTGCTGAGGACCAGGTTAGTCTCAATGGCCCGATTAGTACTCTAGATATAGAGAATGCAATTAAAAATCTGAAAACAGGGAAAGCACCAGGACCTGATGGCTTTACGGCTAAATTTTACAAAACCTTCCCCTCCCTATTTGTCGATCCCCTCCTACATCTATTTCAAGAAATAAATAACTCTGGTGAGGTCAGAGGCACACTGGCTGAAGCAATAATTGCAGTACTTCCTAAAGATGGGAAAGACCCGTCGCTCCCGAAAAATTATAGGCCCATTTCACTGATTAATATAGACTGTAAGATCTTGGCTATGATACTTTCCGCTCGCCTCCAGAAGGTCCTTCCCCAGTTAGTCCACCCATCTCAAGCAGGCTTCCTTAAAAATAGGTTGTCCAGTGACAATACAAGGATTTTGGCACACGTCTTAGAAAAAGCGAAACTCCTAGGCACACCCACAGCAGCAATAACACTAGATGCTGAAAAAGCTTTTGACAAGGTTGACTGGTCCTTCCTTGAAGCAGTCCTACATAAATTCAATTTAGGGGAATCATTCACAAGACTGGTAATGTCCCTATATTGCTGCCCTTCAGCAAGAGTTAGGGATGGGGGATCTTTCTCCTCCGCCTTCTGTTTAAAGCAAGGCACGAGGCAGGGATGCCCCCTGTCTCCTTCATTGTTCTTATTGGCAATTGAGCCGTTCTTATATCATATAAGGAATGACCCTAAAATAGCAGGTATTCCGTTTGGGGACTGCACTGTTAAATTAACGGCGTATGCGGACGATGTGCTTGTTCTGTCAGAGAGCGCTGATGAGGCCATACCTGCACTCATGACTGATATTGAGGAATTTTCCAGAGTTTCTGGGTATAAACTCAATAAAGACAAAACGGAGGTCAAACTCCTGAACAATATTGGTGATAAAGGAATCATTGGGGACTCCGGTCTTACATGGCAGCCTAAGTGCTTTAAGTATCTGGGGTTAGACTTTGATAAAGATTTGATCTCCACACTGACAATAAATGAAGACCTGACTCTTAAAAAGATATCCACATTGCTGGAAGGTGGTCTCCAAAATTCCTCTCCTGGTGGGGTAGAGCGGAGACGCTCAAAATGATGTCTACTCCGTTGGTTAACTATCTGGCCAGCATGCTCCCTATGACGTTTTCGAACAACTTTGTTGCTAAGGTAGATCAACTGTTTGGTAGTTTCCTGTGGCGGGGTAAGAAAGCCAGGGTATCACTAAAGAAGCTGCAATTGGCAAAAGATAAAGGCGGCCTGGGTCTCCCCTCGTTCAGGAACTATCAGACAGCATTTCTTTGTAAACAGGGAGCTCAGTGGTTGATAAAATCCCCAATTTATACACCAATATGGGTTAATATTGAGGAGTCGCTAGTGGATCATGCGCCTCTTGAAACCCTTCTTACTATGGACCTGTCGCATTTACCACACTCCAAATATATCATGCTAAATACTAGACGGGCTTTGCTCAGACTCGACCAAACACATACAACAAAGTTGACATTCCCTAAGTCATCCTTTATGTCCCTGTGGAGAAATTCCCATCTCGAACATAATGGCAGTAGATTATTCTGGGAATCATGGTCTAAGAAGGGCATTAACTTGGCGAAGGATCTGTACGATGATAAAGATCCACTCCCGTTCTCGACCTTTCAACGGAAGTATGATCTTACTCCGATGGATTTTTATGACTTCTTGAAAATCAAAGCGATACTAACCGCTCGTAATTTCTCTCCATATACACCATGGTTAATAATTCATCTCCCACGTCTTATGTATGCGGGCCACTTCGTTTCGAGGGTGTACAAACTATTATTGCCCTTGCCCAAGACAAATCACAAAAAGGTGGAATCGAAATGGGAGGCTGAGCCGAATCTAACAGGCATAACTTTTGACTGGGATGAGATCCACAAGATGGCCCTTACACACAAAGTATCACCCATCCTATTCCAAACAAAATACATGCTAATTAACAGAGCATTTTGGACGCCGGATAAGCTTTTCAAATGTAAATTAAGGGATTCTCCTACATGTTGGAACTGCCAGTCACGTTCTGGTGATCTTGCACACATGCTATTCAACTGTCCTTCTCTAAGAGTATACTGGGGGAAAATATTTGACTGCATTTATCACGTGTTCAAGATAAGGCCTGTACAGGGCTTTGTATATGTAATTTTAGGGGCGCTTGACCCACAACTATCAACTGATCAAGATCGCCAGCTTTTGGATTTAATGCTAACATTGGCATGTAAAGTGGTTCTATGCAAATGGAAAAGTGCAAGTGAGGTAAGCTTCAAAATCTGGCAGGAGTGGTTATCATTTCTGAGAGGTGCTAATAATCCGGCACTACAAGCATCTACTTGGAGCCCGTCTAATAGAAAGCTTTGGAAATCATTGGACGCATCCTCCTTTCACTATGAGCCGCCTTGAGGTATTATATTGTGGTCTGGATACATTGGTCTGTGATATTTGAGAGTACGTTTGTGGTCATCCACTAGAGCCTAAATCGCCACATCCACACATTGAGCGTTGTATATATATCTGTATATCGATGATGCAAGCAAGAGTTAATTTACTTTATATTTGTTATTTGCTTTTTGCTTTTTGTAATTGTTCAGCAATAACTGAATCAAATCATTTCTGTAACGGAAGACTTATTGTATTGTCTTTACTTTTGTTTTTCTACTTCAATAAAAACGACTTGAATTAAAAAAAGAAAAGGATAAAAGAAGGAAGGATTTAGAATTTTGTTTTTTATTTTTTGAGCTCCTAGCAGTATGAAGCGGCTTGGGATGAGTAAAATGGAGGTGGAGGGGGAAGAGTGAGGGAAGGGTTTAGAATGGCTTGTTTGGGAGATCGTAATAGTAAAAGAGGAATGAGTTGATGTAAGGAGGGGTAGAGTAGGGAAGAGTCTAGAAAGGCTTATTGTGGGGATCATAGTATTGGTATGGGGTTTGAGATGAATGAGAGTGAAGGTAGAGGATATATTGATAGAGGTATAGGGTGATAAATAGGATAGTGCATTGGAAAGAGTAGTAGAATGAGGTTTGAGATGAGTCAGAGTTGAGGTAGAGGATATATTGAGAGCGGTGTAGGGTGAAAAATAGGGTAGTGCATTGGATATGCTGAATTAGCAGAAAAGTAATAAATATGTGGATACATAAGTACACGGAATATCGAATGAAGAACTAGTTGCTATGGGTGTGTGATGATCATGTCTGCAGACGTAGTACCAGTATAATTAGTGTTCTATATCTAGTACTTTTCATGCTGGGCTCCTATACGCAGGTCCGAATAAAATATTACAGTAATCCGAACAGGACATTTTAAATGTATATGAAAGTTCTAATTATTTTTAACGTTACATGAATTTGTAACTAAGATTTATCAATTTATGCTAAGCTTTTAAGCAATTTTTGACACTTTAGTATTTCACACACACTAACTGGTATGGAAGATTCACCAAGCGACTGACGCCAAGTGTGAAAGATTCACCAAGAGATTGTTGCCAAAAAAAAGAGTATTGACCAGTGGTAGTACTCTGTCTTGTCACTGTTCAGTTGTACCCAATAGTGGGCCATCCATAAATCTGTCATTGAACTACAGGTATAAAAGTTACGCGCGTTATCTGCATGTTATTAAAATGTGTAACCTGGGCTGGACAGAAAATAAAAAGCAAAACCTTACAAAAAAATAATGAAAGCCACCCCTACACTGTAGTAGCCCACCACTAGAATGAGACCGTAGGTGCATGGTTGAATTATGAGTCTATCCTCCTCTAAAAAGAGCGAATCTACAGCCTACTGGGAAAATGGCAGAATTACCATTCTGGCCTTGTACATAAAAGTGTGTTGCCAAAAGTCTTAATGAGGTGAACCAATGCGGATTTGAATGGATGACAAGATATAACTTTGTAGGACACTGCTCCTCTGATGCAGGGGGTGATGAAAGGGCCGCATCATTTCTTGTTGAGTTTTTACATTTAGAAAGGTCCTGACACCAAGCAAGTGCAGTGCTCTGGGCATCGAGATCGCAGAGAGTAGATATTAAAATTTGGCTGTCTGCTGTGGCATACGCTACCAGCAAATCCAGTAACACAAGTGTACCTGCATAACCTTCATTTGAATGACAAAAAATGGTTCCCAAAGCTGACCGTAACCACTGCCAACCCCTCAATCTCGGTACTTTATGCGGTACGAAATCCTGTTTGCATTTGGTAGAACATGTTATTTTTGTCCGCAGGTTCCCAAAACTAGTTCTATGGCATAGAAAGAGCATCTGATATAGGACGGTAGCTGGAAAATCGCATAGATATTATTTTTTTTTCTTCAAAAAATAGACCCCACTGTGGCTATTTTAGTTCCATTAGAACCTTTAGATCGACGTTTTGGAGTTTATGCCAAATCCTCCGAAAGAGAGAACACTATGATTAATGTTCTTGAAGGTGATGCTGTGATCTTAAAAGGAGATTGGGTCAGTTGACAATGAGAATGATGCTGCTGCTGATGTCTTATTCTCACTTTTTATGTCTTTCCTTTTTAAGTCTCGCCTGGCTATCGCGTAAGCGATCGCACAGCGAGACTTATGTCGGGGCTTCAGAAAATGCTCCCAAAGGCTTCCCAGGTGGATCGGGTGGCGGTTACGCGCACAACCACGCGCATTCCATTTGCCACCTGCTACTTCCTGCGCGTGCGCCGCCTCACGCATTCAGAGAGATTTAGTAAGGGGCACATGACCTTAGGAATGCGGTTTATGGCCAGTGCATGTGAGGCATTCAAGCGCGAAGCTGGCATCTGGCATCGGACTTTAAAGCAGCAGACTGCTTTCACCAGCGCGCGCTCGGCCTCACTTCCTGCATCCCCTCTTACAACAATTAACTTTCGTTATAACTCTCACCCCATATGCTCGTTCCCTCCCACCCTTCCTTTGATGTCCGCTTTTCTTGTTTACAAACCACGCCACACACTGCTGCACGCCTCACACTGCTGCACGCCTCACACTGCTGCACGCCTCACACTGCTGCACGCCTCACACTGCTGCACGCCGCACACTCCCGCACACTCCTGCGCATACTGCTGCATTGCACACTGCTGCACGCCTCACACTGCTGCACGCCTCACACTGCTGCACGCCTCACACTGCTGCACGCCTCACACTGCTGCACGCCTCACACTGCTGCACGCCTCACACTGCTGCACGCCTCACACTGCTGCACGCCACACACTGCTGCACGCCACACACTGCTGCACGCCACACACTGCTGCACGCCACACACTGCTGCACGCCACACACTGCTGCACGCCACACACTGCTGCACGCCACACACTGCTGCACGCCACACACTGCTGCACGCCACACACTGCTGCACGCCTCACACTGCTGCACGCCTCACACTGCTGCACGCCTCACACTGCTGCACGCCTCACACTGCTGCACGCCTCACACTGCTGCACGCCTCACACTGCTGCACGCCTCACACTGCTGCACGCCTCACACTGCTGCACGCCTCACACTGCTGCACGCCTCACACTGCTGCACGCCTCACACTGCTGCTTGCCTCACACTGCTGCTTGCCTCACACTGCTGCTTGCCTCACACTGCTGCTCGCCGCACACTGCTGCACGCCGCACACTGCTGCACGCCTCACACTTGCTGCACACTGCTGCATTACTCACTGCTGCATGCTGCCGCACACTGCTGCACGCCGCACACTGCTGCACGCCGCACACTGCTGCACGCCGCACAATGCTGCACGCCGCACAATGCTACACGAAACACTGCTGCACACCACACTGCTGCACGCTGCACACCACACACTGCTGCACGCCGCACACTGCTGCACGCCGCACACTGCTGCACGCCGCACACTGCTGCACGCCACACACTGCTGCACTACTCACTGCTGCATGCTGCACAACACTGCTGCACGCCGCACACTGCTGCACGCCGCACACTGCTGCACGCCGCACACTGCTGCACGCCGCACACTGCTGCACGCCGCACACTGCTGCACGCCGCACACTGCTGCACGCCGCACACTGCTGCACGCCGCACACTGCTGCACGCCGCACACTGCTGCACGCCGCACACTGCTGCACGCCGCACACTGCTGCACGCCGCACACTGCTGCACGCCGCACACTGCTGCACGCCGCACACTGCTGCACGCCGCACACTGCTGCACGCCGCACACTGCTGCACGCCGCACACTGCTGCACGCCGCACACTGCTGCTTGCCTCACACTGCTGCTTGCCTCACACTGCTGCTTGCCTCACACTGCTGCTCGCCTCACACTGCTGCACGCCTCACACTTGCTGCACACTGCTGCATTACTCACTGCTGCATGCTGCACGACACTGCTGCACGCCGCACGACACTGCTGCACGCCGCACACTGCTGCACGCCGCACACTGCTGCACGCCGCACACTGCTGCACGCCGCACACTGCTGCACGCCGCACACTGCTACACCACACACTGCTGCACACCGCACACTGCTGCACGCCGCACACTGCTGCACGCCACACACTGCTGCACTACTCACTGCTGCACTACTCACTGCTGCATGCTGCACACTGCTGCACGCCGCACACTGCTGCACGCCGCACACTGCTGCACGCCGCACACTGCTGCACGCCGCACACTGCTGCACGCCGCACACTGCTGCACGCCGCACACTGCTGCACTCCACACAATGCTTTTATGCGAGTTGATGCTACTGACATTGTAAATGACAATGCCTTTTATTTGTTTAAAACCAAAACATAAATAAAAGGCATTGTAATTTTACAATGCCAATAGCTCAAACTCTTATAAATGCGAGACCTATTGCATTGCAAATGCTTGTTCTTTCTGGATTGCCCTCTTTGGAAGCTCTTTTGGCAGTGTTGCCACATTCCCACTATAAATAGTGTTTCCTACAGGGACTTTCTGATTTTTATCGTCTCCCTGGCTTTCAGGTTTTCCATCTTGCCTCCAAGTCTTATTCCTTCTCTGACCTGTAAGGGCTCTTTTTGCCATCTTTTGGCAAAAATCACATTCCTTCACTGAATAAGGACACACCGCACTCTGTTTGGATATAAGGCTGCTTTCTTCATCCAACAAAAGGGTCACCTTATAAAAAGGATCAGCATTCTTACAGCAAAGTTCATAAGAAGTGTACAAAATATCTTTGCATTCAAGCTGAATATTAAAAAGGTGAAAGCAAACACTTCGGATAGAAAGGCGTTCAAATACTCACAATTTTCCCGTGAACCCAGTCACTGGAGCCGGTAAAAAGAACAGACTTTGAGGTACCTGAAGTGCAAGGCATCACGGATGGTGGAAGTGCCTAGTGCCTTAAAGGATCAGGGCACCTTTTTTCAATGAAAGCCTCTCAGGTCTTCGATTTTCGTCACTACTTACACAGGAGGTTTTAGCATAGGCACTGCAGCATAGTTTTGAGATGGTTTCTGGTGCTGCAAAGTCTAAGATTCGAAAATCTTTACCTATGATGGGCTTGGGCTTTAAGAAACGGCTTCGCAAATGTGGGTGTTGGATTCTCCACCCTTTCTACTAAGTATTGGGTAGATACGAAATGTATTTTGTCAAATGTGTTTTGGGATCGACAAACACAGCGAGTTAATTATTTTAACATTTATGACGATCCTTTTGAAGCAGAACTAGGACTACAAGTAATCATTTTTAGGTCGAGCATCTGCGCACATCTGCTGTCTGCATGACCTCCTGTAAACACTCTACAGAGTGTAATTTCAGCTGCTGCTTGCTATTGGTTCATATCCCCATCGCTTCTGTTTACTGGCTCCTTGTTGGCCGGTGCTCCAGATACATCACTTCCGTTTGGAAGCAAGCCAGGAGCACCAGACAACTACAGTTTCATTACACTGTAGGCCTTTATGTAGTTATGAATGGACTACTTTTTCTTTTTTAACATGCGCCCCATTTCGTGCTTTATCTTTAATGTAGGTGCCCTACTTTCTTTAGACTGTGCTCGTCTAAACAAAGGTGCGCGGCCGCTATTAAAGTGAAAGCGCAGAAGGGGACTCTTTTATTTAATAAAAAAAAAAAAAAGCATTTGTCGACTTGAGAAACAAATGCTTTTATTTATAAAAGCACCCCATTCTGCGTTTTCACTTTCATAGCGGCTGCACACCTTTGTTCAGACGAGATCACCACCAGTACCACCACCACCACCACCACTAGAACCAGTACTACCAGTACCACCACTACCAATACCGCCACAACCAACTCCGAGCCTCTTGCTCACTAGTAATAGCAGCGGCACTATACGAGGATGGAGCTGTAGCTGAGACAATCCCTCCCTCCATGCGTGCCATAAAGCACAGCCCGCCCTGCACCAAGAGGTGAAGTCAGGGCCCTACTGCAGCTGGAGTGTTTATTAGGCCAAAGATAGCAATGACATTACGCAATGCCACACTACACACTCAAATCACGCAGAAGGCAGGAAATAGCCCCCCCCCCCCCCCATTCTTCCTCCTGAGCAGCGACAGTGTAATCACGGTGCGAAAGGTGTTGGAGCGCTTTGTTAGTGTTTAACGCTTGGATGATATGTAACTCTTACCTCACACTTTGTGTCTGTGTAATTTACAACACTTACACATCTTCTTCTCTGCACTGTTTATCACTACTTTGAAGATGTCGCACGCCGGTCTCTTCTGCAGATATTTACAATCTAACAAGCGGTCGAGAAGGCCCTTTATTACAATCCAATAGGTCTCGCATTTGCGAGAGTTTAAGCTATTAGCATTGTAAATGACAATGCCTTTTATTTTATGTTTTAAAACCCAAAACATAAATAAAAGGTATTGTCCTTTACAATGGCAATAGCTCAACCGCGCGTGAATGTGAGACCTATTGCATTGCAAACTCTTGTTTTAACAAGGCAACGCACATTGAAGTGGCTTTGGAGGAGGGGCGGTATGTCTATAGTATAGTTCAAGGATATGAACGTCAAACAGTAATTGGACTGGCAGTGACTCCAAGGACGTGTGTTGACTGGAGTCCGTAGCAGCTAGACCTGGGCCGTATTGACCCAGGCGGTTTGAGCAATAGTCCCTGAAGTTCTGCCAGAACAGATTTTTAATGCAGTTGTCTTTGAGTCTGTCTTATTGAGGTACAAAATGTGAAGTTTTTAGTCAGTACACAGGCTGCGAATTAGATTACATATTCGTTTTAACTGCCAAATGGACATTAAATGTCATGTCTCATATGAATAAGAAGGGTGGTGGGTACTGTTGTGTTTTTGGTAGTTACACAATATCAACTTATGACAGAACATAAAACAGCTGCGTAGTCCAGACTTTTGCGCCCGTGTATTGAAGAGAGTGCAGTCTCAAGGAAGCAAAGTAGCTCCCTTTCAAGGTAAAGCAAATGTACCTTGAAACTGGCAGCAAGGCCGAGCACAGGCTGGTTTTTATTTGGCACACGAGGGGAGAGTCTTGTTCCCTGCTACACAGCATTCGTCCTTCAAGAACTCTGGGAGGCCAACACAGTAATGGAATGTGGCGATGGAAAGTTGGCAATACATTTTAAAATGGTGCCCATGTTTGGACCCACAATGAACACTTAAAAACTTAAGCCCTTGATATAAAACAACACACAAGTGGTGTTTGCAGCGAAGCACGTTATAGGTTTCTGGAGTAGCGTGCAACTCGCCAAGAAAAAAAAATGCGCTTCAGCACCCCATCAGGGGTAACCAGCGTTCTATAAATACAAACCTTTTTTCCCTCTTCTATCCTCCTGCTATCCTTCTGAATCCAAATAATTGACTAACCTATCCACCATTTAAATCGCTTTCATATTTCACTACACTAATTCAACACTAATCCTTTATGGGTTCCGGAGTAGCGAGCTACTCGCCGAAAAAGCTCTTCGAAGCCTCATCAGAGGTAGTAAGCGCTATATAAATGCAATATCTGAAAGAAACACTTTAGTTAGATTCCTCACCTTAGAATATCCCCAGGCTTCCGGCTGGATCAGGAAAGATTTTTCGTCAGCAATACCCTAGAGCATCGCTAGGCGTCGTCTGCGGCTCCGCGTCCGTCGTCGGCGTCGTGATCGCCGGGCTGACGTCGTCCGAGTACTTAGATGCCGCCCTCGCGCGCTGACGTCAGTTCTTTTTTCCGCGCCAGTAAGCGCCAATCTGGGAAGAGCATACCCTTTTAGACTAAACTTTTTGAACTCTTTTGGTTCCATTTCTAGTCGACCTCGACTCTGGTGCCGGTAGGGATGCCTGGATTCAAACCGTGCAACGCCTGTCACCGCCTGATGTCGGTCACGGATCACCACCACCGGTGTCTCTACTGCCTTGGGGCCGACCATGATGCTGAGTCGTGCCTCGACTGCCGGGCCTTGACCTCGAAGGCTAGGCGGGAGTGGTCCCGCAAGCTGCTCGAGATCTGGCAGTCGGCTCCGCGCCGCTCACGGTCCTGGTCGAGGAGGAGGTCGAGGGACCGGTCGAGGAGCCGCAGCCATCACTGCTCGTCGGGGTCGTAGTCCTCGCATTCCGGTAAGTCGAGGCACAGTAAGAAGTCGCAGAGGCGACATCGCTCTTCTGACTCCTCTCGCCCGTCGCGCGACTCGGCTGAGGGTTCGGGTGGCACCACCCGCATGGCTCCGGAGCCGCAGGAGTCGCGTACGACCCCATACCTTCCGGTCCCTGGGCCTGACGCGACTCCGGCGTAGATCCGAGACTTCCTCATGGCCATGAGGAGTCTGACTTCGCCGTCGACGCCTGCCAGCGCGCCTTTGGGCCCTGCAGGCGCGACTGGGAGGCCTAGTGAGCCGGTGGCTCCGGCCACGGCGCAGTCGTCGACTTCGGTCCCGACGCCGCAGGCCCCCGTGGGATCCAGGCCTTGGATCCCTGTCGACGCCGGTCGACCTTACGACCCCTCCGCTGGCGTCGAACCCCTTCGGTGCCACCCCTGGTGCCGTCTTTAGATGACTTCTTCCCCAGGTTTGGTCCGGTCCCGGCGTCGGAGCGGCGCCG
This sequence comes from Triturus cristatus, assembly GCF_964204655.1. NCBI lineage: Eukaryota > Metazoa > Chordata > Amphibia > Caudata > Salamandridae > Triturus > Triturus cristatus. The sequence goes on from NC_140589.1 coordinate 1,681,862,824, forward strand.
CCCAGCGCCGTATCCGGCGCCGATGGATGACAGGTTCATCTTCTGCCCGGCTCCGACCCTTCCACCTGTCTACCAGGAGTCGGATGATGGGGATGACTGGGAGGGGTCTGAGGACCCTCTGGCACAGCAGTGCCAGTTATCTCAGGACTGGGCAGAAGAGCTGGGGGATGCCAGTGGTCTTGACACCTCCCCTGACACTGGCTTCATCTCTCCTTCCTCCGTGGCTACAGAGGAGGGTGCTACATATTCTGTGGTGCTGCGCAAGGCGGCCGAAGTCCTCGGGCTGGAGCTCCCTTCTGTGGCCATGAGGACTAATCTCCTCACTGAAGTGCTTCAACCGCCAGTAAGCTCCTCGAAGTCTCTGCTGCAGTTCAGTGAAGCACTGACCGACGTTCTGATGGGCACCTGGTCCTAGCCCTCCATAGTCCCTCCTGTAGACCGGAACATGGCCCGGTGCCACCATCCCGCACTGGGCGACCCCAGCTTTCTGTTGGTGCACCCCACCCCCGAGAGCCTGGTCATCCAGGCCTCTACCTCCCAGACCGCCTTCCAGTCCGCTCCCCCGGATCGGGAATCCAAAAGGTTGGAACAGTTTGGGAAGAAACTGTTCTCCTCCCTTAGTTTAGGATTGCGGTCTATCAACACCGCGTGCCTTTTGGACCTTTACACCCACTCCTTGTCGGATACGGTGGCGGACGTGCTGCCCCAGTGTCTAGAGGAGGCCTGGACATGGCTCGCCCAGGCTCTTGCCGACCGGCGGGATGCGGCACGGTATTCAATCCGATGTGGGCTGAACACAACGGACTCGCTAGGCAGGGCAATTGCGACCACGGTGGTGATTCGTCGCCACGCCTGGCTGAGATCCACAAATTTCTCCGGGGATGTCCAGAGCACCCTCATGGACATGCCCTTCGATGGCCGTCGCCTTTTTGGCGACAAAGCGGATAGTGCGCTGGAGCGCTTTAAGGACTCCAGGGCTACGGCCAAGTCCTTGGGCCTCTCGGCCCTCGCCCGCAAACTTCTGCTTTTCGCCCCTTTCGTAGCCAAGAAAGGGGCGCCCCCTCACGTCTGTCTAGCCACAGGCTGCAGAACCAGCCTCAACGCGGTCGTGGACGTAGATTCCGCCGAGGCAGAGCAGGGGGACAAAGAGCCGGTCCGTCCACATCTACCCCAGCAGCATCCGCCTCAAAGCCCTCCTAGTCCGAGGTTTCAGGCCCATTCCACGCCAGTGGGAGGCAGAGTTCGCCATCACCTGCTCCACTGGCGTTCCATAACATCGGACAGGTGGGTGCTGCAAATCGTCCGAAGGGGCTACTCCCTCCCCTTCGAGGCGACCCCTCCAGCCATGCCACTGCAGTACCACCGCATGTCGGGGGATCACTTGCAACTTCTCCAGGAGGAAGTTACGTCCCTCTTGGCCAAGGGGGCCATCGAGTGTGTTCCTGGCCCAGAAGTAGGTCGGGGTTGTTACTCCCACTACTTTCTGGTTCCCAAGAAGGGCAAAGGGGGCCTACGCCCTATCTTGGACCTCAGGATCGTCAACGCCTTCCTCTGGAAGGAGAAGTTCAAGATGCTCACCTTAGCTCAGGTTCGGCTGCCCTAGAGCCTGGAGACTGGATGGTAGCGTTGGTCTTGCAAGACGCTTATTTCCACATCCCCGTCCTGCCGGCCCACCGGCGTTACCTGCGTTCACGGTAGGCCACGAGCACTTTCAGTTTACCGTGCTCCCCTTCGGCCTCACCAGTGCGCCTCTGGTGTTCACGAAAGTGGTGGCGGTGGTTGCAGCTCATCTGCGCAGATTAGGGGTTCCAGTCTTCCCCTATCTCGACGACTGGTTGGTGAAGGCAGCTCGCCCCAGGCAGTCGTCTCCCACCTCCAGACTACGGCCGACCTCCTGCATTTGCTGGGGTTTCCATCAATGTGCCGAAGTCGCATCTGAGTCCCTCCCAGAAGCTCCTCTTCATCGGAGCAGTTCTGGACTCGGCGCAGTTAAGGGTCTATCCTCCGGAACAGCGGGTTCGGGATATTCAGGCTCTGATTCAGATCTTTCGGCCTTTATCCCGGGTTTCGGTCAGGTTGGTGCTGCGGCTTCTGGGTCTGCTGGCCTCCTGCATCCTGCTGGTACATCATGCCAGGTGGCGGATGCGGACTCTGCAGTGGGACCTGAAGTTTCAGTGGGCCCAGCATCTGGACAACCTGTCCGACCACGTCCTGATCTCGGAGGGCACTACAAGACAGTTGCAGTGGTGGCTCACGGACCGCGATTGGGTCAGTGGCAGATCCCTCTCCCTACCGGAGCACGTAGTGGTGACGGATGCGTCCCTCCTGGGATGGGGGGGGCCACATGGGAGAGGCAGAGATCAGAGGCATCTGGTCTCCGGCGGAGTCCCGGCTCCATATCAACATATTGGAGCTGCGGGCGATCCGTCTTCCACTGAAGGCATTTCTTCCCTCTGTTCAGGGGAGTGTAGTGCAGGTGTTCACGGACAACACCATCGCCATGTGGTATTGCAACAAACAGGGCGGGGTGGGGTCGTGGACCCTTTGTCAGGAGGCTCTGCGCCTCTGGACATGGCTGGAACGTCAGAGCATCACCCTGGTGGTTCCAACACCTGGCGGGCTCTCTGAACGCCAGAGCGGACAAACTCAGCCGCCGGTGCATGATGGATCACGAATGGCGTCTGCACTCGGACGTGGCGCAAGGACTCTTTCGGCAGTGGAGAGAGCCTTGGTTAGATCTATTCGCCACCGAAGAGAACGCACAATGTCATCAGGTCTGCGCGTTGGAATTTCCAAGGCAGCACTCGCTCGGAGACGCTTTTCATCGCGAGTGGAGTTGCGGTCTGTTGTACGCCTTTCCGCCTATACCACTTCTGCCCAGAGTGCTGAAGAAGATCAGGCGCGACTGGGCCCAACTCATCCTTGTGGTTCCTGATTGGGCACGAAGATACTGGTATCCCGAACTACTCAGTCTATCGATCGATCCCCCGATTTGGCTGCCTCTTCAGGAGGACCTTCTGTCGCAGCAGCAGGGAACGGTCCTTCACCCGAACCTGTCCAGCCTCCACCTCCATGCGTGGAGATTGAGCGGCGGCAGTTGATGCCATTTGACTTGCCTCCTGAAGTCTGTGATGTCATTCTGGCAGCCAGGCGTCCCTCCACAAAATCGATATACGTCTGCAGGTGGAACAAATTTGTGGCATGGTGCACAGCAAAGGCAGTGGATCGCCTTTCCATTCCTCTTTCTGAGGTTCTCCTCTTTCTTCTTCTCTGGCCCAGCAGGGCTCTGCTCTGGGCACCCTCAAGGGACACCTTTCGGCTATTTCTGCTTTCTTACGGCTTCCTGATCAGCCTTCTCTTTTTAAATCCCCTGTTTCTCGATTCTTTAAGGGCATTACTCACATGTTTCCTCCTGTCCCTTTCGTAATGCCTCAGTGGGATTTGAACCTAGTGTTGACCTATCTGATGTGCGCTCCCTTTGAGCCACTTCATAATTGTCCCCTTCGTCTTCTGACTCTTAAGACTGCTTTCCTGGTGGCCAACACCTCTGCTAGAAGGGTGAGTGAGCTCCAGGCTCTGTCTTCTAAGCCTCCTTTTCTTTCTGTCCATCCGAACAAGATTGTTCTCAGGACTCGTCCTTCCTTTCTCCCTAAGGTGGTCCTTTCACGTCGGCCAGTCTGTTACACTGCCCACCTTCTTTCTGCCTCCGCATCCCTCGAAAGAGAGGCTCCACCGTCTGGACCGAAAACGGGCGCTGTCCTCCTATCTTGACCGCACGAAACAGTTCCGGGTGGACGACCAACTCTTTCTTGGCTACGTGAGCGCTAAGAAGGGGCGGGCGGTGCACAAGCGAACCATCTCTCGGTGGGTCGTTCTGTGTATCAAGGCCTGTTATTCCTTAGCTAAGAAGGACCCTCCTGTGGGGCTGAGGGCCCATTCCACTCGGGCCACAGCGGCGACTACTGCCCTGGGCCGGGGAGTCCCCTTGCAGGACATTTGTCAGGCAGCAACGTGGGTCTCGCTGCACACGTTTGCCAAACATTATTACCTGGACAGCCAAGTCCGGAGAGTCGGCTTCTTTGGGCGTTCTGTTCTCCAGGACTTTCTGGTGTGATCTTGGTTCGCAGACCCACCACCGGGGTTGGTATTGCTGGGGTTTCTATTCTAAGGTGAGGAATCTAACTAACGTGTTTCTTTCAGATGAACAAGTTACTTACCTTCGGTAACGATATATCTGTAAGAAACATTAGTTAGATTCCTCACCGCCCCACCCATCCTCCCTGTTCTGTGAACCGCTACCTAGGGTTAAGGTCATCCCTTTTAGGGCCCTAGATTCTTGGCACCAGTGTCGGTCTCTTGCATGGCTCTGCGTTCCTTGCGCGGAAAGCTATGTACAAGAACTGACATCAGCGCGCGAGGGCGGCGTCTAAGTACTCCGACTTCATCCCGGCGATCACGACGACGGACGCGGAGCCGCAGACTACGCCTAGCGACGCGGAAGGGTATTGCTGACACAAAATCTTTCCATATGCAGCCTGACGCCTGGGGATATTCTAAGGTGAGGAATCTAACTAACTAATGTTTCTTACAAATATATCGTTACCAAAGGTAAGTAACTTGTTCTACAATACAATACATGTACTATGTCAAATACACAATAAAGTAAACCCTCTATTGTTAACATCAAACAAATATGGGCTGCTAAAATGAAAAGTAAGGTCGCTGTAACAGTTTAAAAACAATTTGTATCATAAAACTGCTGTAGAGTAAGTAAATAATTTGTGCACAGTGTGTCTGACCACATACATCTCTGTATAGACCTGCACATGACCAGTAGTATGAGATGCTAGGCTGCTTTAACAGAATGTGACTGTTGAAGCAACAAAGGGCATGTTTCTCAATCTCTTGAGTGCTTTACAATTCTTTGCATGTGCCTGTTTCTGGCAATCAAATCTTTTAAGACTGTTACTGAAAAATTAAAACGGAAAATTATTTGGAAGGTGCACCAAGTTATTTTTTTGTTGTTTTTTTTTGTCTCAGATGGATTTTGCAATACTTCTGAGAGAAAAGGTCAGTCTAGCCCGAAAGTGATTTCACTCGGATATTAATTTCTCCAGTTTATTAGTTCTATTGGTGAATAGAATTGTCTGAATTATTGCAGAGCGGTTCTCTACTTTATGGGAAATTCTGAGGTAGCTTTGTGTTGTAGATGTATATTTTCTGATGGTAAATGATGGAACCAGGTTTGCTTTTTCCCCCACCTTGATCTTGTTTGAGGATAGATAGCAGTTTGAGCCTTGAAGAATGAGAATTAGAGGCTTTTTTTGTAAAGCTAAAATAAATGGGTTTCGGAATGTAAAATCAGTTGCATTTCTCTGAAAAATTAAATCTAATTTCTGACACCTGTGCTTGTCAAACCTGTTCCAGGCAGTGCAGATTAAACAATGAGTCTGTACGGAAAATAGTGTAAAGGACGATTCCTGTAAAAACAATTAAAGATAGTCAGAGAAGGTACATCAGTATCCTAGAAGATTAGTTGGTTTCTTAACATACCCACTCATCAACCCCCAACCGCCCCTTATCTGATCTACACTTACTAGTGACACTTCTCCTTTAACCTTTGTTTCTGATATCTTCAAAAAATTCTAATACCTCCTATCACTGGATACATAATATGCTCCTCATACTATGGCACTCAAAACGTTTGCAGCTTTAGGGTACACTCTATTGTATGTCAATAAGAAATTGCACATACTGTTGTGGGAGGCATAGCCATGCAGACGTCCAACATGGCATCCTTGCACAGACCTCTGCAGCTGTGCTTTCACCCCTCAATGAAGTGGTCGTCCTTGGATGGTCCCATTTCATGGAAAGGCTGCGGTAAGGTAGGTAGAACTCCACCAATCCTGGGGCCCACTATCCCCTTTATGGGGCGCATGTAATATCTGTGGCCTGTGGGAGGAGCCATGCAACGAGGCCTGGCTGCAACAGGGGTCACTTGTGAGCTTGAAATGGTGTTCTCTCTCTGTCTAGCTTAACAGAGCCCCTCTCACCCCGTCTGTCCTGACTTGGGACCACTCCTTGCTGCGGTGTGGTCCAATGCGGCACTGGAGGCCTTCCCAGTCTGGGACAGACCACACCATACAAAGGGGAGAGGCCTGTGTTGGCTGGTGCTGCACAGCCTCCATACCCCAATTCCCCAAACACCAATTTCTTGCTTGCATAATCGGGTCTGAAAAGAAGCGACCAGCTTGGAACAATCAATGCACTACATGTTTTTGATATTCTGATAAGTCGAGGATCCGCGTTAGTCCCCTGTGGCCAGATTATGCTTGAGTTGATGAAAACGCACTGTACTACTATGCAGTACAGTGCTAAGGACACATGACAATGGTTTAGGACACAGTAAATTAATTTGCAGATCCACTTTTAAACCATATTGCGCTCTTCTGTCTCAGCACAGCCAAGGATGTGGGTAGGTGGTAAGATAAACTGAGAATACAATGCATATTTCTGATTCTAGACTTGGCACAGTCTTCATAGGAGAACCTTGGATATTGAAGAGATGGGCAGGAGGGAACCAAAACATGGCACATTGTTTTTTGACCAGCGCAACGTATCACACCGCATGGCATCTCCACACAAATTGGGAGTGGGTGGAAGAAAATGGATTTGCGTGACCCTGGTACAGACATTAAGGCCATACTACTCAACCTCAGTTAGTTTTGAATCTGTAGCTGCAAAACTAGACTCTGACTTCTCAACTCTGTTGCCTCATGGAATGGTTTGTAAGACAGAATTTCAGGTTAGATGGAGCAGAGAATATCCAACCAAGAAGATGACTCGAAAACAAGAATGAACAGTTTGACAGAAATACCCAAAAAAATGCCACCACCATAAGAGCCAAAAATGAAGATTTAGAAGCCACATCATGCTTAATAATATCAGGATTGTAGGTGTGGACGAATCAATCAACATGGATCGTCTGAAATTCCTTGTGGAGGGCTTGCTGTCAAATTATTTGGGAGGGCCAGCTTTCCCAAGATGTTCTTGTTGGAGTTCCTTTGGCTCTTGACCACCTCCAGGCGCACACACCCTTTTGCCCCAACCAAGACCAGTCATCATCTGGCTGCTCAGTTTTGGGACAATGATACGACCCTACGCTTGGGACATAATTAACGGCCGCTGCAATATCATGGGTCAGCTCTGTCCATATTTCTGGACTTTATCCTGATGGTGCAGGAAGCCATACACAAGTTCACAGAAGTGTAACATACTCTCTGCAGGAAAAAACACTAGTTATGCAGTGTGGTGCTGGCTAAATTAAAGGTGTGGTCTTTTATGGGAAGATACACATCTTTTGCAGCGGAAGTGACTAAATTCTGTTAAGCACATGTCAACTTTAGGAATTCGCCACAGCGAGCAGAGAATGTGTCAGTTACTAAAGAATCTCAAAATTCTATCGTGGACATGAGTGAAGTAAAATGAGCAATTTCCACTGAACCTCAGATAATTGAGATTGACACCGACTTGGACACTACACATGTTGCCGGTTTGGACAGGCTATATGTTGTTATCATTATACATTGAAATATAAATAAAATTTTGGGAATGTGGCAGTATATTGCTGATGCTGTTGGGTCGTTTGGGTCTGCTTTTCTGGTTGCATTGGTGGACAGGTATACTTCACAAAGTGGGGCAGTATCATGCTCAAGGTTTTTTGTCATCCTTGCATTCCCAACATGGTTTATTAGTTAGTTGTGCTAACATGGCACTAATAGATGGGAGATCAGTGGGGAGGTGGGTGGGTTTGGGGGCTCATCTAAGTTTTTCTCCTATGTTATGAAGTCAGGCATATCTCTACGTTTTAATGTCGAGCTAACTCTGAGCTATAGCTCTAATAGACAACTGTAAGGAATTTGGAGTATTATATGTTGTGGTTCTGAGACTTCACTGCGTGATACACTCAAAAAACCATCTTGGGTTCAACCAGGCTCGTTTGTAAAACCTCTTGCTCAACCCTGGTTAGCTGTGACTTTGAGCAGCATTGCTTAAACAAAGGGACTACTGTAAGGCATATAGGAGCAACAAACAGAATAAGAAAGTCACACAACCTGAACAAAATCGGACACCAATTTATAAAAATTGAATGTGTTTTATGAATTTTAAAATCCCCTGAGGGTTCCGGAGATATAGATTTTTAAGTGAAACGTAAATCTCAACTATTTAGTCCAAAGTGCAAACAAAGATTTGGTAACATTAAAGTTTGGAAACTTTTTGGGCAATTTTTAGAGAATTTTGTTGGACTGCTCTAGCCAGACGGGGTGACCAATTCCAAAAGAGGGATGGTCATGGGGGCTAATAAAGAGTATTTGGACAGTTACCTGATCACCAAAGCAGTCTCAAGTCCAGTTCCACACTTTATGCAATGACTGCGTAAACTTCAATAAAGTGGTCCTGATACTGAGGATGCAAGCTGCTAAAAGATGCTCTGGATTCTGTGTGGTGGACGGATGCCTTTCCAGGGGTTTTCCTCGGTCCACAAGGAAGTGGGGCGACTTGGTCCACAGTGGTTGGCGTGTCTCAAAGTCCTCTTTGAGCCAACAGAAGCCTGGCAACGGCGGGGCTAACTGTCTCCGGTCGCAGCAGGTCCAGTGGTATCCTTTGGTGAGGTCTAGCAGATTTGGGTGCAACTTTTCGAGCGTCTAAGTGTGATGTTCTTGGCTGCACATTGGCAGTTAGTGGCGAGTTTGCAGAAGTGGCTCCCGACCAGCCGTAACAGACTACTTCAGCTTTTATGGCCCTTGAGCTGGAACAGGGAGTCCGTCGAATTACTCTCGGAGAGCACCCTTTTGGTGTAGGGCTCTGGAGAGAGTTTTCCAGCAGGTGCATTCCAGCATGTGGTAAGCCTCTTGCCAAGTCCAGGGATTAGCAGGGCAGTCCTTCTCCGATCCTTTCTCCAGTCCAGATGTGATTTGAGGTTGAATGCCAGGGGTGCCATACTTAAGCCCAGAAAGTGCCCCTTAGGAGATGATGTGGTCGCTAGCCTGTGGGCTACCAGGATCCCTCCTGCCTTATGGCAATGTGTGCATCTAGCTGCACTGTTCTCACCACTTTTACGATGTCTGAACCCATCACTCAGTGTGAGGAGCGTTGTAACCCACCCTAGAGGTGTGGCTACTTATGGACTCCACTCCCACGGAAAAAACAGTTTGGCAGCTGGTTCCCACTCTGTCCCGCTGCCAACCTGTACTACCAGAGCAAATGGGTAGCCCCTCTCGAGTGTGGTTGCCATTTGCCCATCAAAGGAGTCTTCTCCTTAGAAGCTCACCTTTTGGGCCAACACCCTGTGTGCCTACCTGCGAGGGGGAGGTAACATCTCCCTCTGTGGCAGGCCTATATTGTCCCTGGGCTGGGGATTCGTTTGCACGTCAGAAGGCTATCTGGTGGCTGAAAAAACTAGGCTCGAAGGGACAATTTCAAAAAGTTGCCTTTCTTTAAAAGTGACATTAAATTTGACTTGGGCATCAAGTTGGCTAATGCTACAATTAATTTGATACCTTGAAGCACCCATTTTGGTGGTCCTAATCAGACGTTGGCACTGTACTAGCCAGTAGGGCCACCAGGTTATCAACAGTAAAAACGGCCAAGTTGGGTTTTTACTGTTTGGACCTCTAAAAACATATGTCCTACTTAATTATAAACCGCTCCCAGCTGTAGGGCTCGATAGGCCTTTCTTATGGGCAACTTAAATATACTGTTAAGGGATGTAGAGGGTTTGCCATAGGTTTAAATGGCAAAGTCGCAACTAGCAGTTTAAAACTGCTTTTCCTGTCTGCAGGGCCAGGTTGGGAGCCAGGTTGTGCTTTGGCACACTCAGGGTCGCACACTCAGTGCTGCAGCCCTGGTTGGCTACTTTAACTTACAAACCCCAGGCACCATAGTGGACCATATACTAGGGACTTATAAATTAACTTATGCCAATTGTGGGAATCTCATTCAACATGCATTTTATAAAGGGTTAGAACACTGGCACTAGGGGCTGGTTAGCAGGCCTCTGAGTCGAAAGGCCAGCAACTAGTATTCAAAATGGAGGCAAAAAGTGTGTGTGTGTGTGTGTTTTCTCTCACAATAACAGTACTGGAAAGATGGCCACTCATAGTAAAACAATATCACTGTTAATGTGGAACATTAGAGGGCTGAATAACCCCCATAAAAAGAGGCAAGTGTTGGCATATCTGGACAGACATGGTATTGATTTGGTGCAATTTTGAGCGACGCATACAGCACTATAGCAGAGTATACATAGTCTGATACACAATCATGTATAATTTAAGCTAAATCAGAAATATGAGTGCAAGGAGAGTAGACATCTTACACTGACTTAGAAAATGTAAAGGTGGTATTTATAAACACTTATGCCCTGAATGTTGATACCCCTATTCCAATTTGTTCATAACATAGTAACTATGTTAAGGCACACTGGAGCATAGGCAGTGATGTTAGGTGTTGATTGCAACTTGGCGTGAACCCAGCATTGGACTGCTCTGGAACTCGTTCACACAACACTCAGTCCTGGATGTATACAGCCTGACTGATATATTGGGCGTGAGATATCAAAATAGGCGAGAATACACGTTTTATTCCTCACTGCATAACTTGGCCCCTATGGATTGCAGGCTAGTTGTAGGAGTAACCTTCTTTTGTGTGGTGTACCCCATATTTTTGCCTTGCCTATTTTGTCGGCTGTAGTAAATCTGTGCATTTTACTCCTGCTAATCAGTGGTACTGTGCTCCCTATTTCTGCATGATAAAATGGGTATACAGCTAATAGGTATATGTGGCTTACCTATAAGTCCCTTGTATATAATACAAAGTGTACACAGGACCTGTACGTTAAATGTCACTAGTGCGCTGAAGCACCTATTATGCTATCCACTGCTGTGGCAGTGCAAACATGGCTTCAGGCCTACCAGTGTAGCCCGACTGCATCAGTGCAAAAACTGCAATTTGAACTGTCAAAATAAAAACCCATCTGACAGGTCAGAACCAGCTGTTTAAAACATTACCAAGCAGTGTGCATGGCATTTAAAAGTAGAACAGATAGAAATTGAATGGTAATGTCTTTACAATGACTAAGATCCAAAAGCTATTTTTCACTGTGGCAGGCACCAAAAGCTATCTTTCACGTGGCACAACCAGCTGTCCTATGTTAAAAACCAGAGTATAGATCAAAAATACAAAATCTATATCTTGTGAATGGGACTATCTAGAAAAATAAACAACTCCTTGCATCTAGTAAGAAAGGCTTCACAACCTTGTATTGTTATACCTTCCATCTTTGTGATTTTTATGGAATCCTCACCGACAACAGCCATCCAGTCTTTCTTTCCTTGGTTGTTGGCTTGACACCAGATTGGCTAGTTTCTGAGGTATTGGCGATATTCTCTTCCTTTGTGCTCAGTGAACAGGAATTCAGAAAGGCAGTTTAATTGAATCAGTTTGCTTTTGTAAAAGGAAGTATTTAATGTTTGGTTTTCCATTGATCTAATCTTTTGATCTGGGTTGATCTCTCAGTATTGTTGAATCTGGCTTCTTTCTCACGTGTTTGAGAAGGTGAGGAAGTGGATAGGGTGACTGCACGTTTGTCTGTGATCACTGTTCTACTCAAACATTCTTATTAGGAATTTGGTGATGTCTTCATGGGAGTGTGCATGACTCCGAATGTAATTGTTAAATTGATGCTTGTGTAGGTTTGTATTTTGCTGTTGTGTTCAGGTTAAGCTGAGTTTGTTTTGGTTGTGTGATGGCGATGCTTCTTTCTAGTGCATGCATTGAAAGAAGATGGTATGAGTGTAAGTATGTGTGTAAGGGTCTAGTTTTAGCATTCTAAATTCTGCAGTTGAAAAGATGTGAAGATGAATGAGTTTGTGATCTGTCCGAATGCACATTTAATGTTTTAGGTAAGGAAAAAGAATGTGATTGATTAGTAGTATCTGAGGAGGGAGAGGTAGGGTGTTTGAAAGGGGTGAAATTGAGGGTTTGTGAGTTCAGATTAGAGTTTATTTTAGAAATGGGGAATGTGCATAGCTTGTGGATGGTGGGATTGGAAGTGTTAGACTAGCAAGTTGTGTAGTGAGATAGGTTTAGCATGCTGGTGTAAAAAAGGAAATATGGGAAAATGGAGGAAGAATAATTGTGTTGATAAGGCAAGGTAAAGTTGAGTGGAAGAATGGAAATGAATGGGGGGGGGCGGAAGTGATATGGATGTTGTAGTGTGGTGTGAATGGAGAGAAAGTGAGTGGTGCAAAAATGGCTTAAAGTTGTTGAGTGATAAATGGAAGAGGAAAGAGTTTCGGTGTGAGGGCGCACACGAGTTGAGAGAAAGATCGACTGAGAGGTGGAAGGTGACCATGGGGGATACATGTGTGCTTCAGTTGGGATGAATTGCAATAAGACATTTTTTGTAGCCTGTTGATGAAGGTGCTGGTGGGTAGGAGACTGAAGCAGTGAGTTTATCGGGTGGATATTTTTGCACTCTGTTGAGGGGAGGATGCTTCACCAAGGAGCCCACTATCCAACGATTATCATTGTCATTTTGTGTTGAATCTTTGATCCTAAGCTTTTCCAGGGCCTAATTCACCCATACAGGGAGGACACTCTTGTCCTTGGCACACTCTGCTTCAACACCCTAGGAGGAGAGTTTGAATAGACTGATGGTGAAAATAGTGTGGCGTTGAAATAGTCTCCTTCGGCCCTCACTTAGTAGTTACTGGGCCAACAATAGAGACTTCCCAAAAGTGTAGAGCAAATCCTCCCCCTCGCACAGTTGACAGATCCTGTCTGGTGGTGCTTAAGCTACAGGAGGGAATGGGGAAAAAAGGTTGATGGTAGGAAAATGTGATGGGTGGCAAAGAAGGCGTATATTTTTTTATTATTTTTGTATATTTCTTTTTAACATGTATTGACTGTGACTTGGCTGAAGTGTACCAATGATACTGCAGACGTGCATGCAGAGTCTATCGAAAGCACCAGTCAGACAAGCACACAATGTCAAACCCAGTATGTTTCAGAAATGTATTGTGTGCAAAATACATCCCAGATTGGTCATTCAGGTCGATTACCAAATGAACAGGTCGCCAAGTTCCCAGAGCGAAGAAAGCTGTTGGTTGTGGCTGGACTTTGAGAATCACCTACCTTGACTCAATCTTGTGTGATTTAACTGATATAAGCTCCAGAATTAATTAATATCTGAAACCTCAACTTTTCTGTCTAGCTTTTCTCTCAAGATCCAGAACAGTCCTGAATTTGTCTCTCATGAATTGGTTTTGGATCATGTACTGCAGCATAAAGCTTGCATCATATTGTGTGTGACTAGCACCTGCACCAGCTATCAGTTTGGTCAATACCAGCCTCCATAGAGTTGAATCAGCCTCAAAACACAAAATAAAGTTTGCACGCTCTTTAAATCTATGGCAGACTGGCATTCCCTCTTACCCCTACCATGCTATATACTTGATATTTATATCAATTAATGAAATTGATAGAGGGATCTATGTATCAGATGAATGTGTTTGATCACACTTTTTCCAACTGCCAATGTGATTAACTTATAGAGCAACTATATTTGCGATTGTCATGGTACTGTCTGTCGACAACGTTTCGATCCCACATAGTATGGGGTCACATCAGGACTTTAAATATATGTGGGTTAGACATAAAAAAATGCCTGTAAGAAAGAAAAGACGACGACAGGAACGGAAAGGAGGAAGGAAAACGGGGAAGAAGTGGAGATTCAGTAATGATCCTAGTCAATTGTGAAAGGCGGCGTCCTTTCATACCATGCACGTACGTAAATAGGTGTTGTGCATTATACTGTTGAAAAGGTGTCCCAAGGAGCATGCTGATGAGATTCTAAGTAAGTGCGTACTTTGATTTTCAGCCTGCTCCTACACAGTCGTTTGCTTCATGGAGACAGACTGATGTTGATCACCCTTCTTTCACTGAGCCATCATAGTATGTTTGTTTCTTACTATGGAGCACTCAAGCTTTGTCCATACTCTGTTTAGTCATTTGACACTGAGGCACGATTCTTTTTGTTTCAGCATCGCTGCCCTCCCCTACAGCGGGAGCACTCTCAACATGCAAGCAGGATTAATTTCAAAACGTATCTTTACCAGCTATTGTCAAAACTCCATTACCTCTTGGGCAGGACAATTTATTAATGCGTGACTGCCTGGATGGACTTAATTGACCTTCCTTCCATTTTAGATTCTAGCTCTACTACAGTCTGTGGTTTATGACCTTAAGCAGAAGTGATTTCACTTCTTACTACAGTACCATATTCGTGGCAATCTCTTAATAATTATTTTGAATTGCCTTGGTCCATTTATTTTTCACCTCCAGTGACACCATTACATTTTTTCTTTAGTTTTCATCGTTTTACTTCATTTCCCACCGTCTTTGATCATCATCCCAACTAGGATTGATGCTAGGTCAGTATTTTGATTAGTCATTATTATTCAATCCGTTGGCACTCCCTTAACATAATTATTCTAAGCCACTTAGATTCTCAGCATGCTCCTCGGGACACCTTCTTTTCATCACTATAATGCACAACCCCTATTTACGTATGTGCATGGTTTAAGGGAACTGCCTTCCCCAATTTACTAGGATCATCACTAAATCTCAATTTCTTCCCTGTTTTCCTTTCCCTTTTCTTCCCATCGTCGTCTTTTCTTTCTTACAAACATTTTTTAAGTCTCAGGCATATCCATTTAAAGTCCTGATGATATTCCCCATACTAATAAGTGCAATCGAAAAGTCGTCGACACAGTACATGACTATCGCAAATATCATTGGTACTTGGAAAAATTGGGACAGAATCTGCATAATATTGTTAGTCACTCAAAAAAATGTCTGAGGTAAGTATCTTATTTGTTTTTTTGTTTTCCACTTAAAGTTTTTTGCGTTCTGTGATTGAAAAATACCTGTAATTTTCTAATTTAAAAGATTTTCTGACACAGAACCTATTTATTTTCTGTGTTCACTTTTCTGTGCAAATTCAACTGAATTAGCCCTAAATTGGACTTTGCAATGGTCTGATCATTTCTTGCACCATGAGAAGGCATAAGTAAACTCTCTGTCTAGAGTCTAGACCTTTAAATATTAAGCTGAAGAGGGAGTATATGGATGAAATTGTTGTCCAAATTTTGGGTGTGACAATGACCCTTATAATATTTTTCAGCAGGTACATATTCGAGTAGAGGATATTGTTATAACATTACTTTGCTTTCATTGTGGATCTTTAAGGTGTAAAAGTAGATGAGGGGCTTTCAAGTAGTGCAATTTATAAGCATAAAACAGCTTTTGTGGAAGGTATCAAACTAGTTTCCGGACAGTATTTTAGGTATTGGAAAAGGCCATTATATAAAAGCAAATGTCTTTCATTTTAAACTTCTGTCTACAGTGCAGCCATTCTATTGAACAGCAGTAATGTGACTTCAACCCGTTTGTTTTATTTTTCAGTATTATTAATGGTTTTGCGTTGCCATTGAAAGCGGAACACAAGCAGTTTCTCATGAAGGTCCTGATTCCTATGCATACCGCTAAAGGATTAGCATTGTTTCATGCTCAGGTTGGTTTATTATGTTAGGTTATTAAGCAATATGTATGCCTGTGTGTGTATATATCTTTGTATGTATATGTATTAATGACTGTTAAACAATGATGGACGAACCCAATTTATGTGTGGCAAACACTGCCTACTAGTGATTGTGCCACAAATAAATTGGGTTCGTCCATCATTGTTTAACATATATTACACAGGGGATACGTACGCACCCCTTCCCTTGCTCTCATTGTTTTTGACATATGTATTAATGACTTCACATGACATTAAGTGACATCGTTGGTGCTTCATACAGGGCATAGGAGTCACAAAGATTGCTATAGAGCTATTTCATGCATTTGCCACCCAGCTGTATAGAATGGACATACCCTCTGCCTGCATAGACTGGGTTTTGTTCTACAATGGTGCCGTCTGTATATGTCTGACTTTAAGTCAAGATGCAATTCTTCCACTTTTAGTATACATGCAAGATTGGGTTGCCTAGACTGAGGTGGATGGTTGGTTTAAAGGTGCACACAGAAAAGCCAGTACATTGGTACTTTTCACGGTACCAGACATTGCATTAAAAACTTGTTTACCCCATTTCCTTGTGTCTGCAAACCTTCTGATTCACATGTAGAATTCAGTGTTCCTGGCTGTTCCTCATTTCCATCTTAACAGCTGTTTTGGCACTTCAGAGAGAGGGAAGATCAACTTCACCTCAATTGTTGGCCCTTCAGCAAAGTTGGACCCACAGTCCTATTTACTCTGACAGACTCCTTGCCATGTGCAATATTGTAATCATGGTCCTCCTCCTTTTCTAAAAAAATTCAAAGTTCCCAGACCGGGGGATTGCAACAGGTATCATAGTGTGGTAAATAAAGGTTGTTCTACCCTGTTGTTGGCATTAATTGCTACCTCTGCTACAAAATATTCCTCTACTTCCCAGTGTCTCAATGAGAGGAAGAACTGCATCCATATCATACTGTCAGTTTAGTTATCAATATTCCTGATGCATTCAAGCCTTTACTTTTGTCAGACTGATTTATGAATGATCTGTAAAAATCACATTGAAGGTGAAATTCCTTTTCCTGTTTGTAGCCCAGGTCATTCCCCCTCCTTTCAGGAGTGAGCGCATAACAGATCCTCAACCACAGCACTTCAGTTGTAGTATTATAGTATGTTGAAGGTATAGAAGGTGGACATGGATACAGACTCCATCACTCTGAAATTATTTGATGCAGGGGTTCTGCATCATTGCCATTCTTTGACAGAAGCAGTGAGCATGCTAAATTCTTCACTTTCTAAACCTATCTCTCTCAGCTCCTTTTACACCCTTGATAGGCTTGGCATCTTCCCTGACTGACAGTCATTAGGTCCTGTCTGAGAGTCTTCTCTTTGGTCAGTGCATGCCGGATTCACTTGTGTTTTTGTCCCTCCCCATGAGCACTGGGTAAGTACTTCATCCTGGCCTGGTGTCCTTACACTGCTCCTACTTTCAGACCAACTTTTTCCTTTTAGTTGCTACACTCCATAAAGGGGCATGTATTTCCAGGCTGTCTCCCCTTCCCAGCCCCTTGTTGTTGCTTCCACCAGCCCCTCCAGCGTTGTTGCTTGCCTTATCTAACCCATCCCTCTTCCGTTTTGTTGCTTGCCTTCTCGCTTTGTTGCTTGCCTTGCCCCTCCCGTCCTGTGATTTTGCTTGCTCCCTCCCACTCCTGTGTTTATGCTCCCTCCCAGCCTCCCATTGCTCTGTTTTTTGCTCCCCACTCACACATTGTCCTGTTGTTGCCCCCTCCCATCACACTCCATACCGTTGCTCAAGGCCTACATTTCAACAAAGACGTCAAGCTTTTTTGAGTGTCCACAGTTTGAAACAAGTGTTGGCAAAGCCAATAGGTTGCATGCAAAGCCAATAAGCCGTGCCTATGCGATGTATTGGCTTTTTTGCCATGTTGCACAGCTGCGTGGCTGCTGTGCAAAATGGTTGAAAGTTTTCTTTTTTTTACCCTCTGTGATGCCTTCTGCCAGCAATCAAAAGCATTATAAAGTCATAGCATTTGTGTTTTTTTTGTTTTCTTTTATAAACTTTCAGCCGTGCTGCTGTGCCAAATGGCTAAAAACTTTGACAAGGCCTTTTGCTCATATAGGTGAGGCCTGTTGACTTTGCCAGTGCTTTGTTTCTTCTCAGGAACGTCCATCCATAGGATGATGTCCATTGACCACAAATAAAATACGTCTGTCTGTAAGCGAATTAAACCAATGCAAGTCAGACACACGAAAGAAACCACAGGAGACTACCATTCTCTCGACTTAACTTTTCGTTGCTTGGATCGTAGATGTAATTTGGCGGAATCACACTATTTGATCAAGTAGGGCAGCTGGGAATAGAACTCTGTTCCACTTGTGTCCCAACCTACAGTTTGGCCATTGTGCAGAAATCAGAGTATTTTCCTTCAACACAGATCAAGATGTTAATACCTGGTGCTCCTACTCCGTTTGCCATCAAAATAAGGAAAGAGGTGTGGTGCCAGGGCGACTGACGCTGGAACTCAGGGGCTCACGGTTTGATCCCCGGCACTGGCGGCAGGTCATCCCAGCACCATGTGACTAAGGGCACTAGCTCGCTTATTCTTCCCGATGGCCCCCAGCGCCAGGATGCCTTCTGGTAGCTGTTCGCGCTTTACAAATACTGGGTTTAATTTTTTTTATTTTTTTTGTACTCCTTACGTTCATCCATGCTCAAAGCCTGAGGTAAGAATACATGTTTTGAAAGAAGCCCAGAAGCGAACAATTTTCAGCACGAGATATAGGGAAAATTATAGGGTAAATACAGATGCAGAAATTGTCAAAAGTAGGCCAATATGTGCATTGCGTGCCACCACGATGCAACAAGTCAACAAAACATTTGAGTAAGCATAGGCTTACATTCTAGGTAGATGTCCAGAGTCCATGCCATTACAGAATACTACAAGAAACAGTGCTGAACACGCTCATGCATCAATAAGACAAGCGATTGCCAGCTGGTGAGCTAAGGAGTATTTAATCACCGACGCTGGAGGTTTTCATCAAAATTAAACCTTTCTATGCATTATTGGATTGGATATTTCCAGGGTACAACCATCCAGAATCCAGCAGATGAAGTGGCGCCGAGGCCTGAGATGCAAGTGCCCGCTGCTAGCCAGGTATAGCTGTCATTTACTACCCAACAGGCTGATGTTTCCCTGCAATGCATGTCACCCTTGCTATGCCAATGCCTCATTGGATAATAGAACCTTTAGGCCGTTATCTTCCATGTCTTCTCTGCCCTCACTGAAGCAGGAGGAGGGTAAAACTAGCTATGAAATTCATCTACCAAGGTGGACAAAGCTTGCTGCTTATGTTGTGCTCATATGCTCGCAAGGATATTTCTGTGACTGCCTGATGACCGCGTCATAGTACTTGATAAAAACAACTTTCAACCATGTTGCACTGCCGCCTGGCTAAAAACATGGACAAAGCCAATAGGTCGTGCAGGTGAGACCCATTGCCAATGCTTGTTTTTACTTTGGAGTGGACCTCGTTAAGATCTGTCTATTTCAAAAGCTCTTAGGGGCTCTTAAAGAGAAAAAAAGGAAACATTTGTATGAGAACTTTAGTAGCTGATTAAGCTGTTATTTCTGTGGCTCTAGGAAATCGTTTGGCTCCTCTTCCAGCATTTGTTGTGGAGTCTGAGGTTTTGTAAAACAAAATTAAGTTTTAGTTCAATTACGCTCGTGTTTCTTGTAGGAAATGCTTCTTCAATGATAGCATCTCCTGATACGCATAACAGGGAAAATCTAGGTATGTTTGCTGCGCTTCTCTCAGATGTTGTAATGGAATTACTCATCCTATGGCAACACCGCATATTGAGAATTGCCATTAAATAAAGATATATCAGACACAGTTAGGTCCATAGTAGGCCACAGGTTAGCTTATAAACAGAGGTAGGCTTGGTACTCATTTTGTATTTTCTGAAGGATACTTGTAACCTCCCCTTAGAATACTCCCCAGGTGCTGGACAAGATCATATAAAACTTGTCTTCATCAATGCTGTTGCCCTCCGGTTTCGCCGAATCGCTCCGCTCCACCACAGAAGTGTCAGCAGAGCCACATATAAGCACACCACCCCGGTGTGCTGACATCAGAGCCTTCCTTTCTATGCCTTTAGACGCGGACCCCCCCCCAGCCCCCCTTCCCCCCGTCGTCCCCCCCCCCCTTCCCCCCACACACACAACATGTTTGAAATCTTGCTAGATGTCCGTTACAGACCAAGATGAGGATATTTATTGGTGTCTGGGCTCGCCCTACAGATTGAAGTTGTACCATAAATGACCTCTCATGCACCCAGAGGCGATCCGGGACCAGGAGGCGCAGCTGTACATTGCTAAAAACAAGAAGTCATTGCGGCCTTCACATAAGTCACGCTCCAAGTCGGAGATACAGATGCTGTCCCACTCTTAAAAGCATTCAGATTCACACTTGAATTTCCCTGGTAAATCCATCTCCAAGTGCAAACATAGAAGGCGACCCCATCGTGAAACTCTGTATCTAAAGAAAAGGCTCAAAGTTTCCGGAACCAAGTGCGACACTGCAGCAGACTGAAGCCTTAAAGGAGGCCATGTGTAAGAAACTTGGCAAGTAATGGGTCAACAGTATTCCCTTACTGGGAACCAAGCACCCTATTGTAGCCTTTAACTCGCTCAGGGTAGTGAAGCAGAGCAGTCCAAGTCATACTCGGGAGGTGGAATGGGCTAGTAAGTACCATTTGCTGGTACGAATAAATGATTGTCCAGTCACTCCTCTTTCTTTAGAAGAGTACATTTATTACAAACGCAATACTAAATACGAAGCATTCATTTGCAAATATCCACATAAGGCAAATAGAAATTCCTTGGTGGCACTCTGAAATCACATTTGACCCCAAAAGGGTCATGATTCCCCAAATCCCAGTACACCCCCCACCTATACCAGAAAGAAAATCACAATAAAGGGGGGGTAACGCTTAAAATAGGCCCATTGGCTTTGTCAGAGGTCACTTCGACAACATAAAAGGCAAGCCTATTGGGTTTGCCAAAGGCTCACCACATACAAATACAAATAATCCACTTGTTAAAAACCCATAATCATATAGCCATAATCGTAACCATATTTCATTGCAATCATTAATACCAATAAAGCATTCCTCAATGTTTAGCCGAAAACATTTTCAGCAATAAATTGTTAATAAAGCTTTTAAAACATTGGTACTTACAAACATTTTCTTGCGCCAAAAAGTAAAATCTGGGGAGTACCTGAGGGCCACATCTATGCTGGTGCATGCCGAGGTAGATGGGGGTCGGTGGAGGTTTATCGGACAGAAGAAAAACACACGTTTTCAAAAGATTAGTAGAAATACAATTCTCTCTAATACACATTTTTTGCACATATTGCTGCAACCGATCTCATACTCCTTGCACTATCTAAGTATGTACTAGGTAGGAAAGTACCCTGTATGAAAGCCAACCCAGGGAATATGGGGGCCCCTTTTCCTGTCTCAGCTGCAAATGGTGCAGCCAAACACAATCGGATTGGTCACATAGAGAAACTGACAACTGGATGGACTGTAACTGTCTCAAGTTGAATGCTAATAAAACAGAGGTTATCAATTTCGATAACAACCCCTCCTTCTGGACATCGGACTGGTGGCCACCTGAGATGGACTCTTTACCCGAACCCTCAAACAAAGTTAGAAACTTAGGAATCGTGGTAGACAAGGAATTAAAGTTTAGGGACCAAGTTAACAAAATACCCTCGGTCGCCGCCTTCTCCCTAAGGTAATAAAGAAAATAGAAAAATGTCTGCCCCCCGAACTACGTAAAACAGTAACAATAGCATCCTTACGAGGATTGATTACTGCAACAGAATGTACCTCACGCTTGCAATGGGACTCGTCAAGAGGCTTCAGGTATTGCAAAACACTGCAGCTCGTTTCCTTTGCAAAATTCCAAAGTATTAGTCAGGCAGAGGAGCAATTAGGAAATTACACTGGTTGCCAGTCAAACGATTATGCAGTTTCAAAGCTCTCTGTTTGGCCTATAAATCTTTGCATGGACTTGGGCCAGACCATTTAAAAACAGAAATTGAAATGGTACGTCCCAGCAAGGACACTCTGATCGGGCTTCGCAATGAACCTGATTGTCCCCCTATTTAGAAAAGTCACCTGGGGTGGAAAGAGCTTTTTTAGGGCCATACTTTGGATCAATCTCCCATTAACATTAAAAACTGCTCTCTCCTTACACTCCTTAAAGACCTGGCTTTTCACTGAGGAGTCAAAGTTATTTTTGCGCATCTGCCATACTCAAACTTAGTCACTGTATCAGCCTAATCCGATTTCGATAGCGCTAAGACGCCTCAGGGTAGGAGATTGCGCTTTTTAAGTTGCATTACAACCAGCCCAAACTGAACTGCATTTACTTCAATGCCAGATCTGTACCTAAGCACTCCCTAGAGAACTGGGACACTATAAAGGAAATAAACCCGGAC
The DNA here is from genome assembly GCF_964204655.1 of Triturus cristatus. NCBI lineage: Eukaryota > Metazoa > Chordata > Amphibia > Caudata > Salamandridae > Triturus > Triturus cristatus. The sequence continues at coordinate 1,681,884,977 of NC_140589.1, forward strand.
TTAGTTTTTATTACTGATACCTGGCTGGACGACAATTTTATAAAATAGTAAAAGAACTCTGCAAACCAGCAAGTATGCCCCAAAACATGTCTCCTTCAGAAGAATGCTGTGAGAAGATTAGCAAATTCTTCTCTGACCAAATCAGCGAGATATATTCTTCATTCAATATTAAACCCCCGACAGACATGTTCGACTGGGTTTACATATATCCCCACCCTGATGCACTAGTTCGACTGGGAAGCTTTCCCCCTTTTACAGAGGAACAGGTTGCAAAGGCAATGGGGGAAGTCAAATCGGGGTCCCCACGTGACCCATGCCCGCATTTCATTTTCTCTCGGATTATACCGGCATTATGCCCATATGTAACCCAACTATTCAATCAATCTTTGGACACCTCAGTTTTCCTAGAAACTTGGAAGAAGGCTATTATGACCTATTTGCTGAAAAAGGCAGGCACGGATGTCGCAGTTCAGCCAATTATCGACCAATCTCCCAACTTATGGAGACGCTGGTTAATAAACAATTATTAAACTATCTTGAAACCAATGAATTGCTAGACCCTTCTCAAACCGACTTCAGAGCCACTAACAATAACACTAGCTATCCTAGTCAAATATAAAATCTTTAATCGATCGGGGGAAAGCTGCAGCCCTGATCCTACTGGACCTGTCAGCGGCGTTTGACACTGTCTCACATGGACTGCTGCTAAAAAACCCTTTACAAATAAAATATGCATGCCAAAGCCCTTCAATGGTTCACCTCCTTTTTGAGCATTAGACCACACACTGTACAAATGGGCATGTTTTCCTCAAGCCCAAAATCTATCAGCTATGGTGTCCCGAAGGGAGCCTCCCTGAGCCCCACACTCTTAAACGCATATGTATCGTCTTTGGCTAAAATCAATGAGAAATGGGGATTTAGTATCTGCTCCTATGCGGATGATACACAATTGATAAATGCCCTTGAAAAAAGGCATGAGGACACCAGGATCAAGTTGAACTGCCTCTCAGAGCATTGCCTGAAGTTGAACGCCAATAAATTAGCGTTCCTGCTCTTTGGAGGAGCCCACTTAACCTTGGATGCATCTTTGTGGCCCCAATCCTTGGGAGCCGCCCCTGCACCCAAGCAGGTCACAAAAAGTCTGTGTATTCTTATTGATAACACACTGACCTTGCAGGACCATGTACGGGCTTTATGCAGAAGAAGCTTCGCCACCCTAAAGCTCCTAAAAATACTTTTTCCTTGGATTCCTATGGAATAAAAGAAAAATCACAAAGGCCTACTCATTAGCAAGCTGGATTACGGTAACGCGCTTTTCTTGGGCATAGCGGACCATCTCATCACACGCCTGCAGGTGATACAGAAGGCAGCCGCCAAACTGGTGTGCAATAAAAATAGATATAGTTCAGCGTCTGAATGCATGAGACCGCTCCATTGGCTACCCATACGTCAAAGAGCCAGATTCAAGCTTCTGAGCCATGCACATAAGGCCCTACATCAATGCGGTCCCAGACTTCAAGACAAAGTCCAATTGTATGCCCCTACAGGGTGTCTGAGGTCATGCTATCAGGCGCTGGCAAGACAAAACATATCAAGAGAGCAAGGGCTGGAGGCCGCCCCTTTCCCCATCTGTCTGCAACACAATGGAATGAACTAACGCTAGATCTACATCTCACTGATGACTATATGGCATTCAGAGAGAAGCTGAAAACTCATCTGTTCCCTAAAGCCTAAATGCGGGCTATAGGGCAGCAATCCTTATCCCACCTACCATTGGATCTCGCTTCTCCAGCACCGTGATATCCTTTCGGATGAATGTTGCGCTATTTAAATAAATAGACTGTGTGTAACCCATACACTTTTTAAAGTTGTGTGTAATATATTGACATACTTACAAAGCTTACGGTCATAGGATCTGGCCAATACCATTATAAATACTCATTGCTTTTCCCCAGTGCATCAACAGAGATACAGGTACTGATCCTCCATTCACACTGAAGTTTGTAGTGATCAAACTGTCCTTTCCTAAAAATGCTATATTTACTGAACATTTTGCTCTTTTCAGCTACCTGCTGACCCCTTCCTCCTTGCACTCACTAACCCTTCCCTGTTATACACCTGTTCTAGCTCCCATAGTTCTTCGTTGCAGTTTCCTCAGCCCGGCTAAGGTATCACCTATGACCAGAGTTGCTTTGTTGAAAATTTAAGCTGAACTAGATGTAGAAACAAAGCCTATTCCCACAAGAGCACAAGCAAATTTACCCTTGTAAAAAGACTGTTTGTTTTCCGACTTTGGGCTTTGTTTCTATATCCCTGCTCATAAAACAAGGTCAAATACTTATAAATACAGACCAGAATCACAAAACAATGTTGCTTGGTTAACAGCAGTAGGAAAAAAAGCATCTTGTTCAACTTTATCTGCTGTTAACCAGGTTCCCAAAGGAAGTTTTGCGGGCCGCAAGGAAAGGTCTGAGGGCTGTACTTTACGTACCACTAATTTAAAAAAAATATATGTCTGTCTTTTTATTTATACACCTTTAAGCCACAAAGCAAGTAGCCATAGAACCAACTTCTAGATGGTTCAGTAAATCTTCAGCCTTGGGAATCGTTAATGTTAGGTTGGAAAGCTGGGGGAGGGGGGTTACCAGGCATCATAATTTCATTGACTGTGCAGATATTGAGTAACTTTTTAAAGATTAATTCTGCGGACTGCTGTAACTCCTACAGCTGCCCACAACACTCCTTAAATTTAATGGAGGTGCTACGCTGCCATCCTGGGGCCACCACAAGGAGAAGAAAATATGCAAATTAAGCCCCACAGGGCACTATGGCATGCTCCTTCTTTGGAAGCAGTAACTATTTTAACAGCGTGTTTCCTGCTGTGCACGGGGGCCTGCAGGCCTAAAAATGGTTTTCCGCTTCTTTTTTAATTTTTATTTTTGCTCATTGGGGATTCCCGGTTCCAATAGGGCACCATGACTTGCCTCTACTTTAGAGGCAGCACGGGGAGCCTACCCCTGGCAGTCCCTCTTGGATCCCCACATGGCCAGTGTCACCCTCTGCTGTCACAGGAGCCAGCAGCTTCTCCCCTGCCCGCTCAATGCAGACAAAAGGTTTCCCTCGCAGTGGCCACCCCCCTTCACCCAGGCACAGGGAGTGGGGTGAACCCATCACCATTGTGTTGGCACTTCCCCTTGCTTTTCCAGCATTGGGAGCTAGGATGGAATGCCAGGCCCCTTCTTGATAAATTAATCAGTCAGGATTCTTCTAGAGCGTGACTACTCACCTGTGAGGGTCTCAAGGGGCTGAGTGAAGTGGAGGTGGGGATCTGCAGTTCAGTTTAAGAGCCAGGTCTTGAGATGCTTCCTGAATTGTGGCAGAAATGGTGATTGCCTAAAGTGCAGAGGCAGGGAGTTCCAGGTGTTCGCAGCAAGGTTGGAGAAGGATCTGCCTCCAGCAGCGGTCTTGCGGATCCTTGGGATGGTGGCCATGGCCATTTGGGCGGAGCAAAGATGTCTGGTGGTGGTGTAGAAGAAGAGGTGGTGGTTGAGGTATGCAGGTCCGTCGTTGTGGAGGGCTTTGTAGACGTGCGCGAGTAGCTTGAAGGTAATTCTTTTGTTGATAGGTTGACAGTAAAGGTCTCCCAGGTATCTGATGATGTGGCTGCGGCATGGGATGTTCAGGATGAGTCTGGCGGAGACGTTCTGGATTTTCTGCAGTTTCTTTGTGAGTTTCTGGGTGGTGTCGGAGCAGAGTACTTTGCCGTAGTCAAGTCTACCCCTGGCGGTCGCATGGGTGACTGTTTTGCCTGACTCGGTGGGGACCCATTGTAAGATCTTACGAAGCAGGCAGAGCGTGTGGAAGCAGGACGACGAAACTGGGCTAATTTAGCAGTTAATTGAGAGTGAGGATTTCAGGATGTTGCTGTGGTTTCATGCGTGGTCAGTGAGTGGGGGTGGGGGCACCTTCCGAGCGCTATAGTACACCAGGAGTCATCTCAGGCGGAGGGGAGGAGTCCAGGATGAGGAATTTGGTCTTGTCTGACTTAAACTTGAGACAGTTGTCCTTCATCCAGGTGTGGAAGTTGTTCTTTGCGGCGGTGGGTTTGTCAGTGAGGGAGAGAATCAGCTGGGTGGTGTTGGCATAGGAGACAATGTTGAGTGTGTGGCTTCTGACGTCTGCAAGCAGGCCATGTAGATGTTGAATATGGTGGGTCTCAAGGAGGCGCCCTGAGGCACTTCACAGCTGATCTCTGTGGGTTCGGAGTTGAACGGTGGAAGTCTGACTCTGTGTTCAGCCGGTGAAGAAGGAGCTAATCCATTCTATGGCTTTGTCGCGAATGCCGGCGTCGTGGAGTCTTGGGCAGAGGGTGTGGTGGGAGATGGTGTTGAAGGCTGCTCAGAAGTCCAGGAGGATGAGGACAGCAGTTTTGCCTCAGTGGAAGAGTATGCGAAAGTTGTCTCTAGCAGCGAGGAAAGTGGTCTCGATGCTGTGGGTGCTTCTAACACCTGATTGGGAGAGATCCAGGATGTGCGTCATTTCGATGAACTCTGGGAGTTGGGTATTGATTGCTTTCTCGATGACTGTCTGGTAAGGGGAGCAGAGAGATGGGTCTGTAGTTTTTGAGGTCTGTTGGGTCGGCAGAGGGTTTTTTCAAAAGGGGGTTGATCTCTGCGTGCTTTCAATCATCAGGGGAGGTGGCTGTAGGAAAGTGCCCCTTTTTGCATGGTTACCCCCTAAACTTCACTGAGTGTGTGCTGGGATCCTGCTAACCAGGCCCCAGCACCTGTGCTCTTTGCCAAAACTGTACCTTTGTACCCACAATTGGCACACCTCTGGGCAACATGCAAATCCCAAGGGCCTTGTAAACTGAGAGGGCCTCTGAGGACTACAGCATGTTTAATACCACCCTCAGAGACCCCTCACCTTAGCACCCCCACCCTGTCATTGCACACTGGATGTTTAAATGTGCAAACCAAACTAAAGAGTCAACATGGCACACACCCCTGTGTGCCATGCCCACCAGCACTGCCTATGGCATCGGTTAGTCATCCCTCTAGCAAGCCTTACATCCCTAAATGCAGGGTGTACCATGCCACATGAGGGGATAGCCGCATGACAATATGCCCCTACAGTACCTGTGCCATTCAAAGACGTAAGTGCGTTGGAGCCATTTTGAATACATGAGCTGGGGGTTCGTCAACACAAACTCCACAGCTCCATGATGGCTTTATTGAAGTCTGGACAGTTTGGTATCAAACTTCCCAGCACATTAAACCCACACTGATGCCAGTGTTGGATTTATTGAAAAATGCATACAGCGGGCATTTTGGAGATGCCCCCTGAAAAACAACCAACTCGGGTGTGGTTACTGACTGGCTCCAGGCCATCTGCAACCACCAGACAGGTTTCTGGGCCCCTGGATAGAGAGCCCTCCGCTCTCTGGGTGCAGGAAAAAGGACACATCCTGGGCAGAGTTGTCATACCTCCTCCCCCAGGATGGGCAGGGGCCTCGAAGAGGGAGCTTCAAAGGCCGGCTGCCTTTGTTAGCTACCCCCAACCTTTTGCTGCTATCAGCAACTGGCTCCCACTGGTTCTGGCCCCCATTTTGGGCACAAGAACTGGCGGGAAAACCTAGCAAGGAAGGGAGGAACTCCTATCTCCTGTTGACACCGGATTTGTCCAATACCAACCCAAGCCAGTACCACAGATCCAGCTGGATCTGTGAGTTCTCACCACTCTGCACCTGACACCCATGACTCAAGTTCGAGTGGCTCAACATCCCAGCGAGGTCCCCCTCGCAATCCTGATCCAGCATTGGACGACCTCCACTGAATTTCTCCTTGAAGCCTGTAGCCCCCCAACCAGTACCGGTGAAAAGAATCTGACATGAAAGGACAACTCTGTGCCCACATTGGACTCCGAACACCTCAGCACCTTGCACTTGGCCGCCACTGGTGGTGTGGACTTGGTGCCAACCTGGGACCCCCTTTGCCCTGACCTTAACCCTAGGAGCGTGGCTCCTGAGACAGAGTGGCCTGCCCGTGAGCAGTCCCTAACCAAGGTGCCCCATTGGCATCCTGCACCCAGCTGCACTAGTGCCGCTGGTGGTGCCCCTTGAGTGCCAACCTTAACCTTAGGGAACCTTGGTTCTACCCCCTCCCCAAAACGACTATTCCAAAATCGTTTTACTCACCTGTAAACTTAACACTTCGTTTTCTACATAGGACTGAATGGTTGGTTTTATCTGAAAATGCTTCTAAGTTAACCTGCTTGCAAATGTCCTGTTTAAACTGTTAGGAGTGTGTTTCATACCAAACTAAACCAGTAATCTTAAAGTAATCCAAAATGAAATTGAAAAAGTATTAACAAGCATTTTTTAACAGTTTATAAATCGTTTTCTCAATTGAAAAAGTAATCTGAATGTTCCTGTCAATCAAGTATTCACTGTATTGCTGAAAGTTATATTGTATGAAGAGTTTAAACATACCTGCTACTAAGTGTAGGAAAGTGGCTCTGTATATACTGTTCCCAAATAGGTAGTGTATACAGAGTCCACAGTCCCCAGAGGTTTTGCAGAGGCTAAAGTTAGATATAACCTTACTCTCTAAAGTAGTAGCTTGGTCGAGCAGTAAGGTAGTATTAGAGGACAGTGTAAAGCATTTGCTGTACACACTCAGTCAGCAAATGGTCTCACACACTCAAGAACTGAACTCTAGGCCAATGGTTTGTATAAAAATGTATGGTTGTTTTATTTTAGAACCAACAATAGGTATCAAAATATACTTTCTCCGAATGAGATGCTTTAGTTAAATACTTTGCAATAGGCAATTGACTTTTGAATGCAATAGTCACAGTTTGTTGCAATAGGCAACACAATGTCCAACACAATAATACATTGAGCTCAATGGGAATTTTAAGTTAAATGCAATTGATTACTTTCAGGATTACTTCTCTAACTCCAGGACTGGATCCTAGATTCAGTCCTGGGACAGTTCTTGGAAACAGGTGAGTAAATACGTTTTAGTTACTGTTGTGATTTTTAAGCAATATTTTGCTTTTTTTAAACTTGACACTTTGAAACCTTTTCTAATCAAATTACCAATGTTATCCCATGGAAGGAAATTCACTTAGCAGGTAAGTGGGGTTATGGTTACTTTTTCGGGTTCAGTGTTGGTTCCTAGATCCAGCACTAGTATATCACCTGTAAGCAGTTGATAGAATGCGTTTAGGTTATACAGGCGTTTTTTTACGTATATTTGTACGTTTGCAAAATCGACACTTAGAAGAAATTTCACAGAAAAACAGTCAATGGTTTCCTATGGGAGAAAATTCAAGTTACCGGTAAAGTATGTTCTCGTTACTTTTTTAATCCAGTGCTGTGCTCCTAGGCTCAGTACTGGGACATCTATCTAAAACAGGTAAGTAATTACGTTTTCACAGTTGGTACGATTTATTTATTTATTTTTTTTTTATGATTTTTTTTTTTTTTTTTATGATTTTTTATTGAACAATAAGTCAGTTACAAGCATGGGCCTACAACCACCCGGGCCGGCCGCTAGATTCAGAAAGGATCGTACATTAGTTAAGGCAGTAGGCGACTCCTGGGGCCCAGCCCCGTAAATGGCTCCGGATAGTTCGAAGGAGGCAGGAGACATAAATTTAACATAAATAACAACTAAAAAACAAAAGGCGAGGCATAAGGGCAAAAAAACGTGGGTCAGGCTACATCCGGGGGACTCCACTTCGGACCTTCAATTAGCTATCAAGAGGAAGGAGTACTGAAAGATCGGGGGGGGGTAACGTGAGAGGAACATCTATATTCGATTATTACAACAAGTTGCAAGGAACTATCAAGGGTCAGGGGGACAAGGCAATATCGGTGTCCACAAGGGGGGGAGCACAGATACCCCCACGATATGCGTTCCATTGCCCCCAAATTCTACCCCATGCCCCGGGTTTACCACGGGCCACATACACAGTCTTCTCCCTGAACATACACCAGTCCATGTTCTCCTTCCATACTGACACGGTGGGAGGCCGCTGGGAGCCCCAAAGCTGCGCTATATCCCTCTTGGCAATCATGTTCCCCAGGGCCGCCCACCGAGTCTGAGCCGCGTTATAATCATTGGGCTCCCACACATTCAGGACACAGCGGCGCACCTCCGGCAGCAGCGCAACTCTGGTGACTTGTCCCATGACCCCATGAACCCGACGCCAGTATTCCGCCACCTCGCGGCACTCCCAAAGGATATGGAGAAAGGTGGCACTAAGCCCACATCCCCGCTTACAGAGCCCATCTTCCGAGAATCCCATCGAGACCAAACGGGGACCCGTCACATACACCCGGTGGAGAATCTTTAACTGGACCAGGCGGAGACGGGCTGGAATGGCTACTTCCTTAGGGGACGACAGTGCGGACTGCCAGTCCTCATCGTCTAATTCCACCCCATCCCCCGTCCACGTCTCCCGAAGGCGCACCAATAGGTCAGCCCGATTATTAATAAGTTTTTTATAGATTAAAGAGATAGTACTGTCGGGGACAAGACCATAGAGTATGCGGTCCTCGAGGGGCGAAGAGGCAGGGATATTAGTCCCCTTCCCAAAGACGGAGAGCAGGGCGTGCCGAACCTGGGCATATCGGAAGAACTCCCCGTCCGTGAGTTCGTATTCGCTCTGGAGCGCCGCGAAGGTCTTAACCGCGCCCTTCCTCCATAGGTCTCCCACTCTACTAATACCAATCGTGTCCCAACGGTCAAACCCTTTCGTCGTCCAGAGGCTTCCCAGTCGGTCGGAGGCAAATAAAGGAGTAGCACATGTTAGTCGCTCACTCCAGCCCATGGCTACATTGGCCGCCTTCCAGATCCGCACCGCAATCTTAGTAGGGCCCGTCAGGGTCCGTCCAGCCGAGCGGGAGTAAAGCGCCCTGTTATAATTCCCGCCGGGAAGCAAGAATTTATCCATCTCATACGCCGGATTCAAGCCAGGCGCATACGTGGCATGGTTAATGGCCGATAACTGCGAGGCCCAATAATACCTGCGAATGTCGGGAAGCGCGATGCCCCCGTCGTACCAGGGGAGAGTAAGCTTGGCCAGGGCGATACGCGCCCGTCCGTCCCACACCAGTCTCCTCTGCAGGCTCTCCACCTCCCGAAAGTAGGCCACTGGAATGACATCGAAGGAGTTCTGAAGTGCATAGAGGAATCTGGGAAGGGACATCATTTTAAACAGTGCTGCCCGACCCAGCGGGGGACAAGGGCAGCCTACACCACCGAGCCGTGTCTTCCCTCAAACGCCGCAGTGGAAGCAGGAGATTTTGCTCATAGCGAGCCACCGGGTCCAACGAGACGTATATCCCCAGGTATTTAAAGCCGGCCAGAGACACTTGGATCGGAAGCCGAGGCGGCAAGAGAGGAGGGCCACCGGAGATAGGATAGACACAGGATTTAGACCAGTTAATTGTGAGACCCGAATTTCTCCCGTAGGAAGTCAGAACATCAAAGAGAACGTTAAGCGACTGCCGCGGCGAGGTAAGATACAGGAGAATATCGTCAGCATATAACGAGACCCGATCCTCGAAGCCCGGGGCCCACCGAATCCCCTTGATCGAGGGCTCCCAGCGGAGCCAAGCAGCGAGTGGCTCCAGGGCGAGAGCAAAGAGCAGAGGGGACAACGGGCACCCCTGCCTCGTACCCCGACCGAGCGCGAAGGGCCGAGAGACCCGCCCATTAACCACCACCTGAGCCATGGGTCCCGTGTAGAGAAGCTTCACCCAGCCAAGAAATCCCTCCCCAAAGCCGAATTTGGCCAAGACAGCCCAGAGGAACGGCCACTCGATGGTGTCGAAGGCCATCGTGGCGTCTAGAGAAACCAGCACGGCCGGTTCGGAGAGGTACTCCGCCCTGGCGAGGGCGCCATGAAGACGCCGCAAGTTGAGGGCGGTGTTGCGATGCGGGATGAAGCCGCATTGATCAGGATGAATCAGATCGCAGATGACGCTCAACAAACGATTGGCGAGGACTTTAGCCAGGATTTTAGGCTCTGCGTTTAGCAGTGAGATAGGCCTGTAGGAGGCACAGCGGTCCCGCGGCTTACCTTCCTTGGGGATCACGACTATCGTGGCCAGTCGCTGGTCGACAGGAAGGGAACCTGCCTCAAGGGACTCCTGAAACATACGACGGAGGAAGGGCGCTAGTTTATCCGGGCGCAACTTATATAATTCGATAGGTAGACCGTTGGGACCCATAGCCTTGCCCGAGCGAAGGGATCGAATCGCAGTTGCTATCTCATCTACCGACAAGGGGGCGTCCAGCTGCTCACGGTTCTCGACGGACAGGCCGGGCAAAGCAATATCCCTCAGTAGAAGGCAAGAGTCTTCCTCATCCCTATCAGTCACCGGGGAGTACACGGCCCGGAGGTGGTCAGCGAAACATTCCACAATCTCACCAGGCTCAGTCACACACACTCCATCCGAGACACGCAGCTCCGGGACCACACGATTCACTCTCTCCTTCTTGTCCAGCCACGCAATCAACTTACCCGCCTTGTCCCCGGCATCATACAATCGACCCTGCTGCTCCCTATACATAGTTTTGGCAGCGTCAGTGACAAGAGACCTGTATTCAAACTGTTTCAGGCTAAGGGCATGGAGCCCGTCCGGAGTGACACCCTCCTCTAAGGCCGACTCCAGCCCCGAGATGTCAGTCTCCAGCTTCACCACTGCCTCACTCTTGAGCTTCTTAGCCACCACTATCTGGGAGAGGGCGTGTCTGCGGATTACGGTTTTAAAGGCTTCCCACAGGGACATTGCAGACAACACCGACCCCTCGTTTTCAAGGAAGTATTGGTCCATAGCCTTAACCAGGCTATCGCGAGTCGTAGGGTCTCGCAAGTACCACGGGTTAATGGGGGCGATCCGCCCTGCAGACCGCGACTCGGTGTCAAAGAGCAGCCACAGCGGGGAATGATCGGAGATACCCCTCGCCAGGTGCCTGACCTCTCGAATTCGACCAGTCTGCGCCGCGGGCATAAGGAAATAGTCTAACCTAGAAAGACTCCCATGTGCCCCAGAGTGAAAGGTGTACTGACATTGGGTCGGATGCATTAATCGCCAACTATCCACCAGGCCGAAGGTCTCCAACAGACCACCTAGCCATGCCTGGGCAGCGGGGAGGGCCCTGGGTGGGTGACGATCCAGGTCACCCGAGACCACCGAATTAAAGTCCCCGCCCATAAGCAAAAGACTGTCCGGAAGTTCAAGCAGCATTCGACCCAAGTCCGCGAAGGTGGAGTTCTGGAGGCCCGGGGGGACGTAAACTGAGACCAGGGCAAGGGGACGCCCCTCCCACCTCCCAGTCAGACACACATAACGCCCTCTGTCATCTGAGACTACCCTGGTGATCTCCAACGGAAGTGAGGATCGCAGGAGAATGCCCACCCCCCTGGAGCCAGTTGTGAAACCAGAATGAGCCACGAGGCGGTATCCCCCCCTATTCATTGCATGGCAGACATTACCAACCAGATGCGTCTCCTGGATAAACACCACATCAGGAGTCAGACGACGCAAGTACTGCAGTACTACACCCCGTTTGATACGGTCCCCCAACCCATTGACGTTCCATGACATCAGCTTCAACCCGTCCCCCCCCAACCCCTCCAATAAATCAAAGGTCCCCCAGTAAGCAGCACAGTTCCCGATGGTGGACAAAAATCAATACCTCGCCCTGCAAACAAAAAACACACAACAAAACAACCCCTCCTTCCCCCCCACCCCCCCCAACATCCAACTCCCCCCACCCTGCACCCCTGCGGGCCAAAAAACCCCCCCAACTTGCAGTGTGCCTGTCGCCCAACTAACCCCATTCTACGAAAAGACCCCGGAGGAGGAAAGGGACCCGACCCCGCCCGCCCCCCACACAGGTCCTAGCAAGACACAATGAACCAAAGAAGTACAACCCAGCTGAACAGTGCAAAATGGCAAAATCAAGGACCAAAAGTCACTCCAAAGGGGACCCGTCACCGTTGGCACCTGCAGAGGGCCCGGGACGGCCACCTCTGTCCGGCAGCGAGTCCAGCCAGTCACTCACGGCCACAGGAGAGTCAAAAAAGGCAGTCCGATCCTCATGTTCCACTCGGAGTTTTGCAGGGTAGAGCATAGAGTACTTTAGGCCCAGTTCACGAAGACGACGTTTCACCCCCTGGAATCCCATCCGCTGTTTCTGGACAAGTTGGGTAAAGTCCGGATAAAAGTTAATGGATGAGTTCTCATATCGAACCGGGCCATGGACACGTGAGGCCTGCAGAATCTCATCCCGGTCTCTGTAGTAAAACAGCTTGGCCACGATAGGCCTCGGGGGGGCCCCAAGCCGTGGTCGACCGCCCGGAACTCGATGGGCCCGCTCCACGGCAAAGAACTTACTCAAGCCAGCAGGGGTCAACTGTTGGAGGATGAGCTCCTCGACCAGGAGGTCAACCGGGCGGTCGTCGGAGGACTCCGGTACGCCTATGACACGGATGTTGTTGCGTCGGGCCCGTCCCTCGAAGTCCTCCAGCCGCCGGGCCATCTGATCGTTGACCACCTTGATGTCACCAAGCGCGGCCTGCAGGCCCGACACATCCGCCCCTAGGGTGGAGGTCCGCGCATCGAGAGCCTGAACCCTCTCATTTGTTTTGGAGAGATCCGCCCGTATTAAGGTGACATCAATTGCCACCGTGTCGATTTTACGGGCCAGGGCCTCGTATTGCGTGGCGATGGTTTCCCTGATGCCATCAATGGCGCCCATGATATCCTGTAGGGAAAGCTCCGAAGAGACGGACGTGCCACCACCGGTGGCGTCCGGGGGGGGACCGGCCGCTCCAGGGGAGCCTCTGCCCTGAGTGTAGCGGTCCATGTTGTTGGTCTGGACCGATCCCCCACGGAGGGAGGCCTTAGTCTTACGCCCCTCGGGGCCCCCCCTGCCCCCCATGTGGTCACGGACACCGAAGGGGACCGCCGATCAAAGTAGCAGAGGCACCGGCACCGGAGACTAGCGCCTCATCCGAGACCACAATATGGCGGTGCGGGGGGACCCAAGGCGATAGGCACTCTAGTGGCAGATGGAGACAAAGCCTCGTGCAGAGGCCAAGGATACACCCCGCCACCTCAAGCGCTCCACCGGCCAGCCCCCCGAGGTCCGAAAGTGAAACCGAAAGTGGTCGAGCGGCCCCTGGCACCGCGCTGCAGCCGCTGTTGTTCAATTGCGACACGGCTCCACGGTTCACCTTCGCCCCGGGCACCTCCGTCGGGTGGGTCCCAAAAGTTCTAACAACAATAACTCAGGATTCCCAGGTCCGATTCAATTTCTGAAAAGAGATACGTGCTCAGCCGGTCTTCATCTCCCAGATTCCATAAACCACATCCGGATATTATCAGGATAAATTCCGAGGAGCAGCGAGGGTCCGGGGAGCCCTGTGCTCACGCGACCATCTTGGATGCGCGCTAGGCTCCTCCTCGTTGGTACGATTTTTAAAGAATATTTGTAGTTTGCAAAAATCGACACTAAAGAAATTTCACAGAAAAACAGTCAATGGTTTCCTATGGAAGAAAATTGAGTTAGCAGTAAGTATGGTTTGTAATTACTTTTCAGGGTCAGTGCTGGGCACCAAGATCCAGCACTGGGATCTCTCCTAATAGCAGGTGAGTATTTCCGTTTTCGTTACTCTGTTGCTTTTAGGTGAATATTTTAAAGTTTAGAAACTCCACACTTAGAAGAAATTTCAAGGGAAACCAACCAATGTTACCCTATGGAAGAAAAGTGAGTTACCGGCTTTTGGTTAAGTACTCGGCTGGCAGAGTTAAGGTTCTGGGCATAGACTCAGGGGTCTCCCAGGGTCAGGTAAGTACAGTTGTTACACCCTCAGCGGCATAGGGGCAGCCGGGTGCAGAGTGAGTTAGGCCCAGTGTTATCCTATGGAAGGCAGGGGGCCCTTGGTTGGTGGCTGCTAGCTAGCAGGCCACGCGGCTGTGGGAACTGGGCTCCTGGTCACTTGCTCAGGGCAAATGGGGAAGTAGATAGGAGTAGAAGTTGCACTGCCAGGGCCACTCGGGCGGCTGGGTGCAGGGTGCTTTTGAGCCGTCGGGCGCTCTATGGATTTCAATATAAAAACTCGAGAACGAACAAAGGCCGCAAGCTCGGGACGAAGATTCTTCAGGTGCGATCACCACTTCGAGAGGTAAGTTGGATATTTGGAGGATAGGTAGGTACCCAGGAGTTGGGCACAGGGGGCCGCGGGGCGCCAGGTGCAGGGGTGCCTTTTGGTGTCTGGAAATCTTACCCTCTGTTGATTGCGGTTGGAGGGGGGGGGGGTCAGTTACTTGCTTTGAGCAGTGCCGCTGCTCGCGAGAGTCCCAGATGCTTAGAGTCACAAGGTAGCCAGGTCCTCCGGGGTTTGTGAGGTTGCTGGCCAAGGGAGATGCTTGGATTCAGCAGGAGCAGGTTCGAGGGTCGACAGGCCGGTAGGGCTGGGGCCAAAGCAGTTGGTGTCTTCCTCTTTTTAGCAGCTGCATGGGAGGTCTTCTTTCTTCTTGATCTTCTTTGCTGTGTCAGAATCTGGAATCTAAGGAAGGAAGGTTCAGGGTGCCCCTAAATACTAAATTTAGGGGAGTTACAGGTAGGTAAAGGGCAGGGAAGACTGGGTCCCTGCCCTGGGGTGGGTACACCCCCTATCCTGCCACTCTCCTGTGGGAGGGGGCAGTGGCCTAGTCCTGATTGGGCAGGGCTCCCCATCTTCAAGATGGCGAGAGCCCGGAGATGTGCTTCACCTCGCCTCCCCTACCTGAGGGGTGGGGTTGGCAGAGGCTGGCACCTCCCCTGTCCTTCCTTGGGGTTTCCGGGCTGTCCTCCCGCCAGAGTGGGGGTTTAGAACCGGTAGGGGCAAGTTGCTGAGTACAGCAAGTGGCCTGGAGAAGCTCACAAAGGCGGCATGCCTTTGAAGCTTCCCCTGCCCATCCTGGGGGAGGAGACCTAGCACCTCGCCCAGGAAGTGCATTGTTGCAGGCCCAGGCGAGCAGATGGCTCTCTACCAGGGGTCCAGCAACATGTCTGCTGTGTGGCAGCCTAGACAGCCCCTCAGACCAGACGTGGATTGTAGGTTAGGCTCAGGGGGCAACTCTATGATGCCCTCTGTCGTGCATTGTCCTTTAAATCCTGCACTGGCATCAGTGCGGGTTTAATGTGGTGAGAAGTTTGATACCAAACTTCTCAGTCTTCAGTGGAGCCATCATGGTGCTGTGGAGTTTGTGTTTGACGATCTCCCAGCACCATATACTCTTAAATGGCAGCACTGCACTTACAGTGCCCACGAATGGACCTGGGTACTGTAGGGGCACAGGGCTCATGCACCTGTACCCACACCACTGGCATAGGGCACCCAGCTAGAGGGGGTGGCTGATGTATGCCAGGGCAGTGTATGTTGTGGGCATGACACACAGGGATGTGTGCCATGTCAACTCTGTTTTGTCCTATACCCAGACACTCAGCCTGCAAGGGCAGTGTGTTTGTGTCAGAGTACAGGGCCTCTAAGGGTGGCACAATAAGTGCTGCAGCCCTTAAAGGCCTTCCCTGGTCACAAGGCCCTGGGTACCTAGTGTACCATTTACCAGGGGCTGACATGTGGCCAGGGTTTGCCAATTGGGGTTTTAGGTTTCAGCACAGTTTTTAGGGAAGGAACATAGGCCCTGGGTACCTCATTGGCAGAAGCCCAGGGCACACTCAGTCAAAGGGCATTCAGCAATTCAAAAAAGTGGGAGCATACCATGCACGAAAGATGGCACTTTATCACACTAAGTAAATCTTGGTTCTAGAAATAAAACAACAAAATATTTTATGCAAGCAATTGGTCTGGATTCAGTCTTTGAGTGCGTGACATTTCTTGCCTGAATATGTACAACAAATGCTTAACACTAAGCTCTGATAAGCCTGCTCAACCACACTACCACAAAAGAGAGTAAGGAATTATCTACTTTAACCTCTGCTATACCTCTGGGGATCCACTGGAGTCCGTGCACACTATACCTTACTTTGGTATAGTATATACAGAGCAAGCTTCCTACGATGGAGTTGTTGATGGTGCCGCAGAGTTCTGGTGCGATGGAGGTGCTTGCTCCGTTGAAGATGTGGTGAATGCAGGGATCTGAGGGGGCTACGGAGTGGATGCTCTTCATGATCCTGAGGGTGTCGGAGGCGAGGATGGTGTAGTTGAGCGTGTCCTGCTGGGGTCTGGAGCCATTGGGTATGGTGGTTGAGGGTGGGTGGGTCTTTGGTTGCGAAGCTGTCATAAGTCTCTGTGATCTTGCCGTGGTGGAAGCTGGTGAAGTTGTCGCAGAGGTCTTGAGAGAGGGGAATGTTTGCTGTCTCTCTGCTGGGTTTGGCAAATTCTTTGACCACGGTGAAGAGTTCTTTGCTTGTGTGCGCGTTTGCGTTGATGCATTCCGGTTTGCTGCTTTCTTTGTTGTTCTGATGAAGTGGTGGTGTGCGGGAACAGCGGCTTTGAAGGCTGCACGGTCTACCATGATCTCCGTGTGTATGATCTTGCTGCTGCTCCTTCTTTTCTCGAGCCGTCTGCAGGTGTGCCTGGGCTCTTGTAGTGCAAGTGAGAACCTGCTGGCTTTTTTGGAGGGCTGCTTGCATGAGGGTTTCCTGAGGGGAGCCAGTGTGTTGGCACAGTCTGAGATCCAACGGTGGAGGTTGCGTGCTGAGGTGTCTTTGTCTGTGGATGTCGGTGGTGGGGTTTTACTGAGGGAGATGGTGAGCTGGTCTTCGGTGACCTTGTTCCATCTTCTGCGAAGGTCGTGGTGGGTGTGGGATCGTACTGCGGGTCTGGTTAAGGAGAAGTAGACACAGTGGTGGTCTATCCAGTATGGCTCGGAGATGTGGCGGATGGAGATGTTGCTTGCGGAGAAGATGGGGTTGAGCGGTTGTCCTGCTGAGTGGGTTGGAGATGTAACCAGTTGTTTGAGTCCGATGGTGGTGAGGTTCTCCAGTAGGGATGAGGTGTTTTGGTCGTCGAAGTTGTCCATGTGGAAATTGAGGCCGCCGTCGAGGATGAAGTCACTTGAGGCGTGAGTGTGGTGAGCGATTAATTCGGCTATCGTTTTGCTGAATGGGGGGCATTGTCTGGGAGGTCTGTAGATGAGGGTGCCATAGAGGGGGGGGGGGGTGTTTGGGTTGCTCTGGACCTGGAAGTGGAGGTACTCCATGTCGAGTGAGTTGTTGTCTGAGCTGGTTGTGAGGCGGACAGTGTTTTTGTATACTATGGCAATGCCTCCTCCTGGTCGGTTGCTGCAGTCCTTGTAGCAGTCTGGGATGGCGGTTGCAATGTCCAGGGCTAAGATGTGCTTCATCCAGAGGAAGGCAACATTGGGGGAGATGGAGTTGAGCACTTCCCAGATCTCCACAGCGTGTCTTTTGGGGGAGCGTGTGTTGAGTAGGATGCATATGAGGAGGTCGGGTCTGCTTCTTAAGGCTTGTGCAGTCGGAGGGTCTGGTGTGCGGAGAGAGGAGCAGGCGCAGTTGCGGCAGGTGAACAGGTCTTCGTTGTTCAGTGATGCAAGGTGGCAGGCAGTGGATCATCTGGATTTGAGTGCATAGAGGGTGCTGAAGTCGTAGCTGTGGTTGGTCCGAGGACCAGGGTCCGTGGCACTGGGCTTGGTCCAGGCGCGGATGAGATTGCCTTTGGCACGCCAGCGGCGCAGCCGCACAGCAGCTGCCATTAAGTAGTGTTTGAGGAGAGCTGAACAGCTGGGAAGCGGGAAAACTGTGCTTGAGTGAGCAGGCTGCGAGGGACAAGCAGCGGCAAGGAAAAGGGAAAGAAGGAGAAATGAGAGAAAGTGAAAAGAAAGCAGTAATAGTTAAAAGCAAGGTAACAAAAGAGCAGAGGAGCCAAAACGGCAGAATGATGAGGCATAGAACAGCAGCAGATCAGAGATGCTCCCCACAGGACCACCAGGGATACCAGCCTCGATCTAAGAACCTGGAAATGTCAGAGGGCAACAGCTACCATGCGGAGCTGTGTGGCGAGGCAAGCAATTCATTGACAGTAAGATCACTCCTTCACCGCGCAGCAGCTGCCATTAAGTAGTGTTTGGGGAGGGCTGGACTGCTGGGAGATGGGAAAACAGCGCCACGGGGACAAGCAGTGGCAAGGGAAAGGGAAAATAGGCACACAAAAAGGACAAATGGGAGAAAGCGAAAAGAAACCAGTAATAGATAACCAGCACTGGCATAGCCAATAGGTCTCGCTTTTGGGACCTTATAAGTATTTAGTTATGCAGCACAATATCCTTGGTGCAACAACATCAACCGTTGCATTGCTAAACACTTAAAAGGTCCCCATGGCGTGATCCATTGGCTATGCCAATGCTTGTTTACATAGTAACTGTTGAGTTTCAGCTACGTCCTACTCCCAAATAAACAGCTAGCATATCGACCGACCAGAGAGATTGAGAGAGATTGAGAGAGATTGAGAGAGATTGAGAGAGATTGAGAGAGATTGAGAGAGATTGAGAGAGATTGAGAGAGATTGAGAGAGATTGAGAGAGATTGAGAGAGATTGAGAGAGATTGAGAGAGATTGAGAGAGATTGAGAGAGATTGAGAGAGATTGAGAGAGATTGACAGAGATTGACAGAGATTGACAGAGATTGACAGAGATTGACAGAGATTGACAGAGATTGACAGAGATTGACAGAGATTGACAGAGACCTGAAGGTTTACTACATTTTCGAAAGACAATAATGTGACGAGTACATTGACAGCGGTTACATACTGTTTTCAATCTCTTCGTTCCACATTGCTTTGAAAAATGGAAATAAACTTTAGAACTTCAAAGCAGGTGGTGGTTTGACGTGTTTACGTCAATGAAAGCAGTACTATCTTGGAAAGAGTAAGGACTTTGTTGCTTCCCTACATGAAGAACAGACCAGTAGCAGTGGCAGGCATTTAAGCTGTGTGTGTGACATACACTGAATAGAAGACCATCTCACTTAAGATCTGGAAAGCAACAATTACATTCTGATTGAAAACAATCCTCCTTTTCGCCCAAACAATAACTGTTTTGTGCTAACTGATAGATGTTGTTGGAAGGATCTTTAGTAAGATGTTATAGCGCATGTCTGGAAGACGTGCATTACATAGATGTTAAAGGCATCAGAGCTTCAGACAGGTTTTTATACAATGTATACAGCCATTGCCTAGACCAAAAATATTATACATGAGAGGAGTGAAGATATTTCAACCAGACCCACACTTGGAGGAAAGAAATATATGGAAAGAGAGACGGGGAGATACAGAGGGAAAGAGAAAGTAGAAGACAGCCGCAAGCAAGGACAAGCACGTCAGGCAGTGGTGCGCGCACGTACTAGGTTAGAGGGGAGACAAATAAGGAAGGGACCTGACCATGGGAGAGGGACAATGAGGGAGAATAAGGATATGAGAAAAATAGTTTGGGTGGACAAACAGTAGATGCAAACAGCTCCAGGGGAAAGAGAATATAAAGCTAGAGGAGGAAATACTGAAATCGGACTATGGTGATGGATAGGAATATAGGAGAGAATCCAAAAAAACTAGATATATGACGAGAAGAAGGGCTGAAGACTAGGGGGCAGAGAAGGTGTGAGAGAGGGTGACAGTACTGCCAGTAACAGTAGGGGAGAGAAAGTAGATTACAAGAGACAAAGATAGAGACACCGAGGGTGGCAAAAGACAGAGACAACAGAGGGGAGAAAGGGCGAGAAAAGAGTGGGTTGTGAGGACAGTAGAAGTCACACGAGTGAGTGGCAATAGTTTACGAAACAGTAAAAGAGATACAGTTGGTGAGAAGAGAGAAACGAACTGATGACAAAGAACAAACATGCGACAAATGGCACACAGGGTCGTTTAAAGCCAAGCAGAAGAGGAGTTAATTTCTTTGGAGGAATTGGAGGCTGTGTGGCCGAAAACCCTACCTTCCGCACTACCCAATTGTGTGACTCTGGGCATACAAACGTACATAACATTTGGCTAAATCGTATATAATCTTTCTAAAATTACATTTGGAAACTGTGAATTATATTACATACCCTTAGTTTTATAAGCGAACATATACTGTTCAGTGCGAAGGAAATAGGTGACCACCTGTCCACTACTTACAGGGGTCGTCCTTGAATTCCGCTTAATGTCCACCCGAACACAATTTCAAAACTTCAGGATCGCATCGCATAAAAGTCGACCCAATGGTAAACCATATTCTGAAAATCGTCTTGAAGTGGGTGGGACTGGTAATGTATAAGGTGACCCAGGATTGGAGCATTCGGCGCACGTCAGCCAATCATAGAAAATGTTACAAGATTCCAAAGTGCCTATTAGATATGGAGTCGGTAATACGCTCAAGCATGTAAATTCAATTCAAATTAAGCGCAGTTACTTTTAGCATAGGGTAAAAGTTAGGAAAAGGTGCGCAAAAGTGATACATAAGATTACAGGTGGCTTAGGGGTCAGATAAAAGAGGCTTAGTGTCAAGGATCAGCATGAGGTTTTTGTTGGGGCTGGATTTAAGAGTTAAGACACCCCAGTGAATCTCCCGATATCAGGAAAACATACAAAAAATAAATAAAAGCTCTTTTGGATTTCAAGCCTTTAAACTTCATCCTGTAACATGCAAACGTGACTTTTCTTTCCCATAAAAAGGTGTTTGTCCCCCTTGGAGTGCCATGTGGGCTGGGAGCCTGAAATATGGGCCAAACTAATAAAAGGGTGAGCCCTGAAAAGAAAACCTCGGCTCCCATCCCTTCTTTCAGATAACTTCAATGATGCTTCGCAGACACCAACCTGGCATCTCTGCATGTCATGGAGGCCATCTGCCTTTCAATGTATGGAGGCCGAAGCTGCCAACAATTACAATTACATAGCTGTGTTCCCTTATTTGGCGACAGATATGTATTGCGTTTACATTGGTGATAGCTCCACCGTGGCTGCCAGTCCACCTGAGATGAAGCAGTTACAACCCGGGCGTTGGCAGCCTATCTCAGCCCGGGCAAGCCAGCTTGCGGTCTGTGGTGGGGAGGGGTAGCACAGGCATACTTTAAAAAAAAAGTGCTAAATAGGAGCATAGACAGAAGCAATGACGGGCCGAGGTGCGAGCGAGGAGGCGTGCGCTAAAAGGAAATAATTTTTAAAAAGCATTGGCCGCGCGGTCGGCCGTGAAAGTGACGGGGCCGCGCGGCCCTGAAAGTGAAAGTGGCCAGATGGTGCCAGGAGCAGCAGCAGCCAGCGGGAAGATCTGGACACGCTCTGTGGTGGGGGAGGGGGAGGAGAGTTCGAAAGGAAAGCCAGATGGCGCCTGATCGAGCGATGTGTGGAATGCCATTACAGGAAGCCAGATGGCGGCTGCATTTGTAACCGCAAGCTAGAGGCCAGCAAAAGCGTGGGGTAGCACTTTGAAAACCCACTTACTAAATGTCTCGCAGAGCAGTGCATGCGCTGGCTCAGGCGAGACCTAAAAAGAAAGGTGAAAAAAGCAGAGAAGCAAAAAGGGCAGAAAGTGGAAAAACAGAGGGTAGAGACCAGGAGCAGAGATGCTCCCTACTGGATCACCAGGGATACAGGCCTCGAATTGAGGACCTGGAAGGATCTGGGGCAACAGCTACCAGGCAGAGCTGTGCAGCAAGGAAAGCAATTTACTGACAAGGTCAGTAAGATCGCATCACAAAACAGGTGATGGACAGAATGCTGAACATTGTCAAACATTCACCTCCCAGTCACAGATCTGGGTTTAATTAATCGTGACCTGGCAGTTCGGGCTGGACTGTTCCAATGGGGAGCAGTGTCAAGACTGATGTGTAAATGACTGGGTCCAAACTGGGTGGCATGGTGAGCAAAAAAAACCTATGGATTTAACCCAGATCTCTTGACTAGGGGTGAGTGTTTGAATGGTTTCAGTACTCCGTCCATCAACTTGTGTTTCCCTTCTTGATATAACCCGACCCTTGGGGTCAGTTCAGTTAAGGTAGAGGGAGCCCCACTCACACCCACTCCCCTTGGCAATTTGTTTAATAAAGGTTTACTCCTCCCTTGGTGGCTTGGTCCTCCCTGGTGGAAATCAAGAGAATAGCAGCAAATACCCATACACTCCGTTGCTGGGCTCTGGCATGTTTGAATAGGCCCATCTTTAAATATGCATATCTTGGGCTCTGTTGGACTGACTTTGACATCCTTTGGGCTCATTTTACTCCTGGCGGCAAGTCCTAGGGGCCATGAACATTTGCAGCAGGCCTCCTGGTCTAAATTACAACACACTTTGCAGGGAGCTGGTTCCACTGGCTCCCTGTGCCGACTTTATTCTTGGTCGCACCTCTCCTCCTTCTTTTTGGGCGCAGAAGTCTAGATATTCCACCAACTGGTACTTAGGGGGGAAAAGTGAACCAGCTTGCTTCCCTCGTTCTGGAGAGACCCTCTGGCCTGGAGGGTCAGCTGTTGGCTGAGTCTTTAGTGCATTAAGGCATCATGGGGTTTGTCCTTCCTGTTGTCGATGGCTGCTGCCCAATTCTATTGTCCCAACAACTCTCATTCTCATGTGCATGTGCACACATTTTTAAATGAGGGTGGAAAGTTTAGAAGCCAGACATCCCTGGCCAATCACACTGTACCACATCACCCCTCCTCCCTGCCCCAACCCTCCTGCAAAGCACGCTAGGACAATTCAAGATGGTACTGTCAAGAAGTCATTGTTCACATCCCCTCTGGGGACCTCAGCTCCACCCCTTGCTTACAACAATTCCATGGACTTTCCCACCAAAACTTCAAAGGGGAGCACCCTCCTCCAGTTGTCTGGGCTTCCTCCTTTAGTCAGTAGGCCTGAGCTGCCCAACCCTGGTACTGTGTGACAGCTTATTAAAAGATTCATATTTTCTTCCCCATCCCTTCCTCCTCAGGAGCTCGGTGTAGCACTGTTAATTGCTCGTTTTGTGTTGTTAGGCCTTTGCTCCCTCTGGTTGGCTCTTTAGGAAGACACAAGGCCTGGTGAGCCAGAGAAATATTAAAATTTAGCCGATCAATAAAGTGTAATTTATGATTTTGGGACCTGCGTATTCAAACTGGGCGCACATGTTTCATCCTATTTCTTACCCTACGGGACTTCGCAGGCCATGGGCAAGCAAAACTGCACTCTAGATTTCCCCTAATATATATCGTCGCTCTAGACAAAACAGTAAACCGGTAAACTATACTGACTTTACCTATGAGTGCCCACTGATATTGTAAGGCCTGTCTCAGGTCAACATCTAACCTTGCAGAAAACCTTCTGCGGCAGGCTTCTTGTGTGCACTTACCAGGCCGCACACAATGGTAGTGTCACACGTGCAGCATGCACATGTGTAACCAGGCAAGTGCCTCTTACCCACAGCGGCCTTATCTTAAAAGGTGTACACTGCCGGTAAACACAGTAATTTCACCATGTGATTACAGTTTTGTGGGACACAAGTAGTGAGACTCACCCCCCAGTAAAAGATCCAAAACTGGGTGATCAAAACAGCAAAACATTTGGCCATATAAAGTGACAGAACCCAGTTGCAACACCTCGCTAATATTGGTTTGGTGTGCTTCTAGCTCCTTATGAATGTGGCCTTGGTCCCCAAAGAATCACAGGGCACGCAGTTGAGGTACCGCAGGCAGAACCATCCTTGGCACCTTCTGACCTCTGGTGACCCATTACAGGCAGCGTACAAACACTGGTACAGACTGCTGCTAGGGTCTGCGCCTATCCCTTCATATTGATGCCAGTACCTACGTCACCAGTAACAGAAGACAATTTGGTACAGCTGTCTGACACAGACCCAACTTATGCTCAGTTTTGACCAATGTCTCTACAAAATCAAAAAAGCGTAACCGGTTGAACTTTGATTCTGTCCCTTTGTTTGTGCCTCGTCATGCTCGATAATAGAGGCTCTATACTGTTTTTGGCTATGACAGCGGTGATCATCTCCCATCACTACATAGATTTGCAAGATGTCAGTGGCTTGACTCCTGTCCTGAAGTAGGGCTTAACTCTCAAAGTTTGCCACCATGAGAAGAAAATGCAGATGAGTTACTGTATTTACCTCTGCCTTAAGACTCAAACAAATGCCCTGATATTTTACAGCCTGACCTACCTACTTCTGAACCCTTGCTCTCTTTTGACAAGACCCTTACCAGTAGATTGCTCTCCCTGCCCACCCACAAATAGGTAAGTAGCCATATGTCAGACATATGGTGATTTACTTTCTAACCAAACATCCTACTCCTGAAAGTCAGGTTGTACAGGCCTCAACCAGTAAATTGAATCCCAACTCATTTTCATCCATTTCTTAGGATAGGGAGTCCAAGGGAATTGAGGCTTATAACAAGCATGTGCTTCTCCCCTCCAGGCTACCATTGTGGTCAGAAATGCTGTTTGTTACTAGGTTGCTGTACACATGCCCAATGCGACATAAGCAGCGAGATGTCAGCAGTTCTGGAAAACCTTAGGGCCTCTTTGGCCCAGACTATGCATGATGGACTAGTTGCAATAAAATGTTATCCTTGTAGGTCTGGATACTACAGATTGCCTGGGGGAGGGCAGTTAGTACTAGTGATGTACACACCTTCGTAATGGATATGACCTTTGATGGGTCACGTCTTTTAGGTGAGAAGGCAGACTCTTGAGTTGGACCACTTGAAGTAAAGCAATGCCACAGCACGTTCCTTGTGTTTGTTGATCACTGCTAAACAGTTCCCACACCAATTCATAAGGACCAATGGGCTCTGGCAACTAAAACGAAGTTGAAGGCTGCCAAAGCACCCCATCAAACGTTCAGTTGAAGCTTTCATCTGCATTGGCGTAGGGGAAACCTGTGGTTTTAACTTCGAGTTTCTCGAAGGTTTCGACGTTGTAAGACATCCTTGTGAGTAGGGAAAGTTTAAGGTGTATTGGCATGTGGGCACAAGGACTCCATTGGTTAACCCACTGTTGGTTGACATTTGCAAAGCCGAAACATGTCATGGGCGCATGTTCCACTTTCACAAAACTCTGTTGCATAGACGTACTAGCAAAGGACTCCTCCTGGTGGCCAACCAACTCTGGTCCTTTGCCCATCCTTACAGACCATGCCAGAAACCTTGGCATCTTCCTTGACTGAAAACTCTCAATGAACTACCAAGTCAATGCCGTTATATCATCCTGCTGCCACATCCTCTGCAAAATCTTCAAATGCCTCCACATGCACACCAGATGCACAGTCACCCAAGCCCTCATCACCAGCAGACTCGACCACAGCAACGCACTACATGTCGACATCTCTAGAGACCTCACTCAGACTGCAATCCATCCAGAACACTGCAACCAGACTCATCCTAGACATCCCCAGAAGGGTGCTCATCATTCCCTACCTCGCAGAACTGCACTGGCTATCCATCCAGTAATGCTTCATATTTAAGCTCCACACCCATGCCTACAATTTTCTTCACAACACAGCACCAGCCTACCCCCAGTGACTGACTCTAACTCTACCAACACTCCAGGCACCTACACTCCACTTCTCTCTGCCTCGCACGAACGCACATATCCACAGGAGGTTCTGCTTTCTCCTTAATTTTGGCCAAAAGCGGGAATGAGCTCCCTCTCCATATCCAGAACACCATTCCACTCCTCAACTTCCGCAAGAAGCTGAATACCTTGATTCAACTATAAGGCACCTCTAGACCTACGCTCCTCCTGATGCCTGGATGCCCTTACAGGTGATCAGCTGCACCCTACAAATCTCCATAACATAACAAATATTCTCAGGTTGAATAAAACACTATTCATGCTACTTCAACTACAACCTGCAAGCCACTGCTTTAATGGTTAAGGGGGCTAGTTTACAGTTCATGTACAGCGTGGTATTTGTATGCCTTCGAGCACAAGAATGAGTACCACAGGAGTAACCCATAAACCCAGCTGATACCTGGTTAAAATGTATATCGTGCAACAATGTCTCATAGTGGATCAGTAAGAAAACCTGTATTAATCACTAGGTTGTGACAACACAAATAAAATATGGCAACATAATTAGCAATCAAATGTATTTGATCAATTTTGAATATATAACTGAAAGCAGCATAAAATATTGATCATAATGTACTCAGAGTGCAAAGTGAACAGAGTGCTTGTGAGGAACAGGTGAACAGTGCAAAGTGAAATGCATACAAGAAAACTAACCGTCAAAAAAGAGCCATAACAAACATTGTGCATGAATAAAGCCAGTCGAACATTTCAATAAAGTATCATGGCACAATAAAGACCCATTTATCTGCCAGTGTGTGTTGACGGCGGTATAGTTATGACCATGCTTCCATAGGAAAAGCGTTTATTGACTTGCCTATAACTTTGGCGCCGTTTGACAATTCTTCGCTAAATTTTCCCCAAAAACTTGCCTGGTGATTCTTGCGCACTGAAAGTTTTGGGGTGATTTGTGACGTGGGGGCTGAGAAAAATGGGTTTGAAAAAAGGTTGTGTTTGCAATGTTAATTCCCATAGGACTCGCCAACACGACTACAGCCCAAACCACTGGACGACGACATACCAAATTTGGCAGAAATCTAGATTTTGTTTGGAAGATAGTGCTTTTTGTTATTTAGTGTAAATCCATTCATTAGTTTTTGAGAAAATGAAGACGAAATAGTTAGTGATCTCTTTCTCAGAGAATTTTTCGCAGACACAACACGATTAATTGTAACCACACGAGCCGCAAGTAATGTTGTGATTGGCTGGCCGCAATATGAAGAGAAAGTTGCAGCCGCCATTTTATGGTTTGGGGGAATGGTTCCTGAGACTGTAAAATGTGTAAAAGGTGATTTAAGATGTCAGGGTGGAGATACTCTGACCCCATATTTGAGAAATGAGGGTCTTGGTGTCACAAGTCTTTCAAATGTAATATTTTTGACCATGTGCAATCCTCGCAATGACACCGTGACCGTCAGCAAGGCCCCTATGTAACGCTGCAGTGATTTCCAGACGACTTTGCGGTTATTGGTAGAATGTAAAAAAATAAATACTTGTTCGAGGCATGTGAGCTGTAGATCACATGCTTTGCATACTCCTGCCATCTAGTGTTAGGTCTGGATGTTTGAAATATATATATGTTACCCATGCTGTGTTTACACTGTTATACGCCGTACAAAAAGAACTGACCTGTCACCTGTGGTGCATGATGGGAGCCTGGGGGTTCCTGGAGGTCTTAAAGGCACGGCGGCAGTTTTTCTTTCCAACTGTTCTATATGCAGCCTCTCTAGGCTAATCTCCCTTTTTGATCTTGCCTTTTTTACCTTTGAAAATAAAGGCTGTTTTTTCAAAGCAAACTGAAAGCAGTTTTCTTTATCTGCATCATGAAAATATCATGGTGTTTATTTCTTTATTATTTCAAATGTAAAAGTTTTACAATGCAATTGTGGCATATTTGAGCCGAGTAATGTTTTTTAGGCTGCATATGTATATATTTATGCATATTACCTATATATTGGATATATGTGTGTGTATATATATATATATATGTGTGTGTGTGTGGGTATATGCATATAATTTGTTATTGCTCCGGGGTCCCCGCACGTGGGCGGGACTATTCAGTGCGTATGACTATTGATGAGATGGAAGAGAAATTGGATTACAGGTAAGTAACTTATCCTTGGCGCACGGATCCTTACACGAAGGGTAGATAAAAAGTATAAAGCTGCACCAGCGGATCCAATTTACATTAAGGGTCAATTACCCTTAGATTCCTTAGTGGTTTCTTATAGCCGTAAACGGACAAACTCACAAACATCGGGGGATGCCCCTCCTCCAGACAAGAAATCTAAATTAACAGATGCCTCAGGGAAAAGAGTAGCTGCACAGGCAGCCAATCACTGGCGTATGGCCAATACCCAGGCTTTCTTAGCCAGATACGACAGAGCGCAGTATGACGAATTTGAACAATTGCTCCAATTTCTACCTAATGAACATAAGTCTAAGGCACATGACCTAATTCAGGAAGGAAAGCTAATTTCCAACACATCTATTAGATGCGCTTTAGATGCAGCTGATACTGAGGCTCGTGCAATCAACAGCAGTGTCTTGCTAAGAAGACACGCCTGGCTTAGAATTTCAGGGTTTAAACCCGAAGTACAGGCTTATTTTAAACACACCCTTTGATAAGGAGCGTCTCTTTGGTCCTGTTGACACTTCCATAGAAACGATGAAAAAGGAGACAGACGTGGCAAAATCTATGGGAGCCCTGCAGTCCCCATCTAATAGAGGTTCTTTTACGGGGGCCCCAAAAATATAGCCACACAACACCTCTACATCATATAAAGGTAACACTCAGTCATCTTCTTCAAGAGGTTAATTTCAAAGCGGATTTAGAGGCAATAATGGCTAGGGGAGAGGTAAAGGTTCACACCATGCACCTCCCCCTCAAAAAACAAACAGTGACTTCCCTCCCCTTCCCTCCGATCATTCCACACCTGTCGGGGGACATCTCTGTCAATTCCTCCCTGTCTGGCATACAATACCTTCAGACAGATGGGTCTTAGGAATTATCCAATCTGGTTATTGCCTGGAGCTTGCAGACAATCCCCCAAACATCCCTCCACGTTCACACAAAATGTCACCAGAGCATCTACACCTCCTGAAATAAGAGGTTCAGTCTCTTTTGCAAAAGGGAGCTATAGAGCCCGTATAATTACAATATCAAGGCTTGGGCGTGTTCTCACTTTACTTTCTCATACCCAAAAAGAACGGCTCTCTCAGGTCTATATTAGACCTCAGCAAACTCAATCACTATATTCACTGAGATCTCTTTCATATGGTCACTCTTCAACAAGTGCTCCTACAGCAAGGCGACTTTGTCTACTCTAGACTTAAAGGACGCATACTTCCATATTCCAATACATCCCGCTCATTGCAAATATCTCAGGTTTGTGGTAGCGGGACAACACTACCAGTTCAAAGTGCTTCCATTTGGAATCACCACTGCTCCCAGAATATTCCCCAAATGCCTAGAAGTAGTCGCTGCTCACCTGCGAAGACAGCATATTCATGTCTTTCCGTACCTGAACAAATGGCTCATCAAAGCCAGTTCCTGCCCAAGGGGTCTCCGGGACACTCAACAACACTGCAATTGCTGCAAAAGCTCGAGTTCACAGTGAATGTGTTAAAGTCCCATCTCCAACGCTCCAACAATCAAACGTATTTGTGAGCCACGGTGGATACTCAAAACGCTCTAGCATGTCACAATGCAGCCAGGATCTGCACTATTCATGCTCTAATCTCCCAGTTCCAGCCCAACCAATCACTACCAGCATGGGTATACATGCAGCTGCTAGGAATGATGGTGTCTTGCATCATCATAGTTCCCTATGCAAGACTTCATATGCGTCCCCTTCAAGAATGCTTTGCCCGTCAGTGGAATCAGTTTCAGGGTCAATTAACAGATCTAGTGTTGGTAGACGGCTGCACCCATCGCTCTCTGCAGTGGTGGAATCCACAAAACGTACCCATAGGTCGGCTTTATCAACCCAGTTCCACAGACAGTGCTAACAGCAGACACATCGCTTACTGGTTGGAGAGTGCATCTCCACACTCACACAGTTCAAGGTTTGTGGACCCAGAAGCAAAATCAACCTCACATAAATCATCTGGAGCTGCTAGCGGTATTTTTAGCGCTCAAAGCCTTCCAGACTCATCTTGTAGGCAAAGCTGTCCTAGTCCACACCGATAACTTGGCAGCCATGTATTACATAGAAAGTCAGGGAGGGACACACTCTCCCCAACCGTCACACCTTGCTCACGTCATTTGGAAGTGGGCCATACGTCACAATATTTATCTCCTGGCAGAACACCTTCCAGGAGTAAACAATCAAATTGCAGACCTCAGCAGGGAGAGACAACAGGTTCACGAATGGGAACTTTACCCTCGAGTTCTCCTCCCATTCTTTCAGATGTGCGGTTTTCTACAGATAGATCTGTTCGCCACACGAAAACGCAAAATTCCCAAATTTTGCTTTCAGGTGTCCGTACCCATTGTTCAAAGGCAATGCACTATGGATGAATTAGTCAGGGATATTTGCCTACACTTTTCTGCCTCTCCCACTCATTCCACTAGTGGTTCAGAAGCTCGGACAAACATCCCTCACGCTGATCTTAGCAGCTCCCAGGTGGGCCCGTCAACCTTGGTTCACTACCCTGTTACAGCTCTCAGCAGTTCCTCATCCAAAACTGCATCTCACACCCAGTCTCCTCACACAGAGCCATGGAGACATAGGACACCCAGGTCCCAAAGAACTCAACCTAGCGTTCTGGCTCCTGAAATCATAGTTTGGTTATCTGAACCTTCCACCAGACTATGAACATCATTAAAGAGGCCCGAAAGCCTACTACAAGGGCTTGCTACGCAGCTAAATTGAAGCGGTTTGTTATATATTGAAATAACAACCATATCAACCCATTAGATGCTTCCATTCAAAATATCATTTATTTACTACACTTGCAGCAGTCCGGATTGGCCTAAACATCCATTTGTTTACATCTCGCAGCAATAGCTGCATACCTTCAAAATAGACAGCATCTGTCCCTTTTTACAGTACCTGTTATCAAAGGTTTTATGGAAGGACTCTGAGTAATTCCTCTAAGACTTCCACCTGCTCTAGTGTGGAATTTTAAGATTGTCCTTACCAGACTAATGGGTCCACCTTTCGAGCCATTGCATAGATGTGAACTGCAATTTCTCACTTGGAAAGTTGCTTTACTCATTGCTATTACATCACTGAGGAGAGTCGGTGAGCTTCAGGCACTAACCATAGAGGAACCATTTTTCCAACTCCACAAAGACAGAGGTTCGTCGCACTAACCCCAAGTTCCTACCTAAAGTAGTATTTGCATTTCATATCAATCAATCTATTGAGGTACCCGTGTTCTTACCTCAACCAGATTCAGTAGCAGAAAGAGCTCTACATACTTTAGATGTTAGAAGAGTGTTATAATATTACATATAAAGAACAGAACCATTTTGTAAAGCAAAATTACTCTTTGTGGCTTTTACTGCACCATACAATGGCAATCCTATATCTAAATCCGATATTGCTCAGTGGAATGTCAAATGTATTCAAACATGTTATGCTAAAGCGAAAATAACTTTACCAATACCCCCTAGAGCACATTCCACCCGCAAACTAGGGGCTACTATGGCTTTCCTAGGAAACATCCCCATAGCTGACATCTGTAAAGCTGCAACATGGTCTACACCGCACACATTCACCAAGCACTATTGTGTAGATGTGTTAGCGAGACAGCAAGCTAAGGTAGGCCAGGCAGTACTTAAAACACTCTTTCAGACAACTGCAGCAGCTACAGGTTAGTCACTGCTTTGGGAGAATACTGCTATGTAGTCTATGCAAAGCATGTGATCTACAGCACACATACCTCAACGGAAAATGTTACTTACCCAGTAAGCATCTGTTCTTGGCATGTAGAGCTGTAGATTCACATTCACCCACCTGACTCCCCGGGTAACTATACCTGTTGCAGTTTCTCTCTTGCGTTATATACATATGCATGGACATCTCTATTCTACTCTTACTAACTCCATTCTCACCCTCTGTGGGGAAAACAATCTAACAATGGAGCCGATGCCCATGGGCACTATTACCGAAAGGAGGAGTCACCTAACTTGTGACTGGAAAGACGTCTTCGAAGAAAAACAACTTGAAAACATCCGGACCCAACACTAGATGGCAGGACTATGCAAAGCATGTGAATCTACAGCTCTACATGCCAAAAACAGATGCTTACTGGGTAAGTAACATTTTCCATATATATTTATTCAGACACCGCCCTGACTTTTACTTAGGCACTCACAAACTCGGTTGCAGACACACTTATGCACCCAGTGACACATTCATTCAGAAACTCTCACATCCACTCATAGTCGCACTACAACACTGACACACCCCCTATTAAACCTATTAAAAAACTCTTATGCATTCAGTCAACCATACACCACTCATGCACACATTCAATCATCCATGCTCATGCACTCATTCATTCAATCATTCACGCACCACTCATGCACTCAATCATCCATACAGCACTCATTCAATCACCCATGTTTATGCACTCATTCAATCATTCATGCACCACTCATTCAATCATTCATGCACCACTCATGCACGCACCACTCATGCACTCATTCAATCATCCATACACCACTTATTCAATCATCCATACACCACTTATTCAATCATCCATGTTTATGTACTCATTCAATCGTCCATAGTCATGCAATCATCCATGCACCACTCATTCAATCATCCATGCACCACTCATTCAATCATCCATGCACCACTCATTCAATCATCCATACACCACTCATGTACTCATTGTCATCAATGCACCTCTCACACCCTCATTCAGTAATGCATGCATGAATCATGAGGTCATTCAATCATCCATGTACAACTCACACCCTCATTCAATCATACATTCACCATTGATGTACTCCATTCATTCATGCACCCCTCATACACTCATTCAATCATCCATGAACCACTCATTCAATCATCCATGCACCACTCACTGAAAAAACAAAGGTTACAGGGACATTATAGTTAGGAAATAGAATTTAAAAAAACCTTAGAAATTCATTGTCAAACCATATATTACAGGGACTTTATAGTTAGGAAATATATTAAAAGCTTAGAAATTCACTCAAAAAACCAAAGGTGACAGGGACGTTATAGTTGGGCTCACATTTCATCTATTACAAAACCAGTGAAATTCAGCAGTTATAGTTACCCGACCGAACTATAACTCACCCACAATGCACTGCTTATGTCCTCCTATATTACATCAGTCATGACATGTTGAGTGAAATCATTGATATCCAGTGAACCACTCGCAATCTCACTTACTTCCCTATACAACATCTCGTACACCCACTATCACACAACTAGTGATATACACTTTTACATCCCCATAGAAACACTCTCACACCTACTCATTGATCAGTCGAGGCACTCACACATAAACTCTCCTATACACCCACTAACGCAACCAGTAACTCACATAAACAGCCACTCCTGCACCTACTCACTGAACAGTAAAGGCACTCGCATCAATACATAAAGGCACATACCGCTGATACACCTATACAGACTGAGTCAGTCACCCATACTCTTACTCACTTACCTATAGTCACTGATATAGCCTCTCACTCATCCATACAGTTGCTCACACACTTACTCATACATATACTAACATGGATTCACTCACATATACAGTAACTTTGACAAACTGATAGTCTCCTATACAACCTCACTCAGTAGTTTACTTGAACAGCACCCACCCATTCACTCACCCATGTATCAACTCACATACCCTGTTAATTACAGATACACACAGGTACATTCATGCACCTGGACACCCACTCATGTACCCTGTTACTCACCAATATAGACACTTGGGTACATCCAGCGCCAGCATTCATCCACTCATGCAGTCTCACATTCACCATTTAAGCCACTGACACACCTGCGCACTCACCCATACACCCACTCATTCATCCTCCTGTGCAATTTTACAGCCACTTATGCACCTATTCTCTCACCATACAGACACCCACACAGCCACTCACTCACTTATACACACACGCACTCATATATGCGGTCTCATACCAACCCACTCATTCTTCTGTACACCACATACACACCCATACAGACACTCCTTCAGCTATTTACCTTACTATATATATTTAACACTCAGTAGGTTTTAGAAGACACTAACAATCACTGGATGTCATCAGTGATGTCAGTGACCATGTCATGGGTGATGTAATGTGTGAGGTCATAAGCAGTGCAATGCAGGCGTGAGTTAGCTCAGCTAACTAAAGCTGCTGAATTTCTCTGGTTTTGTACGAGTGAAAAGCGAGCCTAACTAGAACGTCCCTGAAACCTTTCTTTATTCAGTGAAAATATACATATATATTGTTTTATATGCCTGCATATGTACATGACATTAGCAAGGTAGTAGAACTTGTGCTGTGGTTGCTAAAACAGTTTGCCACCCATCTAGGTTTATGGGAGCACTGTGGGCTAGCTGGACAATAGGATGACATACAACATACTACCTGATAGCTAAAGAGGAGATGG
The DNA here is from genome assembly GCF_964204655.1 of Triturus cristatus. Classification (NCBI taxonomy): domain Eukaryota; kingdom Metazoa; phylum Chordata; class Amphibia; order Caudata; family Salamandridae; genus Triturus; species Triturus cristatus. The sequence goes on from NC_140589.1 coordinate 1,681,919,160, forward strand.
GCTGTGGGCTTCCCCCTCGGCCGTCGCCTACCCAGCCGGACTTTGTGCAAACATTCCTTCGTCTCTCTGTCGCACTCTACCTCCTACCCCTTTACCCTACCCCCTTTCCCCCCCTATGATCCATCTGTCTTGTCCCCTATGCTCTCTAAATGTTTTCCCGTTGAGACTTAGCTATTTGACCGGTGGAGCTACCTGATAGCTATAGAGGAGATGGGCTGTGGACTTCCCCCTCGGCCGTCACCTACCCAGCCAGACTTTGGGCAGATTCTCCTTCGTCTCCGTCCTATTTCCCTCCTACCCCTTTACCCTACACCCTTCTAAGCTCCTCTTATCTCATCCTCTACATTTGTGAAATGTTTTTCTAGTAACTGTTGTAACTTGTAACTTATGTAATTTTGTAACTTTGTGGAACCTTATGTAAAGTGCTCTGATACCTCCGGGTCTAGCCAGCGCTATATAAAACTCAAATAAATAAAAAATAAACAAACATATCCTGCTGGGGTGCACGGAATCATTCTGGCACCATCCCTACATTTATATTACCCCATAAAAATGTTCAGTTCTTACTGGGAAGTGGAATACTAAACAGTACCAGTGTTGTGTTTCATAGACACCTGTTTGAGGTAAACCAGATTTTCAGGTGATGTACATGCATCACTAATGGATGTGCCCTTGACCGGTCTCACCTCTAAGTAGAGAAGGTGTAAACCACTTTGGAATGCTTTGAAGTTAGCAGGGCTTTAGCATTCTCCTTAAGGCTTGTTGACACCTGTTCTGCAAATTATGGAGATGTTCCAAGGAGATAACATATAGGCAGAGACAGCATACAGCAGAAATCCCAGACATTTTGGGGAAGCAGATCTGGCAGACTGCGTGCAGGCCCGGAGGTCCTTTAACTACTCTGCCCCTGCTGCAGTGAACAAACTGTTTTCATTTGCCCTGAGCTGCCATCCCCAACCAGTGAGGAACAGGATCAGCACTTCCTCCCTGATTGGTGATCCATTGGGTCCGATAGATGGTCCAAAGAAGGCCATGCCTTAACCTTTTTTCTCCTCTCCCAATATCCCTCCCACATCCGAACGCTTTTCGGGAGGTAGGAATCATGCTTTTCAAGAGAACAATAAAGAGTACTCAGGACTGTCTTGTAACTATAAACCCTGCTTGCTCGCCGATTAGAACAAGTTGAAAATGCTCATTTTGGCTCTGATCCTTTCTGGATTGCACCCAGAAGGCTGAATGCTTTTATTGGACTTGAAGGACGCGTACTCGCTAATATAACAGTCCTGCAGTCCCACAGGCAATTCTTTTGGTTAAAGGTGGCCAAGGATCATTTCAGTTTGCCATGCTCCCTTTTGGCCTCACCAGTGACCCTAAGATGTTCACGAAAGCGGTGGTAGTGATAGCTGCCTATCTTCTGAGGTCGAGAGTTCCTATTCTCATACCTTGGGGACCTGCTGCTGAAAGTGAGCCCTCTACAGTCAGTTATATACCACCCCCAATGACAGCAGAACTCCTAGCATCGTTGAGGTTTGCCACAAATGAGCTGAATACCACCTGATTCAGTCACAGAGGCTTCCATTCATTGGGGCGAACCTGGACACAAGTAGTTTTCAAGGCATTTCCTCCACAACGAGTCAAGGGCATTCAGGATACGATCTTGATGATTTGGGCTTGATCCTGGATCCAGGTGAGGGTGCTTCGGAGGTTTCTTTGCCTCTAAACCGCTTGCATCCTCCTTGTTAAATATGGCAAGTAGAATATCCGAGCCCTGCAGGGTAATCTGAAATCTCAGTGAGCGCAGCATCAAGGCTGGCTTTGCCACAATATCCAGGTCTTGGAAGAGATCGCCCACAATCTGCAATGGTTGCTAAACATTCAGTCTGCCCTGTGACAGGCCACTCTCCCTCGACCAACCCACAGTGTACAAATTTAACAGATGCATCGCTACTGAATGAGTCGAGAGGGGTCATTTTGGGGAGGTGAAAATCTTACGCCTCTTGTCTCCAGTGGAGAGTGTATTTCTCATCCCATTCTGGAGCTAAAGGCCATTCTTCTGGCCCTGAAGGCTTTCCTGACATCCATCTGGGGGAGTCTGGTGCAGGTTCTGTCAGACATCACTGCCATGTGGATCTGCAACAATCTGGGCGGTGTGGGGGTCCTGTGCCAGAACATTTTGCGTCTCTTCCGGGGTTTGAAGTGCTACAACTTCTTCCTCGTCGCCAACCACATGGTCCCTGATTGCCAGAGCAAACAAACTGAACAGCCGTCACGTGGAAGATCAAGAGTGGCACCTGCATCCTAAGGTGGTGCACGGATATCTTTGGGTTTACCAGTGGGGGAAAACGCTGGCTAAATCATTTTGCCTTCATCAAGAAAGCACAATGTCAGCAATTGTATTCGTTAAAGTTTCACAGGAACACTCATTAGGAGAATCAGTCTAGCTGTAAAGGAACAAAAGATCCCTTTACGCCTTCCCGCCACTAGCCCCGTTGCCCTGAGGTAGATCAATAACAAGAGGGCCCAATCATCCTAGGATCCCTGGATTGAGCTAGGGGAATGTGGGACCCGGAACTCATTCGAATTTGTCCTCGGATCAGACTGCTGTCCGGAGAACTGTTGCATCAGCAGAGCAGGGTCATGCATCTGAATCTACGCAACTTACACCTCCATGCGTTGCTATTGAGTGGCAGCAAAGACAGTTTGATTTACGCTCTGAAGTGATGGATGTCTGAAACTTTTTCTAGATTCAGCCTAACACCTGGGAGATATTCTAAAGATGGAATATCTGCAGTTAGATTATCCACCCTGAAGAGTGTTTCTAAAGGTTAGGTAACTTGTTCTGATTTCCTGAGCACCTCTTTTCAGAACATGTGCAGCTGATGTAAAAGAAAGGGTAGCCACATACCTTTAGCAGTCTAAGGTTAGAGAAGGCAAAAAACAGTATTTGTTCTGATCATCTGGCACTCAACTGGGGGAGTTATGATCAACACTTTCAAGTTCCGCTAATGCATCTAAGAGTATGACTGCATTAATAATGACCAGTGTATGCAGATTCTGATCGAAAACAGGTCTTCAACTAGAGTGTTTCTCACACTGTAGTTTAAAGAAAGAGGCATTTCACCTTGGGTCAATAATTTTCGATCTATAGATACAGTAATGATCATCCTTCATGTTATTTTTGCCGTTAATCATTTCTGCATTTTATGTAAACAGTTGGCCTCCCAGACGCTGTCGCAAATCACTTTCATCTCAAGAGAAGTCTTCCCATACTGTATGTGATAAGCTGGAGACATTAGATCTCCTTCAATCTGCTGCTGATTTTGAAGCTAGTGAAGGTAGCCATGCCAAGACCTTGTAACATGCATATGCTTATACACATGGCCAACAGACATCCCACAACAGAAAATGAATGCATTCATTTCTTATTGCTGAACACAATCCTTTAGACTGATGTAGAGCAAGTTCATTAGATAAATTAAGCCATATTAAAAATAATCCTACCTTTAAACCTGCCTTTTAACATTTATCTCCTTCCGGAATGACCTTCTGCACTCATTTAAATGTTACTTTCATGATGTAAACGAAGGTTAGGGGCGTATAGCAACGGTTATGAAGTGTTATATTTTCATAGATACACGTTTAAGACTGAGCTAATTCCATACAACTCAACAAGTACACCTAAAAAATGATATAAATTCAAGTGATGATCTAGTAGTTGGTATTCGACATGAACTTGAGTCAACACCATTTAGGCAGCGTTTTGAAGAAAATTGACTTGCTCTGTCTTGATTACAAACCATTCAAATCTATAGCCTGTATATTTCTGCATTGCCAGTGTTGCAGATCATATCTAATTAAAATAGATGTTTGAAGATTGGAGGTTGTAAAGCAAAATACATATGGTAGAGAACATTTCTGCTTTGTGAATTTGGAGGGTTCTCTTTATCAAATAATGCACAATTTAGTTAAACTAAGACTACATTTTAAAACTCAGTAACACAATGTGTAAAGCATACAAAGTATTATTTCTTAAAATTGTTTGTTTCAGCTGGCGTACTGCGTTGTACAGTTTTTGGAGAAAGACACAACCTTAACAGAACCAGTAAGTATCTGTTTTGTAATCTATATTTGTATGCTGACCCTGCCCTTAAATTTGCTTGGAGACCTACAATGTAGAATGCATCGACCGTACAGTAATGACCTTGTTAGAACTGATACTTTAGGTATGTTATATGACTGAGTGTAGTAAACTCTGAAACCTGTGATTTTTCTTAAGTAAACCACCTCTTCCATTTCTAGCTGTCATTTGATTTGATTGTGTCATAGCACTTCGCTGGGTTTTGAAGCAGCATTGAACAATAGAAATTGGCAACTTAGATTTGATCATCTCCTCTGGTTTTAAAACAAATTATCAAGCATAGTTAGAACTAGGAACAACCACCAGGTGTCTTTTAAATCTACCACTTAACTGGACATTAAATCCATTTCTTTATATCTTGACACCCACAGGCATTTTAAGTAACGTTGTTAGGGGTCTTAGTACTTTTACATCTCATGTGTCCTGTAGCTCACTGAACTCTCCCAGGAGACCTGAGAAGTGGAAAGGCAACAGTATTCCCCTGCGTGTCTAAGGTGATGTTTGAATGCAGTTTCCTGACAGGTCCATTAGATCATGAAATTTCTCTGAGATAATCCTAACTTGAGTACTGAGTTACTTTGAAATCTTGCTATGTCCCTCCACTAATCAAAATAAAGATTCCAGTCTGGCTGTTATGTACCAAGTTTCATTGCTCATCCATCTCCATTGAGAGTTTCCCCATTCAGCGTATGGTACCCTCCCAGGTGATAGTACACACTGCCGTATTTGACCTGTTTTCTTTGTAGATTTGTTGGTTCATCTCATAAGAGTGAACGATGAAGTTAACCTCTCCGGGATATGAGACCATGTCACCCTCTAATTGCATAAAGCTCTCTGATGCACTTTCAATTTCACTGCCGAGCCAGATGTGCTGTAAAGAGGTTAGATTCTCGCACTAACATAGTTGTGACTGGGCCCTACTGTATAGGTGGAATTAGGGAAAAGGGAAATTAATAGAGGAGAATAGGAAAATTTAGTAAGGGAGACTGAAATGCGGGAATACAAGAATGGACAATTGAAGAAATTGGTATGTAGTGTGGCAGTGTGGATGAGTATAGAGGCTTGAAAGCTGGATTTGAGGGATGAAGAAAACAAAGGGCTGAAAGATGGTATGCTATTAGGAATACATATAGAATTAATTAATGTGGCCCAGTTAGTGAGGGGCTAAATATTTGAAAGAATATGTTGATGAGTCGTAGGTCAGCTTTTTCCTTTTTTAAGGCATTCTCATGCAGTCCCCCTCAAGTTGCCCCCTCCTGTTATTGGACCTTTGCTAATGGTGCAAGTGACCAGGAGATAGATTAAATACTGGTTTGAAGAGCGATTTCCCTGAGACCAGAGATGTTTGTTCCAAGCAGTGCTTATTGTTTCTGACTGCGGAAGGCACTCATCCTTGCCAATGAAGCTGCAAAACGAAATTGCTGTTTTCTCAGACCTCGTCCATACTGCTCCCAAGACCATGCTCTGTCTGTCAATAAGTTAGCAATTGTGATTTAAGTCCTCAAAACATAATCCGAACACTTGAACACTACTAGTACAGGATGCTGCCATTAGGTCTCACATTCAACAATTTTTACTAAAATCCCAGTGGTTGTTTTTCCTGCGGCTTCAGAAGGGCCACTGTTTACCTCATCCGAAAAGCTTTAAGCGAGTAGACCGAGGCTAGCATTATACTGACTCTCGGGAGCTTTGCATTCTTTTGTGTGGCATTGGTCTCTGAACAAAGAGATTTGGGTGGACTCTCATCCTTTACCCAAAATCAATGACTTGTTTCCTCGCACTGCAGGATCAAGTTTATTTTCCAAGCCCGATCTTGCCTCTGCAAACAATCCTGTCGTACCACATCCTGATTCGAGACATTTTACAGCTTTTGTCTCGCCTATAGGCACATTTCAGTAGTGCTGCAGGCCATTTGGGCTTACTTCCATGACATCAGTCTTCCAAAGAGTAATGTATAATCTTTTGTAAAAGGTGGACAATGTATTGGTGCTCCATGATGATGATCGGATTTTTGCGGAAGATATTGTGCACTACGTTGTCCTTTAAAAGGTTCCTAATATGTTTAAGAAGCATGGAGTTGTGCTCAAGAAAGAAGTGTCAATTCTTGAGCAATGAAGTTGAGTATTTGGAACGTGATCTCAAAGGAAGGCATCATCAAACCCAGACCAGGGTTAACCAGTTCCATTGTTCAGGCACCTCTTCCTACCAACAAGTGTGGAATTAAGGCTTTTTAGGGCTGTGTTTTACACTTGTTTCATTCTTGACTACGCGACCAAAGTGAGACCTATTAGTAGTGTGCTCAAGAGGGGTTCTAAATTCATATGGAGTGAAGAGTATTCTGAAGCGCTAGCCATATCCTGCACCTACCGTAAACTTTGCAATAATTTACCCGACGCTTTTCTGGCTCTTTGAGTCCGCTGGCAGGTGGACTTGGGAATTTTAGATGATGATGACTGGCAGACTGCATTAATGTCCCCCAGGGAAACAGCCATAAACCACTGCTTCCGCCTTATGCAATTAAAAATACTAAATAGGTCCTACCTTTCAGGCGTCGTCCTGCCGAAAATAGGTAGCCGAGGTGATGCGTTGTGCCTTAGAGGGTGCGGCCAAGACGATACTTTTTATCATGTCCTGTGGGACTATCCCCACATACACCCTTTTTGGACAAAAACTACCAAGATGACGACAGACACACTAGGTAAACACATCCAACTGTCAACAAAAATAGGAATTTTAAATATATGGGAGCCCACAGACTTGAAAGAAGTTGAGCAGCAATGGGGGTGGCCTTGGGATACTTATGTGAAACAAGCTGTAGCAATGCTCTGGGGTTCCAACAGATTGCCGCTGACAATTGGTTGGGTGGCAGAAATGGACAAATGTATGATTGCAGAGAGAACATTCTACAAACAGCAAGGTTGCCCTAAAAAGTGGGATAAAAAATGGGAGGCTGGAATGCTTTTAGAGGAGAAATTTGTACCTCGCCCACGGACGATTTGGCGAGGAGAAGAACCAGACTCAGAGACTCCCTCATTTCCCAATAGCTGTAATAACGCTTGTCGATACTCTGTACTACATGAATGTCATGCCCCACTGTAATATTGTAATTATGATTCTGTGCTTTCTCTTCAATAAAAAGTTAAATAAAAAAAGAGTATTCTGAAGCTCTTATTAGGATCAAGTCTTAGTTGTCACTAACTTGTTGTATTACGGTTAATGCCAGCTAGGTGGGTTTGGGGGTTGTACTCCGACAAAAAAAAGAGGTGTGATTGAGTTTACTGTTGCCTTCGCTTCTAGGGTTTTGCAAGAAGCAGAGCTGCGAAACTCTGTGATCGATAGGTAGTTGCTCACGTGTTTGTGGGCTAGTGAAAAGTTTTGTTATGTCTGGGGGAGTTGGTTCTGTTTACAGACAGACCACAAACCTCTGGTGTCTATCTTGAGTGGAGGTGAGAGTAAATGCTGTACTCCTAGAATTTTGAGATTGTCTCGAAACTTTTACAGTTCCAGTTTGTCATTGTTCATATTGCTGGAGGTAAAAATGTCAGAGCTGACATTCTCTTGTTTTCCAAGTAAAGGAAATGATGATAGTGAACTGGCTCTAGCTAACCTCATTGATGAAGACTTTGAGGATTGTTTTGTGGCATTCATTGAGGTACCCAAGTTAGGGGTGTGTTCAAAAGATGTAAAGAGAGTTTCCCTTAGCAAGGACCAGGTTTTGCAACAATATTTGGATCTCATCATAGATGGATGGCTGAAGGGAAACATTTTAGTCTCCCATGCTTCAGCCATACTTTTATGTTTGTGAGGAACTTTTGGTGGAAGATGGAATATTGCAGAGGTCAGACAAATTAGTTCCTCTGCACATTTTGAGGAGGGGCAATATTTAACTATGGCCATGATGGGCATCTTGGCTGGACTCTCACCAAACAGCGCATTTGTGATTCATTTCGCGATGGATGCTGACATTGAAGAGGTGGTGGATGGTTGTTGTGTGTGTGTGTCAGAAGCTAAATGTTTTAAAGTATTTACTCCTCCCTTGACCTGTATTGAATTTCCATCAAGACCTTGGTTAAAATTGGGGATTGATGTCTTGGGTCCTTATAATTTTTTACCTGGAGGTGCTAAGTTAATTCTCATCCTGGTAGATTACAATTCGAAGTGGCCAGAGCTCAAGTTTTTGAAAGAGCCCAGTTCTAGCTCAGTGGTTGAATTCCTTAGAGCACTTTTTTTGAGTGAGAGGTTCCCCAAGTCTCAAATTTTTGCTAAGGGTGCCCAATTTGTCATCAAGGAGTTTCAGAGTTTCCTTGATTCATGTGGGGTTAAGCCGTTCAAGAGCTTGTTATACCATCCCCAAACAAATGGTCTCATGGAGAGAAGGAACCGTGTGGTTGAGGAGTGTATTAGATGGGCTAAGAGTGGGAACTACAACAATGTAAAAGATGTTAGAATTATGCTGTAGTTTTATAGGACTACACCTAATAATTAAGGCTTCCTGCTTTCCTTTTTTACTGATTTTTTACAGGTAAATACAGCCAGAAAACCATGTTCGAGGCATATGAGCTGCAGATCACACACTAGCATAGTAGATCGCCATCTGGTGTTGGGCTCGGATGCTTGCACCTTGTTGTTGTCTTGGAAGAAGTCTTTTTAGTCACAAGAGAGGTGACTTCCCCCCCCCCCCCCCCCTGGACGATAGTGCGCATGGGCATCGACTCCATCCTTAGATTGTTTTTTTTCCACCATTGGGTTCGGATGCAACTTTTCCGCTCCGGTTGGAAATCTCAATTTCAAACTTTTTCGTAGCGCAAATCTTCCAGAAAAACCATTGAATCACTTTCATCTTTGACCCGACTTCATCGGCTCGATTCCGGACGTCGACGCGGGCTGCTGGGCCTATCCACGCCGTAAGGCCTACGGCTCATGGAAAGGACACCATTTAAAAAATGCCCCCAGTGTGGAGCAAAATTTCCGCACAGTGGCCATCACAAGGTCTGCAACCTGTGCCTATCACCTGAACACGACGAGTCCAGCTGTCCAGCCTGCGCATCCTTTCGATCGTAAAAGAGCATTCGAGATCGAAGGGCTAGACGACACATCATGGCACAGAGACCAGCTCCGGAACCAGAGGGCATCTTGGATGAAGGTCCCAGAGGAAGATTCCGAAGATATCGAAATCATCTCAGAGGCAGAAGACTCAGACAACCTCATCACTGGGCAACGTGTGAGTACTACTGCCCCTGCCCCAACCCCTCCAAAACCAAAGGCAGTGGTCAAGACTTCGCCTGTTGGCCCCAGTCGAGATCGAAAATATCCTTCAGAAGCCCCGCCTCTGGGCTCGGCTCCGAAGAAAAAACAAAGCCTTACGGTAGCTCGGGACTGAGCCAACCGCATGTAATTGTCCCACCGGCACCGAGGCCAAATGAACACTCGGCTCCGAAATCGGCTCAGACGCCTTCCACCTCAAAATCGGCCCTGAAAACGCCAAGGCCCCTAGATAAGCCGTCTTCCTACGTTCCCAAGCCTAAAGATCCAGCTTCAGCTCCCAAACTAACATCCTCGGCACCGAAACAAACGGCTAAGGACTCTGATACGCCTACTAAGGCCAAAACCTATAAGGATCAACCACAACCTCGCTCGGAACCGAAAAAATCGGCACCGAAAGCTGTTACCGAGGAACAGGAACTTTTTCACCCAGATCCTATCGATCCAAGGCAGAAAAAGATTTATATAAACCCAAAAACAGGACATGTCACGGCTGTGCCATGTAAAAAACAAAAACTGGACACACCATCTGCTCCAGTTCCTGTACACAAGAAGGACTCTGCAACATCGCCTATGCCCCCTTCTGCTCTTACACTGCCTTCTAACCCACCTCCTCTGCCTACACCAACCTTCCCTGTGACTTCTCCACCACAGACACCACCTCCAGATGATGATGGGGGGGAGGAGGGGGGTTGATCCTAATATCCCGTTCACGGATCCAGATACCTCACCACTAGATGATTGGGCATTCCCTATCCCAACAGACCTCCCAGACCCACAGCCATATCCCTCAAAACCATCTCCCCCAGATGATCACCTTGGGTTTGGCCAATTATTAAATAGAGCTGCACTTTATCATGGTGTTACAATGCACTCCGACGCACCAGAGGAAGATTTCCTCTTAGAAACTTTTGAACAATCCCAAAAGTCAGTGCAAATATTACCAATGATCAAAGGAGTCATTAAGCATGCCCCTGAAATATTTAAAGATCCCGTCCGTGCCCGGGTTCTTAACTCTAGAATAGAAAAGAAATATAAGCCTGCCCCTGAAGTTCCTACTTACATCAAAGGAAAGTTGCCTTTGGATTCTCTAGTCATTTCCAATGCTAGAAAACGCGCCAACTCCCAGACCCCCGGGGATGCACCACCCCCGGATAAAGAATCCAAACTGCTAGAAGCTTCTGGCAAAAGGGTAGCAGCACAAGCAGCTAATCACTGGTGTATTGCCAACACCCAAGCACTGCTGGCACGATATGACCGGGCACACTACGACCAGTTAGAAAATCTATTACAACATCTGCCTGACTAGTTTAAAACCCAGGCAAATGACCTTATCCAAGAGGGCAAGCTAATTTCAAATGCCTCAATTAAATGTGCACTTGACGCAGCAGACACTGCCTCTAGATCAATCAACACCAGTGTACCCCTTAGACGACATGCCTGGCTACGCATTTCTGATGGATACATCTGCCAGTGGATTCCTCACCTTGTGAATATCCCTTGCGCCAGCAACATTCGGAAACTTTTGTAGCAGTCCACGCCGATGAGGCCGAAGACGACGTCACAGAGACACGGCTCCGCTCGCGACTCCGCTGACGTCACCGGCTCCATAAGAGGACCTCGTCGGCGTGATGACGTCGGTTCCCTTTTTTCCGCGCCGTCGAAGCCAACGGATTTCGGGAATCGCTGTTGTTAGCGTCGTGGATACTTTGTGTATTTTCATTGCTGTTTCCTGTCTTCTTTGAAGATGTCATCGAGGAAGTCTGGATTTAAGCCTTGCCGGGAGTGTGGCAAGCATATGTCCATCACTGACCCACATGAGGACTGTGTGTGGTGTTTATCCTCGGACCACGATGTGGATGGCTGTACCAGCTGCCGTAAAATGAGCTCAAAGGCTCTGAAAGAACGGGAGGCAAAACTTTTTATTGCCAGGATGAAGAAGAAGAGAGGGAGGAGGAAAACGAGATCGAGGTCTCGATCGAAGTCGAGGTCGGCATCGAGGTCTACGTCGGGGCATGCTTCGAGAGCTAAGAAGCACAAGAAAAAGAGAAGGAATTCCTCTCGGCGTCATTCTGACAAGAGTACGGCGCCGAAGCCGAAGTCACCTGATCGGCGTCGAAGGGACTCCGTCTCTCCTTCTCCTGTGCCGGGTTCACCAGCTGGTCCTTCATCTCCAGTGGTCCCTTTGTCTCCGGCTTCGCCAGTTCCGGTCCGGACTCCGACGCCGGTCTCATCCCCGGCTCCGGCTCCGGCTCCATCTCCGGCCCCGGAAGAGCTTCAAGTCCCGGGTGAGCCTGCGACGCCGTTGAATCCACCGTCGGCGCCGGTTGGCCCGAGTCCGGTGGGGCCTGACCAGTATCCTGCCTTTCCTGGGCCAGGTCAGGACCCTTCGCATTACTTAAATGCGATGTATGGGGTATTTGCTCGTGCCATGTATGCCCCTGGTGCACCTACGGGTCCGATGGGTCCTTTGGCCTTTAACTTGGGGGTGCCGCAGGTGTATCCTCAGGCTCCTTTCTACCCATTTTATCCAGCGACGCCGTCTTGGAATCCTCCGGCTCCGAGAACGTCGACGCCGCTTCCATCCTCGCCGGCTCCGGCTCGACCTCGTTCGACGCCGATGGCTCCGCTGGATCCACGTTCGACGCCAATGGCTCCACTGGCACCGGCGCCGTCGGAGTCGATTACGGCGCCGCCGAGGATTCGAATTCGCTCCAGGAGGGAGACTCAGAGGATTATTGAGGAGCAGAGATACCTTCAAGAGGAGGCGGAGGATGGAGAATTGGTAGAGTCGGATGAGGTTTTTGATGAGCTTAAGGAAGCTAGTGGCTTGGACCTTTCTCCTGAGGGGGAGATTACTCCGCCATCTGATGAGCCATCCAAGGATGTCGCACCCTACCATGCAGTCATAAGGAGAGCTGCGGAGTTGCTTGATCTCCAGCTTCCTACAACAGAGTTTAAGTCAAACATTTTGACTGAAGTGCTGCATTCTCCGACGACGGTATCAGAGCCTCTGCTTCCCTTTAATGAGGCCATTGCAGAACCTGTGTTGGAGGTGTGGCGCAAACCTTTTTCTGCTCCTGCGGTCTCAAAGACGATCGCAAGGAGATACAGAGTGGCCCCAGGAGATCCTGAATTTTTGTCGTCCCATCCGTCACCAGAGAGTCTGGTGATTCAAGCGGCTTGTTCTGGAAAGTCTAAAGGTGCTTTTCCACAGGTCCCTGGGGACAGAGAGGCAAAAAGGCTGGATCAATCGGCAAAGAAGGTGTTTTCATCAGCCAGCATGGCTTTGAAGTCGACTAACGCTACTTGTCTCTTGGGGCGCTATGTTCACGCACTGATGGACTCGGCTAAGAAACTGGCGCCGAAATTGCCTGAGGACGATAGATCTGGATTTAACGACATCTTGGCTGATGCTCAGGCGGCTGCGCGGCAAGTGATCCAAAGTGGGCTGGACACTGCGGATTCTGTTGCAAGGATCATGGGGTCGTCTGTTGCAACTAGGAGAAGTGCTTGGTTGAGAACGTCGGAGTTCTCTCAAGATGTACAGTCGACCCTATTGGATCTACCGTTTGATGGGTCTGGCCTATTTGGGAAAAAGGCAGATGCTGCTCTGGAAAGATTCAAGGAGAGCAAGGCAACTGCTAAATCTTTGGGACTCCAGTCTCAGTCGACAGGGTCTTTTAAGAGGTACAGGGGTTTTGGAAGAACATCCTTTCGTACCTATAGACAGACGCAGCAGCAAAGTTCCTCGTCCAGAGGTTACCGAGGAAGAATCAGGGGTCGCACACGTGGCTCTCGTCAGCTCTCCTCCTCCTCTTCCTCAGCCCCTCCCACCACCGCAAAACAGCCCTAGATCCGACATTCCGGATCATGTTGGTCCTGTGGGGGGCCGGCTTACCCATTTTCTACAAGATTGGGAATCTGTAACTACGGATCTCTGGGTTCTAGATCTTGTAGAAAATGGGTACGCCCTTCCCTTTCGGGAATTCCCTCCAAATTACCCTCCTTGCCAAGGGGTTTGTTCGGAGGACCACCGTCTTCTCCTGCAGGAGGAAGTCCTGAAGTTGTTTCAGAAAGGCGCGATAGAGGTGGTCCCGGAGCAGGAGAGGGGTCAGGGATGCTACTCCCGGTATTTCCTGATCCCAAAAAAGGACGGCAGATTGCGTCCGATATTAGACCTCAGAATCCTGAACTTTTACCTGAAACAGGAAAAGTTCAAGATGCTCACCCTTGCTCAGGTTCTTCAGGCGCTGAATCAGGAGGACTGGATGGTGTCGCTCGACTTGCAGGATGCGTATTTTCACATCCCCATTCTGAAGTCGCACAGGAAGTATCTCCGTTTCACGGTAGGGTCGCAACATTATCAGTTTGCGGTCCTCCCGTTTGGTCTTACTTCGGCACCTCGAGTCTTCACGAAGGTGATGGCAGTGGTGGCAGCCCATCTCAGAAGATCGGGAATTTCGGTTTTCCCTTATTTGGACGACTGGCTGATCAAGGCGGAGTCGTCGGAGAAGGTGCTGTGTCATCTGCAGGATACAACTTGGCTGTTGTACAGATTGGGTTTTTCGATCAATGTGCCCAAATCTCACCTGGTGCCCTCTCAGCGCAACCTGTTCATAGGTGCGGTACTGGACACTACTGTGTGTCGAGCATTCCCTCCTCCTCAAAGGATTCTCGACATACAGGAAATGATTCCTTTGTTTTACAGCGGAGCGGTTGTTCCAGTTCTGAAGGTCCTTGCCTGCTCGGTCTGTTCGCCTCCTGCATACTGTTGGTCAACCATGCACGCTGGCACATGAGGGCGCTCCAGTGGTGCCTCCGCAAGCAGTGGTATCAGCACAAAGGGGATCTCAGGGAGTCTGTGAGGATCTCCAGAGAAGCTGCGGCGGATCTATTTTGGTGGAGCGTGGAGGGCAATCTGTCCCAAGGAAAGCCCTTCCATATACCTCCATCGGTGGCAACAGTGTAACGGATGCATCCACCTTAGGGTGGGGTGCTCATCTGGGGGATCTGGAGATCAAGGGTCTTTGGTCTCCAGAGGAAAGGTTGCTTCACATCAACCTTCTGGAGTTACGGGCGATACGTTTGGCGCTCAAGGCCTTCCTCCCTTCCCCTCGCGGTCAGTCTGTTCAAGTCCTGACGGACAACACGACCGCGATGTGGAATATAAACAAACAGGGAGGAGTGGGGTCTCTTTGTCTGTGCAGAGAGGCCCTGCGTCTATGGTCCTGGGCTCAGGATCATCGGATTTGTCTGATGGCAAATCATCTAGCCGGAGTTCTGAACGTGCGTGCGGACAGTCTCAGTCGACAGTTCTCCGCCGACCACGAGTGGAGGCTCCATCCGGAGGTGGTTCGTCATGTCTTTCAGACGTGGGGGACTCCTTGGGTGGACCTGTTTGCCACTTACGAGAACGCACACTGCCCGTCATTCTGCAGTCTCCAGTATCCGTTGCAGGGAGCGTTAGGGGACGCGTTCCAGTTGAGTTGGGGCTCACGACTCCTTTACGCGTTTCCTCCCATACCCTTGATTCCTCGGGTTCTGAGGAAGATTCGCCAAGACCGGGCCCAAGTTATATTGATCGCCCCGGATTGGCCAAGAAGGGTGTGGTACACAGATCTTCTCCACCTCTCCTCGTGCCCTCCGCTCCGTCTCCCTCTGAGGGCAGACCTCCTCTCGCAGTCGGAGGGGCAGGTTCTACACCCCCACCTCCAGAGCTTACACCTTCATGCCTGGAGATTGAACGGGGCAACCTGAATTCTTTCTCTCTCCCGCCAGATGTGGTGGATGTTATTTTATCGGCCAGGCGACACTCCACCAAGTCCATTTACTCCTACAGGTGGTTTAAATTTGTTAAATGGTGTGGAGAGAGGTCCATTGATCCCTTGAAGGCTCGTCTGTCTAATATTCTACAGTTTGCCCTTTCTCTTGCCCAGCAAGGCTTTGCTGTGGCTACTGTGAAAGGATATCTATCGGCTCTATCGGCTTTCCTTTGTTTGCCGGATCAGCCGTCGCTGTTTAAGTCTCCTATTGTTCTTCGTTTTATAAAGGGTCTTACAAACAAATTTCCTCCAACTCCCTTTATTGTGCCTCAATGGGACTTGAACCTTGTCTTAACCTATCTCATGGGTTCTCCTTTCGAGCCCTTACACAAGTGTCCCATGAGGCTCTTGTCTTTTAAGACGGTATTCCTTGTTGCAATCACCTCGGCAAGGAGGGTAAGTGAGCTTCAAGCTCTAAGTTCGAAACCCCCATTCTTGACCATTCATGCTGAACGAATGGTACTCAGGACCAGGGCTGCATTTTTGCCTAAGGTGGTAACTCCCTTCCATCTGGGGCAGTCCATTACCCTTCCTTCTTTCTATCCTCCCCCACACCCTTCCAAGGAGGAGGAGAGACTTCACCGCTTGGACCCTAAGAGGGCGGTGAGCTTCTACCTGGACAGGACAAGGGATTCCAGGATTGATGACCAGCTCTTTGTGGGTTTTGCTGGCTGCAGAAAGGGTCGTGCGGTGCACAAGCGCACCCTTTCAAGATGGATTGTGCTTTGCATCAAGATCTGCTACTCCCTAGCTGGTAAGGAGCCTCCGGAGGGTTTGAGGGCTCATTCTACCAGGGCGAAGTCTTCTACATCTGCCTTATCTAGGGGTGTTCCTGTGGAGGACATTTGTAGGGCGGCAACTTGGGCCTCCCTCCATACCTTCGCTAAACATTATTGCTTGGACACCGAGGTGAGGAGGGACGGACACTTTGCTCGTTCCGTCCTTCAGGATTTTCTGGTATAGGGGGATGGACACCCTCCTCCGGGAGTGGGGACTGCTGTGGAATCTATTCACAAGGTGAGGAATCCACTGGCAGATGTATCCATCAGAAGAACAAGTTACTTACCTTCGGTAACGCTTTTTCTGGTGGATACAGTATCTGCCTGTGGATTCCTCACTGACCCACCCGCCTCCCCGTTGTCCATCCTTCTATACCAGTGACTCTATGCCTGTAATTCATTTGATGGGTTTCAAATGTGTTTATCACTGTCAAAGGCATTATGTTAATACTTCTGCTTTGTTATTTATTTTCCACACTGAGTGTGTTGATATGCATATTGTGTACTGTGTATACTGTTTATGTACATATTGCTGTCAGTCCGTCCGTGTGCCTCGAAGGCACGGAAAAAAGGGGCGGAACTGACGTCATCACGCCGACTAGGTCCTCTTATGGAGCTGGTGACGTCAGCGGAGTCGCGAGCGGAGCCGTGTCTCTGTGACGTCGTCTTCGGCCTCATCGGCGTGGACTGCTACAAAAGTTTCCGAATGTTGCTGGCGCAAGGGATATTCACAAGGTGAGGAATCCACAGGCAGATACTGTATCCACCAGAAAAAGCGTTACCGAAGGTAAGTAACTTGTTCTTCAGACTTTAAGCAGGGGGTCCAAACTACCATACTCAGTCAGCCATTAGACCAAGAACAGCTATTTTGGCCGGCTGTAGACACTGCCCTTGATAAAATGAAAAAGTACACCGAGACTGCTAAGTCCATGGGAGAGTTACAGTCTCCACAAACGCGTGGCTCCTTTCGGCCCTCCTTTTACAGAGGAGCCTCCAAAAACATGGGCGTAGACACCTCATCTATATTCAAAGCCATTACACAAACATCCCCTAGTAGGGGATATTTTAGAGGCGGATACAGAGGGAACAACAACAAAGGAAGAGGTCGAGGTAATAACACTCGCACCTCCCCTGCCACAAAACAGTGACTTTCCTCCGCTCCCCCCAGACCATTCCACTCCAGTCGGGGGCAGACTAACACAGTTCCTACCTGTCTGGAATTCCATCACCACAGACAGGTGGGTAAGACAAATCATCCAGTATGGTTACTGTCTGGAACTTACAGCTACCCCCCCACACATACCACCCAAACAGCGTCCAATGTCCGCAGACCATCTTACGCTCCTCAAACAAGAGGTTCTCTCACTGCTTCAAAAGCTTGCAATAGAGTTCCCTTAGAGCATCAAGGAACAGGGGTATACTTGCTGTGCTTCCTAATACCCAAAAAGGACGGGAGTCTGAGACCAACACTCGACCTCAGACCCCTAAATCTGTATATACACTCAGATCATTTCCATATGATCACTCTTCAACAAGTGCGCCCACTGCTGCAACAAGGCGATTTCCTTGCCACACTACATCTCAAGGACGCCTACTTCCACATTCCCATACATCCTGCTCGCAGGAAGTACCTATTATTTGTGGTGGACGGACAACACTACCAGTTCAGTCCTTCCATTCGGAGTGACCACCGCACCCAGAGTATTCACAAAATGTCTTGCGGTAGTAGCAGCAAATCTCAGAAGACAACACATTCATGTCTTCCCGTATCTAGACGACTGGCTAATAAAAGCAAAGTCATTCGACCAATGTGTTCTACACACTCACCAAACCATCCAAATGTT
This sequence comes from Triturus cristatus, assembly GCF_964204655.1. Classification (NCBI taxonomy): domain Eukaryota; kingdom Metazoa; phylum Chordata; class Amphibia; order Caudata; family Salamandridae; genus Triturus; species Triturus cristatus. The sequence continues at coordinate 1,681,937,008 of NC_140589.1, forward strand.
ACACAACTTGGGGTTCACGATCAACTACCCCAAGTCGCATCTCCAGCCCTCTCATATACACCAATATCTAGGAGCTACCATAAACACCTCCACAGCGCTAGCATATCCCAGTCCAGCCAGGATAGCCAGTATACAAACTCTTATCACAAAAGTTCAAAACCAACACTCTCTTCCAGCCAGAGTGTTCATGCAGTTCATAGGCATGATGGCATCTTGCATCTTCATTGTGCCTTATGCAAGACTTCAAATGCGTCCCTTACAGGAATGCCTAGCGCGTCAGTGGAACCAGGCTCAAGGACAACTTACAGATCTGGTGTTGGTGGACAGCCGCTCACATCGCTCTCTACAGTAGTGGAACATAACAAACTTGTCCAAAGGGCGGCCGTTCCTCGAGCCTCTTCCACAGATAGTGCTGACAAACAGACGCATCACTCACAGGATGGGGGAGCCCATCTCCTCAGACACACAACTCAGGGCAAATGGACCACTCAACAGAAAGTGATCCATATCAATCACCTAGAACTGCTAGCAGTATTCCTAGCACTAAAATCCTTCCAACTACATGTACAGAACAAGGCTGTCCTCATCCGGACGGACAGCATGACAGCCATGTATTACATACAAAAACAAGGAGGCACACATTCTCTGCAGCTGTCCTAGCTCGCACAGAACATTTGGAGATGGGCCATTCCTCAGAAAATATAGCTACTTGCTGAACACCTTCCAGGAGTTCACAATCAGATTGCCGATCTGTTACGTCGACGGACACAACAGATTCACGAGTGGTAACTACATCCCCAAGTTCTACTGCCCTTTTTCCAAAAATGGGGTCAACCAGACCTAGATCTGTAAGCCACACATGAAAATGCAAAATGCCCAACCTTCACCGCCATGTTTCTGCACCCGAAGTCAAAAGGCAATGCGATATGGATGAACTGGTCAGGCGGATTTGTGTACGCTTTTCCGCCTCTCCCACTCATTTCACCAGTGGTACGCAAGCTCAGGCAGCAATCTCTCAAACTGATCCTAGTAGCTCCCACATGGGCACGCCAACCGTGGTTCACAACACTACTGGAACTCTCACAAGTTCCACACCAAAAACTGCGCGTCTCCCCGTCCTTAATAACCCAGAACCATGGAGAGATCAGGCATCCAGATCAACTGAATCTGGCGATCTGGCTCCTGCATTCCTAGAGTTCGGTTACCTTAACCTTCCACCGGACTGCATAAACATTATCAAAGAAGCCAGAAGACCTACTACTAGAGCTTGCTATGCTGCAAAATGGAAAAAAATTGCCATTTGCTGCACTAACAATAATATACACCCACTGGATGCCTCTATCCAGAACATAATTTGCTACTTACAACATTTGCAAAGACGTAATTTAGCATACTCATCCATACGTCTGCATCTAGCAGCACTCGCAGCTTAATTACAAAATCGACAACACTTGTTACTCTTTAGAGTCCCTGCGATCAAAGCCTTCATGGAAGGACTTAAAAGAATTATTCCTCCCAGATTACCACCCTCTCCGGTGTGGAATCTAAACATTGTTCTTACTAGGCTTATGGGACCCCCATTTGAACCTCTACATAAATGCGAACTACAGTTCCTCACATGGAAAGTAGCTTTCCTTATTGCAATCACATCTCTTAGAAGAGTGAGTGAAATCCAGGCTTTAACCATACAAGAACCATTCTTACAATTACATCGTAACAAAGTGGTTCTTAGGACAAATCCAAAATTCCTTCCAAAAGTCATATCTCCTTTTCATCTTAACCAGTCAGTGGAGTTACCAGTGTTTTGCAGCATAGGCGTCTTCTAGATTCACAAACTGTGCATATCCCGCCATCTAGTGGTTGGAGTCGGAAAGTGCTTTGTATTATTATTATTTTTTTGCTTTGGGAGGTTGCGAAACCTGATCCCTCTGGTGAGGCTACAACCCCCATCGTGTGTGTGCAGGCTCTGATTATTTTTTCCGCCATGGAGATCGGAGGTGCCCTGAAGACTTTGGTGAAAAAACAGCAGCAGACGCATGCAACAGAGGAGGCCCACAAGAAACTCCAAGTAGATGGGTGGTAATAACAGAGTTGCATGAGGGGATAATCTTGAGCAAAGCAGCTTGTTTGGCGCTGCTCACATTATTCCTCATGCAGCAGGGCAAGTGCGCAGAAATGCAGAGTTACCTGCTGAGCCACTACATTAAAAAAAGTTGCAATAGTTGGGGACTTTGTACATCAAGCCTCTTATACCAAAATAACACATCAGGATACTCTATGGGAAATACAGATGCGGTTTATCGCACACCCATAAAACAACTTGTGCTGTATAACATATAGCACACACAGTTACAAAACAGAGGGCAATAAATAGCTCAATAACACAGGTAATATGCAAACATTTACCAGTGACTACAGCCACTTCCAAAGATTTTACAATCTTGCTGCATAGCATTGCAACAGGCAAAATCACAGAGGTGCCTCGTACCACAAGGTACAAATGCGCGCAATTTCGCAGCATTACCTACTCGGCCTCTACAAACTCTCACGTTGCGAGGTTAAGTTAATCCAAGGTACAATGGATCAAGAACAAATGCAAGGTAATATCGCATGCATAAATCCATGGGCTGGGACTACATGTAAACAAATACATTCAAATGCATGCAATTTCGCAGCATTACCTACTCCGCCTCTACAAACACTCACGTTGCGAGGTTAAGTTAATCCAAGGTACAATGGATCAAGAACAAAGGTGCCTCACACCACAAGGTACAAATGAGCGCATTATTGCAGCATTACCTACAGAGCCTCTACAAACTCTAACGTGGCAAGGCTATGTTAATCAAGAACAAATAGCATTTAATCTTGCACGCAGAAATACAGGGGCTGGGCCTACATGTAGACAAATACATAGAGCCATGCACTTTATAAAATTACACCCATAAAGGGCAGAGTAAAACAAAAAGATTCAGGGTTTGGATTTGTATGCACCCAAGATATATACAGTCAGCCCTTAAAACATCACAAACATTTGAATACATCCCCACATGACGCACATCAAAGAAGGGGTGTGTGTGTGTGTATATATATATCTATATATCGCGAAGCACTCCTTCAAAGTCACACCTTCTCACTGGTAGCATGGAGCACAGGATTCATAAAAATACCGCTTAGTTTATTTGATCCTCTCATAAACACATAGCGGCAGCCATTACGCGTTTCGTCCCTTCCAGGGGACTTGATCACATGACGCGCATCAACCATTGGCCTTTCATTTTTAAAGGTTACACTTTTTTTCCCCTTTCTTTCTCTCTTTTTAGGTCGAGGACTACCGGTCTGCCGAAGGCAGAACCGGAAGTCGGAGATTTAATGTTTTCTAGAGTGGCTCCTTAGCCCGCCTCTCTTTTTGCCTCTCCTCCATTGGCTGGCTTCCTAAACGGAGGCCAGCCATTGGAGGAGAGAGCCGTCCCTTCAAATAGGCTCCGTCTTTTTCAGATTTGGGGGCGTGTTCTTGCTGTTCTTTCTACTTTTTAGCCACGCCCTTTCTCAGGCGTGTTTTTCTCTCATCCAGCCAATGGCAAGAGGAGAGAAAAAGAAACACACCCCCGAATCTGAAACCGCCGCTGCGTTTCTCCGAGGCATTTCTGCTTCGCCCTCGGAGAAAGGCAGTGGTGGTGTGCTTGCGCGAGAGAAATAACCGTCCTCTGTACTTAGCCTAGACATCAGGTTCCTCAGACTGCCTCAGCTAATACGGCGCCCCAGCCTTGCCAATTTGCTGGGGCGGTGCGCTGCCACACACTGTGCCCAAACGGAAGGGCACGATTACTCTGACCCCCTCCGCGGCTGCCGACCGATCGGGTGCCTTGCCAGCGCACCCGGTTGACCTATGACCTCGTGTGCCGTTCACCGTTGCAAATAGCTGGGGTGATGTGCGGCAACAGCCAAGCCCCTTCAGGCCATACCACAGGCGGTTAATGGGACAAACGTCCGCCCCACAAGACCCAAGCACTGCTGTGTGCAGGTAGCTGCGGCTTACGTTACGCACTACCCACTCAAGGCACCTCGCGGCAGTAACAGAGGGCAGCCGCAGACACCGCATCTTCACAAGATGGCTGACGTAGAGCCGACCCAGGACAACCGACCTGTACGTTAGCTAGTCCGTCTTCAGTTTCCATGAGAGAGCGAGCCCTGGACAGTCTGAAGATGGCAGCGTCCGTGGTGCTGAGCCTGGACACACTGCCCACTGACCCTTTGCTGCTCATCCTGTCCTTCCTGGACTATCGCGACCTGACCAGGTACCTGGGGGCGGGGGGCTTCTGCCATCGGGGACAGGCCAGCTTCTTTCTTCTGAGGTAAAGTGAGCGTAACAAGGAAACTGAAAGGCAGCAAGCAGCGATTTCTCAAATTAATCTGTACTATGATGAGGTATGGAAGGCGTGTTTTCCGCGGCAGTCATAAATTGGGTAACTTTAAATTGCACTGGCTTCACTAGTCACGCACAGACACACGCGAATTGTGTTGATATCGCACACACAAAGACACACAGTTGCATGTGTAAAACCTTACTGATTTAGCATGTTTAAGTTCTATAGCTATATTTCGCCTACACGAGTTTATGGTATATGTACACACACGTACTGACTTCCTTCATGACGATACAGCGATGGGCCAATGCAGGAGGCCCTGGTTCAGCACACCGCCTGCCTTCCTAACATTACACAACGCATCAGACCAGCCCTTTAACGCCTTGGTTGTCAATCAATGGCCACACGTTCTCTGTTGGGCCCACCACCACCACCACCACCACCACCACCACCCCACGTAGGCGCTGGGATGATAATGTTAAACCAGCGCTATCTGTCAGGGAGTGTGTGCTGTGAGGCGGGCTCAAGCGCGCCCTATGTTCAGCAGTGGGCGCAAGAGCCCGCCGAGGGCTGGACGGGCCAGGCCAGGGGGGCACACGTGAGAGGGAAGGGCCACTGTGTGCCCTGTCCCCGAAAATGAGCCATTACCCAAGGGATTGATAACTGCTACGGTGAACACACCCCGCACCAAAAGGCAGGCGACCCCCCTCACCTGGAGAATAGATGGGGCCGTCGCCCTCACCGTCCGTATCCTAAAGTCGTGCGACAAGCACATGGCCTGCTCCTTTTGGAGGGTTTCCCTTGGACCCTTACAGTGTGCTTGGGATGCCCAGAGCCCCGGTGGCGTGAGGATCAGTACGCATGGTGCAGCCCGAGGTGAGGCTGAAGAGGGAAGCTTAGCTCCGTCCAGGCTCTCTGTAATGAAGTATTAATGAATGTAGGACATCAAGTAGAGATACTTCATGAAGAGAGTTTATTAGCCACAGCTGCTGCAGACCAGAGCAACAGTCACCTCTGGAACCTCTGAGCTACAAGCTCACAGAGTACATTCCACATTCCACAGACATGTCATCTTGATGGAATGAAAGCAAGATCACAACACTATCTCTCTTGTTTACAATGAATGAATAAAATAAACAACAATAAAATGTCACAACTTCAATGCAACAAATCATAAATCATAAACTTACAATAAACACATTACTACAAAATGCAAATGAAAGAACATGACATTAAGGCATCAAATCATGAACTTACAATAAATGACCTAATGATGAAACACATCAATTGCGAGATCTTAAAGGTTTGACAATATTTTGTCTCTCACTCCTACGTACAGGTTCAGGATGAAAAGAACCCCTTGATTCTAACACATCAATATCAGAATGAGAAGATGGAGAAGAAACACAGGGGTGCAAGACCGGTTTGGATGGAAGGGGAGAATCATTAGGAACAACAACATGACTGTGCACCTTCACCACTCTTCCCTTATTCCACCATTCATTCTTGCTGGTCCTCACTGCATTCCTAGACACAACCTCAATCCTGACAGGAGGCCTGAATTTCGACATTCCCTTAGGAACGTGACTGGGATCCTTGATACGAATCCAGTCTCCAACCTGCAATTTGTCTTCTACAGATTTAACTCTGTGTGTAAGGTCATAATGACCTTTCATTTTACTCTGAGAATTTTCCACCTTTGGCCTCACGACCTGGTCCATTTTTAACATATGATCATTCTTATGTTGACACTCTCTCAACCATGCAGGACATAGTCTAGAAGCAGGTGGTCGTCCTCTTAACATTTCAAATGGTGTAAAACCTGAAACTGCATTTGGACAACATCTATGCGACCACAACATTTCTTCCACAGATTTACCAATATCAAACTTATTCTGTATGCCCCATTGAATACACTCAACTAATGTGCGATTCATTTTTTCCACAAGACCATTTGCCTGTGGGTGGTATAGCGCAACACACCTGTGTTTGATGGCATTGCAAGCAAGTAAACATTCCATTTCTTTTGACACAAATTGGACGCCATTGTCCGACACAATTTCTTTGGGAAACCCTTCCCTTAAAAACAGATTCTTCAAAAACCTGATTACACTGACAGTATTTGGTTCTTCTACAAACTCCACCTCCCACCACTTGCTGTAGTAATCTACAACCACAATAGCAAACCTTAATTTCCGTGGAAGAATGCTAAATGGACCAATAAAATCTATAGCAAGCTTTGACCAAACTGTACTTGGTAATTCTACAGGCTGTAAAGGGACCGCCTCCGTTTTCAGAATTTTGTCACTAGAGGCACATACAACACATCCCCGCACAACGGCCACAATGGCAGAATCCATGCCGGGCCACCAGTAGCTATCCCTTATTTTCCTTTTTGTTATCGTTTGTCCCAGATGTCCCTCATGACCATAAAGGATAATCCTTTCCCTCAAGGAAACAGGCGGAACAAATTTATCTCCCCGTACAAGCATACCCTTTTCTTCAATCGACAATTCATCCGCAATTTTGAAGTATGGTTGCAAGTTTTTCGGCAGATTTTTTTCTCTAGGCCATCCTCTCATGACATACTCTCTGACACTATCCAATTCCAGATCCTTTGAAGACTCATTCAACCATTCTTTTTCATTAAATGTGGTGTCATGACAAATATCTACACTAGCAATTAAACATTCTTCGTCATTCTCCTCATAGTTCTCATTGTAATCTGTGAAACTCAACGGTGAACGAGAGAGATAATCTGCTCTTACGTTTTTACCACCTGGGATGTATTCAATGCTGAAATTATATTGCAAAAGTTTCGAGCTTAATCTCGCTATTCTGGGGGGGTGATCTTTTATATTGATTCCACTTAGAATGCTAACTAAAGGCTTGTGATCAGTCTTAAGTACAAATTTTCTTCCCCAAATAAAACACTTAAACCGTTCAACAGCCCAGCAGCAACTCAACAGCTCTTTTTCAATCACTGAGAAAATGTTCTCATTAGACCTTAAAGATCTTGAAGCAAACCCAACTGTTGCCTCACTTCTCCCTTTCATCTGAGAAATGGTAGCACCCAGACCATCATTGCTTGCGTCAACAGTAATGATACACTCAAGTGACGGGTCAAAAGGTGCAAGAACACCAGCAGAAACAATTTCTTCTTTCAAACCATCGAATTCAATTTGACAACCTCCTTCCCATGAGAATTTTTTGTCCTTTTTCAATAATTCCCTTAGCCTGACAGTTTTCGCTGAAAAATTCCTAATAAATTTTGAGTAGAACTCACAAAGCCCTAAAAATGAAGCCACATTCTCTTTAGACTTGGGGGTAGGTGCTTTGGTTATGGCATCAACCAGACCGGGTCTGGGTTCTACTCCTTTTTCTGAAATCAAATGTCCCATATACTCAATAGTTTTCTTATTGAATTCTCATTTCCCTCGATTGGCCACCACACCAATTTTTTTTAATCTTTCCAAAACAGCACCCATCCTTTTGTCATGAACACTCTGACTTTCACCAGCTATAAGGATGTCATCTTGAAAAGTGACCACCCCCTCGATACCCTTCAGCACATTCTCCAACACACGTTGAAAAACGGCAGCAGCCGATGCAAGACCAAAAGGCATTCTTTTGAATTGGTATGAACCCATTGGAGATACAAAAGCAGTCAAATGTCTTGAAGATTCATCTAGCACAATTTGATGATACGCAGATGCTAGATCAATTTTTGAAAAAAACCTAGCACCTGAGAATGTACTTATAATGTCGACAATCCTTGGCAAAGGGTGAGAATCAACCCAAATAACCTTGTTTAGGCTTCTTAAGTCGACACATACTCTCAATTGACCATTTTTTTTCCGCGCGATAACCAATGGACTTAACCATAGCGATGATTCTATAGGCTCTATCACGCCATCATCACACATTTTTTTTAGAATTTTCCCTAAATCCTCGCGCACACTGAACGGTACATTTCCTAATTTATGTTTCACGGGTGTAGCATCCTCCTTGACCTTAATCCTATGTTTGAATCCATTAATTCTACCTAACCCGTCCCCAAAAACTGTGGGATACTTTCCAGTCCAATTGTTACTATTTTCACATTTTTCCTCGTCTTCATCGGTTACTAAAGAAACTTGAACCTTTCTCCCAGGTCTAAGCGTCATACCGAAAAGGCCTTGGTGATACCAACCAAGAATATTTAATCCTTTCTTTGCCACATATACTTTCCCCACTATGCTACGATCTTTGAATTTAAGTTCACACTCAAAGTATCCTGACAATTCAATTTTTCTTCCATCGTATGTAACTGGATTCCTATCCGGAGGAAACAACTTGCGTTTACCCCATATTTCATCATACAACTCATCAGTTACCATTGTCATTCTGGCACCCGAATCAATGAGGAGTCGGATGTTTTTACCATCTACCACAATGTTCTCATAGGGATCAACACAATCAGACTCCTCATCCTGCACAACCACAATCATGTCCCTGACACCTCTAGAACAATTTTGTTCTTCCTCTGAACTGTCATAAACCTCTCCATCTTGTACATAGTTGATTCTTTCCTTGGGTGTCTGACATACTTTCCTGAAATGCCCAATTTTATTACATACTTTGCACTTCACATTTTTTGCTGGGCACGGTTTTCCATTAATTCCATGCCTTGAATTTCCACATCTAAAACAAATATTCTTTTGCAGGAAAAAATTATTTTTATACTCTCTTTTTTTTGTTACATTTTTCCCACTAAAATTTTGTTTTGATACTGTGCTTTCATTCACACGTGCCTTATGAATAGAACTTTCATTCACCACAGACACACCACTAGCTTCCTTACGTGTAAGTTCTCTCTGAGCTTTTCTTGAGACCTCAATCCCCTTTACTATATCTATAGTCTCAATCAAATTGGGATTGCGCATAGTGAGCAATTTTTCTCGTACTTTTTTGTCCCAACAACGTACCACTATTTGATCGCGTATAAGCTGGTCTGTGAAATTTTCAAACTCACATTCTGCAGCCAACATGCGTAAAACCGCAACATAAGTGACTATAGATTCATCTTGCAATTGCTCCCTTGTGAAAAACTTATGTCTATTTACAATTAAACTCGGTTGCACATCAAACTGCTTTTCTAATTTTTTTACCGCTAATTGAAATTCATCTAAGTCCTCTTGATCATGAGGAACGACATATGGAGGAAGGTGTTCATATATAGATTGTCCTTCAAAGCCGAGATTATGTTCTAGCAAAAATATTTTCCACTCTGGTCGATATCTATTTCCACCAATTGCCCCTAAGTATTTCGTAAAGGCTCTATACCAATTTCTCCAAGGCACAGGGGGATCACCCGGTGTTTGTAGAAATGGTGGAGGAGCTCCAACATTTTGCATATTTGCCATGACACTCAACCTTAACAGCAAAAGTACTAATGCTATATTGTGTTTATACAAGATCACAACACTCTCCCGGCCAGGGAGGGAGCACTGTGAGCCTCGAGCTGCCGGGGGAGTGCGGAGTCAGAATGAAGAGGGAAGCCTAGCTCCGGAAGGGGGGGGGGGGGGGGGGGGTCTGCAAGCCCTAAGCTGCAGGAGGGTGCGGGGACAAGTGAATGAAGCCCCTCGCAGGCCATCACTACAGCGCACATTGCTCTTCCCTGGGGCACCTACATTAAAGGCTCCCGGGTACTTAGTATGCCACCTACTTACTTACAAGGCCCTGCCGTGCCCTGGCGCTAAGTAGGATATGAACCTTTCTAGAAGCCACACGTTTGTCCAGCTTCCGAGTACCATAGATACCAAGCGAATACATGTATATACCATTTCCAAGTGAACTTGCGTACACTGCAAAGCTATGGATAGATCAAGGCCACGCCCAAGCACTACAGTTCCTCACTCTCCCAGCCCAAGACACTAGATATCGTACCCAGCTGTACGCCTCACCCACTCCCCCACGACGTAATGTAAAGCGGATCTTTGTAAACGCCCAACGGAACCCTTGCCCTTTTGGGAATCAGACTCTGGCGGATCTATATAGCGCCGACCTCAGAGAATAATCGACTCCTGGGCACCAGAGGTGCAACTAGAGCCAAATTTCGGGGGGGGGCTAAGACAAGATTTCGGGGGGGGGGGGGGGGGGGCTGCTGAATCTTTTAAGCCATAGGCAGAGTGGAGCTGCAGGGGCTCTTAGAAGGGGTGAAACAACAGCGAGGCCTCATTAACATGCAAATGGTCTGTTTAAAGACCTGTGAAGTACTCGGGTGCGGCTGTGTGCACGCCGAGAAGCTGTCTCATCCCGGGCTGCCACACACGACGGGGGTGCTGAAGCCCTGTAAGTCCAATGGGTGTTGCGCGCCTGCTGGGAACTATACTATGTCTTCAGTCGACGGGAGCCCCTGGCCTGCCATGATTGTCAGGCTGTTGTGTAAGTAAGTACAATTTTATTGTTGTCATGCACCGCAGTGACGGTAGGGCAGGGGTGGGGGCAGAGGTCGGTCTGCAAGTATGCCCCCCACCTTTTGCCTACAGCCTGCACCCCTCCTCCCTGTGAAGAACAACGTAGCGAGAACGTGTATCTCTCCTGTCTCTAGACTGTACCCCCCCCGCCCCCCCCCCTTTGTTTCTGCTCAGTGCGATGGTAACTTTCGCAACCTCTGAATCACGACCCCAATTCCCGTTAAAAATTGCTCTTGCACCGTCCTTCGGACTCCCCTCTCTAGATGTATGCTATAATAGGGTGTTTCACTGGCCCGTACCCACAGACCCCGTTCGTTCTAGATGCATGCTGCAGTAGAGTGGTGTCTCCCTTGTCCCCTGTACCCACAGACCTCTCTCTAGATGCAAGCAGTACAGTGGCCCCTCTCCCGCCCCTTTGTACCCACAGACCTCTCTTCTCTCTCTAGATGCAGGGCACTACAGTGGCTTCTCTCCTGCCGCCTATACCCACAGATATCTCTCCTCTCTTAGATGTTGGGTACTACAGTGGCTTCTCTCCGTCCTCCTGTACCCACAGACCTCTCTCCTCCTCTCTTAGATGCAGAGCAGTACAATGACAAGACTGCAGAAAGGTGTGTTATGAAGGAAGTTCATTACCCTTATTTTCCAGTCTTTTACTTGTCAAGTAATGTAACGGTATTTGTTAGGGATAACATTCTTTAAAAGTTTGAATTTGGTTTCAACGGAGCCGGCATAAAGAATGTAGCTTTTGTATTTTTCTTCATGCCCAGTACCAAAACAATACACTTCCTGTATTCCAGTCTAGAGGCTAAGATTACTGTGTATCCCCAAGTCTCCCGAGGATCCTCCTTTCCAAAGAATGTACATGATGCCACCATATTTCTATCCACTTTAAATATCCCACTCACTACCTCAATCACTCTCTATCTCACTACCTCACTCTTTCTATCTCACTAACTCACTTTCACTACCTCTCTCTCTATCTCACTACATCACAACATCACTCTATGCTTATATATCACTACCTCACAACATCCCTCTCCATCACTACCTCACTCTTTCACTACCTCACTCTCTCTATCTCACTACCTCTCTATCTACCTCACTCTCTCTCACTACCTCACTCTCTATTTCAATACCTCACTCTCTCTCTCTATCTCACTACATCACTCTCTCTCTGCTAATGCAATAGGTATCACATATGCAAAAAAAAGCTAATGCCAATAGAAATGACACTGCCATTTATTTAGGGATACAAAAATGATAAAAAAATAATGAGCAATACCAATAGCTCTACCTATATTATTGCTGAGACCATTGCATTGTAAATGCTTGTTTTTACTGATGATCTCAGTTTTTTTCTTTTTAACCATGGGATTGCAAATTTAAAGTGCCCAGTGCTTGTCACAACAACCAACATCATAAAATAAAGATAAAAACATACAATTCAATGACCAAATGACATCTAGTTCATACTGGCTTGTTATTTGCAGTAAGGTTCATTGTTAAATGTATATATATATACATATACATTAAAAAAATATATATATGTAAATAAATACCCATGTATGCGTAAAAAAACTCACCCCCAATGGGTTATCAGTTATTGCAATCAATATAAATATTCATTATTTAAATATCTAAAACGTATAAATATATAAATGAATAAATAAATACATGAATAAGAAAATAATACGATAAATCCGTTCTGGTGGTTCCTACAAACCATTGAATTTGTAATTAAAAGATTATTATTAGATTGCCTGATAATTTGTTTTTAACCTAAGGTGATTCTTAAAAAGCCTGGACATGTTTAGTCTGTCACTTTCATCATCAAATCTCATGTCTTATAATTTATTGTGGGATGAATCCCTGTTTTTATTAATGTCACAAAGGACATACCTGGTTGTGCAAATAACTATGTGCAAAAAATAGAGCTTAAAAAAAGTGAATAGTGCCTAATAAATAGATAAAAATGGTGATTAAAAATTCATAGGAGGGTATGGTTTTCTTTCTCTCATGTACAGTATAAATACCTAATGCAGATTAGATAGCTATGTTTAGCGAGCTGACAACAATTAAAGCATAGAAAATTCAATTTGATTAATTTTTGTAATTTCTAAATATTGTTGATGTTAATGAAATTTACTGGCAGGGTTGTTTCTATGGAGTAGACTAATGGTTATTGTCTGGAAAGACTGGCATGTAACTCCTCCGAGCTATTTAATCCGTTGGGATGCTTGGTATCGAGATTTAAAATATAATTCATTTCCAATAGCCGGAGGGTCTTCTCCCTGTCTCCTCCTCTTATATTTCTAGGGACACAATCTATGAGGAAATATTTAAGATCCTTTGGATTGTTGTTATGCCGCTCATTGAAATGGCGAGCCACTGGGTAGGCAGGATCATTGTTTTTAATCGGGCGTATGTGCTGGAGTACCCGCTTGTGCCCTTGTAAAATTGTACTTCCAATATATCTAAGTTTACATGGGCACTCCAGCACATACACCACATGATCCGTTTTGCAGTTTAAAGCTTTTTTGATTTGTCTGTCCAGGCTGCCAAAGGGGGTTGAATAACTGGTTTTTGACATCCCATGCTGGCAGGCCTTGCATGATTTGCATTTGTGAAACCCCAATCTTTGATTTAACCAAGTTGTATTAACTGCAGGGCCACAGGGATCATTTTCAACTAAGGTGTCTTTCATTGAGACGTTCCTCCTATAGGTAATGGAGGGCCGTTTAGGGACTGTCATGCCTATGACTGGATCCTGTCTTATGAGATACCAGTTCTTGTTGATAATGTTTCGTACTGCTGCTTCCTGTCGGTTATATTCCAGAATAAATCTGAAACTGTTTGGAGTTTCAATAGAGCATCCCTTTGTTTAAGGTTGCTTCTAGTAAACGTTGTCGCTAGACATTTATTACTGTAACCTCTTTTCTTGAATCTAGCTAAACATTCCAATTGAGCAATTTCTAAATCTTTACTTTCACTGCATATTCGCTTTATGCGAAGTAGCTCGCCATAAGGTATACTTTGTATTAGGTGTTTTGGGTGCGAGCTGCTTGCATGCAAAATTGCATTTCCTGCTGTGGGTTTTCTGTGCAAATTGGTCTCAAGTTTACCCTGATTGATGTAAACTTCAACATCCAAAAACACTACTGTTTTGGCTAATGTTCGCAGTGAAACTCAAATCATTGATATTGATTGTATCAATGAACATGACCGCTTCATCCTTTGAACCATGCCAGACCAAGAACAAATCATCAATGAATCTCCACCAACATTTAACATGATTGGCCATAACATCAGAATGGTTCTCCATGAGAACCAGCTCCTCCCACCAGCCCATGTGTAAACACTCATAGCTGGGAGAGAAGCTGGCTCCCATGGCTACTCCTCGTGATTGCTGATACAAAGTATTTTGGAACATGAATATATTGTTTGTTAAACATATTTCAACCATGTTAATCAACATCCTGGTATGGTCAGCATAGTGTGGCCCCTTCTAGATAGATAAAATTGTAAAGCTCTTAATCCATCCATATGTTTGATGGATGTGTAAAGTGAGGCCACATCGAGTGTAATTAAAAGGTAATCATCTTGCCAGGGGAAATTCATCATTTTGGCCAAAAAATCCCCCGTGTCTTTGATATAGGAGGCCAGTTTGTGAACATGTTCCTGTAGAAAGAAGTCTATGTATATTGAAGTGTTCTCAAACATACTATTTCTGGCTGATATAATCGGCCTGCCGGGCGGGTTTATTTCATCTTTATGTACTTTTGGAATAAAGTACATAATTGGAATCGTTGGATTTGCATTCCATAAAAGTTTATATTTGTCTGTGGTTATTAGACCGATGTCTCGCCAACTCATAAGTTTCAATTTATATGTTGAGTAAACCCCATTTAGAGTCATTTTATTGCTGTTACAGTAACACGATTTATCATTGAGTTGACGCATTGCCTCTTTTACATACTAGTCTCTCTTCCAAAGTACCACATTGCCTCCCTTATCTGCATTTCTGATTACTATATCCTTGTCATTTTTTAGTCTTGTCATCAGTTGGTGGTATTGAAGCTCTTTATTTATGGACTTATTTTTTGTTTTGTATATACTCCTATTCAGATTTTTTAAGTCATTGATAACTTGTTCCTGAAAAATGTCAATTGTATCCTTGATCATAAGTGGATAAAACGTGGAGGGTGGCTTGAATTGTGTTTGACACTGCTTGGTTTGTGTTAATAGTGAGTCCTCATCATTGCCTTGACTTCCAAGATCGCCTTCATGAATTAGATCATATAAGATCTCCACCATGTTTTGTGATTCTTTATCATTTGTAGCCTTAGTGAGCTCTTCGTGTATTGATTGAATTTTGCTGGCTGCACTTGTCAATATTATCTAATTTGGAAGGTTTTGCATGCGCATGGAAATTTTGAAGTTTTAATTTTCTTACACTTTTATATACATCCACTCGTGATTTCGCATAATTAAATGAACTTTCGGGGCAGAAGGATAGACCCAAGGCCAGAAGTTGTTTTTCTGCAGCATTTAGCGCAAAGTCTGTTAGATTGATGACAGTTTTGTCATTGATTGCATCCGCATTCATAGGTCTTATTTTTTCCAAAATATAATATATATTTATATATATGTGTATACATTATATGCATATGGGCGCATATATACATCTAGGTATTCAAATGTATAGGGATATATATGTATATATATCCAGAAGGAAAACACTCAAAAGGTAAATATATATATATATATATGTGTGTGTAGGAGTGTGGGCGGTTTTCATATATGGGTGTGTATATATATTATCTACTGGCGGTTACAACCTAGTTTCCATAGGAAATCTCAAAATCCTATTTTGAATAACTTTGGCGCCGGTTGACGAATCCTCGCGAAATTTTTAAAACTAATGGGGCGCTCCGCTCAGCTCCTACCCTGAAAGTCTCGGGGTGATTCGTCAAGCGGGGGCCGAGAAAAAGGGGGGGTCCCAAAACGCGTTTTCCCCATGCATTTTTCCATAGGACCTTTAGTCGCAGCTACAGCCCGAACGGCTAAACAGAATTACGTGAAATTTGGCAGAGAGGTAGCCATAAGGTCAAGGAAGTGCCTTTTGCAGGTCTGGTGTAAATCTGTTCAGTATTTCCTGAGAAATTAGCATTTAAAAGCATATCAATATCTATACGCGCGCACCGTGCGCACACTGTGCGCGCACCCTGCCGTGCGCGAGCGCAATTCTGATTGGTTGTTAGATGTCGGTAAACATTCGAATCGGTCGAAACCAGGAAGTGTCGGCCGCCATTTTGTCTCTCGCAGTCTGAGGGGGTGAAAAAAAAGGTGGAGAACGTGAAAAGGGGGCAGAGTGGACAGTTCCTGACCTCCTAGCCTTGGTCAGAGGGTGACAGAAGGACCCCCAAGGGAGAAAAAAACAATTTTTTTTTTTTTATAAATCGCGACGTGCGCGCACCGCGCGCGCACGGCACGCACTGAGAACCGTGGGTGCTCGGTGCGCGAAGCCCACCGATTGCCCACAGAGCGCGCGCGGTGCGCGCACCTCGCGATTTAAAAAAAAAAAAAACATTTCACGGTGCGCGCACGGTGAAAAACCTGAAAAAAAATACATTAATAAATACATAACTTAGCATTTAAAAAATCTTGCAAATTCACTTAAAAAACCATAGGTTCGAGGCATGTGGGCTGCTGAATTCATATCTATGCATAGATCGCCGCCTAGTGTTGGGTCCGGATGATTGCATATTGTTGTCCTGGAAGAGTCTTTGAAGTATCACGAGATAGGTGGCTCCTCCCCTGGACTACAGTGCGCATGGGCATCCTCTCCATCCTCAGATTGTTTTTTTCCGCCATTGGGTTCGGATGTGCTTATCTTGGCTCAAGTTAGGAAAACTTTATTTAAGGCCAAAAGCCTTTAGATATCGTCGGTATTGTTTGCGTTCGGTATCGATAAATTGTTATACTTGTTCTCGAACTTATTCCCCTTCTCGGACCGAGTTTCGGTCCGAACATCGATCGACGTTCGAAGATGGAATCGAGGACTCCCCCTTTCAAGAGATGTCCTCTATGTCACGCAAAATATCCACACGTTGATGTCCACCCGGTGTGTAACAAATGTTTATCACCGGATCATGATGAGACCAGGTGTATGGCCTGCGCCCGGTTCCGGTCAAAAAAGATCCTTCGGAACAGAAGAGCGGCTAGATTGGAGGCCAAAAAATCGGCGCCTAACCCGGTTAACATATTCAGCACCGAGGATGAAGAAGTCGAGCGCGTCGAAGAGGTAGAATCGAGCCCTGCTTCGGAGCATGAATCCCAATATGAAGACGATGATGAGGAGATCTTCGAGGACGAAGACGTCGTCGACGAGGTAGGAGACGACGATGAGGCCCTCGGGGCCGAGGAAGATAGCTCAGGCGAGGAGCTAGGCCAATCCGTCGATGCGGAGGCCGAGGGAGATAGTCTTGATAAGGCTCAGGTCAAGGGATCGCCTGCGGGCCTTACCCAAGATCGGTCGGATCGTTCTACAGCCCCGCCTGAAGGCCCGGCTTTGAACATTTCAAACGAGCCAGAATTATCGGAAAAGACTGCAGTCGATTCCGTGAAATCGAAACCAAAACCTGCACCGGTACAATCGAAACCGAAAGTGCAACTGGTTCAGGTCGGATCAAAACCTTCCAATCCGTCGACACAAAAGAACGACCTCGGAACCGAACAAACAAAGAAGGACTTCGGTACCGAGAAGCCAAAAAAGGACTTCGGCACCGAGAAACAGAAGAAGGCCCTCGGTCCAGAGAAGACGCAGAGGCCTATAGCACCGAAGGTTGGGGCACCGACGACCAAGGTCAAGGTGGTCGACCCGACTACATCAACACCGAGGAGTGCTGAAACTGCCAAACTACCGGATCGACAAGACATCGATCCCAAAGTTCGGATCGAAGCCCCGAAGACTGGAAAGAAACCGGAGACCACGTCGAGGCCCGTCTCCAAAGAGCCTGTCGGATCAAAAGCACCGTCGGCATTCACGTTGCAACAGGTGTCGGAGTCCCTAAAGCGCATCAGGGAACGGGACACTCTCGAACCGAAAACGGCTCCCGAACCGAACAAGGCCGCCAAGGCTCACTCGGCGCCGGCACCGATCAAGTTTGGATTGCCACCACCGGGGGCACCTAAGATGTTCGAACTTAGGAAGAGTATCGAACAACCACGAACCGTGTCCACAGAAAGAACTGATGTCGAAGACTCACAGGACCAGTTTATCGACGCCGACACTGATAGACTGTTGTTCCGCAAGCGGAGAATTGTTCCAGAAAAGGCTTTGGACTCCTGCAAAATTCCACTCAAAAGGAAAATGGCGTCAGGTTCGACACCAGTGCTTGTAGAAGCTTACCACACATATGATCAGGAACCACCATCCTTTTCTCCCGCACACTCGGAGACGGATGCAGGAGAGGGCTATACTGAGGATACCACTTATCCTGTGGATAATGACCTTGATGTACAACAGCAAGACCAGGATCCAGCATGGGGAGGCCCTAATGACCCAGGAGACCCACAAAATGCTCCTGACACTCATCTTTATAATATAAAACCATCTCCCACTGAAGATACTGCTGCTTTTAACGCCCTCATTGAAAGAGCGGCTGCCAATCACGGAGTGGAACTTCATTCTGACTCTGTGGAGGAGGATTTCTTGGTGGACACGTTCTCCACATCAGAAAGAACGGTCAAGACTCTACCAAAGTTAAAAGGGGTTATTAAACATGCTAAGGACATCTTTAAGGAGACAACCAGAGCACGGGTATTGAACCCGAGAATTGAGAAAAAATACAAACCAGCCCCAGGAGACCCAATGTACATTCAGGGTCAATTGCCGTTGGACTCCATGGTAGTTTCTAATGCTCGCAAGAGAGCTAACTCGCAAACTACCGGTGATGCTCCTCCTCCAGACAAGGAGTCCAAAGTGCTAGAAACATCAGGAAAAAGGATAGCAACACAAGCAGCAAACATCTGGCGCATTGCCAACCCTCAGGCACTCCTGGCCAGATACGACAGGTCACACTACGATACCCTAGAAACACTGCTAGAACACCTACCAGATGAATACAAAGATGGAGCGCAGCTCCTCATCAGAGAGGGACAACTCATTACAAATGCGTCCATCAAATGCGCACTAGATGCAGCTGACACTGCAGCAAGGGCAATCAACACTAGTGTGATGTTGAGGAGGCACGCATGGCTGAGAATATCAGGTTTTCAACCTGAAATTCAAAATAATATCTTGTATCAACCAGTCAACCCAGACTTTTTATTTGGCCCCGAGGTTGACACTACACTAGAAAAGATTAAAAAGGACACTGAAACTGCGAAATCTATGGGGGCTCTACAGTCCCAGCAGTTTCGGAGTGGCTCCTTTCGTCGCCCCGGGAATAGAGGAGCAGCTAGAGGTCAGGGGTCCCAGCAGCAGTACAATAAAGGAGGTACCCAGAGTACATATAATAAGAACAATAGGGGTGGATATCGTGGATCCAGCACCAAAGGCAGAGGACGAGGACACAACAACACCAGGTCCTCCGCCAATAACAAACAGTGACGTCTTGTCACTGCCCCCCGACCACATAACACCGGTCGGGGGGAGACTCCAACAGTTCCTGCCAGTCTGGAGATCCATCACCACAGACAGGTGGGTCAGAGAAATTGTCCAGTACGGTTATTGCCTGGAATTAACATCCAATCCACCCAACATACCACCAAGACACCGTCCTATGTCCGCAGAGCACTTGGCATTATTGCAGCAGGAAGTACTAAGTATGCTGCAGAAAGGAGCCATAGAGCTCGTGCCCGTAGAACAACGAGGGTCAGGGGTGTACTCTCTGTACTTCTTGATCCCAAAAAAGACGGGTCTCTCAGACCTATACTGGACCTGAGACTTCTCAACCAATACATTCTGTCAGAGCATTTTCATATGCTCACCCTCCAGCAGGTTCTACCGTTACTCAGTCAGGGAGACTTCCTAGCAACACTGGATTTGAAGGATGCGTATTTCCACATACCCATACACCCATCACACAGAAAATATCTCCGGTTCACTCTTCAGGATCAGCATTATCAGTTCATAGTACTCCATTTCGGAGTAACAACGGCGCCCAGAGTCTTTACCAAGTGCCTAGCGACAGTGGCTGCACACTTAAGGAGACAGCACATTCACGTCTTCCCTTACCTGGACGACTGGCTTGTTCAGGCAAAGTCAGCCCAGCAGTGTGCCAGCCACATATCCCACACCATTCACCTTCTTCACAGTCTGGGATTCTCACTAAATTATCCAAAGTCACATCTTCAACCCGCCCACGTACGGCAGTACCTGGGCGCGACCATAGACACTCTGGCAGCCAAAGCTCAGCCAACTTTAGTGAGGATCCAACAGCATGCAACTGCTGATAAAAAAGTTCAGACCTCAACACTCCCTTCCAGCTCAAGTGTTCATGCAGTTGATAAGCATGATGGCCTCCTGCATCTTCATAGTCCCGCACGCGAGACTACATATGCGCCCGCTTCTGGAGTGCTTGGCACGTCAATGGAATCAGACTCAAGGACAGTTGAAAGACCTAGTGTTGGTGAGCGGTCGGGCATACAACTCTCTGCATTGGTGGAATCCACAAAACCTTTGCAAGGGCCGACCGTTCCAAGAGCCTGTTCCACAAATAATACTGACGGCGGATGCGTCACTCCAGGGATGGGGAGCTCATGTACTCAATTACACAGTGCAGGGACTATGGACGACACAGCAACAGCAGATGCACATCAACCTTCTGGAACTGATGGCAATCTTCCTGGCAATGAAGGCATTCAAAGTACACTTGTGCAACAAAGTCGTGTTGATCCGGACGGACAACATGACTGCCATGTACTACATACAGAAGCAGGGAGGAACACACTCCACAGTTGTCTCATCTGGCTCAGAGCACGTGGAGGTGGGCCATTCAGAGGAACATGTTCCTCATGGCAGAACACCTCCCGGGCAAGGACAACCAAATGGCGGATCTGCTCAGCAGACACAGCCACCAAATGCACGAGTGGGAGCTACATCCCTCAGTACTCCAACCGTACTTCCAGCAGTGGGGTCTTCCAGAGATAGACCTGTTCGCCACAAGGGAAAATGCAAAATGCCACAGCTTTGCCGCCAGGTTCACGCACCCACAGTCGCAGGGCAATGCGATATGGATGAACTGGTCAGGCAGATTTGCGTACGATTTTCCCCCAGCGCCATTAATACCGCTAGTGGCACGCAAACTAAGGCAACACTCAATGACACTCGTCCTGGTTGCTCCAATGTGGGCACGCCAGCCATGGTACACCACGTTACTAGAACTTTCCGTGGTGCCGCCTCAAAGACTGCGGCTAACACCCAAACTTTTAACACAGAACCATGGTGAAATTCAGCACCCAGCACCCAGATCCCAGATCCGCAACAGCTGGACCTGGCGATCTGGCTCCTGAAGTCTTAGAGTTTGGCTACCTGAACCTGCCTCCAGAATGTATGAATATCATCAAGGAGGACAGGAGACCCACGACCAGAGCTTGCTATGCGGCTAAATGGAAAAGATTTGTCATTTACTGTAAAAACAATGACATTAATCCGCTGGATGCATCCATTCAAAACATCATCTGTTACCTGTTACACTTATACCGATGCAATCTGGCAAACACCTCCATCCGTATTCATCTAACCGCAATAGCAGCCTATCTCCAGAACAGGCAGCACCTCTCTTTATTCAGAGTGCCTGCCATCAAAGCCTTCTTAGAGGGACTCAAAAGAGTGATTCCTCCAACACACCCACCTGCACCGGTGTGGAACCTGAATGTGTTCCTCACCAGATTGATGGGTCCACCTTTTGAACCTCTACATTCATGTGAGATTCAATTCCTCACCTGGAAAGTAGCTTTCTTAGTGGCAATCACTTCGTTGAGAAGAGTTAGTGAACTCCAGGCACTAACCATTCAAGAGCCATTCATACAGGTTCACGCAAATAGAGTTGTACTACGTACCAACCCCACATTCATGCCTAAAGTGATATCGCAGTTCCACATGAATCAGACTATTGAACTGCCTGTTTTCTTTCCAAATCCAGAAAATGTCGCAGAGAGAATGCTCCATACACTAGATGTAAAAAGGGCCTTCATGTACTATATAGACAGAACAAAGGATTTTAGGAAAACAAAACAACTGTTCGTTGCCTTTTCTCCACAACACAAGGGCAACGCCATTTCCAAAGCAGGGATAGCCAGATGGATTGTTAAATGTATTCAAATTTGCTATGAAAAAGCTATACGCACATTAACGATTCCTCCAAGAGCCCACTCAACACAAAAGTTAGGGGCGTCCATGGCTTTCCTAGGGAACATTCCTTTAGAGGAAATATGTAGAGCAGCCACATGGTCCACTATACATACATTTACTAAACACTACTGTGTAGATGTACATTCAAAACAGCAGGCAGCTGTAGGACAGGCTGTTCTCAAGACCCTTTTTCAGACTGCTGCAGCTGACACGGGCAGCCGCCGCTAATGGAGGGACTGCTATATAATCTATGCACAGATATGAATTCAGCAGCCCACATGCCTCGAACCGAATATGCTACTTACCAGTATGCATCTGTTCTTGGCATGTGGGGCTGCTGACATTCATATCGCTCACCCTCCTCCCCGGCGCCTGTAGCGGCTGCAGCACTCAGAATTACTGTATAGCATGGTCATCACTTACTGTATCTACTCCATCACTGCCACAATGGCGAAAAACAATCTGAGGATGGAGAGGATGCCCATGCGCACTGTAGTCCAGGGGAGGAGCCACCTATCTCGTGATACTTCGAAGACTCTTCCAGGACAACAATATGCAATCATCCAGACCCAACACTAGGCGGCGATCTATGCACCGATATGAATGTCAGCAGCCCTACATGCCAAGAACAGATGCATACTGGTAAGTAGCATATTCGATTTCACACATGTTATAGTTAGCTGGACATTTCACTCGTAAAAAACCAATGAAATTCCCCCGTTATAGTTAGTGCAGGCAACTATAACTCACGCGACCGCAATCCTCTGCTGATGACGTCAGATATTACATCACTGATGACATATGTGTCTTTATGAAAAATAAATATTTGTAATATATGTATAGCTAAAGATTAATGGAAGAAGACATGGGTAAATAAGTGTCTAAATACAGTGATGTAATATCTGACGTCATCAGCAGAGGATTGCGGTCGCGTGAGTTATAGTTGCCTGCACTAACTATAACGGGGGAATTTCATTGGTTTTTTACGAGTGAAATGTCCAGCTAACTATAACATGTGTGAAACCTATGGTTTTTTAAGTGAATTTGCAAGGTTTTTTAAATGCTAATTCGTAACTATAACGTGTGTGAAACCTATGGTTTTTTCAGTGAATATATATATATATATCCAAAAATTCCAACAAGTAATGGACGCTCTCTCGGGGGTCAAGTTGCTACACCAAGTTTAATTTCTTGTTAACCGCTACGCGTTTCGACACCAACAATGTGTCTTGATCACACGATCGTGTGATCAAGACACATTGTTGGTGTCGAAACGCGTAGCGGTTAACAAGAAATTAAACTTGGTGTAGCAACTTGACCCCCGAGAGAGCGTCCATTACTTGTTGGAATTTTTGGATTATTCACCTCCGGCTTAGGGCTTTTGCCGGTTGACGCTCCACCTGACGCGGTACTGGTCCCAGGAAAACCCGTCTTACTTCACATATATATATATATATATATAATCACAACAGGACCTTTGTCTGCTTGCAGCGTCGTACACGCTGACTCAGCCACCAAGGAACCACAAAATCCAGGCAGATTAGTAATTTATTATTGCTGTTTTCCTCTGATGACGCGTTTCGGGCACCACTTGCGGGCACCTTGTATATATATGTATGTATGTGCATATATATATTCACTGAAAAAACCATAGGTTTCAGACATGTTATAGTTAGCGGAAATTTTACTGATAAAAAACCAATGAAATTCGCCCGTTATGGTTAGTGCAGGCAACTATAACTCACGCGACCGCAATCCTCTGCTGATGCTAATACTGTATTTAGACACTTATTTGCCCATGTCTTCTTCCATAAATTTTTAGCTATACATATATTAGAAATATTTTTTTTTCATAAAGACACATATGTCATCAGCAGAAGATTGCGGTCGCGTGAGTTATAGTTGCCTGCACTAACCATAACGGGGGAATTTCATTGGTTTTTTATCAGTAAAATTTCCGCTAACTATAATATGTCTGAAACCTATGGTTTTTTCAGTGAATTGGCAAGGTTTTTTAAATGCTAATTCCTAACTATAACGTGTGTGAAACCTATGGTTTTTTCAGTGAATTTGTACGGTTTTTTAAATGCTAAGTTACTTTACGCCATTCGTGGCGTGCACGCGCACCGCGCGCCCACTTTACGCAGTTAGTGCCGTACACGCAAGGTGGGCACGCAGTGCGCTACGCGCACCGCGTGCCCACGTTACGCACCGTGCGCACATGGAGGACATATTATGCGCTTCCTTGTGATAGGTAATCTGTTAAATTTAATTTGTAAGTGATGACAATAATATGCCATGCACAGAGTGGTTTGTTTTTTTTATTAAATTTTTAGCGTAAGCGCACCGTACGCGTACGGTAAGCGTAATCGGCGAAATTTTCAAAAAATTAAAATTTACCGTTTTTGGCCTTTGAGGACTCAACTAACATGGCTATGTGCATGGGCGCTGTCTAAACAGCCCCTTTATATGTTTTTTGCCTTTATTTACAGCCCCCCCCTCAGAGTGCGAGAGAGAAAATGGCGGCCGCCGCTTCCTGGTTTCGACCGATTCGAATGTTTACTTAGATGTAACAGCCAATCAGAATCGCGCTCGCGCACGCCACCGTACGCGTACGGTAAGCTTACGGTAAGCGTACCGTAAGCTGGCTCAGATATATATATTGATTTAAAGGCTATTTTCTCAGAATCTACTGAACAGATTTACACCAAACCTACAAAAGGCACTTCCTTGACCTGAGGACTACCTCTCTGCCAAACTTCTAGTAATTCTGTTCAGCCGTTCGGGCTGTAGCCCTGTCTAAAGGTCCTATGGAAAAATGCATGGGAAAAATGCGTTTTGGGACCCCCCTTTTATCTCAGCCCCCGCTTGACGAATCCCCCCGAGACTTTCAGGGTAGGAGCGGAGCGTAGCGCCCCACCTATTTTGAGAAATTCGCGAGGATTCGTCGACCGGCGCCAAAGTTATTCAAAATAGAATGTTGCGGATTTCCTATGGAAAAGGGGTCCTAACTATAACTACCTACTGGCGACCGCCAGTAGGTAATTTGGGCATGTAGGGGTATATATGTGTATGCATGCATGTACGCGCCACTTACCAGTAACACTCAACGCATGGCGCCTGTGTAAAATATACAGCATACATAATTTTCTGATACAGACAGTGCTGCAAATATGACACTATACATACTTTAAATGCACTGTTACTTCTAAGCGGTAAATAAGTCTCAAACACCAAGACTCAAACCCCAAAATACAAGTACATATCTACGCACGCTACACAGCATTTCTTTCACCAATGCAATATGTACTTGCAGCACAACATTATGTTTGCTTCAATGACAAAGGTGAGTCGGCTTCACTAAATGGGCTGATCACCATGATATGGGTGGGCTTACCACAACCACACTCCTCACACTCACTATGGGTGTGGCGAGCTCACAACCACACTCATTTCACACACACTATGGGTGTGAGGAGCCCAAAAGGTGGAAGTCTTCTCCTACAGCGGAGACTGATCTTGGCACCATAAGGGAGCCAGCAACTCTTCAAGGGGAGTTAACCGCAACTTCCAAAACTAAGGCCGGCAACTGGGGTTGACCGCGACCTTTTATGGACACCGTAAGGGAGCCGGCATCTCTTCTAGAGGAGTTAACCGCGACTTCCAGAGGTATCCCATGTGGCCGGAAACTGAGGTTGGCCGCGACCATAAAATTCTCCAAATACGGTGGGGGGAAAACACCCTACCACCACATTCTGCAACAACACACATTAACACAAAAGACAAACTAATCAATACCTCTAACGTTGCATATGCCTACCATACAGCAAGGCAGGTTAACGGGGATAATGTAAGAACACATTCCTCACATCTAGCCCACCGGATAGGGCCTCCTACTCATCACAATATATAAAGGCAAACGCAACACACACCTTACCAGGTTGTGTTTACGTTACAACTACCATTAACAATTCATAAGGGCAAAAAAAAACCACAAAACAGGGCGCAGTTCTTCAGGCTTCCTGACTACATGATAAAATCTGCACACAGCACACTCAAATGTTACTCTATGCGTTTATGGCACAAGGCATATAATAGGGTAAGGCCTCTTCTTTCCTCTACCCTCCATTGTCTCCTGAGTACATAAACAGGACGCATAGGCATGTAATAACGTCCAGGTTCTACAAGACCATAACCACGAAAGGGTAATAACAAATTTCAACAGGATAACTATACAGTTGTCTGTTGCTACCAAGGTGAGCATCAAACAAAAAATACGTACTCACGTAAATCAGCCAGGCCCCCCAAAAAACCATTAAGCCATATCTACAAAAGGCATTAAAAACTGTCCCATTGCATCAAACATAAATAAATAAACATACAAATAAGAGCTAGTGGTTGGTAAAATACCATATTAAAAAAAAAAATAATAGTAAAAATAGCACTCGCAGAATAAAGCAAGCAAGCCAAGGTGTTAACCTACACAAGGATGAATGGGCCGATAAAAATTGAAGTATTTTCAATACAACAGCCAATCGGTTTGTGCCTGGTCATAGCTAAACTATTTTAAAAACAAAGGCAGATATATACACAAGGGAGTACATATATGGGTACTTTCCTTAAAGGAAAGCCATATGGATACCTACTAGGTACACACAACATAAGAACTCATGTTCTCTCACAATACAGGTGGTACTCAAAACCATTTGTGTTTTTTTTTTTTTTGTATCCTAGAAGAATCAACTACACTTCACTCCCTCAACAATTACAAAATACCGCTACGCAATCGATGCCCAGTTTGTGAATCTAGAAGACGTCTGTGCTGCAAAACGAAAATATTACTTACCTGTAAGAATAGTTTTGCAGCCTGGACTCTTCTAGATTCACATAAGACCCTCCCTCCTCCCCGGTGAAGGAGGAAAAAGAAAATAAATAATTAACAAAGTAAATAAAAGAAGAATTCAAAACATAGTCCCTATATAAGCATAGTACATAAGTACTTCCAAGGGCTAAAAAATAGCTAAAGCTATACATCTCTTTTTAAATATTACATACGTAATATATTTAAAAGAGGAAAAAAAAAAGCAGCAACTAGGCTGCATATCGCCTATTATATCAACTGATACCCCCTCTGGGAAGAGTACTATATGGCGTGAATACGCGCTACTACCACGTTTTTGGACGTGAGATTTTATAATCCTTGTGGGTTTGTATGCGTGCTCCTGGGACGGTGTTTGCCTTCAAAACGTCATGGAAACAATTGGTTACAGCACTTCCTTCATGGAATGTGTCCCCCTGGGCACAGCGTTTATCCTGTGTGGGCTTTTCAGGTTGATGAGTATTAAGACAACTTTTTGTTGGTTGGATTTCAATACATGTATTTTATTCATACATTGTATGTTTTCGCAATAAGTGATTACTCTTCATTCGTTGTATGATGTTACATGGACTCTCATATCCGATGCATTTCGGGTATAATTACCCTTAGGGATTGGTCTTGTGATAAAGTATGAGTATCATGAAGAACTATGCACTATGATAATTGTACATAACATGATGTTAGATCTGCTAGTGACCCATGTAAATAGGTGTCTGTTAATGGGGGTATTTACAAGCAGCTGCTTCATGCGGTGAAAAATTAATCGCGAGTGAATCAATCATGAAAATACGGATGCCAGTGTACTCAGTAGCGAATTATAGGATTGAGCATAAGTTTTTAGTGAAACGAGAGACTGCGAGGTTAAACCACAGGAACTTCCATGGGCAATTGCGCCGCACCAGCGTACGCTAATCTGTTCATGGACAAGTTTGAACAAGACAACATCCTCACTAAGGATCCATGGAACAAATACAGCTAATTATTTTTACGCTATATTGACGATATATTCGTTGTATGGAATGGACAACAATCCACACTAACAGAAGCACTTGATAACCTCAATCACATAAATGAACGAATGCAATTCACATATGATGGTACAACGTGAATGAATCAATTTCTTGGATGTTTAACCCTTATCGACAACACATTTGACACCGATATATACAGGAAAACAACAGATCGTAATAACACGCTGCCTTATGCCAGTTTCCACCAAGAGCCTCTAAAACAACATTTTCCTTACTCACAAATGCTGCGAGCTAAACGCATTGTATCCAATCCACAAACTGTAACCAAGCGATTACAAGAAATGACAGAGCGCTTCCTACAAAGAGGTTATCCACCTAAACTACTAGACGAAGCACTGAAAAGATGCCAATCAAAAAACAGGAGTGAACTAGTACAAAAAATCAACACCAGATTAAAAAAAACACTTAGTGATGGTGTCTAAATTCTTCACAGGAAGCCAAGACATTAAACGCATAATTAAACGACATTGGCCAATGTTGACAATGGAACCTGACTTCAAGAATTTATTCAAGGAATTACCCACCTTCGCATACACCAGGAATAAAAACTTGGGGGAAATGCTCAAACACACCAAAAAAGATTACCAAAACATCTACAAAGGAACAGTGGCATGTCACAATTGCAATAACTGCAACAACGTTATAACAGGTACTACCATAACACACCCAAAAAAAGGCAAAAAAATAAAAATAACGGTCACAGCCACATGTGACGCAACCAACGCAGTTTATCTGTTAAAATGTCCATGCGGCAAGATTTATGTTGGCAAAACCGAAAGGAAGATCAAGACAAGAATCAATGAACATTCGTACAAAGCACCTTAAGTCAGTCGTGGCCAACCACTTTCATGAAAATAAACACAATATTAGTCAACTCCGAATCTTGGTCCTTGAAGTGGTACAAAAGAAAGAAGGTTGTGACAATACATTTTTTTTTTACAGCAGCAAGAAAATTACTGGATCAAGAAGTTGGACAGTGTACACCCATTCGGGATCAATGAACGCATTGAATTTGCCTGTTATCTTTAAATGCCTTCAACACGTGTTGTTTATGTTTATACTCACCATTTGTTAAATTAACCACTGCTAATAGTTCTTATTTATTTAAACATTTGTGTTTAATAACAAACACCAAGATGGCCCCCATAGTCATTAGGCTTTAGTCCTTTTTCAATGTTGCTTCACGCACAACCTTAAACACAAGATGGCCACCGATTAATTTATTGTTCACACCGGGATCGAACACACACGAAAATGGAACGCATGATGAGACTAACCGACCACGGTACGTAGAAAGGTCGAGTAGGACCACGGCATGATATAAATATACCACTGTTTCACCCTCTTCACTAAAACGCCGATGAGAACTAGTTTATCACATTATTGCACAGCGTAAAACACTCAGGCACAAATCAGCTGTTCACTTCACCAGAGCCGCGCTCGTATAGATTGTACATTAAGCACGGCATGAAACAAGATCCCACAAACCATACCGGCACCGTGTTTTAACCACGTATAGTAAATAGAGCACGATGAAACTATCTTTAGGAGCACTTCTTGTTATAATCCGCAGTTTTTTCGTTTAACCTCGCACAGTCTCTCGTTTCACTAAAAATGTATGCTCAATCCTATAATTCGCTACTGAGTACACCGGCATCCGTATTTTCATGATTGATTCACTCGCGATTAATTGTTCACCGCATGAAGCGGTTGCTTGTAAATGCCTCCATTAACATACACCTATTTACACGGGTCACTAGCAGATCTAACATCATGATATGTACAATTATCATAATGCATATTTCTTCATGATACTCATGCTTTATCACAGGACCAATCCCTGACGAAGGGTAATTATACCGGAAGTGCATCGGATATGAG